>NC_048599.1:26774410-27484410 GCF_003668045.3 Cricetulus griseus | reverse complement strand
CCTATATTCATTCCAGAATCTTTTTAGTTTGGTCATTAATATCAAGACCTACAATCTCTTAGATTGAACTGCCTTCGATCTGATGTCCAAGTACACCTGGACTTCGGGTGTGAAGGGGAAACCACCAATGAATCTGTTAGAATGCCATCCTTTCCCCAGTATTTGCTGGTGTAACCACAAAGGCCCAGAACTATTTCCACTTTGTTCTCTTTATCTTTACATCAGAGGTCCCATGCTGGCCTGGGGATGTAGTTCAGAGCGGGCGTGCTTGCCTAGCATATGCAAGGTTCTGGGTTTGATCCCAAACACATCCTTCCTTGTTACTACAGCTTCCTGGGAACCTTAATAGTCAGGAACTAAGTCCTATGGCTCTGTTGAAGTCATATTGGCTATTCTCTGGTCACTTATGCCCATAAATCTTCCAATGAGCTGTCAAGCTCCACAGAGGCAGAGAGCTATGCTGTATGCTGTACGTAGTACGGTGGTGCTAAGTACTCAGAATATTGGTAGGACCTTGGTTCCCTCTTCAGATTTAAAGGGAAAGTGCCTAAAATTTCTTCCAGGATTTTGCAGATGGAAGTTTCTGTTCCACCTGCCCGGATCTGTTACTCCTTCCATGGCTTGGTAAACTCCACTACCTGCAGGAAGTAACCCAAAGGGTACTCAAAGGAATGAAATCTGGCAGATGGATGTGTTCCATTTTGTAGAATTTGGAAAATTAAAATATGTATACCACACCATTGACACCTATTCAGCTTTTCAATGGGCAACTGCTTTGAGTTCGGAGAAGACTGATTGCATAATTACACATTTGCTAAAAGTTATGGCTATCATTGGTATATTTGCACAAATAAAGACAGACGATACTCCAGCATGTGTCTCTAAGAAAATGAAACAGTTTATGATTAATATAAGCCTCTGTGTGTGTTTATTTGGGCCTAAACAGCTGCAGGACCAGGCAGAACAGAAACTCTTATCTACAAGAATTTTTTGTTGTTTTTTTTTTTTCCTTGTCTATGAGAGTTTTGCTTGCACAGTGTTTGTTGAGGCCAGAGCAGGGCACTGGATTCCCTAGAACTGGAGTAATAGCCAGTTGTGAGTTGCCATGTGGACCTGGGACCAGAACTCTGGTCCTCTGCAAGAGCAGCCAGTGCTCTTAACCTCTCAGCCATCTCTCCAGTCCCATCAGATTTCTTGAATCTATTCATTTGCCATATTGTTTGGTTGGTTAATCTTCAGCATGCTCTGCAGGTTTCTCTTCTCAAGTAGTTAAAATACTCCACCATGACTGGCTTCCAAAACATAAAATCATTTCCATTGGATCTAACGCAACGGAGAGCAGAGTGTTTCCTCACCCTTTGTCTACTGAGGCAGAAAGGTGCATTGTTGGATTTGCCTGGCATGATACCATCCTCACACATTTCATATGTACCCCAGTTGGTTTTAGTGTATTAACCTCTGGTCGGGTGTGGTTTCCTACAGCTTTAGTTAGACTTTAGAGAAGATATGGTACACTGTTTCCTACTTCTTGTTCTCTTTAATAGAATATTTTCATTGATTCTTTGAAGTTTTTGTACAATGCCTTTTGATCATATTCACCGTGAACCCTCCTCAGGTCTCTCCCCATCTTCCTACCCACCCCCTAACATTGTGTCTTTAAAAAAACCATCAAGTCTAATCCATGTTGTCTATATACTGCTGGGTGTATATAGTATAGTTTGGAGTATAGTCAACCTTCTGGGGACCACATCCTTAAGGAAAACTGACTTGGTCTCCCTCCCCCCAGAATCCTAGTCTCAATAGCTCCTCACTTAGAGGTGGGGGCTCGTGAGCCCATCCTGAACTAAAGTCTTGATCAGCTTGATCTTGGTGCAGCAGCCTCAGCTACTGTTCTTTGAGTGTGACAGTCCCAAGAAGATACTGTTGCATCTCAGTCCTCCTCAGCCTCGCCAACCCCTCTCTCTTAGTTGTCCCTGGGCTTGGGGATGGTGCTGATGGTCCCATTTGTGTCTGAACCACTCCACTGTCACTGATTCTCTTCACTCTGATCAGTTGTGGGTGGAGGTACGAATTCTGATGTGATATTACCTCTGTCTGGCAGATCAATGGCTGTAGGTCATCCCACCCACCCCCACCCTCAATCCCCACCCCTCACCCCACCCTCCACCCCACCTGGGGCCTCTCTGTTTTTATCTGTCTCAGAAATCACAGTAACACTAACCCTTCTACACCCCTTGGGCAGCTTGTGCACTCCCCCTGTGTTCTGGGACAGCTCGTTCAGCACAGGAATTAGCCATTACTTCCAAGTTGGCTAGATCTGAGGTGACCACACAATTCATTTACAGGTTATGTAACCAGGACACAATAGAGAATAATTATGCTAGGGCAAAAAAAAATGAGCAAGAGAGACTACTCTCACCTGACTCATCATCAGCCAGAACTCAATGTCCAAGTCCTTTCCCTGTCTGGCTCTTGATGGGAGTGGAGGCTTCTCCTCTCAGGGCTATTTGCATCTCTTCCAGGGTGGTACTTTGTGGATGGCTTTTTCTTTGCAGTACTTTCTTTTCTTACACATGTTTACTCACCATAGGCATGTTTGCTCTTCATTTTGGTTGCTGTCTAGTTATTTTCAACTTTCTGTTGCTTTTAACTTCATCTTCATTTTTCTCTTGGGGAAACGTCAGGAATCTGTTCATTTTGAACATTTAGAAAGAGTCACAATTCTGGTTTTGTTTCTCCTTTTCTTGGGTGCCCCCAGTTTTGCAGACAACTTCTGTTCATTGGCTTGGTTGCATTAAAGTCACGTGTCTAGGCTTATTTACATTTCATATCGCTATTTTTCTGATGTTCAAGTCTTAATCCCTGTGTCATTTTTTAAGCAGTGGTTTAAAATTTAATGTGTGTATTACAACACAGTCAGGCACAAATGAATGCACCACTCCCTATTGCCTAGACGTCACCAGCCAGCACCTGATCCGTATTACCAGGCATCGTAAAACACATATGTTTTGCCGGAATAAAATCTTAACTACATAGACTGTTTTTATAATCTGTTTTAATTAATGGTTTCATCTTCTTCAGTTTTACAAAGTTTGATGTTAACATACATTGTGAAATGTTTCCCATGATCCAGAAAACAGCACACCTAATGGCTAATACAGGTGCCAAGTGCTCTCTTCTTTCCTCTTCCGTTGTTTTTGGGGTGGGGAGAACGCCGGGGATCCACCTGCACATTGCATGTTTACGGTGTTGCTTGCTGTAGTCCCCATCCTTTGTCTCCAGACTTTGAGAACTCTCTTCGTCTTGCAAAGATGAAACTTTGTGACCCTGACCAGCATCTCTCCCTTTTCCTTCCTCCTCCCTGGCAGCTCACAGTCTGCTTGACAATAGATTCTACAGATAAGTGACACCAGGAAGTTTTTATCTCTGCCTGGCACATTGTCTTCTGAGTTTATCTGTGTTGTCACGGATTCTGGCTCTCCTTCTTTTTAATGGCTGGATAATATCTGGAGTTAATCATAATCCATTACCATATACCTCAAGCTCACCAGGGTTTTGCTATCAGATTATCTTATCTGCGATGGACATGCGGGGTACTTGTCATGCCTTGGGCACTGTGATATGAGAGAGTAAATGTCTTTAGAAGACACTGGCTTCCCTTTTGGGTAAATACTTTTGGGTAAATACTCCGGACTCCTGAATCATACAATAGATGTTCTGGGTTTTTCTGAACATCCCAATAAATACTATTTCCTATAAAGGCTGTACCAATTTGCATTTGTCAGACTGAAAAAAAATAGTATAATCATTTTTAAAAAACCCACTGTCCTTTCCAGTTAGGCATCAGTAATCATGGAAAGGTTGGGGGCGAGTTGGCGTATTTGTAACTAATACATAAAAGCACATAGACAGTACATCTCATGGGGTCCATGTGATGTTCTGATATAGCTGTGCTCTGTGTAGTGTTTAAATCAGGGACACAAATTCATTCATTTTCAAGCAATCGCTATCTCTTTTGTGGTGAAAACACTCAGAACATTTTCTTCTGGCTTTATGAAATGGAACATATATTCTTGTTAGAGGAAAACACTGAAAATGATAAACTGCCCCCTTTTGCTGTGAGAACATTTCTCAGGCAACCAGCCATGTACAGGCACTGAAGAAAGCAAAGGGGTGAGAATAGAAAGTGAAAGGGGATAGAGAGGGAAAGGGGCACAGGCCTGAGTGCCCCATGTTACAGATGCAGGGGGACAGGGCTCAGAGGACTATGTCAGCTTCTCCGGGGCCCCAAAGCTCCAGAGAACAAGCATGGGACATTGCTTTATCTTGAACAATGTACATTTTCCTCATGAAGACAAGAATCAAATGATAGAGTTATGCCCATATTTTCTTTATAGTCATTAGGAGTTTTAATGTACCTAGCACTGGGCTTAGATTAGAAACCTCCGGGGTTATTTTTCTTGCTTATTCTGTGTTGTAGGGAGGGGTGGGAAGAGCCAGTGAACCTCTCTGATTTTTCATCTTC
Source organism: Cricetulus griseus (assembly GCF_003668045.3). Lineage (NCBI taxonomy): Eukaryota > Metazoa > Chordata > Mammalia > Rodentia > Cricetidae > Cricetulus > Cricetulus griseus. The sequence goes on along the minus strand of NC_048599.1, from coordinate 27,479,885 downwards.
CAGAAAAGATAATATTCCACAAATACTATCGATGTGACAACATCTTCTGATTGTCTCCATGGAGATGTGGGTTTAAAACTTTAAATATTAGCTGGATTGTGGTGGCCCATGTCTTCAGTCCTGACACTTGGGAGGCAGAGATGGAACTGTATGAGTTCAAAGCCAGCCTGGTCTACAGAGTGAATTCCAGGACAACCAGGGCTACACAGAGAAACCCTGTCCTGAAACAAAACAAAACAAAACAAAAACTTGAAATATAGAAATAAACACAAGACATTTTTCAACAATGGAAAACCCAGCTGTAGAAGTTCCCTGGTAGAGTTTTTGGGCTCACTTATGTAGACTATCATATCATCTGCAAACAGCAAAAGTTTGACTTCTTCCTTTCCAATTTGTATCCCCTTGCTCTCATTTTGTTGTCTTATTGTGCTAGCTGGAACTTTGAGTACATTATTGAATAGATATAGAGACAGTGGACAGCCTGTCTTGTTCCTGATTTTAGTGGAATCCCTTTGAGTTTCTCTCCATTTAATTTGATGTTGGCTGTTGGCTTATCATGTTTAGGCATGTTTCCTGTATCCTAATCTCTCCGAAACCTTTATCATGAAAGGATGTTGGATTTTGTCAAAGACTTTTTCTGCATCTAGTGAGATGATAATGTAGGTTTTTTTCTTTCAGTTTGTTTATATGGCAGGTTATATTGACAGATTTTCATATGTTGAATCATCCCTGCATTTCTGGGATGAAACCTACTTGATCATGGTGGATGAACTAGACATCAAAATAACAAATAATCCAATTAAAAATGGGATACATGTCTAAACAGAGAGTTCTCAACAGAAGAATCTCAAATGGCCAAAAGACATTTAAGGAATTGCTCAGCATCCTTAGTCATCAGGGAAATGCAAATCAAAATGACTCTGAGATTCTGTCTTACATCTGTCAGAATGGCTAGGATAAAAAACACTGAGGACAGCTTATGTTGGAGAGGATGTGGAGAAAGGGGAACACTCCTCCACTGCTGGTGGGAGTGCAAACTTGTACAGCCACTTTGGAAATCAGTATGGTTATTTCTCAGAGATCTGGAAATCAATCTACCTCAAGACCCAGCGTTATCACTCTTGGGCATATACCAAAGGATGCTTAATCATAGCACAAGGACATTTGCTCAACTATGTTCATAGCCGAATTATTCTTAATAGCCAGAACCTGAAAACAACCTAGATGCCCCTCAACCAAAGAATGGATAAAGAAAATGTGGTACATTTACACAATTCAGCTGTAAAAAAAAAAAAAAAAAAAGTCCTCATGAAATTTGCAGGCAGATGGAACTAGAAAAAGCCATCATGAGTGAGGTAACCCAGACCCAGAAATACAAACATGGTATGTACTCACTCATAAGTAGATACTAGATGTAAAGCAAATGATAACCAGGCTACAATCCACAGCTCCAGAGAAGCTAGGTAACAAGGAGGACACATGGATCTCTCTGGGAAGAGGAAATAGATGATATATACTAGGTAAAGGGGTGGGGGTGGGGCAGCGGGAGGGTGGCAGAGGGGAGGGAATGGGGGACAACTTGAGGGAAGGGAATGGTCGAGTTGGGGGAGGGACAGAGGGGGAGACCAAGGAAAGAGATTTCTTGATAGAGGGAGCCATTATGGCGTTAGGGACAAACCTGGTGCTAGGGAAATTCCCAGGAATCCACAAGGATGACCCCAGCTAGGACGCCAAGCAATAGTGGAGCGGGTGTCTGAACTGGCCTTCTGCTATCATCAGATTGGTGAATGCCCTGTTGTCATAGAACCTTCAACCAGTAAACTGATGGAAGCAGTTGCAGAGATCCACAGCCAAGCACCAGGCTTAGCTCTGGAAGTCCAGTTGAAGAGAGGGAGGAGGTATTATATGAGGGAGGGGGTCAAGATCAAGACGGGGCAACCCACAGAGACAGCTGACCCAAGCTCGTGGGACCTGAAGGACTTTAGACCGACATCTGTCGATCCTGTATGGAACCGAACTAGGTCCTCTGCAAGTGGGCGACAATTGTGTAGGTTGATCTGTTTGAGTGGTTCCTGGCAGTGGAGCCAGGATCTATCTCTGGTTCATGAGCTGGCTTTTTGGGGCTCATTCCCTATGGAGGGATGCCTTGCTCAACCTTGATGCAGGGGGCGAGGGGCTAGGTCCTGCCTCAATTTAATGTGCCAGGCTTTGTTGACTCCCATGGGAGGCCTTACCCTTTCTGAATTGTGGGGAGGGGGAGTGCGAGGAGGGGAGGGAGGGGGAACTGTGGTTTGTATGTAAAACAAGTAAAAAATTAGAGAGGGGGAGGGAGGGAGGGAGGGAGGGAGGAGAGAGGGAGGGAGGAGAGAGAGAGAAGAGAGAGAGGAGAGAGAGAGAGAGAGAGAGAGAGAGAGAGAGAGAGAGAGAGAGAGAGAGAGAGAGAGAGAGAGAGAAAACGGTGTGCGTTACCCCAATGACGTTCCTCCATGTGGCCACTAGGTGGCACTGTACGTCAAACTTCAATTTGCAGTAGTGGCTTTGATTCCTCTCCAGGCTCCTCCTCTTTCCAACCTGTTGCGGCTCCACTGGAATTAGCAGATGCCGGAATATTGTTGTCTCTAAGTCAAGACTTCAGAGTATGCAGACATTTCTAAGCATCGCTGCTAGAGTTGTTTTTCAGCACCTTCGAAATACTGTACATATTAAAGATAAGAAAGCACAAACTACGAGGAGGGCAAACTCATCGACATGGTATAATAACTCTCGTCTGGAAAGCCTGAGGACTGAGCCTGGGTTTGAGCCTCAGAACTCACCTAAAAGTTGGAGAGTACCTAGTCAACAAAGTTGTCCATGATGTGTGTGCATGCACACCAACATTCCGTCTCTCCCTCCCTCCCGCCCCCTCTCTCTTCTCTTCCAGGGAAACTCACCAGAGAATGGAGAACGACTTCGCCTCCAGCTGTGGATTACAGGATACACCGTCACACCTGAGTTACACATTGCTGGAGATGAAACCTGGGGCTTCGTGCATGATAAGCAAGCAATCTATCGGCTCAGCTACATGCTCAGCCCACTTGGACATTTTTCTATTCTTTATTGAAAACGTCTCCAGTTGCTCAGAATCTTTCCTTTGGCTCAGCCTGCCTCACCAGAGCCCATCCACACTTCCTCCCTCTCTGTTTTCTAAGTTCAAGACTTCCTAAAAACACTCGTCTTAATCAGCATCCTTGCTCCTATCAGTTTGATATGCAAATCTGTCCTAGAGATTAGTCCCATAATTAACAATGTCAAGTGCTGTTTTTCCTGCAGGGTGCTCATTTTGACTGAGAATTTGTAAAATGTGGGTTAAAAGTCACTCATTAGCTTCGAAACCCAAACCTATCAGGTCTATATTCCATGAATTAACAGTCCATTGTGTAGATTCAAAAAGACAATAGTGAGGGCTGGAGCGATGGCTCAATAATTAAGAGCGCTAGCTGTTCTTACAAGGGACCCGGTTTCAATTCCCAGTACCCACATGGTGGCTCACAGCCATCTGTAACTCCAAACCTACGAGACCCAATGCCTTTTTGGGTACCAGGCATGCACACGGTGCACAGACATACGTGTAGGCAAAACACTCATACACACATAAAAGAAAAATAAATCAATCTTATTAAAAAATTAAAAAGTGGAATAGGAGGCCTTGTTTTTCCCAGTGCACATTTTGGTCAGTAGCTACTCACAGTTTCTTCAGATTACCCACCAGATCTAAGAGGTCAGCACTGAGAGGTTTCCATCTTCGACTATAGTGTGTGCCTTCTAGAATCCCCAGAAGGCCTGAAGCATCCATTTCCCTGGCTGCCAGGGCACTCAAAGTTTCTAGGGAAAGCGTTCTGTTAAAAATGGCTGCCACCTCATGTCTCCACCTCGATCCTGGAGTCCCCCTGCAGCCAGTGCTTCTCAAAGAAGGGGATAAAGTTGTCTCTGCATTTCAACTGAGGAGAATCTGAGGGACTCAGATCCAGCCAGGGTCTCTGTGACACCTGCACTGCAATTAGCTATAAATTACAAAATACTTTATATGTATGATGAGAGTCATCACTGCTGCTCTTTGACAAATGAGAAAATATACTTGTGAGGGGAGAGCTCTGTTGGCCTGTACAAGCCCAGTGCATCATGGGATATTCCCTGCATCATGGGATATTCCCCTGCTCATGATAAGGCCTTCATAGACAGGTTCAATGTTTTTCTTTAAAGATTTTTGTTTGTTTGTTATGTGTATGGGTGTTTGGTTTGCACCTATAACAGTGCACCACAGGCATGCCCCATGCCCAGGAGGACAGGAAAGGGTGTCAGATCCCCTGAGAATGGAGTCACAGAAACTGTGAGCCACCATGTGGAAACTGGGAAGGAATTGAACCCGGGTCCTCTGGAAGAGCAGCCAATGCTCTTAACTGCTGAGCCATCCCTTGAGCCCCAGATGCAACTTTATTTTTGCTTACTATTTCTTTTTTTCTCTATTAACTCAAATTTTATCAGTAGTTTTAATATCTCTTATATATACACATACTATATATAATTAACCAACTATAATAAACTAAGCTAAAAATTATGTTTGAAACCAACTCTTTGTCACACATTTAAATGTAATTTCACAACTTGATTTATCTTTAATTGTTAAAATTTTGATAACTTGGGTAATAAAATAAAATTATTTTAGTGAGAATACATAAGTTTTTTAACAGTTTAAAGTATTTGTTAGGTAGACAGCACATATATCTGTCATATACATATATACATGGAATACACACATGTACAATATACCTTGTCCAACACCATACATACAAATGCCATACATGCATCTCATATGATTTAGTATATGTGATATTAATGTGTTTATTTAAATGATACACAAAGCCCAGCAGCAAGACTAATGGTCACTATCATTTCCAGGCAGTGGTGAGCATAAGCCAGCCATATTTCAGTATGACTGCCACAACTGTTAGGTGATTTGAAAACATTTGGAATTTTATTGACAACAATGCCACAGATATTCCTAATACAATGATTAATTCTTTTTGTTTGTTTTTTATTTTACATTTTTATAATCATTTTTTTAAAATTTTCATTAGAAACAAGATTGATTTACATGACAATCCCAGTTCCCTTCTCCCTCCCGTCCTCCCCTAACACCCCCCAACTAAAACCCTACCTATCATATATCCTTTCTTCTATAATTCCCCTGACTCAACCTTTCTGCTCCCTCATGACCTCTGCATCCTTCCTCTCTTCTTCCCTTCTCATTTTCCTAGCTCCCTCCCCCCTCTTCCCTTGCTCTCAATTTGCTCAGGGGATCGTGACCCTTTCCCCTTCTCCAGGGGACGATATATGTCTCTCTTAGGGTCCTCCTTGTTTCCTAGTTTCTCTGGCAGTGTGGATTGTAGGCTGGTAATCCTTTACTCTATGTCTAAAGTCCACATATGAGTGAGTACATACCATGTTTGTCTTTTTGTGATTGGGTTACCTCACTCAGAATGGTTTCTTCTAGTTCCATCCATTTTCCTGCAAATTTCAAGGTTCCACTATTATTTTTTTTTCTGCTGAGCAGTACTCCATTGTGTAAATGTACCACATTTTCTCTATCTATTCTTCGGTTGAGGGGCATCTAGGCTGCTTCCAGTTTCTGGCTATTACAAATAGTGCTGCTATGAACATCATTGAACAGATGTCCTTTTTGTATGAATGTGCTTCTCTTGAGTATATGCCTAAGAGTGGAATTGCTGGATCTTGTGGTAAACTGATTCCCATTTTCTTGAGGAGTCGCCATACTGATTTCCAAAGTGGCTGTACACGTTGGCAGTGGAGGAGTGTTCCCCTTTCTCCACATCTCCAGCATAAACTGTCGTTGGTGTTTTTGATTTTAGCCATTCTGACAGGAGTTAAGATGGTATCTCAGAGTTGTTTTGATTTGCATTTCCCGATAGCTAAGGACGTTGAACACTTTCTTATGTGTCTTTCAGCCATTTTAGATTCTTCTATTGAGAATTCTCTATTTAGTTCTGTACCCCACTTTTTAATTGGATTGTTTGGTGTTTTGGAGACTAGCTTCTTGATTTCTTTGTATATTTTGGAGATCAGCCCCCTGTCAGATGTGGGGTTGGTGAATATCTTTTCCCAGTCGGTGGGCTGCCGTTTTGTCTTGCTGTGTCCTTTGCCTTACAGAAGCTTCTCAGTTTCAGGAGGTCCCATTTATCAATTGTTGATCTCAGTGTCTGTGCTACTGGTGTAGTGTTCAGGAAGCAGTCTCCTGTACCAATTAATTCAAGGGTATTTCCCACTTTATCTTCTAATAAGTTCAGTGTGGCTGGGTTTATGTTGAGGTCTTTGATCCATTTTGACTTAAATTTTGTGCAGGGTGAAAGGCTTGGTTCTATCTGCAGTCTTCTACATGTCCGCATCCAGTTATGCCAGCACCATTTGTTGAAGATGTTCTCTTTGTTCCAGCATATATATTTGGATTATTTGTCAAAAATCAGGTGTTCGGAGGTGTGTGGGTTAATATCAGGTTTTTCAACTCTATTCCATTGGTCCACCTGTCTATTTTTGTGCCAATACCAAGCTGTTTTCAGGACTATATAGCTCTATGAAAGAGCTTGAAGTCAAGGATGGTGATGCCTCCAGAAGTTCCTCTACTGTACAGGGTTGTTTTGGCTATCCTGGGTCTTTTGTTTCTCCATATTAAGTTGAGAATTGCTCTTTCAAGGTCTGTGAAGAATTGTGTTGGGATTTTGGTGGGGATTGCATTGAATCTGTAGATTGCTTTTGGCAAGATTGCCATTTTTACTATGTTGATCCTGCCTATCCAAGAGCATGGGAGATCTTTCCATTTTCTTGTATCTTCTTTAATTTCTTTCTTTAGAGACTCAAAATTCTTAAGGTACAGGTGTTGTTTGTGGCAATTGTAAAGGGTGATGTTTCTCTGATTTCTTTCTCCACCAATGTGTCGTCGGTATATAGTAGGGCTACAGATTTTTTTGAATTAATCTTGTATTCTGCCACTTTGCTGAAGGTGTTTATCAGCTGTAGGCATTCCCTGGTAGAGTTTTTCGGGTCACTTATGTAGACTATCATATCATCTGCAAATAGTGAGAGTTTGACTTCTTCCTTTCTGATTTGTATTCCCTTAATCTCCTTTTGTTGTCTTATTGCTCTAGTTAGAACTTCAAGGACAATATTGAAGAGGTATGGAGAGAGTGGACAGCCTTGTCTTGTCCCTGATTTTAGAGGAATTGCATTGAGTTTCTCTCCATTTAATTTGATGTTGGCTATCGGCTTGCTGTATATTGCTTTTATTATGTTGAGGTATGTTCCTGTTATCCCTGATTTCTTCAAGACCTTTATCATGAAGGGGTGTTGGATTTTGTCAAAGGCTTTTTCAGCATCTAATGAGATGATTATGTGGGTTTTTTTCCTCAGTCTGTTTATATGGTGGGAGAATACATAAGTTTTTAAAAGTCTTATGTATGCTGGGCAGTGGTGGCACATGTCTTTAATCCCATCACTCAGGAGCAGAGGCAGGCGGATCTCTGTGAGTTCAAAACCAGCTAGTTCCAGGATAGCTTCCAAAGCCACAGAGACACCCTGTCTCGAAAAACAAAACAAAACAAAAGTCTTATGTAACAACTTCAGATATTACTTTATCTGTTTCTCTAAATTCAAACTTATTTAAAAGTATCAAGGCAGATTTTGACCCAATTGTCAAAACACTCAATTTTTCTCAAGATCTTAAATCAATGATAGATTTTAGAAGATATCTTTAAGTTAACTCTAAAAGACAATGAAATCAAAGTCTATAATAATTTGGCAGAAAAAAAAAACTGACACCATAAAACTGTACCCTGATTTGGCAAAGTGGCTCATGTATTGGTCTGGAAACCAAGGAGTAGTCTTTTGCACAAAATGTAAAAGCTGTGTTCCTGAACTTTAATGCCTTTCTTTTTTTAGGGAACTTTTAAGGATATCAACATACATTTGCCTGTCAGAGGAGTTAGTCTGTCCCATTTTTATAGTATTTACTTCTCACCCAGCCTTTTCTTATACTGGGGTACCTGCAGCGCCCTTAGTGAGGTCATTCTTCCACCAAAACAGTGAGTGGGGAGCTTGCCCTGTCTTCAGTTGCTGGAGTTCAGCTCCGGATGAGGGAAAGGTGTGAGGACAGGTGGATGCAAGAGTGGTGATGGAAAAATCAGACAGGAGATGGAGAGAGAGGAAGTGCATCTCAGTATGGCTTGACCTACTCTGATAACCTCTCTCTCTCTCTCTCATAGGCTTTACTTATACACAAATTTATTTCCTCACAAACTTTAATCATTGACTACAAAGTCTTTTCATGGTACATACTTTTTCTAAAGTCTTCTGTGATTACATAAGCATATTAAAAGTAAATGAAACAATACAAGCAAACAGCAAATTTCATGAGTGTTAAAATCTAACATTACAATAAAATCAGTTCTAACTCAGTATCTTTTTCCTTAAAATTTGCGTCAAAATGCCTTCCGGTTACAGAAAACCAGACAGGATGTTAAGCTTGACTGAGTTAATACACCTGAAGTTATTTCCTACTGCCTATTACATCAAGCTTCTCCTGTATTGTTCTATTGATTACTATAATGAATAGTTGATTTTTCTATGGAAATATAATCCTTCAGACCCTTGTTAAAATGATTTGCTTTTATATCTAGCATGAGACTACCACTATCTCTTAACTTCTGAAATACTTTGTTCTGCTCATTACTCTTTTTACAATCAGAGAAGTCCTGCTCTGACTAGTCTGCTCAGGAAGCCAGGCAGCTCACTGAACCAAGATGTTTCTCTTTTGTGTGTCTGTCACAAACTCTTGTTTCATTATGGTCTCTATCTTTATTACAAGCCTGCAGATGGTAAAGGACATCAAGATTCCTAAAAGTGCTTCCTTTGCCTTCAGGAGGGTACCAAGGCCTGTCATTAATTTTATAACCAAGAATCCTTTTTGCTAGATAGTGGTAGTCTCATGCTAGTTCCGTGTTTCTGAAGCAAAACATAAAACACATAGTTTTTCAGCTTCTAAAATTTCCCTAAGATCTTCTTCTTTAACAGTTTATTCCAGATCCTATGTCTTACACTTACAGAGTAAACTCTATAGAAGACTCAATTGCTTTTATAACAATTGCTTTTATAACTAGTTCTCCCAGGGAATCACCATACGTTTTACTCTTTACTAACATCAGCTTTCCTAAGAATTGTTACATTGACTTAGTTCCAGCCTTCGGTGAGGGGGCCTTAACAGCAAGGAGTTCAAACATTAAACACGTCAAAGACATAGGCAAGTGTTGTGCAGCAAATCCCACTAAGGGCAGCAAAGGATCAGTCCAAGTCGTCCAAGCACTTCGGGCGTTTGGCATCGGCAGTTCATAACAATAATTTGACAGAGAAAAAAAGACACCATAAAACTGTACCCTGAGCTGGCAAGGTGGCTCACATATGGAATCCCAAAAAGGATGACAGCTGCAAGTTCAAGGACGGCTGGGCTGCAAAGCAAGAAAACAGAGAAAAACAAAACTCAAAAAAATAAGCAACAACAAAGCTCCCTACCTCCACCCAGTGGTATAAAGACCCACATTAATAATATGTGTATAGATGCTGCCTAAGGTTGATGAGAACCAAGTTCACAGGCACCATATACTGAAATCATGACTCAATTTACTCAAAGACCTGCTTGTGTTTGTATTTACATTCCTACACCCTGATAATTTATTATAACAAAAACCTGTCCAATCTATAAGCCAACTGTGAGCAATCTGTGGATTTACTTCAACTGGTTTGCAAAATGATAAACAACTTAAAAGTCTCTGGCAAACCAAAAATCTCTTATTTGTATTTCTTTTTCCCACAGAGACAAATTCAAAGAGAATAAATATAGACTTCTTTTAATCCATGCTTCATCAAACAATAAAGATAAAAACACTTCCCCTGCCTGGGAGCATTAATGGGAATTCGCTATCACTATAAAAATCTCTCAACCGTGTATTCTCACAAGGGAGATCTTGATGGCATTTACAGCTACTCATAAACCTAGCGATCGCTTGTCTGTGTTCCTCGTGTCCCCTTCAGAGGAACACAGTGAGGTTATTAACTAATAGTAGAGCTTTTCCTCTCATCTGAAAGCTCTTTCAAGTAGACACCATTAAAATGATTTTGAAGCTCTTTGAGATTTTGATCTCACAGGTTTGTTTTATATTTGATGTTTCACTTCTGAAAGATCATAAAATGCCTTCATTTCTAGCAGAAGTAAACTCTCTGTGAAAAATAAAATCATTTTTCTAACCTGTTTTGTCAGTTTAGCCTATCACACCATTCTTTTTTTTTTTCCTTAGAGCAAAACATTGAGTTTTAAGTATATATTTAGGGGCTGGAAACATGGCTCCCTAATTAAGAGCACTGATCTGCTCTTGTAAAGTATCTGGGTTAGATTCCCAGCACCCATATGAAGGCTCACAACCATTTGTAACTTGTCGTGGCCCGGCATGTCTCAGCCCCAAACCACAGAAGACACAAGGTTCGGCCTGATTCGGGGAGCATGGACTTGGAAACTCCCAGCAACCCAAGGGCGATAAAGACCAGACTCAGGCATCTTGTCATCTTTAGAGAGCTCTCAATTGCATGAAGTTGTCTTCTTTATTCAGCATCTTCCTGGCTGTAATCTAACCATTCTTTCCTGACCCTGAGACCATTTCTCTTCCATCTCCCTAGCTCTTCCAAATACTTCCTAACTCTCTGTTCTCACAGTCTCACTTTGCCCTCCGCCCTGGTGCAGGCCTATTCAAAGGCTTAGTTCTGTATAGATGCAAAACTAGGAGACATTCTCCATTGAGGCTATGCCATTCAACAGCAAATCAGCTAGCATCTGCAATACAGTGTAAACCAGAGCTCCTGAGCTTTGGACCCCGAGAAACCTCTAATAGTACAATATTCAGCTCCTGACAGTAACTCCTGTTCCAGGGGATCTGATGCTCTCTTTTGGCCTCCACAAGCACCAGGCATAATGTGGTACACACATACATCCAGGCAAAAACACTTGTGCATACTAAACAAATGAATGAATAAAGTTTTTTTAAGGTATCTTTTAGTGCTAAGATGCTTTGACGTAGTACATGATTATATGATTTTAAACAATTAGGTAATTTTTTTACCTGCAAAGTACTTTTTCAAATAGACACCTGACTGCCTCTGAAGACAGTTATTTAATTGACTTACTGTATTTGCCTGTTAGAAAGCTGACCTGATCGCTCAATTCCTCGATCGCTTACCAACTCCCTGGGCAGGAGAGTTTTTCCATGAATTTATAACATTAGGAATGGGCAGTGTGTTTTCTGAGTCAGTGAAACATTTACACCCTTTCTAATAACCCGGAGACCATCTGGAAAGGAAGTTCTGAGCAGACACGCGTGTCCGGTGTCCAGGCAGCCTCAGGGAGACAGAGACCTCCACACGCCTCGCAAGAGAATCCTATTCTTTGGGTTCATTCTCAAGCCTCCCCATCTAAATCAGTGGTACCCTATCCCCAAGCTATAGTTACACTCCTATTTAAAGCACAAAAGGTTGCCTTACAAACTTTTGGTAGAGAGCTGGATCAAATCGTTACACCTTTGTCCCATCAACAATTAGAGTGGCTACAAAATAATAGCTGTGATTGGGCCATTTTTCTCTCTGCTACCCAGAGTGATTTTGACAGCCGTTACCCATCTGATAATTTGGTTTCCTTTTTTAAGATACATCCTTTGATTTTTTCCAAAGATTGTAGTCTCTCAGCCTATTTCCAAGGGGCATGTGGTTTTCACCGATGGTTCTTCAAAGGGTACAGCTGTAGTTGTATCTTTTCCCATCATTAAGACAGCCAGAATCACTGCAGCTTCTGCCCAAATGGCCGAACTCTTGGCCTTGGCCATGGCTCTACAGCCTCTTCCCCACGGGGGCACTAAACATCTACACCGATAGTCAATGGTTGCTCATATTGTCCAACCTCTGGAGACGGCTGCCTTTATTGCCCCCATCTCCAGAGTACAAGAGAGTTTGTTGCAGATACAGGGTCTGCTATGGCAACGGAGTGAACCTGTATTTGTAGGCATCTTAGGGCCCATATCTCTTTGCCAGGACCCCTCAGCGAAGGAAATCGCATGGCTGACAGGTATACTCAAATCATTGCAGTTTCACAAGAGCTCACTAGAGCACAATCCTTACATAAGTGCTTTCATCTCAGCGCAGGGTCCTTACGCTTTCATACTGGGATAACTAAGGAACAAGCTGTTCAAATAGTTAAGGATTGCCCTCTTTGTGTAGAATTTCTTCCTGAGCCTCACTTGGGAATTAATCCTCGAGGACTTTTGCCCAATCACATGTGGCAGATGGATGTAACATATGTGCCATCTTTTGGTAAATTACAATTTGTCCATGTTTCTGTAGGTACTTTTTCCCGTCTGATATTTGCCTCTGCCCATTCTGGCGAAAAGGTGAAAGATGTTAAGAGCCACTGTCTACAGGCTTTTGCTTACATGGGGTCCCAAAACAAATTAAGACTGATAATGGCCCTGCTTATGTCAGCAGAGGTTTCAATCATTTTTGTCAAGACTTTGAGATTACTCTAAAGACTGGTATTCCTTACAACCCCCAAGGACAGGCTATTGTGGAGTGCGCCCATTGCACTTTGAAAACCTATTTGGTTAAAGTAAAGAAAGGGGACCTGGAGGGTCACCTTGGTTCCCCTCACTCTACTCTATCACTTATCCTTTATGTCTTAAATTTTTTAATTGTGGATGCTTCTGGTAAATCTGCAGCAGACCGTCATTGGCGGTCCTCTGCACAGCAAAAACCTCTGGTTAAATGGAGAGATCTTCCCTCGGGCCTTTGGAAAGGGCCAGATCCAGTGTTGGTGTGGGCCCGAGGGTCTGTTTGCATCATCCCACACGATAGTGAGTCCCCAATTTGGGTCCCCGGGCGTTGTGTGCAGGCCTGTTCCTGCTGATACACTTCAGTCATCAAAAGACCCATTGGGCTTTTGTGAGGAGCCAGCCTGTCCTGGTGCTGGTGGGTCTTTGGAGTCAGGTGTGGACAGTGACGGTCAGCTCCAACCACAGTCTGGGAAAAGCAGCTGTCAGAGAATTTTCAATGTGTGTTCTTCTATCATATGATAACTTCTCCCTTGGGAGAAGTGCTTATTTGTTCCCTCCAGGAATGCCGTTTGAGAAGCTGTTGGAGTGGTGAGAATCCAGCCTTGGTGGTTCGAGTTCCTGGTACTATGCCTACACCAGTGGAACACTTGGGAGAGAACCCGCTCGTCCTCACATCACAGCAGCCACTGTCACTGCAGCTACAGCTTCTGACATCACTCTTTCACTTAGTTGCCACAGCAGGCATGCTGGATAAGCTCTCAGGGAAGGTTGCCTCTGCCTTAAATTCCCAAAATAATATCAATTCTTTAGTATGTTGGGCACTTTAAATCTTCACACAACTCAATTGGCTACTCTAATTATTAAGACCAGGGTGCCTCCCCTTTCGGGAGACTCCCTCTTAAAGGGACTGTAGCTAAAAGGCCAATTAACTAAGGAATGGAGTAGGCTGCTGGCCCTCAGAATTATATCCCTGGGCAGTGCCGATTTAGCCCTAGTCTGCCTTTGCCACATGGGATGGTGGCAAACCCAGCGCCATTTTTAAACCAAGCAAATCATGCTTTCCTTGGCAGCAGATAACCCCTCAGCGCAGGTCTGGCTGGGCCTGCAGGACAAGTGAGCAGTCAATGATGGGTAAGACTTAGGGGACGTCTGCTAACCTAAGACAGAGGGTCTGCGGGACCTGGGCAGGCTTTTCAATGACCGGTAAAGCAGATGTTGATGTCCTGGGCGACCTAAGACAGACGCTCATTTTATATGTATATATAAAAGGGGGACTTGTTGGGCCCTTCCCCCATAGGGGTCTGCTGACCAGCTTGTGACTAGGAGCTTACCTACCAGGTACATCCTGTTTTCTTCCTTCCTTGAAGGCCTGAGTGCAAGTTCCTGTTATCCTGTTATTCACCCATTCAGGATTGCCTGATGGGCCTGGGAACCTGAACTTGTTATCTGGGTAGTTTTCCATCCCTGCTGACTGGTATATAAGCCCCCACTCTTGTTGGAATAAAAGGGCATTCTCCCTGCAAGAAAGACCTGCTGTCTTGTCTTTATTTAAATCCTCAAGCCCCTCGCCCTGTACTGTGGAAGTGTTGTAGTGAAGGCTCTACACAGGTTCACACACAGAGAAAGCCTCACAACCAAGGAACAGAAGGAAATATAAACTCTCAGGCCAGTTCAAAATTCCATAGAAATTCCTTTCTGAGACCCAAGGAGAACTGCAAGAGGCAGCCCCTTAACCTGTGATTCCGAAGCCGACCTCCAGGGGGCAGAAGCTCCGCGCACTGGACCAGGCAGCAAAGGCCTGGACTTTGCTCACTAACCCTAAACTAAGAGGACTCCTTTACCTGGAACCAGATAAAAGCCTACCCCAACCATCACTCAAGCCTAGAGGGATTACTGCAGGATGAGAAAAAACAGGGCTCCCTTCCTACCACTAGGAGTCCTCAAATAAAACACCTCAGAACATACATAAGTCCAAAGCTATCAAAGGACAACAGCTACAGTGTTGAAAATCCCCAGCACTTCACAGATTCCTGGAGAAATTGCTCTGTTAGTGTTTTCAGATCCCCAAGGAATTACGATTGCTCTCCTTTGATGACTTACTGACCTCAGCTCTGTGTTGTTTGCTTGGTTTGGCCAAGCTATTGAATGGCATCATTTGTTAGGTGGCTAAAAGTTCTCAAAACTTTGTTGGAAAAAGAAGCTGGGGCTTTGTGTTCTCTGCATTCCTGGGGAAAGTAAAAAAATACCAGTCATTAACCACCTTTGTATATACTGAAGGCAAAAGACACTATTCATGATATTGAAGAAGCAGAGTTGTCATTTCAGATGGAAGCTTCTAGAATATATGAGTGTTAGGGTAAATGGATACAGGCACCAGGTTGAAAGGAACAGCTGTCCCAAGCAATCTGGGTGTCAATTTGAACTCAAATCAAAACAAGTTGAGCATCAAAAACAACATTTTGCTTCAGGTATCAACCATCGTGACCTCTTTCTTCTGCTGGTTAAAATACTTAGCCCTGGGCAAGAAGCAACTGTGTGAGGAAGGCAGAGAGTTAAAACAGCTGGTACGGAGCTGGGACATGGCTCCACTGGCAAATTCTTCCAGCACAAGCCTAAGGGTCTACGTTCAGATCCCTAGCACCCACAAAAGATGCCCAGGATGGTGGCACACACTTTAAATCCCGGTGCCTGGGGCTCACTGGCCACCCACTGTAGCCAAATCAGTGTTCCAGGCTCAGTGGGAGACCCTGCCTCAAAAATTAAGGCGGAGAGCAACAGATGAAGATTCCACCATTGAGCTCTGGCCTCCAAAATCACGTGTATATTTGTACCACTCATACACATGTATGCACCTTCTAAACTCCCTATAATCCCACCTGACAACTCATGTGGGTGCTGGGAATCCAACCCAGGTCCTCAGCAAGAGCAGCCAGTGCTCTTAACCACCAAGCCATCTCATCTCTGTGCCCTTATTTATTAATGCATGAAGTTGGCACACAAACGGATTGGCTCCCTTACATGTTTATCCACCTTGTTCTAATTTGAGTGTATCTACCCTGCCCTCCCTTGTGTCGGCTGCACCTCTAGCTGGTTCCTTTCTCCCCAGTAGTGACCCTTTCTCCTCTGCTGCCATGCATAGCTCATTATCCTCTCTTCCACAACCCTTAAGGGTTCTTTTCCCCACTCCCATGATTTCCTTTCTAGTTTCATCACACACACACACACACACAGAGAGAGAGAGAGAGAGAGAGAGAGAGAGAGAGAGAGAGAGACAGAGACAGAGAGACAGAGACAGAGACAGAGAAACAGAGAGACAGACAGCACACTAGGTTCCTCACATGGCATATGTGTGAGGCTGGCTTGTTTCATTTAACATAATTTCCAGTACCACCCGTTTTCCTGTTATGTTTTTATGTTTCCTGTGGGTGTCATGATTTAACTTTTCCTTGTGGCAGAGTAATTCCATTATGTATATGTGTCACATCTTCTTTCTTCATTTCCTGTTGATGGGCATCTAGGCTCGCACCACTTCCTATCTATTGTGACTGGTGCAGAAATAAACCTAGATGCACTTGCTTAGACTCCCTTGGGTATGTACCCAAGAGTGGTACAGCTGGGTCACATGACATTTCTACATCTCATTTTTATTTATGTATTTTTTTAAGAATTTGTATAACATTTACTCTTCATTGTCAGGTTGAATTTAAAGTCAAACCACTGGGCATGCCTGTGCAAATGTTTCCAGAAAGGTGTAACTGAGGAGGAAGTCTTACCCTGCCTATAGGCAGCAGCATCCACGCCACCATCTGCTGTGGATGGAAATGGGCTTGTCCTTGTCATTCTGGTGACTGTTTCCTTGGCCACACAGAGTCTCCTAAACTCTGTGTAATGTCTCCTGCCAACTCCTCAGCTTATTTGCTGAGTCAGTAGAGTCCCTTTCAGCGAGGCCTCGAGTGCCTACATCTTAGAGTGGTTTGCCCAAGCTCTCCTCCGGCAGTTTCAAAGTTTCAGGTATAAATTAAGGTCTTTGATTTGCTGAATTTGTTTTTGTGCAGAGTATGGGGTGGGGATCTGGTCTAATCTCACATTAAAAACATAAATAAACTTTAAAATCCCACAGTCTTTACAAATTCAAGCACATTAGGATTTCATTCTCTAAAATACCCAATCTCTCTAAAAATCCCAAATCTCTTTTAATGTTTGAAGTCTTTCAGCTGTGATCTCCTGTAAAAACCAAAATTATATTAAATACCTTCTTCAAGAGAAAAGAACCAGGGCACCATTACAACCAGAACAAAGCAAAACTTAAATCCCAATGGTATAAATATAATCAAATATCTATTTATCTGTGATTTCTTCATGATCTTCTGGGCTCCTCCAAGGAACTTGGGTCACTTCTCCAGCTCTGCCCTCTGCACCACACACAGCTGGTCTTCTAGGCTCCGGCTGGCTCCACTCCATTGCTGCTGCTGTTCCTGGTGGTCATCCCATGGTGCTGGCATCTCCAAAATGCTGGAGTCTCTGCTGCAACCGGGCTGCACTTTCACCAATAGCCTCTCATAGGCTCTCTTCATATGGTGCCAAGCCTCAATTTCTCTACATGAGCCCTTCAGTTCTGGACCTTCAAATGCCACAGAGGCTGCCCTTTTACCAGTGCCCTCTCCTGGCCTCTCACAGTGCCAAGCCTCAGCTGCTCTCCATGACCCCTTCATGCCCTGAAAACCAATACCACCTGGGTGACTCTTACATATTACCAAATACGGCTGCCAGCATATGGTACAATCTTGGCCACCTCTGGGACACAGCCTCTCTGTGAAGGAAACACTTCACAGAAGACTTCACCTCAGTGATGCTGGTCTCTTAATCATCATTAATTTCTTAGCTCCAGCTGACAAGCATCAAGCATCAAGGAAAACAAAGTCTTGCTTTAGTTGTTCCAGTATCTTGTAAATCACAGCTGATTCTTCAGCCCTAGCTAACCAGAACCACAAGATCTTAATTCAAACTAACAAATGGCCCTGATTTAACCTTCCTTTATCTTTAACCTTCCCTGTGAAACTTCACAAGTCAGGTCTCCATCATCTGCACTGCTCTCAACATTCTTATCTTCCAAGCTTTCACAGAACACCCCACTGAGGTTTCAAAACTCAACAGTTTTTCCTAGCCCAAAGTTCCAAAAGTCCTTCCACAACCCTCCCCAAACATGGCCAGGTCTGTCACAGCAATACCCCACTATGCAGGCACCAATTTTTCTTAGCTAGGGTTTCTATTGCTATAACAAAACACCATGGCCAAAAAGTAAGTTGTGGAGAAAGGGGTTTATTTGGCTTATACTTTCACATTGCTGTTTATCCCTGAAGGCAATCAGGACAGGAACTCAAACAGGGAAGGATCCTGGAGGCAGGAGCTGATGCAGAGGCCACGGAGGAGTGCTGCTTACTTTTTTTTTCTTGCTCAACCTGCTTTCTTTTTTATTTTATTTATTTATTTTGGTTTTTCAAGACAGGGTTTCTCTGTGCCTCTGGAGGCTGTCCTGGAACTAGCTCTTATAGACCAGGCTGGTCTTGAACTCACAGAGATCCATCTGCCTCTGCCTCCCGAGTGCTGGGATTAAAGACATGTGCCACCATTGCCCGGCTCAACCTGCTTTCTTATAGAACCCAGGACCACCAACCCAGGAATGGCACCACCCACCATGGCTGGGCATCCCCCATTGATCACTAATTGAGAAAAAGCCTTACAGCTAGATCTCATGGAGGCATTTCCTCAGCTGAGGTTCCTTTCTCTCCGATGACTCTAGCTTGTGTCAAGTTGACACACAAAACCAGTTCACAATCGATGTGTGGCAAAGTTCTGAGTTAAGAATGAGGGAAGTGACTGAGGTGGAGCCAATGGAAATCCACTCACTAAGAAAGGAGATAGACATGGGCAAAGAAAGTATCAGTTAGCTTTTCAAAACTCTGACCAAAATACCTGGCATAAACCCTTAAAGGAAGAAACATTTCATTTGACTCACAACTTCAGAGGGTTCAGTCCATGGTTGCTTCACCTTAAGTACTTGGGAAGACCCTCATGATATTGGGAGAGGAGCTCTCACATGCTGGACAGGAAGCAGAGAGAAATGGGGACACTGCACATCACTGGATTCTTCTATATCCTCCTGTTATTACAGCCTGGTCCCCAGCCCATGGGACAGTGCTGCCCACCTTCAGGTCTGGTCTTCCTGCTTCATTGATCCTCTCTGGAAATGTCCTCACAGAGACGAGCTTTACAAATCTCCTGGGTGATGCTAAATCC
Source organism: Cricetulus griseus (assembly GCF_003668045.3). Taxonomy (NCBI): domain Eukaryota; kingdom Metazoa; phylum Chordata; class Mammalia; order Rodentia; family Cricetidae; genus Cricetulus; species Cricetulus griseus. The sequence continues at coordinate 27,460,902 of NC_048599.1, read as the reverse complement.
ATTCATTCGGATAAGATTATCCACCTTCCGTAGTTAGCTGTGATTCTGTCTCTGCGACCCACTAAGATCCTTTCCCATCCCCAAGTCTCTAAATTTTTCACCCGCTGGAAATCTCTGTTCCCTGATTTTCAGGTAGAGAGAAGGAGAAAGAGCAGTGTCTTAGATCACATATTAAACATCATAATAAGATCATTATTTGATTATCTGAAGAGGCAGCTGAAGTTCATCCAGAAAATTATTGAAATATGTCACTAAGTGCTGAAAGGCGCAAGAAGTCTGAGCTCCCAAGATGTCAGGCAAGGGTGAAGACAGAGAAGGAAGCCTCTTCCAGAAAGGGAAAGAGACAGTGGAGAGAAGTTAAAACCAGAAAAGAAGAAGGGATGACTCCTGAGATGAAAGCCCAGTGCAGGTGGGAGAGGCTGTGGGGAAAGGCTGTCTTGGGAGGGGCTGGCATTCTCTGTTAAAAAGTGTGTGTTACAGAATGTACATCAGTGTCATAAGCCTCTGACGACAGAGAGTGTAGGTCTGAATTGTAGCCCTTAGCCCAGGGGAAGCAGTGAAAGTCATCTGTTTTAGATGCCCCCAATCCACCCTGATTTGTATTTGGGTGATTATCACATGAGATGAAGAATGAGACCAGAGATGAGGAGACCATAGCTCTGTCTCCCTGGTCCTCTAGGATGAGGGCATATGACCACCAGTCTCTGCTTTTCCAGCTCCGGATGCAAATTCCAGGACCAATGCACCCATCACAGCGCCTGCGCCTCCCTGGTATTTTAAGAAGCTATTGTCCTGTGACTGACGACTCCCTAAGGGTCAAGGAGTGCAGACAGAGCCCATTTATTCACTCCTACTGTATCCTTGATGAAGCAAAACAGATAGAATGACCAGATGAAAGTTCAGATGTTGGCGAGACAACAACTTTCAAGGAAGTACAGGTAGAGCAGAAGAAAGATCTTCTGGAACTCAAACAGTACAGTCAGTTTAAAATCACAGTGAGGCAGGAGAAACCAGGGATGCTAACAACAACAGAACTGTTGATGCATAAGGCAAATGGGAGACAGGACTCAAAATGGCCAATGAATTATAAGAGGTAGAACTGTTGTCTTGGGGGAAGGCTTCTTACACACTCCCTCATCCTTTTATTTCCACAACTGAAGAAAAGTGTAAATAATTAGATTGAAAGGGTTCACCAAATCCCAGGTATATTAATTTAAAAGAAAAGGCACAAATATGACATAAATTCTATTTTCAATAATTTGTTTTATTTTACATGCATTGGTGTTTTGTCTGCGTGTATGTCTATGTGAGGTTGTCAGACCTTGGAGTTATAGGCAGGTGTGAGCTTCCACACGGGTGCTGGGAATTGAAACCATAGAGGGGAAAGGCTTGGCCTTAGTCACTGTCCTGTTGCTGTGATAAAAATACAACAACCAGGGCAGTTTGTGGAAGGATTTGTTCAGGGCTTATGGTTCCAGAGGGTTAGAGTTCATCACAAGCAGGGCAGGCAAACATGGCAGCTGGAGCTGGAAGCTGAGAGCTCACACCTTGATCCACAAACAATGGGCAGGGAGTGAACTGGGAATGGCATTGTGTGACTTTGGAAACCTCCATGCTCTTTCCAGTGATGTACTTAGACCACACCTCCTAGGCCTACCCGAACTAGCTCCACCAACTAGCACCCAGTATTCAACACCTGAGACTATATAAGGCATCTTATTCAAACCATCACAAACGTATCCCGTGAACACTGTAAAACACTGGTGAAGGAGAGTGCGGAAGATACAAAGAGTAGGAAGACACTACATGCTCATGGTGTGGTGACTTAATATTGTTGAAAGGTCCATACTACTGGTATGAGTGAGAATATCTGTCATAGGTTCATGTCCTTGTACACTTGGTCCCTGGTTGGTGGCACTGTTTGGGAAAGTTTAGTAGGTGTGGTCTTCCTGGAGGAAGTATGGCACTAGAAGCCAGCTTTGAGAGCTCATGGCCTCACTCTCCCTGTAGTTGGCTCTCTGTGCTTTGTGCTTATGGTATTGGTGAAGGATATGTTTATGGTAAAGTGTGAGAGCTCTGAGCTTCCTGTTCCAGCAGCCATGTCTGCCTGCTGCTGTGCTTCCCTGCCATGACAGTGATGGAACCATAAGCCCAAACAAACCATTCCTTATCTAAGTTGCATTACAGGGCATGTCACAGGAACAGAAAAGTAGCTAATACACTACTGCAAGTGGCCTACAGATCCAATGAACCCCCATCAAAACTCCGACAACATTGCTGACCAGAAGAAAAATCTGTGTGGAATCTCTCTCCTCTCTCTCTCTCTCTCTCTCTCTCTCTCTCTCTCTCTCTCTCTCTCTCTCTCTTCAAGGCATTATTGAAAAAAGACAAAGCCGGAAGCTTTAAAATGTATTACTACCTGACTGCAAAATATGCTTCAAAGGTGTTGTAATCAAAACAGCATAGTACTGGTTTGAAAACAGACCCATAGAACCATGGGAAGGAGCAGAGAGCAGAACACAGTAAGGCCCCTCTCCAACAGCATGGTGGTATATGTCTTCAGCAAAGACCCTGAGAACACACACTGAGGAGAAATTGTCTCCAATCAACTGCGATGGGAAATCGTTTGCAGAGTATAAAAAAGCTGACCCCTTGGGATGGACAGTAAAATGGTCTCCTGAAGTTAGGGAGAGCGGGGTCAGGAGGAGCTGGAGAAAGGTTGGCCCCAGGAAATTCAGTTACAGTTATAGGAAGAATGCGCTCGGGGGTTCTGTTGCCCAACATTGCACAAAAATACATTCATTCCTGTCATTAAGATGTTCTTTCATGAGGCACCTACACAGACATCCCTATCCTTAGAAACACAGTAAAAGGACAGTTTCTGCCCATGTGTGACATTGCCTCCATGCAATGTCACACAAGTTGACGTACAGTGACACTCCCAAGTATGAAAGAAAGGCTTCCTAGTGCGCGTGTCTCCTCTGTGTGTACTTCTATGATGCTTCTTAACTGCTCTCCCATTCTCTGCCTGTTGGAGTAGTGAACAATCCCTTAGTGCTGTTTGCCAACAACCAATGCTCTTTATTCTTCTCTCTGCATTATTCATTACTCATGGCTCACTCTCTGGACTCCACCCCATGGAAGCAAATAAAACCTGAGTCCAGAGCCACATCACAGAATGTTCTGGACTCTTGGAAGTGCTGCATCCTTCTCAAAGATCATGAAATACTTGATCCTGACTCTTATGGTATTTTTTATGCTGTTCCAGCTATTTCCAGGTAAACAGAAGCCAGGAAAAGGCTGAGAGAGTTCAGTTGGAGGAGTTGCCAGTTGGAGGTTTGGGGTATCCTTCCATCCATTGTGCATATGGTCCTCTAGGATAGCTGAGATCTGCTGGACTACCCGACCTGAGCAGAATGCTTGAGAGTGTATCTGGCCAGCATCCCTGGAGCCATGGGGTTGGGCAGAGTGTCTTTTAAAAAGTAACTTTCATGTCCAGCTCTTTCCCTGCTACTTTGCTTCAGTCAATGCCCCAATGATCCACCTGAGGGCTGTCTTACTTCAGCAATTTTCCCAGTCCCCACCAATGGTGAGCCCTGCAGCCTTCCTTAGATGTTGAGTTCTGTTATTGCTTCCGCTGGAGTCCCTGTTCACCTATTCTGGGATGAGAGCGTCCACAGAGCAGTCATGTGGAAGAGAATGTAGGCCTCACTACTTCTTTTCAGCCATGAAAGTCTGCTGTTTGGTTAATGATTTACAATATAATTTCATAAAGAACTGGTCAGAGTTTTGGGATTACTGTTTGTAAGGCTTGGATGGTGCTTAGAAACGTGGGGACACCCCTCTTCTGTGACATGAAAGCCTTTTCCTTGTGCATATATGAATCCACACAAATATGTATGTGAATGCAGTTCCTTTTAGTGATATGTGATTTCACTGCTTTTAAAATATTTATCTTGGCAGTATATACTCCACATTTTGGTTGGCACATGGATATCTGCCTTGATGCTTTCTAGAAGTTTTATGCTATTCCCATCACAGGGACAACTGAAAGTGTATATACATCTATTCCCTATTGGGGGTAAAATTAAGTATTTATAAGGCTTTCACAAAACAAACAAAAACTACCACTGAGTTTTTCTAACTTGGATGAAATTTTCTAAATAGTTCTCTAGAAGTCAACTTGCTAGGTGAAGAGTAACTTTACGATTTGAGTTTCTATGAGTATTTTTTCGGAGTCTACTTTGAGCCACACATATCTGGAAGAAGTCATGCCTTTCTTAGAGTTTTAGAACATATGGAAAGACATTCATCATCCATGCACAATTCTGAAAATCTGTTATGCTTCCATTAAAAGTCAATTTTGGCTTTTTCTGGTATTCTGGTGACTGTCCAGCCTGCTGCATTCCAAAGTGCACTCAATAAACTATTATTTTTTTCAATCAGCTTTCAAAGTTCAACATAAATTTTATTTCTTTTTGCTTTGTTTTGTTTTTCTCCCCCCTCCCTCTTTCTTTGAGACAGGGTTGTAGCCCAGGCTGGCCTCACAAAGGTGCCTCTGCCTCTGCCTCTGCCTCTGCCTCTGCCTCTGCCTCTGCCTCTGCCTCTGCCTCTGCCTCTTCTGCCTCTGCCTCTGCCTCTGCCTCTGCCTCTGCCTCTGCCTCTGCCTCTGCCTCTGCCTCTGCCTCTGCCTCTGCCTCTGCCTCCTAAATTCTGGGATTGAAATCATTTGGCGCTACCTGATAGGAGTTCCTGTATCTGCTAGATTTGTATTTAACAAAATTATCTAGATTTTTCTCTAGCTGTCTCTTTTCACCTAAATTCATCCTAATACTTAAATGACATTTTAAATTAAAGTTATATGTGGTTTCTCTTAAATTACATAAGGCAGTAAATTTGGAGGGAGGTAAATTTTTTATTAGTCCCTCAAGAATTTTACAGTCTATTTTGACCATATTCCATCCCCTTCCCTCACTTCCCAGATCACCTTTCCCTACCCACCCAGATCTGTGTCCTCCTTGTGAAGACAGCACCTGCTGTGTAGCCCAGCAAGCTCATCTCAAGCTCGAGATCCCTCTGCCTCTTGAGTCTGGGATTAGAGGTGTGTACCACCATACCTGCTGAGGTAGTGAATAGATGCCACTGCTGGCTAAGTACTGAGTTCCAAGAGGTCAGTTTTCTAAACCCTCTAAATCCTTAGCCACAAGGGAAATAAATAAAACGCTTTGGGGTTTCATCTCAGAACAGGACAACAGATAACAATAAATGTTGTAGGGGTGGGGTAGGGAGACCCATGTGCACTGTTGATGGGAGGATGAATTGGTACTGCCAGTGTGGAAATCAATATGAGGGGGTTCTCAAAACACAAAAAAATTGACCTAGTGCATGACCCAGCTGCACCACATCTGGATCTATACCTGAAGGACTCTAAAGCAACTTGCCAGAGATGTCCGCTCTGGGGTGTTTAATGCAGAGTTTCTCAAAACAGCCAGGTTACAGAACTGGTTTGAATCTCTGTCAGCAGGTAAGCAAAGTGTGGTAGATATACACAACTGAGTTTTATTTGACTTTTAAAAGGGATCAAATTGCATCATTTTCTAGAAAATTATTGGAATCATCTCAAGCAAAGTGAGTCACACACAAAAGGCCAACGACACACTGTGTCTCATCTGTGGGTCTTAGAACACTTTACAGATGCATAACTGTTCCTATTTGTCTGTAGATGGTATGAAAGCTGCAGACAGGCCAAGGGAAGGAAGGGAGGAGACTGGGGGTCGAGGGAAAGGAGGGAGGGGAACTAAGGAGAGGGAATGGGGTGGTAAATTCAGTCCAAGTACATGATCACCATGAAAGACATCGCCTGTGTGAGCCATCACTTGGTACAATGGATAGACATGGATGAAAACCTCTGTGAATCAGGGCGAACCTTTGTGGTTAATGATACAACATGCAGGTGCTGCAAATGGATGATGATGTTGGATGTGTCTTCTGATTTATTTATCTCATTCTTAATTAAAAAGTATTTCATTAGAAAGTCCATTTAGGTTCACTGAACAATCAACATCAGATTTTAAGAAGAAATTTTAGAATTATTTATATTATGTATATGGCTGGTTTGCCTGGATGTATGTATGTTAGGCCAAAAGAAGGCATCAGATGCCCTGGAACTAGAGGTACAGATAGTTGTGGTTAACCACGTGGATGCTCGGAACTAGTGCTTTTAATTGCTTAGCCATCTCTCCAGAGCAACAACAGATTTTGATAGATGGGCTGTTGATAACAACTTCTATGAGACCTGGGGCACCCAGATGTTTCCTGTGAATTTACTAACACACCTTTCACAGACCTGTTTCTTTATGTAGTGATGTTTCAGTCTTGTACACTTTAAGAAGGGTGCCATCTATTGAGAATTTACTGTTGTGTAAATAGTCTTCCAAAGATGCCACAGGCTTCATTTACAGCACAGAGATTCTCCCAGCCCCCCCACCACCACCATTATCTGTGGAATCATCAGAAGCACTCATTTTCAAGTCCATTCTGCTTGGCTCAATCCAAAGCTCTCCAGGAGTGGGTTCCAGCAGTCTAGAATTTAGCAAATCTTAATGTGGGAATCAATACATGATTTTTCTACAGATGTATTTCTGGGGTATCCTATACTGATTTAATTATATTGCCATATCATTTTTGAAGCCACTTTATCAAGTTATGATTGAAACATGGGAGAAATATGTATTTAATGTGTGCTGATGGTGGATTTGGAGGTGAATATAAGATCGTTACCACAGTCTATATCTGCCTTGTTTACTTGTCTGTTGCTGAGAAGAAACACCATGACCTAGGCAACTTATAGATAAAAGAGTTTATTGGTGACTTACCATTTCAGAGCGTAAGTCCACGGCCATCATGGAGGAAACATGGCAGCAGGCACAGAGCTGAGCGTCCTGGTGTTGAGACAACAGCTATGAAGGGGATGGCTAACCGGGAATGGTGTGGTCTTTTTAAACTTCAAAGCCCACCCCACTGACACACCTCCTCCAACAAGACCACACCTGCTAATCCTTCCCAAACAGTCCTATCAACTGGGAACCAAACATTCAAGCATATGAGCCTATAGGGGACCATTTTCATTCAAACACCACAGCACCATAGACTCACTCACCACCTCCAAAAACTTCCTTCTTCCTGAAGCAAAGGTTAGTAACATGTTTCTGACAACTGTAGAGCCTAGCCAGATGGTGGTGGTGCAAGCCTTTAATCCCGAACTCAGGAGGCAGAGGCAGGAGGTCTTCTTAGTTTGAAGGTAGCCTGGTCTACGGAGCTAGCTCCTGGAGGGCCAAGGCTATCCAAAGAAACCCTGTCTCCAAAACAAATAAACAAAAACAAAAACAAACAAACAACAAAAAAAAACGTAGAGCCTTTTGGAGTTAGAATTCTTTATCTGTGGAATAATAACTCAGCTGGCACAGAGTGAAGTTAGTCTATCGTGCACCTACTCAACATAATCACACTCCTTCTTACCAAGTCATCCCAGCTCCCACTAGCTAGTGAGTTCCTTCAGCGTCGGCAGTAAGATCTTTGAGAATACAGCATAACCCAGCCTTTCTTTGCCTTGCTGACAATCTCCCTTTTGAGTCCAGGGCTGGGCTATTGTGGAGATAACTGAGGCAGTGGTCCAGCGGATCCTTTGGGTGAGCCCCCAGATCTTGGACTAACAGCCTTTTCTTATTATGGTCAGTCTGCAGGTGCCGCAAAGCTTGCTGGGTCATAAGAGGACACTGCAGGAAATACTGCAAATCTGGGGAGCGGGTGAAGAAGCCATGCAACAACGGGGACTACTGCTGCACTGTGAGCAGGATGGACACTTTGCCGCAGGCACCCACAAAAAACTTTAGTCATAATTTCAGAGAAAATTCCAAAACTCCACCAGTCATGGTCTTCTTGAGCAATAATGAATTAGAGTTAAGCTGAAATGAGTTGGCCCTCTGCAGAGCAGGGGTTGCCAGCTCCATTTCCTCCCATGAGCCCATTAAATATGTGACCTCCTTTCTGCTGACTCTCATCTCTACTCTCGTGGGGCTGGCAGCAGACCTTGAGGTGCCAAAAAGCACTGAACTAACCAGTCCTGAACATTCCGAAAGTTAGATGGAAAGAGAAAACTTTCAGCACTCCTCGGACATTCCTCAAATATAAATACCAAGTTGTTTCACCCAAGACAAGTCATTTCTTCTAGGCCTCCTTGCTTGTGCCCTGTGTCTGTGGCTCCATGTTCCCTGTCTGATTGTCTGCCTTCAAAGGGGTGGTGGGAAGCCACTAACGACACTCTTGCATCACATTTGCCCTCTTGTTCAATGTGAGAAACTCCTTGGTGTTTGCTTGTTTGTTTGTTGTTACCCACATCTACCAGGACACAAAGAGTTGTTTTCACAACATGGAAAGTACTATATATATATATATATATATATATATATATATATATATATATATACATCTTTATATCCCGTGTATCTCTAGTTTGCCTTTCCTCCTACACTTTTGTCTGATGTCCTGCAGAGAGAAACAGTTGGGAGTGCTGAGGAGTCCTTCTGCCCACTTTGCTTTAGAAAAACAAACAAGCTGGGGAATTTCTCCATGACAGAACTCTTACCTGGCCTGTATGAGACTTTCTGTTCAGTCCTGTGTGTGTGAGTGGTGAGTGAGTGTGTGTGTGTGTGTGTGTGTGTGAGACAGACAGAGAGGGAGAGAGAGAACATGCTGGAAGAAGATACAAAATGTCCTTCAGTCTCTTCATAGCCTCCACCTCCACAGCTTCATAGGTAGACACAGAGCCATAGTGGAAGGGACTAAAGGGCTCTGGACAAGGCTACCTTGAAGGTTAGACCAGTTTTCTGTATCCCAAAGGTATATCTAGATGCTGAGGTCTTTGCAGATAATGTCCAGACCTCCAGTGCCCACATCCTTGTCAACAGTAGAATCCAAAGTTACTGTGAGTGCCTTTGACAGGGAGCATTCTTGGCAACGGTGGTTAACTTGTACGGCCACCTGTTGGAGTCACACTATACATTGAATTCCCCACACTGTGTGGCAAGTCAACTCTATTGTCAAGTCACTTTCCCTGCTGGAAAGTAGGGGAACGCTTCAGTTTCTATATGAGCATGTGTTTATTGCCTTTGTTTCCATAAAGCTCCACTGAGCAGACACTTTGTGCCTCGGGGGCTTTGTCCCCATCCAGAGCAACCTCATAGTCTAATGTAGAGAGACGGTGATAAGGAGAGATCTTTGGGGGGGAGAGAGTGGGGGCTTCAAGACAGGGTTTCTCTGTGTAGCTCTGGCTGTTCTAGAAGTTTCTCTGTAGACCAGGCTGGCCTCTAACTCAGAGATCTGCCTGCCTCTGGCTTCCAAGTTCTAAGACTAAAGATGTGTACCACCATACCCGGATGGAGGAGAGATCTTGAGAGCAGACTTAGACTAGAGTGAGGGTGCTTACGAGCAAGGGCTGGGTTACCCAGAGGGCTGGAGACACTGAGGACAGAGTCCTAGTGTGAGTTCTCCCTCTCCAGACTCCCGAACATGTCCCCAAGGCCTGTGACTTAGAGGCTTTGCCTGTGCTCTCAGGGCCTTTTTCTGATGTCTTGCTTGGATACGCTTCTACACCTCTCTCTGGCTCAATGAACATCCCTCTGCCCCCACTATGGAAAATCCAATAAAACTCTTGATCAGATTCACACTGTACCCAGTGTTCTGGATGCCTGGATGGTGGTAACCTTCTACTTCCCAAGAACCATGAGACTTCTGCTGCTGGCTCTTCCTGTCCTTGCTTTTCTACCTCAAGTGATTCCAGGTAACAGAACCCAGGGAAATGACCAAAGTGAAGGGCTAATGGTCCCTGGCCTGTGGGGTACAGTGTGTAGTTGTTCTCCCTCACACAGGGACAACATTTTCCTCACTGCAACTGTCTCTGGCAAGGGTAGGATGGAGGTGGGCCAGGTGATCCTCAGGGCAGCCTACACAGTAGAGATCCCCCCTCAAGCCATGTTTCTACCTAACGAACAAGGTTAGACTTTCACCCACGTTCGTTCTCTTTCTGGCCTGTGCAACTCTAGAAAATGTCTCCCAATATCCACAGCCCCGTGGCATCTTGGCCTTTTAAAAGTCTTGCTATCACTTTCTAGGAGTTCCTTTCTCTTCTCATGTTCTGGATTTTGGCAAACAAAATGGCTGCAGAGCTGTTACATGGATGGAAAACCAAACAAACAAAAATCCCAAACCAAAAAACCATGAGTCTATACAAAGTCATAAAACATCCTTTAGCCACAATGAACAGGCACGTATCAATATACTTAACTATATGGACTAGGGTTTACCTTGGATAGGCTGCTAAAAGAGAAACAGTTGCATTAAAGGTAAGTTGACCTTTCTTTTTCTGACTTCACTAATTCCTCCCTTATATACCCTTCCGGACACTACCAGCAGGAGTCACTGGCTTTCAGAGACTTTTGGAGCCTTGAGAGGCTCTCAGTTGCCTCGGAGACAGAATCAGGGACAATTCTTTGGGATCTTTAGGGGAACCAGTTGTGTCTACTCTACATTCTGATGGGGATGAGGAGACTAGGAAGGATTCTGAGAAACCAGTCCATGGGCCCCAGAAACTTGGGCACGCAGTAAGAGAAGGAACTTTGTATGACACACCAGACTGTCAAAGGCAAAAGTTGGGGCAAGGAAGGGGGTATAAAGTCTTCTTTGTTCTGGACTCCCCCATACTTAAAGAAGGACAAAAATCAGTCACTGATGACAGGAGGGCCTCCACGGCCTCTCACAGGCAGGGCACAAGGGTTTGTGTATCACCACACCCTACCACACTTGATGCTATTTCTACTGGTCTGATGAATACAAGTGTCTCATGCTGTTATTTGGGGTATTTATTTATTTTTTTTATTATTTTTTATTTATTTATTCGTTCATTCATTCAATTTTGGGGGGGTTGGTTTGGTTTTTGGTTTTTCTTTTTTTTTAAGTCGTTTTTTATTAATTTATTTTTTTACATTCCAATCCCAGTTCCCCTCCCTCCTCTCCTCCCGCTCCCCCCACTTTCCACCCAACCCACCTCCCACCTGCTCCTCAGAGAGGGTAAGGCCTCCCCTAGGAAGTCTACTAAGTCTGCCCCATCATCTCACTGAGGCAGGACCAAGGCCCTCTCCACCCCCACCCCCATAACCCTGTGTCTAGACTGAGCAAGGTATCTCTTAAAAAAAACAGAAAGGCCCCACTGTTACTTGAACCTACATGTATTCCCCATCGATCAACGCATGCAAATGGCGTCCTCTCAAGACCTTCAGTTCCTCTTGTGACTTCAGCCTCAATACTCTTCATCTAACCAATTTTCCAATCTGGTTTTTGGAAAACTTCAAGGTCAGCCTGCCTGTGGGCCTTTGTATTTGCCAGCCGCCTGCCTGACAAACTCTTCCCCTAATCACACTCCCTCTTTCACACCCTCTTAATAAAATCTCCCCACTTCCCTGCTAATCACATACATCCTTCCCCCACAAATTGCTTGCCTCCTCTCTACAGTGTGCACCTGCAGCTAATTATTAAACATCAAGTATTTTTTAACGTTCTTCTCCTATTATCATATTTAAGGTCTGAAAAAATCTGAACTACCCAGAGAAAGGCAAGTTTGATCTGTTTTGTTTTTAACAGTTGCTGCCTCTTGTGTCTTAAACAGTGCCTGGTACCCAGTAGGCATTCAGCAAAGAATTGTTCAGTGTTTCCGTAGTCCCCTCCCTCTGGTAGCAGGCTGCTTAACATCCCTCACCTGGTGCAGCATGCAAGCGGGTGTTGTTTACATATTAGTTGGCTCTAGCTACTGGATGTGTTGTCTGCAACCTGTCACCTCTCAGGACACAGACTTTGCCCAGGATAAGTCCTCTACAAGAGAGAAAAACACTTAATTCTGGTCTTACAAGTTAACCGTGTTGTGTCTCATACACAGAGCCTTGTGTTTCTGTTAAAAAACAAAAAACAAAACAAAAAAACAAAAAAAAAACCAAAACAAAACAAAAACACCCAAAAGGATCCTCTAACATAATTTTCTAACACTTTAACTTTTTTCCCATACTTTGACCTTTAAGCTACCAGATGTGATAAACAATCTGCTTTATTTTTCTTGAAGACTAGGCTAGCTGTCCCAGAACAGCCTGTGGAATAGTCTACACTTTCTCCTTTCATCTGGGGACCTCTTACTGCATGCATCTGAGTGTGCAATTCCATCTGCTTGGGCTATCTACTCTTTGACAGTACCATATATGTCCAATACCATGACTTTACAGTGAGTTGGGGTTAAGAGGGGCAAATTTTTGTTTTACTTTAAAGAAAAAAATACAGTCTTGGTCACCAGTGTTCATTATTTTTTATTATAAATTTGAGGTGAAATACTTGAGCCTCCCAAAGTTCCCATTGGAATTTGAACAGTTTACACTAAACTTGTGGTTTACGCTGGCAAGTAATTAATCCTTAAAACAAGTATGTCATCTGTGGGAGAGAGATCATCACATCTTTATGGTTACAGTTTTGACATAAACCCCAGAGAAGTCCTGTGCATTCTTAATTTAAAAGAAAATGCCTCAGAGCCAGGGCTTGGTGGCACACATCTTTAATTTCAGCACTCAAGAAGCAGAGACAATTGGATCTCTGTGAGTTCAAGGCCAGCCTGGTCTATACAGTGAGTTCCATGCCAGCCAAGGCTACATATTGAAATCATGTCCTCCACCACCACCACCAAAAAAAAAAAAAAAAAAAAAAGAAAAGAAATAAAAATAAATGATGCTTAATAGCTGTGAAGAGTATTTGCTATTGTTCATGCAGAGACATACTGTTTATTCTTGTAAATTATGTTTTGTCTGATTTAACTGTTACTAATTACAAATGATTATTTTTTAAATATTGTAATCATGGCTGCTCTAATATATAACAATTTTATCTCTACTAATTCTTATGCTTTTTCCCCTTCCCTCTTAATAGTGACACATTCCACTATTATTATTTGGACACTAGTGATAATAGAGTATGTTTTGCTTTCTTAGTCTCAATAGAAATTAAATTTTCTCCGTCAGGTAATATTAGGTCTGGGATTTGATATACAAACTTCACCAAATTAAGGAAAATCCAGCTGGTTGTGAGTGATGCCTTTTATCCCAGCATTTGGGAAGCAGAGGCAAATAGGATCTCTGTGAGTTTGAGGCCAGCCTGGTATACTTAGCAAGTTCCAGGCCAGCCAGGACTACATAGTGAGACCCTGTCTCAAAAGAATAAAAATTTAAGAAAAATCAATCTTGTCTTTCTGCATCCAGATAACTATATGACCTACCTCCTTAATTCTACAAAAGTGGTTTCTTTAGTGGATTTTCTAACATTAACACTATTTGCATCTGGAGTTGGATTCTACTTGATGGTGCCTTATTACTGCATTGTTGTTATGCATTGGCTAATATTTCATTTAAAATTTTAAATCTGTATTAATAGAGAAAATAGATCTACATCTTTCTCATTTTGGAACAAAGACGACACAAACCTCATAAAACAAGCCACATGACTTTCTATTTGTGGGCTTGTTTTCTAGTTTCTGGAACATTTTACACAAAATAGCATGTAAGTCTTCCATGAGGATTTTTTTTATCCTAATTTTATTGCATTTGGCCAGAAAACAGAATTGAGGTGCTGAGTCCATGGAACTTTCCGAAGTTTGTTCTCAATGCCTTAAGACCTTGCCACAGGTATGGTCAATGGATTAGAGATATTGACACCCTCTAGTTTTGTTAGAAAAAGAGCCCATGGCTCTGCCCCACCTGCTGGGTCAGAACCTGCCTTTCCACAACAACTCTATAGGCTTTGCACAAGTACATCAGAATTCTAGAGCCCTGGTCTGGAGCCCCAGTAGGCAAAGCCTCCTCACAGGAATCCCTGCACTGGTCTTAGCTTCCAATGAATGTTCTGGTTGTCAGTTGTGGTGTAGATGCACAGGTATTCATTCCATTATTCGTCTCTAAAAACACCAACATGTTTGATATGTGCACATGAATGTGGTTTTACAGCACAATGTATTAGAAGAAATTAGACTAATGCAAATAACTCAATCACAGTCATGAGGTGAATTGTTTATATAATTATTCACATGTATTTATTTACTTATCTTTATTGGGGTAGGAGAGCACATGTGTGTGTGTCATGGTATATTCATGGAGGTCAAAGAAAAAAACCTGTGGGAGCCAGTCAGTCCTCTCCTCCATTGACAGTGTGTCAGGGCCAAACTCAGACCCTCAGGCTTAGCACCAAGTGCTGAATCACCTCACCAGCCCCAAGTGGTGGGTAGCTTGACACAGGTGTGGGAGCTTTGTAACGGCTGTCTCCAATGCCTTTTAAGTAGTAAGTTTCCTTTCATTGATGAGTGATTGGCCACACTTTGAGAAAAGCTAAACATGGCCAGGAACAGCTGCTTTGAGAAACATGACACTATCAAGTTGTGGCTAGGGGCCTAGCAACTGTAGTCTGCCACCGCCCAATGTTATCTGTGGAATTCTAGATCTATAGCTATCAAGCAACAATAACTTAAAATCACCAGTCTCTCCTTTGATTATTTAGCATTTGGTGGTGCGAAAAAATGCTTGCACAAATTGGGGACCTGCAGGAAAAGCTGCAATAATGGAGAAATCTCCGGGGACAGATGTAAAAAAGGCCTAACCTGCTGCATTCCAGACACTAGGAAACCCAAGCAAAAGGTCTCTCACAGCTGGACCACGGAGGCAACCCCTACAATCGAGTATGATCTAAACACAAACTTCATCAATGCACTTTTAGCACAGTGAAGAATTAGATGTAAGAGACTACAGAGTGAAGAAAAAAAACTGAGAGATGGCTGGAGAGATCTATCTTTGGATTTTATATAGCTCATGACTTCTCAGATGTCACTCTCTGTGTCCCAAGAGTGATGGACTATGTTGTATGTGTAAGACATTGAAACACCCATGAGCCACACTCAACCCTCATAATTGTGTAATTCTATATTAAATTTTAAAAAAAAAGTCACTGTGTAAAGAAAGCCTTCAAATATTTCCAGTAGTAAAGTCTTTGATGCTCTTGAAACATCCAGTGATAGCTCCAGATAACCTGTGTTCCTTATTTGCTGGCAATCTGTCTGCAAATTGAAGCTCTTGAGGAAGAATTAATTTCAACACTGGCATTTCCTTCTGACCCACTGTCTTCCTGATGAGAATTTGGGGATAGCTTTTTTGTGTTAGTTTCCCCTCAGATGAAAGGAACATTCAACAACCAAATCAAAATCCTAAACCTTTGCATTTATGGCACTATCTGCTAGTATGTCAAAGCTTGCTTCAGGGGCTGGAACTCAAGTGCTCTTAATCCCTCCAGCCCCTAGCTAAGGCCTTTTCCAAGACTAGTTTTTACTGTGATCAGATTCTTCCTGAAGCATATGTCTGGAGTTGTCTCACTTTCTCCAGATCGTCATCTCTGTTGTATGTGGGGACAGGGGGTAGCATGGAAGAGAAGAGAAAAACAAATCAGAGGATAGAGCTGTCAGTGTGACTTTCCCTAAACACAAGCGTGCCACACTGAGCAGACACAGGGCCAGCATGCAGAGCAAAGTGACACCTTTATGTAGCTTACACACACACACACACACACACACACACACACACACACACACAGGTGAACTCAGAGCCTACTGGGGTGGCATTGCAAAGCATAATGCCTCCAGGGACTACTTGCTTTCAGAGGTGAGTTCACTCAAGAAACTTCCTATTGAGCAATGAGGAAACTTGAAAACATTCCAGGATATTTACTTGTCATCATGGCTGTAGAAGTATCAGTCTTTTCTTAGAAAAGTAGAAAGGTTTTAATTCTATGAAGAGAGAAGTAATCCCAGAGGGCTGCAAGGGCCAGCTAACAGAAAGTGAAGCTCCCTAGGTAATGCCAGTAGGGGGACACAAAAAACAAAAACCAGGTCCAAACTCAGGAGGAAAACAAAGGTAAAGGGAACACAAAGAGTGATCAAGCCTAGTATTCCAAGGAAGGCAGCAATGGAGGAAGTACTACCTAGAGACACACTTCTGAAACTTCCAAAGAGGCAATGTAATAGAGGTTGGACCATAATCAGCTCCGCAGAGCAAGCCATACCAAAGCGGCTGTATGGTGTCAGGCACAGCCAGAGAAGTAGAGAAAGAAATGGCCTTTGGTAGCTACTCTCCTATTGGCAGAATTAGAATTAAAGAAAGAGAAACACAATATTAGTGGGAAACAAGACTAAAAGGTAAATATTATGGCTAGCATGGTGTCTTGGTGAGCAAAGGAACTTTCCTTGCAAACCTGATGACCTGAGTTCAATCCCTGGGACCCACATAAAGATGGAAGGAAAGAACCAATTATACTGAGTTGTCCTCCACCCTCTACACAAGCATGGCAAGAAACTATTACACAGGTACATGACATGTATACACAAAGTAAGAATAAGTTGTTTAAAAATATAGTTTTTAAAGCCCTACAGAATTTGAGAAATTACAAGACCTTGACAGTCATGGAGAAGGGCTTGTGTTGTTCAAATTCCTTCTGCGGTAACCACCAAGTCGATCCCAGCCTCACAACTTGAAGCAATAACCAGACAGCATCCTCCAAATCCAATAGGTCTGCTTAGAAGCTCTTCCAGGCTTAACCAACTGTGTCTGTAAGACCACACACCTATCCCATCCCACCTGGGAGTCCCACATGGCATAGGTTGTCATGGCTCATCCCAAATCCCTCCCTCCCTGGTCTCCACTGCACTCTCCCACCTTCAGTGGCTGACCAGGCTCCTCTCTGAAAGTCACTCAGGGACCTGGACCCTTCTCCCATGGGGTTGCATCCAGAGCAGGACAGATATCTCACCATGTAAAACCCAATCTCTCTCCAGTGGAGGAAAGACAAGCAATCAATGCCAAGTGCATGAACTTTAATAAAGGAGGCGGACCTCAGGGAGAGCTTCCCTGGAAGTGTGTGCATGGGGTTCACTGGCATTCACGGTATTTTTGGCCAGTGTTTGTCATACGACCAGTTGGTGTCCTCATCGATGCCGGTAAGGCTGATCCTCACGTAGGACTGGAGGCAGCACGTCTGAAAATTTCTGCAGTAGAAGTAGGGCTGTTCATCCTTTTTGCAGGAAGACCTACAGAAACCTCTGTTACTCAGGCAATGAAGGACAGGACTTTTGCCTGGCCAGGAAAGAAAAAAAAGATGATGATTAATTTCTGCTCATCAGTGACATAGATTGGGGGCATCATGAGCACAGAAAAGACCTAAAGGGGGACAGCAAGAGCCACAGTCAAGAGAGACAGAGTCAATGTCCTTTCCTCCATTTGTCCTGCTACACACAAGTCAAGGCTCTGGATGTTAGAATGAGAAAACAGCGTGATATCAGCACAGAGAGACAGGGATATGGATGGGATGGAACAGAGACCCCAGAAGCAAACCCACACAGCTAGACACACCCAGCTTTGTTAAAGGGGTCACAAACATTTGCTGGGAGGAGAAGGCTTATTCAGTGACTGGTGCTGGCAGCCCTGAGGGTGGAACTGCAGGGGCCGAGTCTACATCTGTGTCTCTCACTCTGCACAAAAGTCATTTCCAAGGAGATCAGGACCCTTGACTGTAGTTGGAAGGTTTTTCTCCATCTAGCCCAGTTCCAATTTCTCTCCGTCCACTGGGTCCCTGTAGCAACTTATAAGATAACCACTCAGAGACCATATATATATATATATATATATATATATATATATATATATATTATGGCGGGGTTGAGGAGATGCCATGTAGCTGCTGGGGAGGCACCTGTAAGTCACAGCCATATGGTGATATACAGATTAGTAGAAATGGGTTAATTTATGAGAGAAAGAGAGTTAGCCAGTAATAAGCCTAAGCCATTGGCCAAATATATATATGTGTGTGTGTGTGTGTGTGTGTGTGTGTGTGTGTGTGTGTGTTCAGATTTCCTGTCTGGCTTTACTCTGCTTAGCCATTGTCTGAAACATTTTACTTATCAACCAATAAAAGCAACACACATTCACAGTGTACAGAAGGATGTCCCACATCCCTTGACTTAAAACTAGAAACACTGAAAGCACTAGGAGAAAACACTTGAGGACATAGGCAGGGGAATTTCCTCAGTAGGACTCAGACAGTACAGGAAATAACCCCAAGAATTGACAAATGGGGTTAAATTCAATTAAAAGGTTTCTGCACAGCAAAATAAACTATTATTGAAGTGGACAACAAAATGAGAGAACAGTCTTCATCAACTAAACTTCAAACAAAGAGTTACTGTCTAGAATATACAAAGAATAGCAAAAATCAGCTCCATAGGCTGAAGAGATGGCTCAGTGGCCAAGAGCACTGGCTGCTCTTCAGAGGACCCAGGCTTGATTTCCAGCACCCACACGATGGTTCACAACTATCTTTAACTCCAGTTCTAGGGGCTCCTACACCCTCTTCTGGTCTTCACACACACTGGGCATATATGTGGTGCACAGATATACACACAGGAAAAGCACCCACAAACATAAATAAAATAAGTAAATCTTTCTTTAAACCTGAGACACCAAAAAAGCAAAACTGCCAATCAATAAATAGTCCAATGAACTTTTGATAATTGACAGTTATCAAAAGAAGAAACACAAATGGCCAATACATCTTTTTGAAAGTATTTTATAGCCATAGCCTTCAGCAAAATGTGAGAAAGAGGACACTTATCCACTGCTGGTAAGAATGTAACTGGTGCATCCACTGTGAAGATCACCCTGGGGGACTGCACTGACCCACACGGCAGCTCACAACTGTCTGTTACTCCAGTTCCAGGTGATCTGACACTCTCACAGACAAATGTGCACATAAAATAAGTAACAAAACTATTTTTCAGAGAGAGAGAGAGAGAGAGAGAGAGAGAATCAGCCTGGAGTTGTCTCAAACACCTAAAAAAATAAGATAGCCAAAGGATCTATATCTCATATGCCCAAAAGGTTATGCAGCACTTCCAGGGCCACCAGGCCACACAGTGCCACTGGAGGGCACACAGAAGAGAATGCCCCTCCCAGTTAGGGTGGCATCAAAGGACACAAACTTTGGAGCTGGAACCTCCAAGCACACTGTGGCAATGAGAAGCCACTTCCCCCTCCTGCCTCCATGTCAGGGCATAGCCCAGAATCTTCTATTATACAAAATAACCAGTTCTCAATTAAAAATCACTCACCAGAACCAGAACTCATTTAAAAAATGAGTTCCAGACTCAATAAAAGACTCTGTCTCAAAAAGAAAAAATATTGAGGATCTGGAGAGATGGCTCAATGGTTTAGAGCACTTGCTGCTCTTGTAGGGGACCCAGGTTCAAACTCCAGCATGTGTCTCACAGCCATCTCTAACTTTTCTTCCAGGGGATCTGATGCTGTCTTCTGACTTCTGAGGATACCTGTCATTCATTGGTGTACAGACATATAAAATAACATTTATAATCTAAAAATATTTTAACAAAAATTGTGGAGACTGATGGAGGAAGACACCTGACATGTCAACCTCTAGGCAAGCACACGTGCACATGCATTCACCATGTGCACGCACACACAGACACACAGACACACAGACACACACACACACAGACACACACACACACACACACACACACACACAGAGAGAGAGAGAGAGAGAGAGAGAGAGAGAGAGAGAGAGAGAGACAGAGAGACAGAGAGAGAGAGAGAGACCCAGATGGTAGTTTGTAAAACCAATCAGATCTTAGTTTGGAGAAAGACGATGAGCCTACAAAGATCAGATCAAAATCTTGGGAAAGAATATAAATAAAGGTCCTTACACCATATGTCTGGGTACTTAAAAGTGATTAATCAAGCCAGCAAGAGAAATACATAAATAAAATGTTTTCTATATTCTTTATAGAAACAACCCTCTTGGATGTCCCAGTGGGATTCATAATTCTTGGACTCCTCAGAGTTCCTGTAGAAACATGGCAGCTGCCCACCCTCAACCCAGCACTCCTCCTCCACACCCTCAGATCCGCATACACTAAGGAGTTGCTCATGAGAACGTGTGGTCCAAGCTCAGCCATGGTCCCTGAAAACAGAATGTGACTGACACCCTTCCCCCTACCTAGTGGTACATCCCAGAAAGTTCTGTGAGGGAACAGTCCACATAGCTTCAGGAAGTAGCCTCAAGGAGTCTTTGACAGACAGCACCACCCCCACTAATCAAAGCACCAGCCTGAATGCAGGGTGGGTATCACTGGCCCGCATCGCCTCACCCAGTGGGGAGGAGCTTAGAGGAAGGCCAGACGAATGGCAGGATCAGAACAACGGGTCTCTTTTCCTAGAACATTCTCTTCCTCCATCATAGTGAACTCCTATCTATCTCGATGGTATCCCTAACCCCGTCCTTGAGTTTATCAACAGCATAGCTCAGGGGTGAAAAACTATGCCATATAAATATGGCGCTAAGACCGGGAATTGAAGGCAACCAGTCCCACAGATTCCCTTTCAGGATCCTTAAATTCCTCACTTCTAGTCTCACCCGTGTTAAATTAGCCATCCAAATAAAAAATGTAGAGTTTTGTCCCTTGCCACCTTCTTCCAGAGTCAAGGAAGACCAGCAGTGCTTACTCTTCAAAGGCAAGATGGCCACAGATGGCCTTTACTGAACCCCTGGGCCCTGTGCTCTGTGCCCATTTAATTCTTATTGTAAGCCTGAGCCACTTAATGTTGTTGTTTGGCTTTCCAAAAAAAACAAGATGCTGGAGCTCTGACAGGGTTATAAACGGGATCCCCTAGTGGTGAGAGTCAGAGCCAGATGAAGGAATGAACAAACAAATCCTGCCGAGAATGCTAAAAAACGGAGACTGAATAAGTCCATCCAGGACTGAATAAACCGCAGGTGCTTTTCATATTTGGAGACATTCTGGCCCCTGGGGCTATGAGCCCTTGAGCATTACAAGGTATTTCAGCGAAATCTCAAGATTTAGGTTCCACTCGGCCCGTGTCCACCCTTGACCCGTTTTCTTCCAAGAAGAACCAACACTCCAGGCTTCTGCGGTTCCTTTAAGTCTGGTTCCGCCCACCCCGTGCTTCCTCAGTTTATGTGTGTCTCTATAGCTGTTCCTGGGGCTGCAGGTGACACCATCTTTAACACTGTGCTTCTCACTCCCTGACCAAGGTTCAGGCCTGATGACTTCACTCTACTGCCTCTGAACTCCACCCTTCGGTCCCCCGAGCCCAATCCATTGCGACTGACAGACATACACACACGAAAAAACAATTCTGTGAGTTTTAATGCGGTGAAGAGACTAAAGGATGAGAAACAATGTCCTTTCTACCAATAGTGGGATCTCTTCTTCTTTTTATGGATTTTCGTGGACATCGTGGGAGTGGACTAGGCAAGGACTCCACCAACCGTCACAGTAGGGCGTGTTAAGTGACATACAGGGACACAGCAGCATTTGCGATTTGGGCAGCGTATGACACATCCTTGCATATCACCCGGCACTGTCCGTCCTTCCAACATGCATCTTTGCGGTACAGGAACAATCGTCAGGTGTTAGTATTGCCCAAATGACAAGCAAGAAGCAGCAGAGGACAGGGAAGCAGGAGAGAAACAGAGCCACACAATTGGGTGAGCAGTGCTGTCCTGGGTCCCAGGCCATCCAAGGAAGGACACCGAGGTGACTGCTCTTGGAAAGTTTTCAGGAAAATTCTTTTTTATTTTTGAGGCAGGGTCTCAGCTCCTGACCTGAAGCTCAATATGCAGAGCAAGCGGTCTTCAAATTCATGGAGATTCACCTGCCTCTGCCTCCAGCTGGGATTAAAGGTGTGCACCACCACATCCAGCCAAGGAAATTTTTTCCAAAGTTTCTCCCCACCCATCATCCTGCCTCCCACTTACTAGTCCTTTCTCCAGAGTCAATAAGCATGAATGAGGGTCCCTCCTAGTGGAGCCTGTGAATGATGGGAAAGGGACAGTGTCCTTCTTTTCGTTAGTGGACAGAGGAGACTCAGTCACATCACAACAGAGCCAGCTCCTTTACAGCTGGTGACAGAAGCCAGCAAGCCTCAGCTCCAGCCACAGGCCCCTGCCCAGTCCCCTTGATTCCAGACTCATCTAGTGAAAACTCAAGACCCAGTCAGCCTTCCGCCTGCCCAGCTCAATGTTCCCTGAGGCCTCACTCCAAGCCAGATCCAAATCTAATCACATCACAAGCCCTAAACCCAGCCACCGCCAAGCACTCTGCACACCAGACGTGTACCCCTTCCTCAGCCCAAGTTCAGCCTAATGCCAGCAGCAGCTCTACTCAAGCCAAATCTCCCCCTCTCCATCTTGTACCGGGCCACCGGGAAACCCAGGTCCTCACCTCCAGTTCATGCTGATACTCTCTCTGTCACCATAGCTCCTGGGTGTCCCCACATCAGGCATCACCCATAACCAAGTCCCCAACCCAAACCCAATCCTTCATCCCTCGTCCATCTTCTAATTCCCAGCAGAATTCCACTCTTGCCCCCAAAGTACCAGCCCCGCAAAATATCTCTCATGCAGCCAGTTAGCAAAACAGATTTTGAGAGAGAGCAGCAAACATGGTGGGATCTTGGGGTACCCTTCAAAGCTGCATGAAATGGGAAAGAGACTTGGGTGTCATCCCTGTGAGAGTGAAGGAAAGGAAAACCCAGAGACAGGACCCCCAGGAACCTAAAAGAACCCGTTACCTGATATCACCAGTTCTGTTGCCACAAATATGGCAAGAAGCAGGAGAAACAGCTTCATGGTGGCAGTGTGAGGGTGGAGATGGCAGCGAGCTATAGGATTGGAGCGGCAGTCCCTGAGGCAGGGACGAACCTCCTTTTATCAGCAGGGCTGTGGGCAGTGATTGAGGACAGGAGGGATTTGTACAAGGTCAGCCAAACTGAAGGACAGTATGTAGCAGATGTCTCAGCCTAAAATGAGAGTGTGGGAAAGCCGCTGGCACCTATGCCAGGCATGACTTCTCTCCTAGGAAGGAGCAAAGTAAAGTTGTTTGGAATTTTGAGAGCAACCCATGATTAGTTCATTAATTAACACATGAGCACATGTCAAGAGACATCTAAGTTTTAAGAGTTATTCAGTCTTAGCTTTCTTCACTTTTTTTTTTCACACATAGATGTATGTCTCATGAAATCTGGAGCCTTCCTGTATGTTCCACGTCAAGGCCTTAGCCTGCATCTCTCTCTTCAGGCCTCCAAGCTTCCTCTGATGGCGGCTGCCACTGCCTGTCATTGCAGGTGTCTCGCACAGGAGCTGGGCCTTCCAGCTGTGGTTACTCTGAACCACAGTAAGTTCTCTTCTGGCCTTCATCAATTCGTGTGGGACTTTTCATATTTATTGTACATGTTTCATCTTCGTTTCTCTCACTGAGATGCCAGGAACTTGGCTCGAGCTGTGCCCTTCAGAGGACCTATGGACTACAAATTTCTCAGTGTGGGGAGATCGCAGAGCCTCTAACATCTCTCCTAGAGATGGGCAGATGGCTCAGTGGGTGGAGTATTTGTTGTGTAAACAAGAAGACTTGAGTTCAGATCTGCAGCTCTCATAAAAAAGCCAGGCTCAGCAACACACATCTGCAATCCTAGAGCTGGGGAAGCCATGGCACAGTGACTCTAGGTCTCTCTGGTCAGCCAGTCCAGGCAAGTCAGTGCACTCCAGGTTCAGTGAGAGACTCAAAAAATAAGGTGGAGAGCAATTGGGAAAGACACCTGACCTCTTACACACACACACACACACACACACACACACACACACACACACACGCACCAAAGCAGGGCTTAGGCCACAGGATTTCACAGCTAGATGTGAGGGATTCTACTTAGATCCCAAGAAAGTCAGCTGTTGTAACAAGAATGAGCTTGACCTCTGGTCATCTCTGGATTCCTGCTTTGCCATGTGATCATCACCACTGGGGTGCCACCCACCATGAGGCCCTGCGTGAGGTGTGACAGACACGACTGCCTAATCAAGGAGGTTCTGCTTCCCAAATGGTGGTTTCAATGAATTTGTTTTCCAGCCTTCCATATTTTGTGATAGCAACAGAAAGCAGACTATTATGGTTTATAACCCTAGCTCAGGGTTTCACCTGAGATATTAAGATACTAATTTTAATAGGTGTTGCTCCCAAACAATGATTCCAAAACACAGACACTGATTTTTTCCCCCATTTCTGTGTGTGGTGAAGCCCAGCAGTTTCGCAGGCAGCTTGGGTCCTTCCGGATCTTCTCTTCTCGGGCGGTTTCACCTGCTGGTCCAGGAGCAGCTCTGCTTCCTACCATCATGGAGTTGGGGAGGGAGTGGTCAAGGGTGGTGCTGTTTCTCTGAAGGAAACCTTCAGAAGCAGGACACAGTGTCCTCAGTCCCCTGGCCAGAACCCATTCCCACCAAAGCCGGCTCCGGGATACTCTAGGAATATGTTCCTTTATTCTGGGCGATGATGGCTTGATGAAAGTCAGGCTCTGACTCATTAAAAGCACTGGCAGTGAGGAGAACTAGAGATATTTAGAACCTGGCTTTATAAGCAGAATAATATTTAATAAACATTAACAGGCTTAACAAATAGTAGCTATTACTCCACTGAGTAAATGGTTATAGAAAATCAATAGCTTGCATTGGGTGGTGCTATGAGAGGCAGTCAGAGCCCTTCCAAGGGCCAAGCAGTTTACTAGATTTGGAGCTAGCAATGTCTACCTCCTGGTTTGCTGGGTTCTTTCCATTTTTAAATTACAGTGTGTGTGTGTGTGTGTGTGTGTGTGTGTGTGTGTGTGTGTGTGTGTTATGCATATGTGTGTGTGCTCAAATGTTACATATTTAGGTCTATCCTGTATGTTACACATGAATTGGACGTGGGTGTGTGTTTATGCTGCCAAGTGATTTGTGTGGAAACACAGTCAGTGGCAGCTGAGTAGGTGTTTGCAAACACAACTCTGTTCTCAAACCTTTAAATACATTGTCTACTACCTCAGCCCCCATCCCCCCACCCCCCCACTCCCGTGTCTCTGGAATGTGACAGTGGCTTGGGAATTCTCCTACTGAGCTGAAGATGCAGGACAAAGCTAGGAGAGGCTGAAGGAGATGTGGGGACTGGGGTTGCCACTGGAGACAGGAGCTGGGACAATAAGGGAGGAGGTGAGCTTTGGCCAGAAGGCCAATTTGCATGGTGCCTGTGGGAGACAAGACAAGAACAAACTGCCGTGTCTAACTTTAAAGTCTCCCACACAAGAACAGCCTGGCCTGGCCAACTCTGAAGGCCTCCCCACCCTCCATCCTTCTGTTCTGGGCAACTATGAGTCCCACGTGGAGGAGAAGAGAGGACATTGATTATCAAGGTCCCACAAACAGGCCTGCACAGGACTTCAACATGATCTCAGATTCCTCTCACTAAAGTTGTCAAGTCAACAACAATGTCAAAGAGATGAGAATCCCCCAACAATCAAAGTCTTTGACAAGGACCCTTCCCCTCTGTGCAGTCACACTCCATCAGACCGAGGTCCTGTGGTGTCTGTGGCCCAGGAGGGCAACTCGAATGGCCAAGGTTTCAGAAAGCATGGCGAGGGTATCATGGAGAGGCCAGGATCCAAGCCAACCCTCCTCATCAGCACATCTCCATGAGAGACAAAGATGCCAGAGTGAAGTATTTCACTTACAAATTTGTGTGTGTGTGTGTGTGTGTGTGCGTGTGCGTGTGCGTGTGCGTGTGTGTGTGTGTGTGTGTGTGTGTGTGTGCAGTGTTGAGGGTTGAAGCCAGGGTCTAGGACATGCTACACACGTGTTCAACCAACCAGCTACACTTCTACTACTTTTTCATACTTCTCCAAAATGGTAAGAGAAACACTAAGAGTAACCATCACTCTCAGATCTTAGGAAATGCTATATTGATTTTCTTTAACCTAGTAAGACTTCATTACCCATTATTATTGGGTTCATGCC
This sequence comes from Cricetulus griseus, assembly GCF_003668045.3. NCBI lineage: Eukaryota > Metazoa > Chordata > Mammalia > Rodentia > Cricetidae > Cricetulus > Cricetulus griseus. The sequence goes on along the minus strand of NC_048599.1, from coordinate 27,434,877 downwards.
ATTCTGGTCTCAATTTGATCCTTCCAGAACCTCCTATGTCTAGGAATGAGGGTCCCAGACCTTAACCATGATCTTGGATGGAGAGTCAAGAATGCCTTGAGAGCGTAAATGTGTAAAGATGGAATGAAATCTCGAGGGACTACACATTCACTGTTTGACACAGGCATGACCACATTAAGGACCAAGACCTCAGACCCTCAGAAACTTGGAAAGGCAATGCCTTTCTCTGGTCCAAACACGTGTTTATAAAATTGACCAATACGTGCAAAGTCTGGCAACTGCAGCTTCCTCCTCCCAGAAGTTTACATTCTGCTCACCTACAGAGACTTCCCACCAAGACTAGCTAACCCTTCCCCCTGCACGAATGTAGCAAAGGTGCTGAGATGCCTGGTTGATGAGGTAGTCGATGGCACCCATCCAAGTGCACAAGGCTCACCTGCCCCACTTTTCTGTACATGTCTGCATGTCTGTCCTTTCTCTTTCAGAAAGAGCAAAAAAAGTCTTACATTTTCATGATGCCCCAAATAAAATAGAGAAAAATTACAGGTAAATACCACATTCAAGTCTTGTAAAGATCTGTTCATGTTTATTTTATGTGTGTAAATGTTTTGCCTGTATGTAAGTGTAGTGTGTGCTTGCCTGGCACCTGAAGAGGCCAGAAGAGGGCGTCTGATCCCTTAGAACTGGAGTTAGCAGAGGGTTGTGAGCTGTCCTATGAGTGCTGGGATTTGAATCCAGAAGCCTGCAAGAGCCACAAGTGCCCTTCATACTACTTCGCCATCTTCAGCCCCTATGTTAAATTCTTAGTATGTCACTTTCCCACACTATTTTTAAACACATGTTTACGGTCTTATTAATACACACAATCTTGAGAGCAGGCTTTGCCCCTCCCGTCTGCCATGTGGTGGCATGGGTGATCGAAAGATGTCCTCCTCCCTTTGCCCCTTACTACCTGCAGCAGGTGGGGAACCTGATCCAACCCCTCGCCAGCTGCAGCCCTCAGGAAAGCAGGCCCTGCTCCTTGCCTGGGCAACACTGTAGAGCTGATCCTGTTGGCAGAGGCAGGAGTAAGCTGTCCCTGAAGGTGTGAGAGTGGAATAGCTGGCCATACCCCCTCGTCTGCCACTTGGTGGGGAGGGTGAGAGAAAGATGCCCTGCCCCCTTGCCCCTATCACCTGTGGTGGGCAAGGGAGTGACCCTCCCCCTTACCAGCTGCAGCGTCTCACCTGGGCAGCACAGCAGAGCTGACCCTATTGACAGGGGCACTGGTGAACCAGCTCCGAGAATGTAAGCTTGGGAGATCTGGCCCCACCCCTCATCTGCCATCTGTTGATGTGGATGGGGGAGAGATTGCCCCCCTCCCTGTCCCTGTCCCTCACAGCCTGTGGAGGTGGGAGGACTAGCCCTGAGGTCTTAAGAGCAGGAGGTCTGAGGTCTTAAGAGCAGGAGGGCTGTCCCTGCCCCTCACCTGCTGCAGCATTCAGGAGAGTGGCCCAAGCACCTCACCTGAACAACACAATAGAGCTGGCCTTGTGGGAGAGCTGACCCTGAGGGTGTGAAAGCAGGATAACTGGGACCACCCCTTGTTCACTTTGGCAAGGGGTGAACTAGCTGGGCAATGCTGGAGAGCTCACCCTGGTGGTGAGTGCAGGGGAGAACTGATGGGCAGACCAATCCTGCAATTACCCAAGACCAGAACAAGGGTTGTGAGTTGGCCCACCCCAACATCCATCCCATCTGTGATCTGCTGGAGCTTGTGAAGGGACCTGACCCGCAGACCCAAAGCTGCAGGATTTCCACGACACAGGGCAATGACAGGATATCCAAAGGCGTCCCAGTGAAGGCCCAGCATCAATAGGTAGCAGAAACCAGAACCTTCGAACCAGACCAATGACTCTTTGCAATGAACACTTGCAAGTGAAGACATAGGAACAAAAGTGTTTACTCCTTGATTCACTGTGTCACTCTAAGCTTCCATGATGAGATTTTTCCTCTTTTCCTTTTTTTCTTCTTTCCCTCTTACATTTTATTTTGATGGGGGCATTGCAAAGGCAGAGGGCAGATACGAAGGGATGGGGAAATGAATGGGATTGAATACATGATATGAAAGACACAAAGAACAAATAAAAAGAAAGTTTAAATCTTGGTCTGAAGACAAGAGCACCTTGTCTTTAGTGACAGAAGCTGTCATCTGGGGCTGAAGTTGTAGCTCCATGGTAGTTCCTAGTGCCTGGTATGCCAAGGTCCTGTGTTGACATGGCAAAAAAAGGGGGAGTCACCCTTGGCTAGGACTGGGGTGCAATGAGACATATAGCCAGGGGATGACATTTTAGAAAGCAATAGCCTGAAAGTACCCCAAGAATCAGTGCCTGTTGGTGTACCCAATCCACGGCATCTCCTCTCCACATGCTAGACCTGGCTCCAGCAAAGGGAAATACTCCAGATGGAGACACTGTTCATCCAGTGGCCATGGGCTCCTCTTCAAGCTCAGCTTCTGATGCCCTTTCCATCTGGGAGTCACTCTGTCCCTTGTGTCTTTGTGGAAAGGACAATTGTCTCCCACTATAGAAGGTGCTAAAGACGCTGACCTGGTGGCCCCACACTTATAATCCCAGTATGAGTTCAAGAACATTCAAGTTCCAGGTTGGCCAGTGCCATGAAGGCTAACCACCACTGCCATTAACAATCAGAGCTTGCCTTCCTGACTTCTCAGCCTGTGTGCTCTTCTTGGTCCCTCTCCTTCCCTGGTGTGCCCTGGCTTACCTTCCTCACCAGCATGGCTAAGACCCAGTGTCATAGACACAGACTCCTAACTGCAAATCTTCAAATTAAGTTTGAACATTTCAAAGCTTTGAAAGTCTAAGGCTCAGTCAGATTGCTTACCCAGAATTGAATTCAAGGCCATCCCCCTCTCTGTGTCTGGAGTGGACACAGAGTAACTGTTGAGGCCCTGTGGAAAATGGGAGAGAGGGCTGCTGCTGACGTTTTATCTGAGCGCATTCCGGAGTTTATCACTTCCTTGCCCTCCTTGACCCCTGGCATCTCTCTCCGGCTTCTTATCACCACTTCAGCCTCTGCCTTTCCGGAGGTTTTTCCACCCCCTCAGTAATTCATTTGTCTTCTTCCCCCAGAACCAGCCACTGCCCTCCTGGGGCAGATAATGCTTTCCCTGCTCCAGGTGTAGACTCTTCTAACTTATCCATAAAACTGCCCAGGCCATTGTAAAAGCAATAGGAAAAATAGAGGAGTAAACAACCAACTCAGATTTGGTTGCCCATGGGCCAAGGACAAAGATGCTGGGAGGGGAAGTAAAACTTGCCAGTTTCTGTCCTAAGACAAACTGTTTAGTCTGTCTGGTTGCTTTGAGACTCCTGATCCTCCTGCCTCTACCTCCCAAGTGCTGGGTGTGCACCACATCCCGTAAAACAAACATTTAAAACAGGCTCCATAACCTTTGAAAAACACTCAAGACATGATTGTTAAATAAATACCAACTAGAGACCGATCACCTCCAGAGTTCCTTCCCGAGTACAGGCACACAGAGCTGGGTTTTCAGCCATTCTCAGGGGGTTTGTTGTGATAATTCTGGATTCCTAAGCTCAGTGCAGGATTACACTTCGGTCCTCTTGTGTTTGGATGTGGTCATGACACTGTTTGTTGCTAGTGAGCAATGTTATCACCAAAGTTAGACCAGGTAACTGCCAGTGGCACCCTCTCCTTCTACAGCATCAGCAACAAAAGGCAAAACTGTTGGCTCAGGATTTTACAGTGAGACAACATGGAGCAGCAACCCCCAGCTGAGCTGCAAGTGGATACGGAGCAGGACAGGATGGAAAAGTCTGCTCAAAAATTAATCTACTTCTATTTAATCTACATGTATTTCTTTGTTGTTTATGTGCACACCTGTGCTAAATTCCAACATGGAAGTCAGAGGTCAACCGTGGGAAGTTGCTTCTCCCCTCCTACCGTATGGGTCCTGGGGATCAAACTCAGGCCATCAGGCTTGGTGAGCACCCTTGGATTCAGATTGCAGTTACTCTTGCAGATAAACTAAACACGGTTTTGCTTTATGACATGGCCATGCGTCTTTCACGACCAGACATGGGATGTAATGGTTTAAAAGCTGTGTGTTTGGATGTCAGGTTGATAAGAAGTACATTTGTGGTGGTTAATTCTGACTGTCAACTTCACTGGATTAAGAAAACATAGGGCATTAAGGAGGAATAATGGATGTGTCTGAAAAGGAGTTTCCAGGGGGTCTTAACTGAGGAAGAAAAGCCCATCCTGCACGTGAGTCTGGGGGTCCCAGACTGAAAATGAGGCAGCTGATCCAGGGAGAAACAGTGAATATCAGCACTCACCTCACACTGTTTGTGGGCTGTAGATGCCCTTTGACCAGCTGCCTCACGCTCCAGCCACCAGGCCTTCTCTCCATGACTGACTGTCTCCTAAACCCTCGCTCCCTTAAGTTGCTTCTTGTAAGCACTTGCTCACAGCAACAAGGAAAAGTTGCTAGCACTGATAGATGGATGTGTTAACTAACTCAGTTGTGCTACCCCTTCACAACACAGATGTCTGTCAGCACCATGCTGCACGGCCTAAGTACACATGGTTTTACTTGACCACTAGACCTCATTGATACTTTAAAGATGTGTTCAGGGATGGGTGGGATTAAAAGCTTGCACTGCCTCTAGTTTGTGTGTATATGGTCATTTATGCACTACTTATATATGTTTTCATTCCATTGGGCATGACAAGTGACATAGAGATGACTTAGGGTACATGAGGGATTTGGGTTTGCACTTCCCTGGTGGCCAAAGACGTTTGATAGGGGATGTCCTTCTGTATATATGTTTCTCTTATTGGTTGGTGAATAAAACACTGATTGGTAAATAGACAGGAAGTATAGGCGAGGCTATGAGAGGAGAAGAATTCTGGGGAGAAGAGGTGGAAAGAGGCTGCCAGGAAGAGATGTCATGTAGAGACTGGGAAGATAGGATACACCAGGCATTCTCTGGTAAGATAAGACCATGTAGAAATACATAGATTAGTAGTTATGGGATAATAATTAAGAGAGAGCTAGCCAGTAAGAAGCCCTAGCCATTGGCCAATAATTTTATGATTAATATATCGTCCATGTGTTTATTTGGGGCAAAGTAGTGTGGGACCAGGCAGGACAGAAACATCCATCTTCAGATGTTGGTATTTTTTTCATGTAATTATTGGTCGCTTTTGTTCTTTTTGAGTTCTTTATATATTCTGGATACTAATCCTCCGTCAAATGAATAGCTTGCAGTCCATTCTACATTAAAAATGGCAATCAGCTGGGTGGTGGGGTCACACACCTTTTTAAAAAAAAAAGATTTATTTATTTTATGTATATGGTGTTCTAGCTACACATAGAACCTGCAGGCCAGAAGAGGAGAGCACCAGATCTCATTATAGATGGTTGAGAGCCACTATGTGGTTCCTGGGAATTGAACTCAGAACCTCTGGAAGAGCTGGCAATGTTCTTAACCACTGAGCCATCTCCTTAGCCCTGGTGGTGCACACCTTTAATCCCAACACTCAGGAGGCAGGGGCAGGCATATCTCTGTGAGTTTGAGGCCAGCCCTGATCTACAGAGTGAGTTCCAGGAGAGCTAGGTCTGTTACACAGAGAAACCCTATCTTGAAACCCACCCACACCCCCCAAAAAAGAAAATGGCAATCATGGAAGAAAAATAAAATCCTGGAGAGGGTGAAAGGGAAACAGAATTCTTAGATCCTGCTTCTGAGAATATAAATTAGTGTAGCCACCATGGAAATACACATGGCATTCTTCACACAATTATAAATAGACCTGCTACAACATAGCTGTCCTAGTCCCGGGCACACAAGAAGGAAGATAAATCAGCAAGTGTTATTGCCACTTGCATTTGTGACCATCACAGCACTGCTCACAGTAGCCAAGTCATAAAGACATCCCAAGTGTCCACCATCATATGAATGGATGAAGAACACGTGGACTAGTCAGGTGAGGTGACTCATTCTGGTAATGGCAACACTCGGGAGGCTGAAGCAGTAGTCCTGCCACAAGTTCAAGGCAACTTGAATTACACAGTGAGTTCTGTAGCCTGCGCTATGGAGTGAGACTTTGTGTCAGAAACGGAATGTAAGAAAGTGGGGGTGGGGGAATGTACAGGCAATGAAGTGTTGTTCAGTCATGAAGACACCATTTCATTTAAAGGAAAATGGGCAGCCATAGGGATTGTCTTGTTAGGTGAAATAAGCCAGGGTTTGGGAAAACAAAGATGCTTTGTCTCATACGTGGAATTTTAAGAAGAAAATAAAAATGACACAAATATCAAAAGAGGATTATTAGGGAAGAAAAAGGGGGTTGGGGGGGAGTGTAAGAAAGTAATGGGGGGATGAACATGACCAAAACTGTATGCCAAATGAAAATGTTACAATAAAATCTACTATCTTGCACAATCAATATATCCTAATAATATATGTAAGAAACAAAGCACCTGAGGGAATGTGCAGAGGATACACACAAACAGTATAATACAATATGTGAGAGAATTGGAGGTACACATATTTTGGATTACAGAACCATAGACCACAAGGAATAGCTATACTTAAATCATGCCTAGATTACTTATAATTCCTAATACAGTGTAAATGCTGTGTATATCATTCTTGAAAATATTGTTTAGAAACAACTAGAAAAGGTAGCCCGCATCAGTAAAGATGAAAATAGTTCTGAATATTTTTGCCCCGCAGATGCGGAACTCCTAGGAAAGGTGAACTAAATGCACAAATGCACCCTTTTACCACATGCCTTCCGATGACGTTTGGCTACATAGACAAAGAGGCAAACACGCAAGTCAGCCAGCCAGAGTGCTTTAATGAAGCTCAGGGAACAGCCGAGGTCAGATTCTGCGTGGGTCCACCTTCATTTCTGTCGCCTTGGGTTTTAGAGTGCCAATTCCTGTTCTCTGACAGCAGTGGCACCTTCTTGGGCTTCACGCAGCACAATTTGCTGTAACTGCACAAGATGTAGAGCTTCTCCTCCTTGTTGCATTTGCTGCGGCAGGCACCCTGATTTTTCCAGCACCTTTCGGTGTTCCCTAATCCAAAACACAAACAAGGACACCTGTATCTGACACGGGGTTCCAGGTAGATACCAGAGGGCCAGTCAATAAAATGGGGGTTGTGGAAGGAACAGTCACCCCCAGCGGTTTAGGGAGGTCATATCACCTCACATCCTCTATGGTCCCTCATCCCAATCTCAGCCTTCATAAATGCTCCCTCTTAGAAGTGCAGTGGGTTACAAGGGTTAACAGCACAGAAGGCTATGAGGCTACCAACATCGGAATCTATACTTTGGATTTGAAATCTACCTGTCCCCTGAGCCAGTTGGGAGACCCTGAGATGATAACTTCTTTCTTAAGAATCTGTTTCCTCTTTTCTACAAGGAGATGTGGATGTCTCAGGGAGCTGTGGCTATTCCCAGTATAAAGGGTGTGGCTCCGTTGGTGCTCGCCTAGCATGTTTCAGGTCTGGGTTCCAGCCCTAGCATAGCATAGACTAGGCACGATAGCCACATCTTCAATCTCAGCACTCAAAAGTTAGGGGCAGGAGGATCAGGGGTTCAAGGACATCTTTAGCAACACACAGAGAGTTTGAGACCAGCTTCAGCTACAAGACACTGTCTCTAAAGAAATAGAAGTAAAATGTAAAATAAAACTAATATTTCTTTATTACCTTTTTACTGATTTTGCATTTCTAGGACTTCTAGTAATTTTTAGATGGCAACACATTTGTTTTCCCCATGTTTTTGCCAACTTGGTTGACTTTATTATTTCCTGACAACATTAGTTTGGAAAATTGTCATGCTTACATAATGACACATTTAGCACTGATTAGACCTCCTAGCAACACTTCTGTAGTGATACTAAAGTTAGCCAGGAAAATATTTAGGTGGAACTATAATAAAGAATTACTTTATAAAAATCCAGGACAGGAAAGAATCTCTTCTTCTTTCTCAACTCTATTTTTTTTGTGACCCATATTTTTTTCCTTTTCTTTTTTTCTAAGAAATTCTTTTTTATTAGTTCAGATTAAAAACAAGCCTGCTTCACATGCCAATCCCTGCTCCCTCTCCCTCCCCTCCTACCTTAACCCTCCCCCATCCCCATAAAACTAATTATTAATGAATTTGTGTAAAAACCACTAGTATTAAATAAATCCAGCTATGAAATGACAGGACCGCAGTGAAGATTGATTAGTCTGAGTCATTTTACAAGGAAAAAAAACTGAACTAGAAAGAACACATTAGCAGATAATGAAAGCTAATGGCTTAAGAGAAATGAAAAATGCAAAATGGAAAGGATATTTATATAGAGAAGAGAAGACCCACAACTGGTCAAAATGTAGAGAATTAATGGCCATAAGGAGTCTGGCCCAATTACTATATCTACAATACAACCCATCCACCTAAGACTTGGGGGATGTAACAGAGAAGTAGAAAGACAGTAGAAGGACCAAGATACCAATTGCTGCTGTCTTCCGGACACGGCCAGATGCTATGCCCATGAAACTCTAACAATATGGCTGCATAAGTAAGACCTACATGACCACACCAGCAGATATGACAGTGTGGATGGGCAAAATACACACACACACACACACACACACACACACACACATATATGTATATATATATACATATGTGTATATGAAGAGGTCATAAATTCAAGATGGAGTGTTGGGAACACAGTGGGAGTTGGAACAAGGAAAAAAGAGGTAGAAATTATATGAAGTACCTGTGCATGAAATTCTCAAAAAAACATAAAATATTTCAATACAAAAGAAAGGAAGAATGAATCCTAACCAATAGGCCACCAGAGATGCTAGAAAGGAAAACGAAATAAGAAGAAATCAATGGAAAGTGCCCGCCACTGATAAGAAATTCAACACACCCAAACTACAAGGCACTAAGTGAAACAAAGAAGGAAACACAGCAAACTATGTTCAATAACATTTCCGCCAATAGAAAAATACTTGAAATGCATACCATAGGGCATAGAGTGTGCCTGAGAGAGCTGAGCCAAAACGGGATGACTATAGCAATGTTACTGGACAGTACACAAAAAGAAAACAAAAATGTTTTGGGCAATCAGGCTGTGGGCACACACACACACCCACAGAGAGAGAGAGAGAGAGGAGGGGGGCAGGGTTAGACTAAAACTTCTTGATGTGTTATGACAAAGAGTAAAGATTGGTGTTGTGTATCTAAGATACTCATGCCTTCCAAGAACACAGGACAGCAAGGAGCTGTTCACATCTGAAACCGGACAAATATTGCCTCCAAGTGCCTTTCCTACAGACTCTAATGGAGAAAGAGCTTCAGACTAGCAAATTACACACATGATTAACTGTTAAATACCCAGTGCCTTATAGAAACTCAAACTAGATGATGACTTAAAATCGTCACCAGAGCTCAGTGACTAGAATGCCTGCCCAGCATGAACCACAAAAATATAAAAATGAAATGAGTACATAAAAGACTAAATGGCTACCTGTCCTGATGACAAAGCCATACCACATGGTATAAAGATGAGAGTACACTGAGAACTTGTGCAGAAATTGTCAATGGCTTGAGAACATGTTACTGTGAGGTATTTGTGGAAAGAGATGGTGAAATAAGGAAGTGGGGTATATTCCATTATTCCCAGCAGGCCAGGTGTGTGACTCGGTGGCAGCATGCTTCCCAAAACTCACAAGGCCTTGGGTTCCATCCCCACCACTGCAAAAAGAAAAAGAAATAAAGGAATATAGAGGTAAGTTGTAAATTTGAATGGGAAGTACCAGTAGGAATTCGTGTTCGTTTTTAATAGATTTCTCCCATTTCTAGTCATTGCAAAGCTTAGAGACATTGAGCAGCCAGTAGAAATTAGTATCCAATTCTTGGAAACTGGAAACATGGAAACTATTTTTGGTCAAGAAATTACAAAACAAGCCTGAGACATCCTATCACACCAGAGACTGAAGAAGGTATTGAAGACAAGCAGGGCTCTGTCAGAAAGATCAATACCTCAGATCAAAGACCCTCCCATGGCCCAAGTCTAAGAGTTCTCTTCAATAGAGAGGACGGTAGCAACAGATTTAATGTATGGCTTAGAACCATTAGTCTAATCTCTGTGAGTTTGAGACCAGCCTGGTCTACAAAGTGAATCCCAGGACAGCCAGTGCTGTTACACAGAGAAACCTTGTCTTAAAAAACTAAATAAATAAATAAGTCAGAATGGAAGTTCCTGGGAACTCTTGAATGAATTAAGAAAGCACAGAAGCTGCCTTCGTTGCACACCAAAATTTCAGTGTGCTCAGTCTTGACCTTTCAATCAAATTTATTACATAAAAATTAAAAAATTGAAACACAGAGGAGTGAGTTCGCTTGTAGGTTCTAACCCCAAGATCTGAGGCCCTTTCCACTGCCCCAGACCGTGACTCATAGCCATCCAGCTATCCACCCAGGCCCTAAGTACCCTAGGCAGACCCACTCTCCAGCTCTGTCCCTCTGAAGGGGTCTAGGTTACCTGGAACAACCTGGGATAGCAGCAGCAGCCACAGAGCCATAGCTAACACTGCAGTCTTCATGGCTTCAGGAATCCCAGGATTGTGGCTGTGTCTGGCAAAGTACCGGGCAATGAGAGAAGGCTCTGGATCCCTGCTCCTTGTAACCAGCTGGGACACGTGTCCTCAGAGGCCCACGCATCCAGTTTGCCCTGAGCCAGCTGCCTTCCGCATCTCGAGGCCACCACACCCCCAGCACTGACCACACAGTCCTATGCAGACACTCCCTTTATCCTCTCAAAAACCAGCAAGACTAAATCCTCCCAAAGTCAGGGTATAAGTATATGGCAGTCTCTGTCAATTCTGCGCAGAATCCTCTGCTCTGGAGGGAAAGGAACTTATGACCATCCCCCACCCACCCCCCACCCCACCCACCCCCGCCCTCGCCCCTGAGAAGCTGTTCTCAGCTGATGGCTGCTGGGGGAGCGGGGCATTGTTTTTCAGAGTGTGGCTCTTGGTAGATCGACTATGCTCCAGTAAATGGCCACACATCCCTGAGTCTGTGGGCAGCACTAATTGGACTAGTTGGGTTATTTTTTTTTTTTTTTTAAGGATGGGGCTGGAGAGATAGCTCAGTGGTTAAGAGCACTAGCGGCTCTTCCAGAGGAACCACTTGGGTTCCCAGAATCCACATAACAGTTCACAACAGTTAGGGAGCATCCCACTCCTTCTTTTGGCCTCTGAGGGCACGGCATGCACATGACAGACAGACAGGCAGACAGACAGACAGACAGACAGACATGCAACCAAAACACCCACACATACAAGAATAAAATGTGTTTTTTAAAGAAAGAAGGACATGGAGTTGAGAGGACAGTGGGAGTTGGGAAACGGAGCTGAAGGAAATGACAGGAAGGAGAGGGGTGGGGGTGTCATTACATCATATGCATGTGTAAAGTCTCCAAGTAATTAACTAAAATATTACATTGAAAATGTTAATACTATTCTTACCACGTTCTACAAAGTCCTGCATGGATAGCTCTTCCAGTAAAGTGCTTGCCACACAAATATGAGGTCCCAAGTGTGATCATCAGAATCTGTATAAAAGAGGCAGAAGCAGGGCTGGGGGCTGGGGCTTAATTCCAGCACTCTGGAGGCAGAGGAAGGCAGATCTCTGTGAGTTTGAGGCCAGCCTGGTCTACAGAGAGAGTTCTAGGACAGCCAAGTCTTCATAATGACATGGCTGTCTTTAAAAAAAATTAAAGAAAGGCAGGCACAATGATACACACTTTCAACCTTTGTGCTGGGGAAATGGAGGCAGGCACTCTGGAGCCCTGGTGCTCACTGGCCAGCCTGTCTCAAAACACAAGGTGCTCTTGAGAAATTACAACTAAGCTTGACCACTAGCCTCCACACACATACACAATCCCACAAATCCAAACACATGTAAACACCACACACCACACACACACACACACACACACACACACACACTTTTAAGTCCTACGTCATCTAGTTTAGCAATCCACAGCTGTCACAATTCTAATATAACTTAGATGAGCTGGTTTAAAAAAATTTAAGAGATGTTAGCTGGTCATTTAATCCCTTTAATCCCCAGACTTGGGAGGCAGAGGCAGGTGGATCTGTGAGTTTGAGGTCAGCCTGATCTACAGAGCAAGTTCCAAAACAACCAGGACCACACAGAGAGACCTTGTCTCAAACAAATAAAAAAGTTATTTCGTTTTTAATTATAAGCATATGTAGTACCGTGTGAGGGTATGTGCACATGAATGCAGTTGCCCTAGGAGGCGTTAGATACTCCGAAGCTGCAGCTACAGGCGGATAAGAGGCACCACGTGGGTGCTGGGCACTGAACTCAGGTCTTCTGGAAGAACAGAGTTCGCTCTTAACCACTGAGCTGACTGCAGCCCCAGAGAAGTTCCTTTCTTCAGCTGTACTTCTCCACTTCGGGAGCTAAGGAAGAGAGGACATTCTCCACGCCTTCAGCAGTGTGTGTCTATCAAGATATTCTTTTTTTTTTTTTTTAATGAGACTCTGTGTAGCTTTGGAGTCTGTCTTGGAACTCACTCTGTAGGCCAGGCTGGCCTCGAACTCACAGAGATTGGCCAGCCTCTGCCTCTCGAGTACATGGGATTAAAGGTATGTGCCACCATCATGTGGCAAGATATTCTCTATCAAAGAAAAGAGCTCCCACTGCCTAAAATGCCCAGTTTTCAGAAGAGCTTTGGCATTAAAGCCAAGAAAGGTAGAGTTAAAATTCTCCAGCTCGCTGTCCCAGATGTGCCACTTAGAACAAATCACATTCTCTCTCTAGGATTCAGTCTCATTCATTATCAAATTAGGGTCCAGGGGCTGTAAAACTCAACACAACCCTTGGGACTCTGGCTTCCTGGACACTCAAAATATACAGAAAATGAAAGGCTAAAACAAAAATCTAAGGGTTTGCCATCAATATGGACCAAACTAATTAGCTTACCTACAGAATCAAAGCACCATGATCTCTTTACAATCTTCTTAACTCAGCTGCCTCAGTGAGGTTGCCATGGAGATGCAGGTAAAATTCCAAGAAAGGCACCCCAGCCTGGGTATCTCTCTGTCCAAACTACAGACTGTCCTTCATTGCCACTGCTGATGGCAGCCTTGGATCTTGTCTTGGAGTTGGCTTCACAGAATCTTAATACTGTCCCCACCCCCACTCAGCCTTAGAACTTCCTGTTGTAAGGAGTGTGTGGCTACCCTTTGTTGTCAACTTGACACACTTGGGAAGAGGAAACCTCACTTAAGGAATTGCTCTATCACAATGGCCTGTGTGCCTGTCTGCAGGTCATTTTTTTTTTAATGCTAATTGACATAAGAGGACCCAGCCTACTGTGGGCAATACCATCCCTAGGCTGTATAAGAAAACTAACTAAACACACACATACACACATACACACACACACACAGAGAGAGAGAGAGAGAGAGAGAGAGAGAGAGAGAGAGAGAGAGAGAGAGAGGAAACCAGTAGATAGTATTCTCCATGGTCTCTGCTTCAGTTCCTGCCTCCAGATGCCATCCTTGGCTTCCCTTGATGATAGACTGTAAGGAGTCTTTTCTCTGTCCTCCCTGTCAGCTCTCAAACAACCACACAGAGACTTTTTTTATCAATTATGAAAGCTCAGTCAATAGCACAGGCTTGTTTTTAGCTAGCTCCTATAGCTTAAATTAACCCACTTCCATTATTCTACATACTGCCATGTGGCTAATGGCCTGTTACCTCATCTCCTACATGACTTGTTTCCTCTACATCTCCTGGGGACTCCACCCTTCTTCCCAGCATCCTCTGTGCCTGGAAATCCTGCCTAGCTAGTTATTGGCTATTCAGTTTTTTATTAAGCCAATCACAATGGCATGTCTTTACAGTGTAATCAAATACCTCGAAACGATGGACTGTAACCTGAAAGGCAAATAAACCCTTCCCAAGTTGCATTTGGTCATGGTTGTTATCATAGCAGAGCTGTGATAAAAAGCTAACTAGGACAAGTTGGTCTTGAGTCTTCTCTGCTCTAGACCCTAGGAGCAGTCTTCATTCCTGTGCTCCCAAAGGAGAAGAATTCAGACACAGCAGTAGAACAAGCAGCTAGGGATTTTGTGAACTCAGCTGAGGAAGCCTCCATGCACTATTTAGAAAGAAGCCAGCTGAGCCAAGCAGCAATGGGCTGAACCCTGCAGCATGGGGCTTATGTCTCTCTTCTGTCAGCCTCCCCCCTGTGCCTCCTGCAGGGTAGAAACTTCCAGGAAACAGGTGTGCTCTTCTTGGCAGCCCATTTTACCCCAAAATCATTCTGTTACAAGTAAATATGTGATTCAAGAATATGAACAAGGATTTAAGAAGTCCCTAAAATTGCAAAGTTCACTAGGGGGAAGGGTAACTGCAGTCTGGGCATGTTACCCTGGTGAGTCAGTCCCTGGAACTGGTTTGAGCTGAACCAGGCAGAGTCCGCCATCATCAATTGTTCTTCACACTTTGTCTGGAGCCTTGAACTGGCCCAGCCAGAGAACACCACTGCCCATCTCTGCATGCTGTTTTGTTAACCAACTCTACCTATCTTTCTGGCCCAACTGAAGTAACTGGGGTGGGGTGGGGGACTGTTAGTCTCTTCTGACACTAACCCTTTCCTAACCAGCATTCTCTCTTCTAGGACCTGGGTCCTTAATTCCTCCATGGAATACACTGTAAGGCTCTCATCTCCTCTAAGTCCTACCATTCCTGTTGGGTAGACTTGACAGATGCTTGGATATTCTTAAGTTCTTTTACAAGGTTTTTCTTTATCCTACAAAAGCCTGAGAATTACAGGATGTTCCCTTCCAGCAAGCTCTGAGCCACCAAATGGCTTCCAATGACCTTGGACAGTCAACTATCTCATGAGAAAGGGCAGGGGAAAAGCACAGAGCTAAACGTCTTTATCCATTAATCCTAAGATTACAGCTTTCAAAACAAACAGCATCAACTCTCCTGAAGAAACAGGGGAGATAGCAAGTGGTTACATTCTCCTGCAGGAGCAAGGGAAGAAGGAGAGGATTCCAGTGGTGTTGAGGGCAGGAGAGGATTCCAGTGGTGTTGAGGGCAGCGAGCGCAGGCTGAGCCCAGAGCTCTTCACCTCCTTATACTGTGCATGGAATTATTCAGATAAATGAGCTGCCACTGCCTACTGCACTGTGCATCAGGAGATGGTTTCAGCAAGAAATGGGGACATCATAAGAGAGAGAACGCTTGGCTTTAATGGGCCACCTTCTGACACTTTCAAATTTTAAGTTGTCTAATAGTCTTTATTTCACAATAAAACCAGGTTGTACTTACTTTCACTTCCTATGGATTTTGAATCAGTTAAGCATGTGGGGTTTTTGGTTTTGGTTTTCAGGTTTTATTTTTTCCTGAGACAGGGTTTCTCTGTGTAACAGCTCTGGCTGTCCTGGCACTTGCTCTGTAGACCAGGCTGGCCTTGAACCCACAGAGATCTGCCTGTCTCTAACTCTCAAGTGCTGGAGGATTAAATGGATGTTTTGCAGGAATGAATGTCTATACACCACATGCATGCAGTGCCCTAGGCAGGCTGAGGAGGGTGTTGGATCCCCTGGGGATGGATTACAGCCAGTTGTGAGTCACCACATGAGTGACTGTGTGTGAACCTGTGTCTTTTGAAAGAGGAACCCGTGCTCTAACTACTGAACCATCTCTCCAGTTCCCCCTTATGTATAAGCATTAGGGCAGACTTGCCCACAGGAATAAGCCCTCCAAATTGGGATCCAGTTTACAGCTTTTAAGGAGGACAGGATTGTCCATAAGGAGAGGAAGACCTGGGACCAGAAAGTTGGCTCAAGGGTAAAGCTATCTGCCGTTCAAGCCCAGAGACATGACTTTGATCCAAGAACACACATAAAGGTGGGAGAACTGATTCAACAGAGCTGTCCTCTGGCCTCTAAAGATCCTGTGGCCCAAATATTAGATCCAGGAAGGCAAAATGAGGCACAGAATATCTCCTCCGTCTGGTGTTGGAGACACCCAGAAACATAACAGTCACAAAACACAGGCAAGGGGAAGGGGTCCAAGAGTGACTTTTCACTCCGTGGGAGGACAAAAGACATTCGATGGATGCATGGTTCTGGATCCCACTGGGAGAGGAAGAAAACGAAAGCCGTGTCAGAAATGTCTCCCTCGGCGGTACCCACAATGAGGAAGGGCAGTAAAGAGTCAGGTCTCATGTGACTTCCCCTGAATTTGGTTTGCACTCCTGATGGAGCTCAATCATATCGAGTACTGCAGGGCTCTGGGCAGGAAGAAGACACCTGAGAGAGGTGTCTACAGTCCTCAGGTCCTCGGGTCAGAGAACAAAAAAAGTGGGCATTCTGCATAGCAGGAGAGATGAGACCGGGCTTACAGGTAGCCAGAGACGAAAACATAGAGAGAGAAAGGAGAATGCTTGTGCCAGGAGTGAGTAGGGTAGAGGCCCTGTCAGGTGCTGAGAGGGGACTAACAAGTTGAGTGACTAACAAGTGGAATTCACCTCCTTTTGCCTTATCTTTAAAGAAAACTGACCCGAGTCACGGCACTATTGATGTCCCTGGCTCCTCTGTTCCTTCTGGCCCTCAGCAGCACTGTCAATCCTTGTATTCTAGAACAAGAAGAACTCGAATGGGTCATGGCAGTAGAGTGGGCAGTCAGGAGCCCATTCACCCAATCAAGGAAGCCACAATACGCTCTTCAGAAAAAGAGCCAGCTTGTCCCTGAAGGCACGGGAGTTTATGGCTCCCTTCTCTGTCGCCCTCTTCCCCATACCTTCTCTATGGTGGGAATGTAGCAAGCTCTTTCCTCAGCTGCCAGATCACAAATAACAACATGGAGACTTCTTATTAGATATGAAAGCTTGCTTAGGCTTGTCCCCAACTAGCTCTTAAAACTTAAATAAATTTGCTTCTGTTAACCTTTGTTCTGTGGCTTCATTATCCCTTCTCCGTTTCTATACATCCAACTTGTCCATGTCTCCTAATGTCGCTCCCATGTAATCCATGTGCCTTGATTTCTCCTCCTCTTTCTCTCTTCCGGGAAATCCTGTCTACCTATTAGTCACTCAGCTCTTTATTAAACCAGTCACAGAGACATCTTCACACAGTGTGAACAAATATTCTGCAACATGGGAACCTCCAGGAAAGGGATGTGCTCTTCTTTTTTTTTATTTAAAGATTTTATTTATTATGTATACAACATTCTGCTTCCATGTATATCTGCACACCAGAAGAGGGCACCAGATCTTATAACGGATGGTTGTGAGCCACCATGTGGTTGCTGGGAATTGAACTCAGGACCTCTGGAAGAGCCGTCAGTGCTCTTAACCTCTGAGCCATCTCTCCAGCCCAGGTATGTGCTCTTCTTGGCAGCCTGTTTTACCCAGAATTCAGTTGTTGTAGATAGATTTATAAGATGCAAGTATATATACAGGGGTTTAAGTGACTCCTAAAATTGCAAAATTCACTAGGGGAAAGGGTAACACACTCAGAGGTGTGCTCTGTGAATTCAAAGATATTTCTCAATCCAGTCAAGGTGACAGTGAGGATAACTTTCACAGATGTATCATGGCTTTGTAATAAACTTAAAATAGTGGCCTATTTATTTCCTAGGACTTTTCAACACACTACAATGGAGAGGTTTGTAAAAACAGATATTTTCCTCCTCCACTATTCTGGAGGCCACAAGTTCAAAATCAAAATGGTAGCAAGGTTGGGTCCTTCAGAGACACAGAGAGAATGCAGGCTGTATGCCTCTCTCCTGGCTCCTGGCTCCGGCTGACCCTTAGCATTCCTCAGTTTATAAATGCACAGCTTCAATCTCCACCTCTATCATCACATAACATTTTCTTGTATTTCTATCCAAATCACCTTCTCCTTGTAAGGACACTAGCCCAGCACAATTTCATGATTTGAGTAGTGGCAAGCATCCTACAAATTAAGAGCATACACCGACCTTGCAGAGGACCCAGGTTTGGTTCTCGGCATTCATATCAGGCAAATCACAACCTTCAGGAACTCCAGCTCCAGGGGACCCAAAGGCCTCTTCTGGCCTCTTCCAATACTGTACTCAGTCAGGTGCACAAAGCCACACTCACACACAAATGTATATGCTTAATTGGAAAAATATTTTTTTTTAATTTCTGAGACTACTAATAAAATAATATGCCAGCTAATTTAATGACTGAAAACAATTACATTCTTGTCATTTGAACTTGTTTTCTTTGATTCCTGATCAGGTTGAAAGTGGCCTTTCTTACTGTCTTTGAGCAGGCCATGATATCTGAGGTGTGCCTGGAGGTGTGTACACAGCCTCTTTCCCCAGGTCACTTGACCCTTATAGCTGAGAGAACCCACGTACTTACACCTATCCTGGGATGGCTTTTCAAAGGCATCAGAATCAAGCACGGCAGCACATGGGTGTGCAAGGAGTGGGACCAGGAGTCTGGCATTTTTGTTTGTTTCATTGCTTGGTTTTGGTATTCAACACAGGGTTTCTCTGGGTAGCCTTGGCTATCCTGGAACTCACTCTGTAGAGCAGTGTGTCTTGAACTCAAGGAGATCTGCCTGCCTCTGGCCCCTGAGTACTGGGATTAAAGACATGCTTGGGAGTGTGGCTTTCAAAGTGACACCATGTATTTGGGACCCAGGGATCAAATGGAAGCTTCGTGGTCTAAGGGTTTCAGAGACTGGGTGGCTGATCCCAAGAATCCATGGATAAAAATGCAATCACCCTGCCCTTCTAGGGTGCCGAAATCCTTGTGTTATGGCATTCATTTATTTCTGTAAATTACTTTTCCACACCTATAGAACCAAATAAATTGATGGGTAGATGGACCCCCATGGCTCATCTGCTCCAAATCCTTGGTGAAACATATTGAAACCTATAAAAAAATAAAATAAAAAAAGTAAATTTTCTGGGGATGTGATGTGACAGGGGGTAAAGAACTTGCCTGATGTGCATGAAGCCCTGGGTTTAGCATTGAAAAAAAAAATCTAAAATCACATAAGAACTGAAGAGATGGCTCAACAGTTGAAAATGCATACTGCTGTTGCTAGGGAACTGAGTTCAGTTCACAGTACCCATGTGGAGGATGAATATGGTACAACCAACTCCAGCTCCAAGGGATCTGATGCCCTCTTCAGACCTCCAAGTGTACCTGCACTCACATGCACACACATATGCATACACTCATCCATAATTAAAAATTGAAATAGGGGATGTAGGGATGGCTCAAGTGTTAAGAACATTGGCTGCCTTTCAGAGGACCCAGGTTCAATTCCCAGCACCCACATGACAGCTCACAACTCTCTGTAACTCCAGTTCCAGGGGATCTGACACCCTCACACAAACATACATGCAGGCAAAACAACAGTCAATGCACATAAAATTAAATAAATAAAAATAAATCTTTTTAAAAATAAAAATTAAGTTAGTAGAAGGACTGAGGACATGGCTCAGTTGCTTGAACGGTTGCCTAGCACACACAAGGTTATGGGTTCAATCCCCAGTCGACGCTTTATAAAGGCAGCCATGATAGAACATGCCTGTCATCCCAGCACTCAGGAGGTAGGAGCAGGAGGACCACACACAGCTCAGGGTCACCTTCAGCTACATAGAGAGATCAAGGCCAGCCTTGACTACATGAGACCATGTCTCCAAAATAACGTGTAGGGGGAGCTGAGAGAGGGTGATGGGGAGTAAATGAGATCAAGAGATGTTATATTCAAGAACTTTTCAGAGGATAAGTTTTAAAATACTTTGCAAAATTAAGAATAAGTTTATAGAAGGGAAAGTTAGTACTAGTCACTGAAAACTTTTGGCTGTCATCCTCAGTGCATAACTATCTCACACACCCAGGCACTGTAAGCAGGGAAGAGCGCTCAGAAAGAAAAGAATCCAATAAATACATTGTTCCTAAGAAGGAACTCATGGGCCACCTGTCCCACACATTCAAACATTCTACTTTGTGATATTTTGTAGCACTTGCTGTCAGGTACCAGTCCTGTCTAGGATGAAATTCTACGCTCTGAAAGTTGTCACCAGTGAGAGATGGACAAGCCTCAGGACAAGCCTCAGGATTAGGCAAGTCCTCACTATTTGATAACAGTTTTCCTTCCCCACTTCTGGTCCTGATGACCAAAGCAAGCCCAGAAGCCGGCTTCACTACTAACCCCTTCTCTGTGACTGCTGAAAACAGACATCAGTAGCCGGCCAGGCCAGAATCTTCCATCGCAGGCCTGGGGCAGCTTCAGATCTTGGCCCATCACCCCGGAAAGTTAACTAGTATCCTCTGTTCCTTGTCAAGTCTTTGCTTTTCCAGATCCTGGAACGATTAAGCTGAGACTAATTTTACCATAGATTCCTTAATCCATGATGCTGATAATGGCTCTCCTCGGGTGGAAACGTCACAGGAAATAAGAGGCAGCAGACCACTAACTATGGTAGAGTTGAGGGCTGGTCACTGGGTCCTGTCCAGACTATCTCTTATTCTCTTCCTTGTAAAAAATTCCTGAAGCAATCGCTTAACACCACACACTTTCATTTACCTTTGTGTGAATCTTTGGCAGCTCATTCAATATTTTCTGTCCCCACTGATGGTTGAGACACATCTTACCGTGTAAGGTCTATGCATGCCTTGATTCTCTTGACCTCTGTATCAGGAGGGTCCAGTCAGGAAGTAGAATTCACGTAAATAATTGAGACAGTTAATGGAGGAAATTGCTTACTTTTGTTACAAAGATGAAAAATGAGGACTCTGGAGAAAGTATTACTAACTGCAGGGACAGCCACCTCACTTCAGCTAAGGGAACTAAAGAAACTAGAATGAATGAAACTAGAATGGGAGGAAGGAACATCTGTTCTTGAATCCCTGAAGAAGAGGCTCAGCCTTGAGCCCGGAACAACCTTGCATGCCATCGTCCCACCCTCCCATCCCCCACCCCGGGTTTTTGTTCCTCTTGTATCTATCCACTCCAGAACAGACCTTGCCCTGCCTGGAACCCATTTCCTCTTCTCTGCCATTGTCTTTAGCAGCCAGTGATGTGTGCTCTGTAGCATCCGTGTGTGTGGCGCCCCCTTTTGGTGCCTTGGTAAGGTGGTGCAGAGGTGGCCCCGGAAGGGCTGTGTTGTGTGGCCTTGGACTTTGGCTGTCCTCACCCTCCTGATCCAAAAGACAAAGGGATGCTGTGGACTCGGTGGGTGTGGCTCCACACTGTAGACCCGGGGTACAGGGCTGTTTCCGTGGGCTGCTCCTGGAGATCCGAGGGACTTCCGCCAAAGAGACTTGGCTTCTGCAGCCGGCCTCTAACTTTGCCACCACTTTGGACTCGAAGCTTCACCACCATGAAGCTCCTGCTGCTGACCTTGGCCGCACTGCTGCTCTTGTCCCAGCTCACCCCAGGTAATGTAGATCTCCTCAGGGAAGGCGTTGGGTAGGGGGACCCTGGCCTTGTCAGTGAACCTACGAGGAGGGCCAGCTACTGCCTAGGCCGGAAATGTCAACATTCCCAGCCACCTTGCCAGGTGCTGGATCTTAGGTACCAACAACAACATCCTGAGTATCTCTTCATCACCCACTCCTTGCTCAGCTCTACCAAGCTGGGCAAAGGGCCAGTGTGGGGGCAGAAGCAGCCAGAGAGAAGGCAATAGCAGATCTCTTGCAAAATAGTCCCCCAAATGTTCCAGGCTTAGTAAAAGCCACAGCCACCTTAATGGGAGCGAGAAGCTCGTGTTTGCAGCTCCTCTCTGTGCCATACTTTGTGCCAGAGCTAGGATTATGGAGGCAAATGGCATGGCCCTCAGACACAGTTAAATAGCATTATACCCAAAGCTGTGACAACGGGAAGCCAGAGAACTTGGTACACATGAGTGGGGCCTGGCTATCCTGAGGTCAGTAGAGTCCTGGAAAGTGACTTGAAATTGGATGGGGGAGGGGAAGAGATGGGGAGGGAAGGATTTAGAATAAGCATAAGTAAGTATCCCCAGGAGGGAGAGAGCATGCTGCCTGTGGGGACCAGTCCAAAGTGCAGGGGTGAGTGATGAGAGCCACAGGTGAGAAAGCAGCCTGAAGTTGCCTGGTGAGGGCCATGGGAGGGCTTCGCCAGAGAAGGTCAACCTATCCTTCCTATCCACCACACCAGCTACCTGCGCCTTCCACTCACCTAGCGGAGTTTCTGTCCACCCCAAGACTGTCAAACTTTACAGAATCAGAACATACAATTTTTCTAAGCAAGCTGACCTCTCAGTTCCCTCCAGTGACCCTGAAACACTTCATCTAAGTGGCGTGCCATTGTCTGACTCTGATCCCGACAGCCCTCAGCCCTCAGCCCTCATCACTGTTCAGAGGATCGGATGACTTGCTCATTTCTCTAACAGCTTTGACATCGTGCGTGTGTCTGTGTGTGTGTGAGAAAGGGGTGGGGGGAGCACAGCAAGTGTAAAGCACCAACATCTGGGGAGGCAGCTCAGTTGATGGAGTGCTTGCCTGGCGTGCAGAAAGCTCTGGGTTTGGTTCCCAACAACACATAAACTGAACGTGGTGATTCACGATTGTAATCCTAAGCCCTGGGAGATGGAGACGGAAGGATCAGAAATCCAAGGGCTACTTAGTAAGTTTGAGGCCAGCCGCCAGCCTGGGATAAATGAGGCCCTGTCTGAAAGAGGTGGGTGGGCAGATAGCTACTTATTGACTGTAATTCATCTGCACTTTCCCAGGAACTTCCATTCTGGGAGAGGTGGGGACCTTGCTTTCTCCTGGAAGATGTGAAGAAGTTAAAGCAGTAACTGAACATGGCGTGTGGGGTGCTGACTGAGTGATGCCCAGGAAATGGGTCTCTGTGACCCTGGGGGAACTTAAGATGGTGTTGATAGGAGAGCTTGGCACCTACCCCCCACTCTAAGATGCTCACCCTCTCCCTTGCTGCCTTCTGCACTGGGCTTGCCCTTTACAACTCTCTCCACTCCTCCCTTTCCCCTGTCTCCACCACACAAGAAAGTGTCGGGGCTTCCTGGAAGGTGCCACAGAGGAACAGAGAGAGATGTGAAGCCACTTCCCTCAGCTGTTTCTCACCCCTGAGAGCTTTCCCCTAAAGACCTAGCAACTGCCTGGGGTGATAAGGGCCGAGGGGCCCCGCTCCGGGCCCCACGGGTCCTCTCTCCCTGCAGCTTTAGCTTTGCTGCGTCCACCTCCCAAATGTCCATCCGTCCGTCCGACCCTTTAGCCAGCAGGCCTCTGGCAGCAGAACAGCAGAAAGGTGTGTCCCTGGGATGTGATGATCCTCATCAGGCCAGCAGGGCTAGTGGTGTTTCTCAGGCAGCCTTCTCCTGCTGCTGCTGCTGCCGCGAGTGCATTTAAACACCACAGTTACCAAGAAGTTATTAGAAGAGTTTCTCTTCCCCTTCTTGTTATGAGTTGTGATGATGAGAGGCCTTGAGTGGCAGCCATCAATACTGGTCGCCCTCAGCCTTCGTCTCCTATAGCATACAGTGAGTGAGGTGGCTTCGTGGAAACCTAGTCCTTTTGTTGGTAAATTTTGGTTCTTGAAATTATGGTCTTGCTATGACCGGAAACAACTCTTAATTAAGCTGCTGACTGTCATCCTAACTATTGTTCACCAGTGCCCCAAAGGACAGAAATTCTACTTAGTTCCACTTTTTAACAGTCAAAGGGTCTCATGATGAAAGGAGGCTGAAATGTACATCATTTAAAAATGCTTAAAAATAGAGACAGCGTAATGACTCATGGGGTCAAGGCACTTGCTGCCAAGACCCTCACAGTGAAAGAAGACTGGATCCTGCAAGTTGTCCTTGGCTTTACAAGCAATAAATAAACGAATAAATATAATTTTAAAATGCTTAAGGGCTAGAGGGATGCTTCCATGGGTAAGAACACTTCCTGTGCAAGCAAGAGGACCTAAGTTTGAACTCCCAGCTCTCACATAAAGAGCCAGACAGAGCTGTATATAACCCCAGTGTTAGCAGGTGGAGACAAACAGATCCCGGAAATCACTAGTCAGTCAGGCTAGCCAAAATGGTGACTTTCCAACTCAGATCTCATGGAAGCTCACAGCCATCTGCAACTCCTCAGGCACTGTACAAATGAGGTATACATGCATACATGCAGACAAAAACACTCATACACATAAAACAAAACTAAATAAGTCCTTTAAATGATATCTCATTTTTATGAGACTTTTCCTTATCTTTGTTGTAAAAATAAGGCAGAACCACGGATACAGAAAACAGATATGCTGCTTAGCAAATATTGCCAAGTACAGGTTCTTGTAGTATCACATAGCTCAGTCAGCTGAGCTCCCCAAACCCTTCCCCCCTACCCACCACAGTTCCCTCCCTCCCCTAAGTGTTCAGACTTCCCTCCCTCCCCTAAGTGTCCAGACTTCCCTCCCTCCCCTAAGTGTCCAGGCTTCCTTCCCTCCCCTAAGTGTCCAGACTTGTTTAGCAACCGATTTTTTTTCATTTCTTCATGAAACGCTCATTGCCAAGGTTACATCCCTAGATACCTTTTTGTTTGTTTTTATTTTTGAGACAGGATCTGACTGTGTAGCCCTGGCTGACAGACATCCTATTTTTAAAATATGTCTTTTAATATTTCTCTGACCTTCATCCCTCCGTCTTTGCAAGTTCTCTAGAAATAACTGGTCACTGACCTGTTTCCTCCCACGATGAGGGATTTGCTGATTGCACATTCAGGGTGGAATTTACAGTGTTCCTCTGATGTGTAGCCCTGGCTGGCCTGGAATTCACTGTGTAGACCAGGCTGCCCTCAAACTCACAGAGACTCACCTGCCTCTGCCTCCTGAGTGCCGCCACCATACCTGGCTACTCTTACTGAACTCAAATTGTCCCATCCTTGGTGAGGGGAGGCTTCTTGATTCATGGACTTTATTTTAAATATTCTGGTAGCTGTGGTGTAATGTCCATCCGTCTTTAGAAGACTCCGCACATAGCCCTGCAATCACACCACGTCAGATGTGTTACCCTGCTGCAAAGGACACTGTACACGCAAGGATCTGTGGGGTTGGCAACAGCTCACCCAGTGAAGAACGTTCTCAACCTGTGGATCATGACTCCTTCGGGGTCACATATCAGCTATTTACATCACAATTCATAGCAGTAGCAAAAGTACAGTTATGAAGTAGCAATGAAATAACCTTAGGGCTGAGGGTCACTGTAGCATGAGGAACTGTATTAACGGGTCAAAGCATTAGGGAGGTTGAGAACCACTGAATCTAGAGGAAGAGATGAAGGGTGGGATTTAAGCATAGCATAAATGATGCTTGGGAGGTTCCCGAGCAAGGCTGGACCACAGGCAGTATGTAAGGGGCTGACATCAGGTCCAGGCTGAGGACAAATTCAAGGCTGACTTTCTGAGGAAAGCACAAAATAGAGGAAGAAGGAAACCTAGTGTGGTGGCACACACCTTGTGATCCCAGCACTTGGGAGGAGCTCAAGGTCAGCCCCCCTCCCTACACACAGAAAAATAGAGAGTGAGAGCAAGAGTGAGAATTTTGTATAAAACTTCTCATCTGCCCCTTGGCACCTGACAGAGGTCAAAGCTGCTTTTCTGAATGGGAAACCTGATTCCTTTCAGGAAGTATGGGGTGTTCCATCCTGGTGGACAGAATTTCAGATACAAAGTGTCAGTCACTGTCTTGATTTCAGAAAATCAGGTTTCTCAGCATTTTGACTC
Organism: Cricetulus griseus; assembly: GCF_003668045.3. Taxonomy (NCBI): domain Eukaryota; kingdom Metazoa; phylum Chordata; class Mammalia; order Rodentia; family Cricetidae; genus Cricetulus; species Cricetulus griseus. The sequence continues at coordinate 27,409,040 of NC_048599.1, read as the reverse complement.
TTTGTTGTTCATGAACAAAGGGCAGGAGGTTGTAGATTGTTCTTGTCCTGTCCCTGAGTCTATCTTGAGTAAGCTCCAATGTTAACAAGAGACTCTGTACCTTCTTGGTCTTTCTGCCTTCTGATGCTAACTGGCCAATTCACAGAGAGTATAGGAACCTTAAAACAGTGAGCATCCCGATTCCCTCCAGCAGCCAGCACACCTACACCGGCTGCCAACCCACAATGCATTGTTTTAATGTCCCTTTAACTGACTACTGTATGGCAGTTGCCTTTGCTGCAGTGGGAATTGTATCCATGGGTTTGCTCTGACATCTTCTCATGTGTATGTCATTGTACTTGGCTTGTATCCATCCACTGTGTGAACACTTCCTGAGGAGATGTAAACAAGCATCTACTCATTCCAAATGGAGCACCAGCAACACACCAAAGTAATGATTCCACCCAAGTCTAGCTTAGGGGACCAAGCAGTCTACTGGAATTACATTATGGAAGCATGAGTGAGAGGTTACATACAAGAACACAGGTGACCCCAAAACAGGAGCACTACCAATGTCTCGTGCCAGCATGGATGACATTCCTGGACATAGCTGGATAGATGGAGTCCTGCTTCAGTTAGCCTTCCTCCTCAATACTCCAATGGTTCCAGAGACAACGCACAGCTGGGGCAGAATTAAGCATAGCTGGGAGAGTATGCAGGAGGAAATGAGAGTCTCGTTTCCTCTCCATTCCCTTCCTCTATGAGGGACCTTCAATAGGCCCAGCCTGGGTCTCCTGCATAGCTGCTCTGATTAAGATGGTAATGGTAGGGCTGGAGAGATGGCTCAGTGATTAAGAGCACTTGCTACTCTTCCAAAGGACCTGGGTTGGGTTCCCAGCACCCACACGGTAGCTGTCAATCTTTTGTTACTCCAGTTCCAGGGAGTCCTATGCCCTCTTCTGGCATCCTTGAGCACTGCACACATGTGGTGCATATACATATATATACTTACACGTAGAATAAAAAACAAATAAATCACATATATGGTGATGGCATAGGTTCACATTGACAACCACTTACCCACACCTGATTTTCCAATGGTCAGTTCCTGGGAATGCCTGTGACTCAGTCTGTTTCTACTGCCTGATAGATGGAATGCTGTGATTGGCAGGCCTGCCATGTGCTGGTCCTTGCTGGGGTCCTTGCATGGGTCCATGACCTGAGGGAGAGATCCAGAAACACCCTCTACAGAAGAGGAGAGAGGAAAGGTTTAGGATGTGGCTCCCTTCACCTCTGACACTACTGGAACAGTGAACCCCAAAGATTCTCATTTCCTCAGTAACCTCTGGGCTGAAGTTTGGGGCCACCCCCTGGAGCATGCATCCCCAAAAGAGATTCCATGATGCCACACCCACATCCTTCCTTTTTTCTTCATCCTTATTGGTTGCCTCCCTGGAAGAGATGCCGTGCTGTTCTGACTGCTTATCTCAGAACACACAGGGATGCAAAGACTGTTGCTGCATCCTTTCTATGAAATTGTATCATTGATAACGGAAAGGGAGAAAGGAGTCGTCCTTGTGGTCCCAATTCAGCCAAACTACAATCTGTTTTCCTTAGGGAAGAAAATACAGTAATGGCTGCTATTTTCAGAGAACAGCATCCCACAGCACTCATATCCTCACACTCCCACACCCCCTCCTACCCTCTCGTTCCCCAACCCTCCTGCTGGTCACCTTACTACACCTCAAGTCATCCCCTTCATCTTCCATAGCCGTACCACGGCAGGCATTGACATCAAAGAATAACTTTTGGGAGTCATATCAGGAAACTGAGGTTTCTGGCTACTTGTGATTTTGTCACACTTGAGATTTTCCAGACGCTGTTTCTTCACACACTCTTCTTGTCTCTCTCCTCTCATCCTTTGGCACATCAGCTGCTGACATGTTGATCTGCTCTTATCGATCCAGTCAGTGAGGCTTTATTCTTTCTCTGTACTTCATTTTGAATAGTTTCTGTTTTGTGTCTCCAAGTTCACTTATCTTTTGAGGAAGAGATTTTCAATTTTACGTATGTATGTATTTATTTATTTAGTCTTGTATAGAGCCTAGGCTGCCTAGGAACTCACTATATAGCTGAGACTTGCCTCCTAATCTTCCTGTCTCCACTCCCAAGAATTATACCTGTGAACTGCAGTGACTGGCTGAGTTTCTGTATTTATTTTTATCTTGTGTGTATTTGACATGTGCATATGTTTGTGCACGGTGTGTCTACTTGGTGTCTGCAGAGACCTGAGAAGGTTGTTGGGTCCCCTGGATTTGAAGTTACAGTTTGTCATGGGCTGCCATGTGGGTGCCGGGAACTGAACCTTAGTCCTCAGACAAAGCACCAGGTGCTCTAAACCTCCGGCCCCCTACACACTGCAGGTTTTATATAACCTTTCTGCTCTGTAGGGTGAGCACACAGAACATTCCCAGTTTTGAGGACAGCTCTGCCTCGCTCTCGTCAGTGATTCCTTCCCAGGCTTTGGTACATTCCTCTTATGTGTGTTCAGATGAGTGTTCAAAGACAAGAGGGGTTCCCCTCTGGAGACCTGCACAGTGCAGGTATGTGGGGTTTTGTTTTGTCCTCTTTTTTCTCTCTCTTCTCAGACCCATCTGAAGTTTTTAACATTGATTAAAATAGCTGCTGTTAGTCTTTTTTAAATTCTTTTTTATTATTTTTTAGCTGGCCTACAAAGTAACAGGTCTCACTGTTGCACTTTCAGGCATATATATCATATTTTGTGTCTTTACTTCCACTTTATGCCCTGCCTTTCCCTCTACCCTTTGTCTGTCCCCTTCCCCTCCAGACAGTCCTCCCATATAGTCCATTACCCTCTCGTGTTCCCCGTCCCCATCTCTAGACATCTCTTTTCATGGTCCCCGTTCTATCTTCATGGCATGCATATGATGATATGGGATGTCCTTCTGTATGCTGTGAATGTGTTGCTTTTATTGGTTAATAAATAAAGCTGATTTAGCCAATGGCCAAGCAGAATATAGCTAGGTAGGAAATCCAAACAAAGATGGAAAAATAAAGAAGGCAGAGTCAGGAAGGTGCCATGTTGTTGCCAGAGGAGTTACATGCCAGGGCATTTCCCATAAGCCACAGCCACGTGATGATACACAGATTAGTAAAAATGAGTTCATTTATAAGAGAGAGTTAGCCAGTAATAAGCCTGAGTCATTGGCCAAACAATTATATTTAATATTAGCCTCTGAGTAGGTATTTCATAAGTGGCTGCAGGAACCTTGAGTGGGAGAGAAACAGGTCCAGGAGGACCAGCGGGACAGAAAAAAAAAATTCAGCTACACATATGTGCGTGTATACATTTAAGTCTGAATTCCATACATGAAAGAGGCAATATTTCTGAGTCTATATAACATAATAACCTCCAGCTCCATCATTTTCCTGAAAATGTCATGATTTCACTCTTCTTACCACTAAATATAATCCCTTTTGCATATGGACCTCATTGGCTTTATTCATCTGTTGGTGGACATCTAGCCTGTTCCATATCTTGGCTGTAGTCAATGTGTGTCAATAGGCACAGAAGTGCAAGCATCTCTGAGAGCGCAGACTGCTGGAAATGACCTAAGTATATCCAGCAATGGAACATCTGGGCTCTACGGTCGTGCCAGGTCAGCCTGCTGAGGAGCCTCTATACTGATTTCCACGGTGGCCGTACAGGTTTGTGTTGGGAGCGGAATCTCAGAGCTTGGCATGAGATCCTAGGCCATGCTTGGCAGGCCACATAGTTAACCTTAACATAGTAGCTCCTTAGAGAACCTCAGCTCAAGAAAAGAAACAACTTGACCCAGGCCTCCACCCACAGGCTCAGTCACCTAGGCAACCCTCCCTGGACCTCTTACTCATGAACTCTTTACCCTGCCAAACATCCTCTTTGTGTCTTCCTAATATCCTGCCTATACTAACACCTGGTGCACAAACAACCCATTCTGCCCCTCCCCATATCTGACTATATAAGCTAGCGTGAGAAAAGTAAAGTTTGCCACTTGATCAGAATCCTGTCTTGTGGTCGTTCTTTCTGCGTCTCTTGACCCCATTCCCTATCCCTGACTCTCTTGCCCCAGGTTGATGTCCTGTGGGTCGGGACAGGTTTGTGCTCCCACCACATTGAACAAGGGCTCCCCTTCCTCCCATTCTTGCAGGCATTTGTTATCATTTCTTTTCTTGGTGACAGACGGGACTGTTGCTCCCCTTTCATGTTCTGAGGGACACCCAGAAAGGGCAAGGCTAATGCTGAGGGTGTAGAAGCTGGGACTCTGTTCCTCCTCCACAAAGGCCGCCCTCTCCCTTCTCCATGTGTGGGCCTCAGTCGGACTTGTCAAAAGGAAGCCTGTGATTCAAACAGGCCCTGAAGACTTCATTCATCTGAGGGACACCAAGGCATCTCTAAGCCGAAGCAGAACTGGCGCTTCATGAAGAAATGGCTCTGGGGCCTCTGCTCTGTCTCAGGCAGCCTCTTGTTGGATGGACATCATCCCCATGTTCTTTGCAGCCGGTTGTTTGGTGCAGCCGAATCCTGTTCTGACTACTATCAGAACTGTTGTTTCTTTCTTGGTTTCAGTTTTTTTAGACAGAGTTTTGAGAAGCCCAAGCTGACTACAACAGACCTTTAAAAGCAGGTTTTAAAAGTTCCATCATCCGTCATTTAGTCTAGATTCATGGTCAAAGAAAGGTTACAAAAAATAAAATAAAATAAAATAAAATAAAATAAAAAATGGGGTCAGGAAAAACAAACAACAGTAAGTGGGAGGGATCAAAGGGAAAGCAGAGAGCCGCTCACACCTGTGCCTCCTCCTCCAGTCCGAAGCCACCCTCTTCCTAGGACTGACACGATCTTCTTTCTCTCTTCTTTGTACCAGGTGATGCTCAGAAATGCTGGAACCTCAATGGCAAGTGCCGCCACCGCTGCTCCAGGAAGGAGAGCGTCTATGTCTATTGCACAAACGGGAAGATGTGCTGCGTGAAGCCCAAGTACCAACCGAAGCCAAAGCCATGGATGTTCTAAGTGCCCTGAAGCCTGAAGCCTGAAGCCTGGAGGATGCAGATGGCAAAGTTGTCTTAGGTTGAGCTCATGGATTCTTGAGCTCAGTCAATAAATGCACCTGGCTGACCCCTGTGTAGCCTGCTCATCTGCACTAGCAATTTTCAGGTATGGGAAGTCAAAACTGTAATAACCACCATCACAATAGTAAGATGACACCTCTGTCTCTCATGCCAATAGTGGGATTTTTTTGAATGCACGAGGCATGGGATGAAGCAACCGTTGGGCAGCTAACAGAAGTGTGCTTATGTACATTTGTGTTTCTAGAATTGTTTAGGTATAATCATTTTTAGAGGTTGACTCAATCAGTTCTCAGTAATCCCACTGCCAGCATAACCCCTGTGCCTTCAAAATCATTATTTTTAAATCCTGAGAGCTTCCTTGCATAATACATGAGTGTTCTCTACTGCCTTGCTTTTCAGACATGCATTAACAAGATATTTAATTGCCTAATAGAAGAAACTATGCCATCCCCAAACGGAAGATGTGTCTGTGCAGCATTTTAAATGCTGTCTTAGTTAGAGTTCCTATTGCTGTGATGAAACACCATGACCAAAAAGCTAGTTGGGGAGGAAAGGATTTATTCTGCTTGTATTTCCTCATCACAGTTCATCATCAAATAAGTCAGGACAGAAACTCAAAAAGCACAGGAACCCGGAGGCAGGAGCTGATGCAGAAGCCATGGAGAGGAGCTGCTTACTGGTTTTCTCATGGCTTGCTCAGCCTGCTTTCTTATAAATCCCAAGACCACCAGTCCAGGTATGGCACCACTCATGATGTGCTGGGCTCTCCCCTATTGATCACTAACAGAGAAAGTCATTTACAGACAGATTTTTTTTTTTTGGTTTTTTGAGACAGGGTTTCTCTGTGTAGCTTTGGAGCCTATCCTGGCACTCACTCTGGAGACCAGGCTGGCTCGAACTCACAGAGATCTGCCTGCCACTGCCTCCCGAGTGCTGGGATTAAAGGGGTGCGCCACCAATGCCCGCCAGACAGATCTTATGGAAGCATTTTCTCAGTTGAGGTTCCCTCCTCCCAGATGACTCAAGCTGTGTCAAGCTGATGCAAAACTATCCACCACAGATGCCATTTATACACACATGTCCAACCTAAAATTTTTAATATGTAAGATATAGTTCACTGGAAGAGTGCTTGCCTAGCATAAGGGCCTAGGTTCAATCCCCAGCACCACATAAAACAATTATATGTGTATGCATACATCATTTATAAGACAGGCAGAAAAAATAGAGGGAGACATTTTTGGTTTACAGAGAAATCAGGCACTAGGGAAATGTCTGGAGATCTACAAAGATGACACCAGCTAACAATCTAAGCAACAGAGGAGAGGCTACCTTTAATGCCCTCCCCTGATAATGAGATTGATTACTGACTTATATGCCATCCTATAACCTTCATCCAGCAGCTGGTGAAAGTAGAAGCAGACACCCACAGCTAAACACTGAACTGAACTAGAACCCAGAATCAGAGAAGGAAGAGTGAAGAGCACAGAGGTCCAGACCAGGCTGGTGAAACCCACAGAAACAGCTGACCTGAACATCGGGGAGCTCTTGGTCCCCAGACTGATAGCTGGGATACCAGCATGGGACTGATTCAGACCCCAGGAACATGGATTTCTGTGAGGAAACCTCGGAAATCTATGAGACCTCCTGTAGTAGTCAGTACTTATCCCTAGCATAGGTGTGGACTTTGGGAGCCCATTCCACATAGAGGGATACTCCCTGAGCCAAGACACACGGGGGTGGGCCTAGGCCCTATCCCAAAGGATACGATAGACTCTGATGACACCCTATGGAAGGCCTCACCATCCAGGGGGAGCAGAAAGGATATGTGATAGGTAGGGTTTTAGTTGGGGGGTGGTATGGGAGGAGGGGAGGGAGAAGGGAACTGGGATTGTCATGTAAATCAATCCTGTTTCTAATTCAAATTTTAAAAAGTTGAAAATTTTTTTTTAAAAAAGACAGGAAGGAAACATGATCAATAATAATAATAATAATAATAATAATAATAATAATAATAATAATAATCAACAACTAAACAGAAGTCAATTCCAGGCACACTTTCTGGGAGTAGCAGACAACTTCAAAGGAAGCATGTTTAGGAAATGAGAAAAATATTGATAAAATGGGAGAAAGGGTGGAGAATCTAAACTAATGCATCAAATCAGGCGTGTCTGTAATCAGTAGCTGGGAAGTGTTAGCAGGAGGGTGGAGAGTTCAAAGTCAGCTTCAGCTATTTCGTCAATGTAAGGCCAGTCTAGACTACACAGGAACCTATTTCAAAAACCAAACAGTTGAGAGTAGAGGCTCCTGCCTGTAATCCCAGCTCTTGGGAGGCTGAAGGGGGAGAGGTAGAATCACCAAGAATTTGAGACCAGTGTGAGACAAGCCTGGGGTGGAGAGTAAGACCTTTTCTTAATAATAATCATCATAATAATTTATAATAACCTAATACATTTTAAAGAGGCCACTCTTCTATTGCTACATTACAAACCTGATCTGAGATATAGTATAATAAAGTAGTCCTGTGTGCTCTTGCTCATAGCTGAACAGTTCTTCTGGTATTCCCATAAGAGTGTGTCATCTTCCTTTGCTTCTTCCACAGTGGCTGGGTCCAAGAAGGTATGCCCCGATCGACAGCATTTACCAGACTTCTGCTGTATTTGCTAAAGTTCTGTTGGTCACAGCAAGGCAGATGACCCACGATCACTGTGGGAAAGATCACAGGACCTGAGTAGGGGGAGCTATGATTCACTGGGGATTGTCAGGTGTTGATACATCATCCCCAAATGGAGCCCCCAAAGATAAATTTGACATTCTAAAGCACATTATGGTGTCTAAAATAAAGGGCTGCAGTAGGTGTGTTTAAGAGCACACTGTGTGTGCAACAGCAGGGTAAGTGACAGATCAATAGATGATACACAAATTAGGTAGAGAGAGCCAGGGAGTGAAAGTAAAGGCAACCAAGCAATTGTGTATTTAAGCACAGTCCCAGAAGAAGAAATAATAGGGAAGAGAAAGATAATTTTGAAAAGATAACAACTGAAAGACATCAACCTACTCATCAATCTAGAAGTTCAGTGAACTGCAGAGCAGCAAGCCAGCGAGAACCCAGTACAAGATTATCATAGTGAAACCTAACAGTGAAAATCCTATATGAACTTATAGTGAAACACAAGCTTTAGACTGTCTCAAAGCACCAGGTGGACAGCTCCTGAGGAATGACACCTGAGGGTGACCTCTGACCTCCCCAGGCATATACACATTTATGCACCTGCACACGTGTGTGCTCACACAGGCACAAACACAGAAAATGAAAAAGTAGCAATCAATTCCCATGTACTGTGCATCTTGGTCCTAGAACTCTGACTAGGGGTGTGAAGGTAATGAAGAAAGTACAGACACGCAGACAGAAAAGCCGAGGTCAAGTGAGGCGTGAGGCGTATGCTCTAACGGAACTGCAACTGCTACCACCATGTTTGGTGTGGGGGGAGCTTGCTAGTCTCGGAGAAAGTCTCTGCAGACCAGCGGTCTCAGGCTATAAACACCCAGCAGAAGGAAGCTGCAGTTGCTAGTTTTTGCACACACTGATCAATTATAAACACTTGTCCTTGGACCAGAGGAAAAAGAGTTTGCCAATTCTGAGCCTTGCCAGTATGGGGAAAGGCTTTACCAATTTCCCGTGGGTCTGAAGCCTCAGTGCTTGACATGGGGGTGTCCATGCCAGCAATGCACATTCAGTCAGGGCTTCTCTTACTTAGGGCTTCCCAGGATCCTCCCCCCACACACAATCAATTGCAAGAGAAATCATCATACACATGGAAATTGAACAATGGTCAGTTGGTCATTGAATAACTTTTGTAAGACAGCTAAGGTAGTTCTAAGAGAGATGTCGGTCATTTAGAGAGCCTACGTTTAAAAATCAGAGTGGTTATGCTGGACCGTGGTGGCACACGTCTTTAATCCCAGTACTCAGGAGGCAAAGGCAGGCAGATATCTGTGAGTTCGAGGCCAGCCTGGTCTACAGGAGCTACTTCCAGGCCTCTAAAGCCATAGAGAAACTCTGTCTCAAAAAACCAACCGTCCCCCAAAAAAATCAGAGTGGTTTCAAGTAAATAACCTCATGATGTGCCACAAGGTCTTAGAAACACAAGAATAAGCCAAACTCAAAATTGACAGATGGAAAAAATAATAAAGATACTAAAAGAACAGGACAAAAAACTAGTCAGACACAGAGTTCGTTCTTTGAAAAAATAAACAAGGGGATGGAAGAGATAACTCGTTTGCTATGCAAGTGTGAGAACCTGAGTTCAAATCCCCAGAACCCATGTAAACACTGGATGCATAGAAACGGCCTCTGTATTCCCAGCACTTCTGCAGAGAGATGGGAGACAGACAGGGAACTCCCAGAAGTCTGTGGGCCACCTGCTCTGGTGTGAACTGCTCTGGTGTGTGCAGTGGAAAAATAACAAGGACACTGTCTCAGCAAGGTGAAAGGTGAAACACACAAAGTTTCCCTCTGACCTCTACACACACACCATTGGGTTTACAGACACAAATGTGTGCACACACATAAAAAAGAAAAGGTAAACAAGGTTGACAAATTGCCAAACTAACCGAGACAGAAAAAGAGAAGGCTCCGATTAGAGGTCCATTGAGACGCCTCAGCGGGTGAAGACACTTGTCTTAGGAGCATGGTGACCTGAGTCCAATCCCACAAACCCATGTACAGGTTGAAGGAGAGAAACAACCTGTGACGTTGTCCTGTGACCTCCACAAGCATGCACGGCTCAGTGCCTACATACCTGCATCTTGAACACACAATAATAATAAGTAAATGTTTTGTTAAAAATACAGTTGAAGATTAAAATAGAGACATTATAGCAGATACCAGTGAAATCTAGAGGGTCATTAAGTAATAGTTTTAGGGGTCAGGGAGATGGCTCAGAAGCTAAGGACACTTGTTGCCAAGTTTGATGACCTGAGTTTGATCCTCAGGCCCTACATGATGGTAGAAAAAGAGCCAACTTCTTGTAGTTGTCCTCTAACTAGACACACACACACATACACACACACACACACACACACACACACACACACACACGAGGGGGGGGTGAAATGAAGTAGCATCTCACCTAGCCAGTGTATTTGCACCTGAAACCACTCCCAAAGGGGTGTGTCCACTAACACAAATTCACTGGCAAGGAAGGCGAGATGCTAACTACAGTGAAATGTTTTTAATAATTTGAAATTTTATATACCAGTAAATGTTAAAGTTGAAACAAAATTAATACATTTTTAGACATATATTATCTGTAAAAAAAATTAAGTCAAGACGATATAAACAGTCTAAACTGATCTATAAGAAGCAATGAGGGCAAGATGGTGGCTGAGTGTGAGCACTTGCTGAGCATGTGCATAGCTCTGGGTATTATCTCCAGGACACAGGAAAGGGAAGGGGGAAGAGGATGAGGAAGAGGAGGAGGAAGCATCATCAAGAGCTGGAAGGATTTCTCAGTGATTGAGAGCACATGCTAGGGGACCTGGGTTCAGTTCCCAGCATCCACATGGCAACTCACATCTGTCTGTAACCCCAGCTCCTGGGTTGACACCCTCTTCTGACCTGTGCAGGAAGCTAGAACATGTGGGGAAAACACATGCATCAAATGAAATAAATAAATCTGTTTTTAAGCAGTGTGTACTAGTAATAAAGAATCTCCCAGTGGCTGGGAGATGTCTGTCATCAAGTACACCGGCTGCTCTAGCAAAGGGCCTGAGCTGGGCTGCCCGCACTCATATGAAAGCCCTCAATGGCCTGGATTCCAGTTCAGGGAATCCAGTGCTGTTCTTCCAACCTCTGTGGGTGCCTCATGCAATGTACAGACACTCATGCACGAAAACACTCAAACATATAAATAAGCTGGGCCTTGGTGGCTCACACCTTTAATACCAGCACTCGGGAGGCAGAGGCAGATCTCTGTGAGTTTGAGGCCAGCCTGGTCTACAGACCGAGTTCCAGGCCAGCCTCCAAAGTTACACAGAGAAACCCTGTCTCCAAAAACCAAATATATGTATATATGATTAAAATTAATAAATATTTTAAAAGAATCTCCCGAACAAAGGATAGTGGTCCTGTAATTTGTTCAGTAGTTTCATTCCAGAAAAATTCAGTTGTCAAGAAATCCTTGCATCTGGATTCCTCACCTACAAGTCTAGGAAATAAATCAATATTTCATTCTCCTGGACAGTCACACACACTACATGCCACCTAAGATCCATAGCCCCAGTCACTGATTGCCAGCAGGGAATCAAGCATCCGAAAAGTGCCTAGTAGATTCCCCAAGTAACCACAAGAGGGCAGTGTCTACCCATGAGACTGGCCATTGAACGAAGTCTAAAAGAAAACCAGCTCAGCAGGTGCTGCCCAGGCTGGCTTTGAACTCATGATCTACCTGGGTCAGCCTTCAAGGTTCTGGGATCACAGGTGCATGCTCCAATGCCCTCGAAGTGTTTTCAAAATACTACTGGAGTTACAAAAAGTCTAAGATTTTAAAGTAACTTTGTGAGGTATTTTAGTGGTAAACATCTTTTTTGAAAGAATTTTGTCACTCGTGATGGTTCACGCCTTTAATCCCAACACTCAGCAGGTGGAGGCAGATGAATTTCTGTGAGTTCAAAGCCAGCTTAGTCTACATAGTGAGTTCCAGGACATCCAGAGCTACATAGACAGACTCTGTTTAAAAAATGAAAAGAGGCAAGCACCAAGGGAGCACATCACTAGCCCTGGCATTGCTCATCTCAGGGCAAGGAGCAAAGAAATGTTACAACTGAAAGCTGGTGTTCCACACAGTGAAATCTAGGTAGAGCTCCGAAGATTAAACAGTAGGGTTTTTCCATAGTTAACAGTTGGTTTAATCACATTCTGTGTGGTTATGCAAGTATCTGTGTTTGAGTAAAACAAAGGGGTGAAAGAAAAGACCACCACACCTGAAATTTAACAGCAAACAGCTCACAAAAGGTGCACAATAAGAAGGTCAGGGTGGAAAATGGGGGCATATCTTAATTGAGGTTCCCTCCTCTCAGAATACTTAAACTTGTTTCAAGTTGACACAAAAACTATCCAACACAACTGACCCCTTGTCAACTTGACACACAAATCACTGTCAAGCCACTACCTTCATTTCATGTTCACTCCCCAAGATTACCCATTAATATTGACATCACATATAAACTATTTTCAAATTTAAAAGTCCCATACGTAGTCTTACAAAGTCAAATACTAAAAACTCCAAAGTATCTTTTAAAATCCAAAGTCTCAACTGTGGGCTCCCATAAAATAAAAAACAATTAATTAAATAATTTCTTACTTCAAAAGGGAAGAGCCCAGACACAATTGCAATCTGAACAAAGCAAAATCAATAATATCCAATATCTGGACTCAACTCCCGGTCTTCTGGGCCTTTCCTTCTTGGGTCACTTCCCTGCACTACCCTTTGCAGCACACACGGTCTTCTAGGCTCCCAGCTGACTCCACTCCCCACTGCTGCAGGACTTGGTGCTTATCCTGTGGCACTGGCATCTCCAAAATGCTGGGGTCTCTGGCTGCAACCCAGTGCTCTTCACCAACAGCTTCCCCTAGGCTCTCTCCAGGGGCTCCTGCCCTACCACACAGTGCCAGCCTCAGCTGCTCTCCATGACCCCTTCATGCCTTCAAAACCAGTACCACTCCAGTGAGTCTTATGCTCGATCCGATGCCAGCATGAGAGACAACTTTGGCAGCCTCTGGACCACAGCTCCTGTGTGCTGACTCTCGGGAAACACCTCCCAGACGATTTCACCTCAGAGATGAGGGTCTCCTTAATCACAGCTGATTTTTCAACCCCGGCTGCCCAGACAACACAGATTCTCAACTTCAAAGGCCTGGTATAGTATTTGCTTCCACCTGAAACTTCACAAGCCAAGCCTCCGTCATCTGCACTGCTCTCACCATTCTTTTTTTCTTTTTTCTTTTTTTTCACTTAGCTTAGCTGTGTTTAGTACCTCATATCACTCAAACACTGTTCTTGCCATTATCATCAACATTGCTTTGTTATTAATCCCTGGGCTTTTCCCCCTACTTTTTTTTAAAGATTTTATTTATTTGTTATGTATACAACATTCTGCTTCCATGTATATCTGCACACCAGAAGCCGGCACCAGATATCATTACAGATGGTTGTGAGCCACCATGTGGTTGCTGGGAATTGAACTCAGGACCTCTGGAAGAGCAGTCGGTGCTCTTAACCTCTGAGCCATCTCTCCAGCCCCATACTTTTTTTATATATATAATTGTAATTAGACCAATTTTAAATTAGAAACAGCTTTGTTTACATGTCAACTCCAGTTCCCTCTTCCTCCCCTCCTCCCCTTCCCCCACCAGCCCCCTATCCCAACCCCTTTCTGCTCCGCAAGGAGGCTGAGGCCTTCCATGGGGGATCTTTAAAGTCTGTCATATCATTTGGAGCAGGGCCTAGATCCTCCCCAGTGTGTCTAGGCTGAGAGAGTACCCCTCTATGTGCAGAGGGCTCCCAAAGTCCATTCCTGTACTAGGGATAAATACTGATCCACTACCAGAGGCCCCATAGATTGCCCAGACCTCCAAACTGACATCCTTGCTCAGGGGGGTAGAACAGTCCTATGCTGCTTTCCCAGCTATCAGTCTGGGGTCCATGAGCAAGCCCTTGTTCAGGTCAGCTATTTCTGTGGGTTTCTCCAGCCTGTTCCCCTACTTTTAATTTAACTAAAAAAGTCTATTTGCCCACCAGTAATTTTTATAGCAGTCCCAGAAAGGAACTAACGCACACTAGTACATACAAAAAAAAATTTTGTCCATATACTTTTGTTTTGTGCTGTTTTGTTGATACTCATGGGAGACCTGCCCTTTCCTAAACAGAATCAGAGGAGGAGGAGATTGGGGGTGGGAACAGGGCAGGGAGAGAGGAGGGGTGGGAGGAGATGAGGGAGGGGAAACTTCAGGATGGAAAATAAATAAGTTTATTTTAAGTGAATAAATAAGCAATAAATGAGGACCGCCTGATTTTAAATTTTAAAATTTAAAATTTTAAAATATGAATACACCTTCATCATCTGAGGTCTTGAGTGGTTTCCCTTCTTTATTCACTATTCTTCAAGATATTTTATGACCACTAAGCTTTTCATTTTCCTCTGGGCTGGTGCTTCATATACGAGCACAATGTCAGATACATACATCTTCTGACAGGAGTGGCTGGAGCTAAAACTTGGGTGCCCAGTAACATGGGCACATGTCTCATGATAACCACTTCAGAGTCTGTGCTACCTAGAAGTCTACTTATTAGGGTTTTGTGGAACTAAAGTTAAGTGATACTCTCTAGTTCTGTGCAAGGGTTTGGCTCACACAGAAGACACTGTATTCCTCAGCACGTTGGGGTGATAACGGCCATTGCTCTCAACATTCTTATCTTCCAAGCTCCTACAGAATGGCTCACTGAGCTCTCAACACTCAATGGCTTCTCTAGCCCAAGTTCCAAAGTCTGTTCACACTCCTCCCCAACAGCATCCTCGGGACTGTCACAGTAATACCCCATTCCTGGTAGCAACTTGTTACATCTTAGGATGTCTATTACTGCAATGATACAGCATGGTCAAGAGCAAGTTGGGGAGGAAAAGGTTTGTTTGGCTTGCACTTTCACGTCACTGGCCGTCGCTGAAGGAAGTTAGGACAGGAACTCAAACAGGGCAGGAACCTGGAGAGAGAAGGGCATGCAGAGGCTTGCTCCCTCCCCATGGCTTGTTTGGCCTGCCCAGGACTACCAGACCAGGGATGACCCCATCCACAGTGAGCTGGGCCCTCTCTATCAAGCACTAATTTTAAAAAAGCCCTACAGGTTTGCCTATAGCCCAATCTTAAGAAAGCATTTTCTCAACTGAGGTTCCCTCCTCTCAGATGATTTTAGCTGGTGACATAAAACTGTGTGGTACCATCAGTATTTGGGGAACCATGGAAACTCTTTGTGCTATTCCTGAGGCTTTTCTGTGTGATAACTTTGCAGGGAAGGTGGCCAGGGCGTGCCTTTTGCTCAGTAGCAGTAACAGATCTCAGTGGCTTGTATTCTTGGACACTTTCAAAGCACTGGGCCACCTCTGACCTCAATACCCTCTCTCAGCCACCAGATTACACCACAGCTGTGGTGATTTCTTCTTGGCCACAAAGAAACCTGACAAATGGGCTGAGGAAGTGACTTGCCCTGGGTCCCACAGCCTGAGCCTGTGGCATGGCTGGGGTGAGAACTTGAGCCTCTCTGACCCCCACCTCACAACAAGGTCCCAAAGCTACACATGCTATGTTGGAGGCTGTGCAGGGAATACTAGCTGCTCTGTTCTTTACCTAGATCTCATTCTAGGTAAGCCCGTAAGTTAGACCATTGATTAAAAGAATAGTTTCTTGTCCAGGTAAAAAACACCCACCTGGTATTCCCTTAACACTTCCCTTAGCAGCACTGTATAATTAAAACACCAAGGGAATGAATGAGGTCAGGGCACAGGACTAAATTTAGTTGGGTCCAGCCTAGCCTGAAGCCAGTGGTATAAGCCCATAATCAAGCGTCTGTTCTAGTGTCATTTCTGTGGCTGTGACAAATACTCCAATATCAGGAAACAGCTCAGAGAAGGAAGGGTTTATTTGGCTTACAGTTCTAGGCTACAGCCCATCATTAAGAAGTCAAGGCAGGAACTTAAGCAGCTGGCCACATCATAACCACAGTTAAGGGCACCCAACACCCTTCTCCCCACTGTGTGGATGGCCATCCCAAGGAGGCCGAGAGGACTAATTGTTTTTAGTCAAATCCGGAACATTTAGATGGATCATTAGTGCCTACTCTCCACTCTCCTCCAACCATCCCTCCCAGTCTTTGACTCCCCTGTGAGGAAAGGAACACACACAAGCAGAATACAGAGATCTGGTGGCAGCATGGATTTTATTGGGGAGTAAGGGTGCCAGTGCCAGAGCAAGCTACTTGTCTGAGACCTTGGAATAGGCGAGGCAGCACAGAGACGCATCTGGACACAGGTGCATATAGGTTTCTTGCCTCATGCAGTAAGATCGGCAGGCGCCTTTGCCATTCCAGCACCGTTTGAATTCATTGCTTCCTGTGTGGATGAAGACATAGAGCAGCTTGTGGGTCACAGGTTAGACCACGCGTCACAAGTTGGACTAATAGATCAGGCCACACTGGTGATAGGTTAGCTCTCTGGTCATTTGTTAGACCACAAGTCATAAATGAGAACACTAGGTTATAGTGGAATGGCAGATCTCATTCTAGGTAAGCCCGTAAGTTAGACCATTGATTAAAAGAATAGTTTCTTGTCCAGGTAAAAAACACCCACCTGGTATTCCCTTAACACTTCCCTTAGCAGCACTGTATAATTAAAATTTGCCTCATCCCAGTCCCTGTTATAATGATGGAGAGATGGAGGCCCACAGAGGTCAATAACCTTAATGAAACCATCGTAGCCACCTGGCAAAATCAGATTGAAAGCCAAAACATCCTCCATTACTCGAATTGCCCCTGGCACAAAGGGAACTCATTATTGCCAGGTTTTAATGTGAGATTTTCCATCCATAGAAAGAATACGGCTTTGGGGAACTTGGTCTTATATTTGGGGGTCGTGGCATGGATAGGTCTCATTTATTCACTGAACAAATTTGGAGCAGTGGGGATACCACAATTTAAAATGAAAGAAAGTGCAGAGGAGACAGTTAAAATGAAGCAAATACTTAAAGCTTGTGGTAAGTGCCCCTTGGAACCAGGATACTGTGGTGGCCAGTTGAAGCAGAGTGGGGTAAGAGGGGAAAACAAAAGCACTCAGGTTTGCCTGGGACAGCACATTCCAGACATGTGACTTCAAGCAAGAAGAGAGCCAACAGGAGTGGGAAGTGGGAGGGGAAGGCTTCCCTCCATCTTTCTGGACTGAGCGACCCCTCCATGTCCTCAGAGGATGCTGCCAGCCCCTTGTGCAGGTTTACTTGCCCTACTGACCCTGCCTTGCAGCCCAGCAAAGCCTCTTAGAAGGACTCAGAATCTCTAGGAGTCAGTCTGCCCTCTGAAGTTAGCGTGTGACCAATGGTAAACAATGCCGTGTGAACCTGGCTCTGTCATTTCCCAGTGGAGTGACCTTGGCCTTAGATTCTTCGTCTATACCACTCTCTTTCTGAGGGTAGTCATGGGACCAGGCACATTGTAAATGGTCAGTAAGCAGGAAGTGAGGTTATCAGGGTGAAACTTGGGTGCCCAAGTCTGCCAGTATCCATTCTAGGACATTTCCTTCACTTTCCAGATAAGGGGTGTGCACCAGACCACTGAGCTATGACAGGTTTACAAACAGAACTCTTACCTGCAGTCAACACCCTTAGCATATCAGATCTTTGACCTTCCTGAGGGCTCAAAGCTGGGGTTTCCACTACACAGTTTGCCTGTTCACCTGCTCTCAACTCCTTGTGTTTATAGCTTAGGGCTTAGTTTCCCAAGCCTGGATGTGGCCCACTCCGGCATCGCTGGCCTCCTCTGCTGATTGCTGCTTGCCATTCCCATGGCCTGAGACACCCTTCCTTGTATCCTCTGTTCACTCAGGGCTATGCTCAAACCTGCCTTCCACGAAGTGATACAGTGTGAGGTAGGGCAAGGTGAAACAGCGCTGGCTCACATACAGCTGTGGCTGTATGATGGGTACACACGAGTTCTTCAGAGCATCTCTGCATCTCCTTAGAATGACTCACAGCAAATGTTTTCAAACCTCATATCACTGTTACTCTCCATTTTTTTCATGTGTTAAATATGTCTATTATAAACTCACCTTGTGGGAGGGAGGCACAGGTCAGGGCTTGAGCATGTGAGGCTCTGGGTCCCACCCACAGTACCATCAGGCAAAACAAAGAAAGGAAGGAAAGAAACACCACCTTACCTGTTTGCTGCATCATTCTCTGTGTATGCATATTTTACATTTTTCCAAAACAGAAGTTTTCTTAATTTTTCCTCATCTTTTGTTTATATTTTGATAATTTTCAAGCCAGGATCTCAAACTCACTAATGTGGTCCAAGCCAGCCTTGAACCCTCAAACCTCCTGCCTCAGCCTCCCAAGTGCTGGGATTACAGATGTGTACTGTCATGCTCAGATAAAAATTAAAAAGGGGTTTTAAAAGCTGGAAGGACTGTTCAGTGGTTAAGCACACTTACTGTTCTATCAGAGGACCAGAGTTCGGATACTAGCACCCACATCGGACAGTTCACACAAACGAGAGTAACTCCAGCTCTATGGAGTGTGATGCTCACTTCTGGCCTCTGTGGGCCTGAACACACACTTGCACAAAGGCACACACACACACACACACACACACACACACACACACACACACACATCAACCACCATACACAGACAAATAAAATAAATCTTTAAAAGTTTTAAAGAGCTGATCAGAGTCCTTCCAGCACCATCCATCCACCCTGCACGCTACTCTAACAGTCAACCTGCCTCTGTTGTTCTTACATCTCTTCCCACCTACTGGTTATGTGTCTGCCTGTTCTCTATTCCCATCAGCCTCCAACAATCATAATAGCACACGGTTTTAAAATTAGTTCCTATTGAGTGAATCCCATTTTACAGATTTAACAACTGACTACACGTTGCCCCACAAATTAGTGTGGTTGGACCAGAACTTAAATACAAATTTGGCCTCCCGGACCTGGGAGCCTAGTACTCATTCACAGACACACACACACACACACACACACACACACACACACATGATTACCTGGTGGCACATGACTCAGGACCAGGAGAGCTACAACAAGCAGAATCCACTGTGCCATGGCCACCAAGCTGCTGGGAAGCCACCGGCACAAAGTCAGGAGCATTCAGCATACAGTCTGTTACACACCCAGCTTTTATGGGTTGCAGAGTCATGGGCAGCAAGCCCAGGTGGGAGGGTGCAGCCACGTGATTCCAGGGCTGTTTAGCTCTCTCATGGCCAGCTCTGCTTGGACCAGTCAGTCATATCCTCCAGAGGCTGCAAGGCCCTGGGGTCCATCCAAGGGGGGCAGGGAGAAGCGATGATTCTTTCCAGCTGAGAGAATAAGAAAACACTTGAGAATGGCCAGCATCTTCCCATAGGATTGCCAAAACTGACTGTCCACTGGACAGCATCTAGAATCATTCAGGAGGCCAACATTTAGGTATGCCTGTGAGCAAGCATCTCGGTGGGTTAATGGACGCGGGGAGACTCACTCTAACTGTGAACAGCCATTTGATGGGCCAGGACGGATCATCCTGGACTGGATGAAAAAGAGAAAGTGAGCTGAGCACCAACATCCCCCCTCCCTTCCTCCCCACACAAAGATACAATGTGACCAGCTGCCTCCCACTCCTGCTGCCTACCCTAATGAGCTGTGCCCTCAAACTGTGAGGCAAATAAACCCTTCCTCCTTAAGCTGCTTTTGCCAGGTGTTTTGTCATGCCAGTGCCAAAAGTAGCTAATCCACTCCCTAACCACCCCAGACCTTAAACAAATCACTTAGCCTTGAAGAGTCCCAGGCTTCCATTTACTAAATGCAGATTAGCGTCCTTTTCCTTTTTTAATTAATTGCCTTATTTTTAATTTCGTACTAGATTTATTCATTTTACTCTGTGTGTTTTGTCTGCATGTATGTATTGCGCCATGTGTACACATGGTGCCTTCAGAGGTCAGAAGTGGGAATAGATCCCTGGAACTGGAGTTAGGGATGGTTGTGAACCACCATGTGGGTGCTGAGAACTGAGCCAGGGTCCTCTGCAAGAATCGTCAGTGCTCTTAACCGCTGAGCCATCTTTCTAGCCTTTAAGCCTATTCTGAAAATGGAAGAGCACTTAGCTCATAGACAGCAATAACCACCTCCGGAGCATTGAATAACACAAGGGTCTCAAAGTGTAGTCCCTGGAGCAGCAAACCCTGCCTGAGAGAAATGAGAATTCTGTAGCCCTACCCCAAATTTCTGACTCAAAGAGCCATGGAAGTCTTCCAGGCTTTTCTAAGACATCACTATAGACTGAGCCACCAGGATAATACATGCACAGAGCTTACATAAGCGTCTAGGTTACATCACGAAAGATGAGAAGAGAAAGGGTATCCCTGGCAGAGGGAGCAGAACAGGCCCGAAAGGGCAGGTCACATGGGGAGACCTACTTACAAGAGGCTGGGCTGGCTACAGACCATGATGTCTTATGGCAAGTTCAGGCTTTTATGTCATAGACAAAAACACATTCATTTGCTTTGTTTTAGAAAGTTTACCCCTAGTTACTTTTTCCTTGGGAGTTAAAACAGTGCCATGCCCTGTGAGTTTTGTCCATGTAAACCCCACCAACAGGTGCCTCAAGGCCACACAGCCAGAAAGTTCTCAGGTGATCGTCCTGACCAAATTCCATCTTGGTCAATATTTAAATTTTCATAAAAACTGGCCTAGAACTTACTGTGCAGCCCAGGCTGACTAGAACTCACAACCCTCCTGCCTCAGCTCTCAAGTGCTGGAATTAGGAAGCATACCACCACATCTGGCAGATTACAATTTTAAATCAAGAGACTAAAGCCTAAGGAGGGGAGTTCCCTTGCATAAGGTCACAGTGACAGAGTTACAGGAAACCAAGTCACTGTACTCTCAGACTGTAGAGGGTGCTTGTCCAGCACAGCCCATCCTGCAGGTAGAACAGGGAGGCTGAGGCAACCAAGCTAAATGTTTCTAACATCTGTGTCTTTCCCCAAGACTAGAATTTATTGAATAACAATAAATCTACAAGCTATGTTCATGTAATTGGATGCAGTCCTGATTTGATAATTGGCCCTTGGCAATCTTAGGTTCTTTTATTCCAATCTTGAGCATTAATATTACAGTTCACAGAGTTTTATGCAGGTACCTGTCTATACAGGTCTATATCTGTGTGTGTGTGGTGTGTGTGTGTGTGTGTGTGTGTGTTATAGAAGAGCTACAAAGGGGTTAAAGCAGCCACAGAGTTCAAGGGATATTAGAGGAGGCGGAGGGCAAATGGAACCAGAGAAGTCCCTGCCAGTGGTTAGACAACATACTAACAACACAAGTGGAGAGCCATTGGAGGCTCACAGAGCCCAGACAAAGGGCTGAACTGTGAGCCAGGGAGGTAGGCAGCACCAGTCTGGCCAGATGACTAGATGGATTGTGGATGGATGAATGCTAATTCAATCAGACCGTGTCAAGTGGTAGAGATTCTACTGAGCTAAAACCCCAGATAACTGGCAGGTCTGTTGGTCCCTTCAAACGCACACACACACACACACACACACACACACAGAGAGAGAGAGAGAGAGAGAGAGAGAGAGAGAGCGCAGGTGGTCACAAGACAGGTCTGTGGGAATGTTGCCATGGCTGCATCACTTGTCCTTTTTATGAGGTCCTGGTGAGGGTGCTATGCCCTCGACTAGTCCGGTGTTCTGTATGTTTTTATGCTGCAGTCTCCATACACCAATGAGCCTATATGGTCCCAGTCTGATTTGATAAGCTAACAGAGGGTGCTTTTTCCCTTATAAGACTAAATTGTCTATTGGTCTCTGTGCCGTAGGTGGTACTCAACAGGTGGTAATGTCTATATTCCACTCTGCAGGTATAATCAAAATGAAGCCAACTGCCACTTTTTAAAATGGGGTCACCCAAGGCAAGGCACAACCTGAAAGCCTCTGTTCTACTGAAACTTGGAGTCCAACAGAGCCTGATCTCCAGGCTGCGGAAGGGAGTCAGACCAAAGGGAGTTTGTTACTACGGGGGTTGAGCCAGCCTACCTTGCTATGTGGATCTGATCCAAGCCAGGCACTTGGAGCCCCTCAACCATGACCAGGGGCCCCACCCACAGGTACAGTGTGGCCTCCACAGCCCCTCCCACATACCTGAACCTCTCAAGAGCTAAATGGGCTCCCCACTCACAGAACTTGAGTCCTGGCCTTGCAGCCAGCTTCTTTCTCTTTTGCCAAGATCAGTCAGTGTCTTCCTGCTCCCACATTCCTTCAAAGGTTTAAATGAGTAACTAACTGATGGACAGATAGGGCCAGTGAGGTAAAGGCACTTGCTGCCAAGCCTGAGTTCAGTGCTAAAAACCCACATGGTAGAAGGAGAGAATCAACTCGTACAAGTTATCCTCTGGCATCCACACAGGCATGGCACACTCTCCCTGCCCACCTCCCAATAAATAAATGTTTTCTTAAGTATTTTTTTAAGGGAAACAGTAAACTAAAAGACAGACACTTTAGTCCCTGCTCATCACGAGCAAGTGGATGATGAGTGAATTAATGATATCAGAATCAGACATTCCCAACTCTTCACTACAGAGCACATAGGCTTTCTCTTCCTCCAAGGCCCCTTTCCAGAATCAACCCGCCACCCAGAACTTTCTCAGAGTATGTTCTATGAATTATCTTTATCAGTTATCACTTGGGCATTTGTTTAAAATGCAGACTCCAGAGCCCTGAGCCTAGCCCTGCGGATCTCCTCCCTTGGTCGGTGGAACCTGGGACTCTGAACCAAATTCCCCCAGAGTCTTCCGTCCAGGGCTGAAGTTTGTGTACCCCGTAGGTGGAGGGAACAAACGTGGACCCAGAGGGACATCCAGACCTAGGAATAAACTCCCTCTCCCGCACCCCATTCCTACACGGCCACCCCCACGGGGAGGACTGGAGGCGGAGGTCTGCAGGGCGGGGACCCGGGCTGCCTTGACAGGGCGGGGCCGCACGGGGCGGGGTGGCTCTGGACCGGGCGGGACTGGCCCGAGGGGCTGTGTGCCGAGGCCGGGGGGATAGCGGAGTACCCAGCAGCTGGAGCAGCAGCGGGCACTCGGAGCCTCCGCGGCGCGTCAAGGTAAACTTGCCTGTCCGGGCGGAGTTCTCAGGTCGTCTGCATGCCGCGTGGCCCGAGGACAGGGAGCCTCGAACCCGCGTCCTGAGGGGCTCGGGGCGGCAGATCTGGAGCCTCCGAGGGTGGGGGAGCCTAGCACAAGGGACACCACCACCACACCCGAGCACCCAAGGACGTGGGACTCACATACAGGACCGCGAGTTGGGAAAGTTCCAGCCCAGACTCCCTGAAAGGGCACTTGATTGCCGAGCCCGATAGGCTCCCCTGATGCACCCTGTTCTATCACCAAACCAGTTGTTGGGTCCCTCGCGGCTTCTGCCCCCCAACAAAAGCTAGAGGCCATGGCGCCAGCGGCTCCTGAATTTTTCACGCAGGGGCGGGCCGGGCACGCCGTTCCCATGGCACCCGGGCACTCGGGTTACAGCCAGAGAGATCCCCAGAGCCCCTCGCCCCTGTGGGGCACCAACGCGCCCGCCCTTCCTCTTCAAACTCTGCTGGGGGCGGGGGCTGAGGGGGTATCAAGCAGCCGGAATAAACTTCCCAGAGGCCTCAACCCTCCTCAGCACCCCCAACCCTGAACAAGTGAAGGAGACCAGTGGGGAAGGGGGGTTGGGGCGTCCGATGCTTTCTGTAGGGAGGTCTCAAATCCTGAAGGGGAGAGATGGCTCCCGGATGGCATGTGCTATCGATGCTTTAGATGCCCCAGCTTGCTGCACCTCTCCGCTTCTCTGTGTCATGGGGAAAGGGTCACCCTCAGAATTTGGGAATCTGCTTCTGGGTGTGTGCATCTGTGTGTGTTCACAGCCTGTGCCCTCGCCCCTTCTAGGTGGACCCCGGTGGACTCTAGGCCTGAAACCAGCAACCCCCAACACCAAGGAGCTGTAGAGCCTCCCCCCAATTGAACCAGAGAGGAGTCTGGAGGGAGTCAGTGCCACAGTTTATCAGCACCCAAAGAAGAAGGGACTCGGGCCACGGACTTACTGCCCAGCTCCCTTCTTTTGGAAGGAAGGAAGGAAGGAAGGAGCCCGAGAAGAGAGAGACCTCTCCACTGAGGATGACACTTAATACCCAGCAGGAAGCGAAGACCACCCTGCGCCGTAGAGCCAGCACTCCATTACCCCTGTCATCCCGCGGGCAGCAGCCTGGCCGCCTGTGCACAGCACCCCCTCCTCAATCCCATCATCCCCGATTGGGTCAGTCAGCTTCCCTCAACCCTCCCATTCGAAAACCCTCTCCAGCCCAGGATGGGTGGTCCTCTGAATCCAGCGACTCTGAAGGCTCTTGGGAGGCCCTCTACCGAGTGGTGCTGCTAGGAGACCCCGGCGTTGGGAAGACCAGCCTGGCCAGCCTCTTCGCAGGGAAGCAAGAGCGGGACCTTCATGAACAGATGGGAGGTAGGAGGCCTGTGAGGTGAGCCCAGGCTGCAGTCACAGGACTGAAAAGCCTGCCACCAGGGGCACAGGACTACAGAAAGAGGTGTGCAGGTCACACACCGATCATTATAGGGGCAGTCACACATACTAAGAAGTAAATGATGCTCATCTAGCTGTGCAGGACACAACCTGGACAGGGCCTAAAGGAGGGAAACTGGGTGAAAGGTACATTATTTATCTCCGTAAGGGATGAAACTATGGGTGTCAAGAAATGACAGGCTTCCACCCAGCTCAGAAACTCCCAGCCCCAAGCCCTCCTGACTCTCAACCCCCCTCCTCTCCCATCCCTCAGCCACCAAGACCCACAACAAAACTAACATTCTTCCTAAACAGAGGCTTTCAGACCCCCAGTTCTGAGCTCTGGATCGCTTTATTCCCCCAAAATGCATTGAACACACGGCAGGAACTGTAGGACCATGGGCCCCAGGACAATCAGATACAGGAGTCGGACAGATGACAGGGCCGGCTTTGAGGACTCGAGGTATGTAGAAAAGGAGTGGCTAAACACAGAGAGAAGATGGGGACCATCTGGACAGGCCCCCTCTCCAGCGTTGGCTTTCCTGGAAGTAATGTGCATATGCACATGTGTGTGTTACAGATGGGGAGACCGAGGTCCGAGATAACGTGACCTGCCTAAGCTAGAGTCAGAGCAGGCTGGGGAGGATGCCCCGGTTAATCCCACATTCATTTACTGCCAAGACCTAGTTTCTCGCACCTGCCTGCCATGTCACAAGTACTATGCTCTCAGTGGGGACACATGGCCACCTAACAGGGGCTTTGGACCACCAGGAAAGACAAGATTCCCTACCCCAAGGAAATGTGAAGGAATGACTGGCTGACACAAAGGGGAAGTGAGGGAACACTGTCTCCAATGGCCTGCTCCACCCTGAGATTCTACTCCCCCGCTTGATTGCAGATGTGTACGAGAGAACACTATCGGTGGATGGAGAGGACACCACCCTGGTCGTCATGGACACCTGGGAGGCCGAGAAACTGGTATGACACTGTAAGCCTGCTTTGGGTGAGGGATGCTAAAACTAACATTAGATGCCTATCTCCTCCTGGAGCATATCAGCACGGCTTAGGGCGGGGGCCTGCCTCAGTGCCTCTCTCCCAGACCTGTATCTTTTCCTAAAGCAGAAGAACCTCATAACCTTAACTTCCTTCCTCACTCCACCAACCCCCCTTCCAGCAGACACCCCAGAATGCACTTCTCCTTTGTACACCTCTGCATCTTTACGGCCACTCCCACATTTGGCAAAACAAAAACTGCTAGATTGGACCCCAAAATCCCTAAGGGGACACACACACACACACACACACACACACACACACCTTCCTTTTTCTTACTAGTTATGAGCTTTGTGCAATTAATAGACTTACCCTGAATTTCAATCTTCTCATCTGATAAATGGGTCAAGCATTCCTTCCTTATTAGCTGATTTTTTTTTTCCTACTGCTATTTGTTTACAAAGGTTCTGAGGATCAAACCCAGGAGGACCTAGAGCCAGCTCTGCGTGTGTCTTCCCACTAAGCTAGATGTACCCTAGCCACATCATCAGCTGGTTATAAAAAAAAACTCTGGTGCAGGTGTGCAGTGGTGAGCCGAGGGTAGAGCATGAAAAGAGTGCTAAGCAGGAGTGAGAACTGTCTGGGTGATTGTGATAGCTAGGGAGGAAACCCAAAGGCTACCCTCCCCTTCCCCCTGCCAGAACAGGAAGGCGACGGTTTTCTTTTTTAAATCTACTTTCCTCTTGTTACACGGGTAATATATGCTTATTGTAGGGTTTTTGATTAGTTAATTAATTGAACATGAACTGGGGATACAGCTCAATTAGTAGAGTACCTTTTGACTCACTCTGAATTACAAGGCTCTGAGTTCAATCCCCAGCACAAACTAGGTATGATGGTGCATGACTGTAGTCCCAGTAACTAAAGGCAAAAGGATGCAGAAGTTTAAAGCCATGGTGAGTTCAAGACTAGCCTTGGCTGCATGAGATTCTGTCTCAAAAAGGGAGGGAGAGAGAAACAGAGAGAGAGAGAGAGAGAGAGAGAGAGAGAGAGAGAGAGAGAGAGAGATCAACACATCAATGGGTATATCCTCTCTCTAAAGGGATTCAACTGACAAAACCCATGGTCCTGAACCTGCCTGTCATGTGCCAAGTACTATGTTCATGGATTAGGAAACATGGACACCCAATGGGGCTTTTTGAGCACCAGAAAAGACAGACCCCCCACAAGAAAACATGAAGGAGTGGCTAGTTGTGTCTGTCACCTTTTTCCTAAACTTAAGTCCCCTAAAGGAAGCTTAGAGTACAGTGTTGGGCCTGGCTTGGTAGCACACCGCTTTAATCCCAGGAGGCAGAGGCAGGTGGATCTCTGTGAGTTTGAGGCCAGCCTGAACTGAATAGCGAGTTCCAGGACAGCCAGGTCTGTGTAGAAAAGACCCTGTTTCAAAAATAAAATACATGAGCAGTGTTCAGTGGCTGACAGCATTGCCAACAGAACCAAAGAAGAGGAAAAAGGAGCTATGTGGGCATTCCTTTTTGTTCTTTGAGATAGATAGGGCCTCCCTGTGCATCTCCATTTTTTACATTTTTTGTTGTATATTTTTATTTTGTGTGTGGGGGTATAAACACATGCAGAAGTCAAAAGACAATCTGCTGAAATCATTTCTCTCCTCCTACCTTATGGGCCCGGGGATTGAACTTGCACCATCAGACTTGTGGCAGCAGGCACCTTTATCTACTGAGCCATCTCACCAGCCCTGGCATCAAATTCTTGATTCTCCTGCTTCAGCCTCCCCAGTGCTGCAATTACAGGAATGCATCACCATGTCTGGTATCTTTCAACAAGTATAAAAGGAAGTCCAGGTGGGGGTGAGCATAACGGTGTTCTTAAAACAGCAACTGGGGTTTATGGAGCACACCCTTCTCCCCCTAACACTGAAAAGCCCTGCCATACACTGTGGCATGCCGTTAAAGCTAAGCATACAGTTGGTCTTCTACTTACCTTTCTGTCAACAAGGAAACAGGTGTTCAGAGGGCTTAACGTGTCCAAAGTTTCAGAGAGCAGGCAAACTGATGCCCAGATCCACAGACTCCACGGCTTATACTGGGACTGTGTCTCCATCTGCCCTGGAGGCATCACTTTCTGAGCCTTCAGCTTAAGTTTCACTTCTTCGCTTGCTCCTTCATTGGAAACGCTTGTTAGGCGTCTAAAGTGGGCCAGGATGCTGAAGACCCTGGAGCGAATGAGTCAGACAAGGTGCTAGCCTCGTGGAGCCCGAGGGCCAGTACGGGGAAGCACTGCTTCTGGATGTAGTGGAATACTGTGGGGTAGTCAGTGAGTTGGGCAGACCAATCAGAAGCCAGGCATGGGGGCTCAAGATGGCAAGGCTGGGCAAAGGTGCCTACCACCAATCCTGACAGCCAGAGTGGAAGGAGAGAATCCACTCCTGAAAGTTATCCTCTGGCCTCACCACTGCAGCCAGGTTTTTGGGGGGTTTTGATATTTTTTTTGTAATGTAGGTTCTGGAAACCAAATTCAATCAAACTCAGATCCTCATTGAGTTCAGTAAGCACTTTAGCTGGTGCCCTGTCCTCTAGGGCCTGAGAGTCTGCATCTGTCTGATTCTACCCAAAGGCTATTTGGCCTGAGAAATGATCAGCACAGCCGTTGAGTGTGCACACCCACCCCTGCCGAGGGCCTGATACTTCTCTGTTCACCTGTCGCACTCTAGCATCTTCCTCCCCTACAGTTCCTCGCACGCAGCCTTTCCCACCTAGCTGCTAAGACAGACGTGTCCCTCTGGACTGCCTGCCTGCCTGCCTGCCTGCTGGGCCTGCTCCTCCTTTCTTTCAAACCCTGCCCACTGGATCCCTCCCAAACTGTTCAGGCTTTACCTGACACCTCACACCACTCTGCTTCCTCTGCCACTTTTGTAGGCCCTCCTGATGGCCCTGCCCACCCTGGGCTGTACCTCCCTTTCCCATAGCCTGCCTTCCAGAACATGAGACTTGAGGACGGGAACTAGATCTCATTAAAGGCTTGAAATCTACACTCTTGGAGCACTGTCTCCATTATTCTGGTTTGCCTTTCCTTGGTCAAATGACTAGAAAGAGCTCTACTTCTTAAGTGTCCCTTTCCATACCTTTCTGTCCTCACACTCTCAGGTGACCTTTCGGCTCTCTCTCCAAAATTACTGAGAAAGGCCTCCCCTGAATCCAGCCTTCTGTTCTCCTCTGTGTGTCTCTGTCTCTCTGTCTCTCTCTGTGTCTCTGTGTGTCTCTGTCTCTCTCTCTCTCTCTCTCTCTCTCTCTCTCTCTCTCTCTCTCTCTCTCTCACACACACACACACACACACACACATTTTTTTTTTACCAGTTTTATGTGAGTGTGTATGCTGTATAGGTGTGGTGACGTGTGTATAAGTGCTGGGATACACTTTCCATGTGCAGGTGTGGAGGTCAGAGAACCACTTTTGGAGTTGGTTCTCTCCTCCCACTGTGGGATCCGGGAATCATATTCAGGCTTTCACTGCAAGCACTTTTACCCAATGAGCCTTCTCAATGGCCCTCTCTTCCTTTTTTCTTTTAATTCTGCATTACAGAAAGACTAAAGAACTGTGTCCCAAGACCAAACTCTCCTCACAAAGTAGATATAGCTGGGCCTATATGTGTAGTCTAATGGGCTGCACATATAGGCCCAGCACTCCAGGGGATGAGGCAGGAGAATTGCTTCAAACTCAAAACCACTCTGTGCTATAGTGTGAGACCTTGTTAAAAAGAACAGGAGGGGGCGAGGGAGAGGAGAAGGAAGAGGCTGAACAGGCAAAGCTAGCTAGACCCTTCTTTGCAGGAGAGGGTCCCCACCCAATTTCTGTCTGTAGTCCCTAGCGTGAAGCAGTCAAGGGAAGAAAGCAATGTAGCGTACATCAGATTTCCGAGCAAAAAAACTGAGGCTCGGACAATCAGCGGTTTTCCCAAGGTGACACCGGGCACTACGATAGAATTTGTTCCCCAAAACTATCCAGAGTAGAACCTCTACCCACTCTACCCTTTAGACCAACAAAGCCTCTTTGTCAGCCAGGGCTAGGCACCCTCTGAGGATGGGCCTGGGATCCCTCCCCCGCAGGATGAAAGCTGGAGCCGGGAGTCGTGCCTGCAGGCAGGGAGCGCCTACATCGTCGTCTACTCCATCGCAGATCGCAGCAGCTTCGAGAGCGCTTCAGAGCTCCGCATCCAGCTGAGGCGCACGCATCGGGCCGACCACGTGCCCATCATCCTGGTGGGCAACAAGGCAGACCTGGCCCGCTGCCGGGAGGTCTCGGTAGAAGGTGAGTTCTCTACCCTCCTCTCCTCTCTCCTTCAGGCTTGCTGACTCCAGAGGTCTGTCTGTGCCCCCAGCCTGGCGCACTCCTTCAGCTACTTACTACCTGGTCTCATCCTCTCTCACCTCCCAAATCGATACCCAAGTCCTACAGGCCTCTCGCTCCACACCCCAAACTTCTGTCCTGTCCTGCCACCCCCACTTTGTCCCAGCCAGTGCCTATATTTCTCTATCCCTATATGATCATTCCTCCTTGATAGCTGACAGAGACTTCCAGAACCACAGCTTACCTTGTGACCTTTACTTAAAATTCTCCCTGTAGCTCCCCCAGCTGATAATCAGACACACCCTCCCTACATCCAATGTCTACCAGCTTGAAAACAGCCACTAGTGGCTCCTGTATAAATTGGGGAGATTATAAATTCAAGTTTTGGATGAAACACTTAGTGTATTGGTCAGTAATTACAAGCCAAAACTTTCAAAGGTAGGTATTAGTTGTATTTGCGGTGGGAGAAGAAGAGTTTAATAAATTTCATCTTTCTAGTGGGGCCCATAAAGATCTTAAAACGGCCCCTACTGATAAAGGGGAATCTTCCCAGCCTCGTTCTGCTGAGTACCAGTCAGTCCCTAGACCGAGCTGATGTCTCAAAGCTCCGCATATTTGCCCCTGGGTCCCCTGACACCTGAACCACTTAAGTAGGCATCTGGGAAATTGCTCGCAAACCTTTAATCCCAGCACTAGGGAGGCAGAGGCAGGAGGATCTCTGTGAATTCAAGGCCAGCCTAGTCTGAAGAGCGCGAGTTCTAGGACAGCCAAGGCCACACAAAGAAACCCTGGTGGGGGCCGGGGCTTCCTGAAAGTCTGAACACATCTCTTGCCCCCCTTTATCTCTGCCTTCTGTCTTTGGCTCTGCTCACCGCAGAGGGCCGCGCCTGCGCAGTGGTGTTCGACTGCAAGTTCATCGAGACTTCAGCCACTCTGCAGCACAATGTGATGGAGCTCTTTGAGGGCGTGGTGCGCCAACTGCGCCTGCGCCGCCAGGACAGCATGGCCTCAGAGGCACCATCACCGCGACGACGGGCCAGCCTGGGCCAGCGTGCCCGCCGCTTCCTGGCGCGCCTGACAGCACGCAGCACACAACGCCGGGCACTCAAGGCCCGCTCCAAGTCCTGCCACAACCTGGCTGTGCTCTGAAGCCAGCACCTCTCTGGGGTGATGGGACACTGTGGTGCCACTGAGGGCTAGAGGTGTGTCGCCTGGAGTCTGAGTGGTGGACCTTGCCTGTTGTCAGGATGGCCAGAGAGCATCACCAGGAACCAGGGTTTGGAGGACCCTTTCTCCCTGGGAAAGTGGTGGGTGCACTATGGGGCTATAAACCCAAGCTGGGCACAAGTAGGGTTTTATTTTGTTTTGTTTTTTACAGGGTGGGTGTCTTTTTGTAAAACTCTTTCTTGTCCCTGGGCTCTGACCAACTCTCAGAATGTTCCACAATAAGCCAGTCCAGGATGTGTGTCTGATGCATGGACCTCTCTCCCTGGGCTCTTCTAGACATCTCCACCTCCTCTCCAAACACCTAACTTGACTGTAGACTGGTTTGGCCTGCTGGCCTTGATGTCTTGGACAATCAATAAAGTCAGTGAATTAATTATGTGCTCAGGCCCTTCTCCCAACTGTATGATTTAGTTTCTAACCTGGGCCCTAAGACAGACATACTGCTGGGCGGTGGTGGCGAAAGCCTTTAATCCCAGCACTCAGGAGGCAGAGGCAGGCGGATCTCTGTGAGTTCAAGCCCAGCCTGGTCTACAAGAGCTAATTCCAGGACAGTCTCCAAAGCTCCAGAGAAACCCTGTCTCGAAAAACAAACAAACAAAAAGACAGACACACTGTGGGTCACATGAACACCACAATGCTGAGTACCTGCTGTTTGCTCCTTAACTCATTTTTTAGATTCTAGAACCACAAAATGTTGTCTCTTGAGAACTCATCCTGGCACTGTAATGGATTGCTTCTGATTGTGTGAGCTGACTGTGCCAAGTTGTCACCCTGTCACACGTGCTAGGAAGCTCTAGCCTGGAGCTGCACACCCAGCTCCTGTCATTTTTATGTTTGTGTGTGTGATGTCTGAACAACGCCTAAGAGCAGAGTGTGACTACTAACCTCTTCTTGCTACTTAGGAAAAGTGGGGTTCAGAGAGGGAAGGCAGGAACTCAGAAACACACAGTGTCTTTCAGTGATGCACAAAGATTCCAGGTCCTACAATCCCCTTGCCACAGTCCTCTTTAGGAGAGGTAGGGTGAATAGCTCAGTCAATAAAGAGCTGAGATGAGGGTGAGTGGTGGTGGTGCACACCTTTAATCCCAGCACTTGGGAGGCAGAGGTAGGCGATCTCTGTGAGTCCGAGGCCAGCCTGGCCTACAAAGTGAATTCCTAGACAGCCAAGGCTGTTGGTAGATGGATCTCTGTGAGTTCAAGACAAGCTGGTCTACAGAGTGAGTTCCAGGACAGCTAGGGCTGTTACACAGAGAAATCCTGTCTCCAAAAACAAAACAAGAAAGAAAGAAAGAAAGAAAGAAAGAAAGAAAGAAAGAAAGAAAGAGAAAGAAAGAAATGGAGCTAAGAAGATGAGGTCCTGAGTTCCATGCCAAAACTCAGGCAAAGAGCCAGCCTGGTGCTACAATCCTGTAACCCCAGCACCTAGGAGTCAGAGAGAGACTAGTGGATCCCTGGAACTCAAGCCAGCCATCCTGCCTTATTTGATGAGCCTGGGGCCAGTCAGAGGCTTTGTCTCTGAAAACAAGGTGGGCCGATGACCTCTGACCTACACACAGATGTGACTGAGGGTTCCAGCTTCTTGGCACAGCGAGGGCAATGATTTAAACCCTAGCACTGCAAAAAAGGAAAGAAAAAGAAAGAAAGGAAAAAAGTGCTAAAATTCTATGAGGAAGGTGAGGGAATATTGGCCCATGCCTATAAACACGGAACTCAGGAGGCTGAGGCAGAGGAATCTAGAGTTCAAGCCAATCTAGCCTTCCAGGGAAGGGAGGGGGAAACTAGGTGCATACCCACAATCCTAACACTCAGGGAATGCAGAGGCAGGAGGATTCCCCATGAAACTTCAAAGCCAAACCAGTCTACAAAGCAAGTTCCAGGCCAGCCAGGTCTATGTAGCCAGGTGCTAGCTCAAAATAATGGGAGGATGTAAATTTTCTAACACGATTTTGCATATAATTTAAGGGGGCTGGCATGAATTCCATGGAACTCAGTCCATTAATCCCAGGATAGACACTAATTTAGTTCAGTGCATTCGTTTTCCAAATGTGGAAAGTGAAGCCCCGAGAGGAGCAGAGAGCACTCCAGGGTCACCAGTCAGTGAGTTCCAGGCCCCCAGGACCCAGCCCCCTCCTCTGACCTCCCTTGGCTGTGAGGGATGAAGGACTGGTGAGGCTTCCCACTTGGCTCGGGACCCAGCTGGGTGTAGGGGTCAGGTCAGGAGTTTCCATTTCGTTAGGATGGGGGAGGTGGGACTGACATTACTTCGAGAAGAGAACAAGATGCAAACAGTTTGGATCATCCTGTCTCTAACTCCTGACACCCCTGCCTCCAACCAACTGTGCCCCCATACTCCTGGACCCTGCACGGGGGTCACCCATGGCCCAGTCCAAAGGATGAGGTGCAGGAAAAACGTGCCCTGGGGTGTCCAGTTCCCCCAGGCTCACCAACTCCCTGGTCACCAGTCATGCCCAGGAAGCGGAGGAGGGTCTCCCCACCCGAAGTTGTCTCTGGTCTGCGGTCGAGAATGGGGGTGGGAGGCTGTAGCTGTGGAAAGTTGGCAGAGGCCGCCGGCAGCAGCCGGGAGAGTGGAAAAAATGATATCAAACCCGGAAAAATGCAGGCCGGATGGAGGGCTGGGTGCGAGGGTGGGAGGAGGGGAAGACAGCTGCCTGGGCTGAGAACCCAGAGAGAAGGCCCACAGGAGTTCCCCAGCAAGCCTCGAGAACCGTGGGCAAGCGCCGTGCTTCCCTCGGTTCTTGCTCCACAGCTAGTGAGGGTCTACGACATACCAGGCAGAGAGCCAAGCCCTCCGGAGACGCTGCTGGCTACCTGGAGCTCACCCTGCTTGGTAGGAAGGTACACTAGAGAACAACTAAATGTCACAGGAAAAAGCAGCCATCAAGGAAGGCCCCTCAATTCACCCATGGGGAAAGTGAAGCCAGAAAGAGGACAGGCCTTCCACCCGGCCCCTCAGAATGGAAAGGAAGCCAGGGAAGGGTGTGTGGATAGCCTAAAGCCAGGGGTCTATATCTGAACTCTGTTACTTCCCCCTTGTTGTGCCTCATTTCCCCCACTATAAACTAAGACGTGTGACAATCCCCCAGCCCAAACTTGACTGGAGGATGAAATGTTTTAAGATGCAAAAAAACGGGGCTGGGGAGATGGCTCAGCGCTGTACAGACTCCATGCAAAAAAAAAAAAAAAAAAAAAAAAAAAAAAAAAAAAAAAAAACAGGTCCCATGGCACAGGCTTGTGATCTCAAGACTGAGGAGACAGACATGCAGACCCCTGACCTTCACTCTGTGAGCTGTAGGTTACAACGAGAGACCCTGCCTCAAATTTACAAAGTGAGCTGAGTTGGCACATACCTTTAATCCCAGTGCTTGGGAGACAGAGGCAGGTGGATCTCAGTTTGAGGCCAGTCTAGTCTACAGAGTGAGTTCCAGGACAGCCGGGACTACACAAAGGACCTCTGTTTTGAAAAACAAAACAAAGTGGATGGATGACAGCTGAAGCACAATACTGAGGTTGACCTCTAGCCTCTGCACATGTATGCTATTGCATGTTAAGACCTTGGATAAGTCCAGTCTCGAGGATAAGTCAGCCTAAACCATGAGGATTTACCTGGAAGCTTCTGCCTGGAGAATGGGCCACTGGAGATCTTTAGGAAAATTTCTTTCTTCCTTGGGCCTCAGTTTCCCTATCTTCAAAAGAAAGGAAACTGAATCTGAGCATGTATTGCATTTATGTATTCTCGTGTTTAGTTGTCTGTTGTTCCCAGCCCAAGAAATGGAGGCTCACAAGGCAGAAGTTACATTCTGTTCTGTCTCCAGCTCCAGTGGCTGTAATAGTGGCTGGCTTCTATGGGCGCTCAGTGGATGTTGACAGAATTACTCACCGACCTGTAAAATGCCCTTCCAGTCTAGACTGTAGTGTCCACGGATAAGGCAAAGCAGGGACAGCGCATGAGAAAACCACAGTGCACAACCTACCCTGACTTAGAAAGGTCTTCCTCACCAAAACAAACGAGATCGATAACTCCAAAGTCTTTCCGAGGTCAAGGTCAAACCCTGTGCCTTGATACGCACCTGTTTTCTCATTTCATCACTGTCCCCACCCCCTCCTCAAGAGCTACATTTGCAGATGAGCATGCTGAAGTTAAGAGAACCTAAAAATGGGCTCAGCACCAGTTCAACTCTGCCACTGTCAAGAGGCATCCTGGAGGGACTGAAGAAACTGAAGACAGAGAGGAGAGGGTCCAAGCTCAAGATAGTGTGAGAATAACAGCAAATGTCACTTATGCTTGTGTGCAAAGTACTGTTCTAGGTGCTTTCCATAGGAAACTTAGTAAGTCCTCAAAACCGGTGGTCACCATGCCAGTTTTAAGGTGGAGAAATTGTAGCACAGAGAAGCTCATCCCCAGCCAAGGTTGCACAGTTTGTGAATAGTGCCAGAATCCAAACTATCACAGTCGCTGGGACTCACCAACAGACACTACACCCCGTTGCCTGGCCTGGGGACACGGCACAGAGCAAAAGTGCATTGAAAGCCCTCAGCCTCCAGCTGGGCCACTGCATCTCAAAAGGACAGTACTGTTATGGAAAAATATGATAAAGACTGGGAAGATGAATGTCTCCCCAGGGGCCCCAAGGCTCCTCCGAGTCCCCATCTTTGCTGTGGAGGAGGGTCATGCACTGTGCTGGCCTGATCCAGAGGAGATGAAGGCCACCTGGCTCCTGAGACAACCCAGCCGCTGTTCAGAATACAGAGGCTCCCTGTTGGTGAAACGGTTGGGTTTTTCAGCCCAAACCATGAGGGTTCTGCCTGGAGCCTCTCAAAGGAATCAAGTTCCAACCATGGCTTCCTGTCCTTGGATGGTGGGAAATACAGGGTCTTACAGGACCCAGCTTGCCCCTGCCTTCACTCAGGAAACATGGCCAAGAGTCTGTTCAGTGAAGGAAGGCCTGGAGCCCAGAGGGCATCACTGACAGCCATGAACAACTGCCTGGCTCAGAAGGGAAGGGGAGATGTGGGAAGAAACAACTTTGTGCGGCTCCTTCTGAGCAATTAAGTGTCTCTAGACTCTGGCCACTCATGTGACCTTAGACAAATCAAAATATACAGAAGGGAGAGATTATGGTGGAATTTGTCACATGGTGGTTTCTGTCTCAAGAACTACTTGAACATTCAAATGTAACAGCTTGGAAAAATATACAACGTTCCATCTCAATTTGAGCACTGTCCCCTTCAGTTCAGGGTTCAGTTAAAAATAACAGTAATGATGGGCTGGAAGCTTTGGGTTCACCAAAGTGTGCGGTTTCCCCCACTTCCATCTGCTCCAAAGCGAGGGATGAGTGTGTGTGTGTGTGTGTGTGTGTGTGTGTGTGTGTGTGTGTGTGTAGAGAGAGAGACAGAGAGAGACAGAGAGAGAGACAGACAGACAGACAGAGAGAGAGAGAGAGAGAGAGAGAGAGAGAGAGATGTTCCCATGCTTCATGGATGAGACCAGTTGGTAGAAAGCACAGGCTTTTGAACTGGAAGACATCAGCATTTGGTCCCATCTAGGAAGCTTGGTCTCTGTGCACCCCCAGGCCTCTCACTCACTTTTGAAAGTGATAATTCCAATCCATAATATGAAATGAACTTCGGGGTGCTGGTGTAATGATGGTGAACGCGTTTAGTCTTGGCACTCAGGAGGCAGAGGCAGGCAGATCTCTGAAAGTCTGAGGCAGCCTGGTCTACACAGTGAGTTGCAGGACAGCCAGGATACATAGAGAAACCCTGCATCAAAAAACAAAAATGAAAAAATGAAATGAGCTTTAAATATTTGGAGCCACTGGGTAATGTCCTTCATCTCTCAGAATTCAGTTCTCATCTGGAAAATGGGGGTACTGGCCACCCTGCTCCTTCCCTCTTTTTTTCGGGGAAGGAGGAGGCTTACTCAGTTTTGTGGGTAACAAAGACATGGTACTGGTTAGTATTTTTGTCAATTTGATGCAAACTAGAATCACTTGAGAAGGGGGACCTCAGAGGAGGAATGGCCTCCATCAGATTGGCCTGTCGGTGTGTCTATGGGGTATTTTTTTGTTTTTATTTATTTTTCTAAAATTTCATACAATGTATTTTGATTGTATTTTTTCTCTTACCCCAACTCCTCCCAGATCCCCCTCCCTATCCACCCAATTTCATGCTCTTTCTCTCTCTTGAGAACAAAGTGGGGTTGGAGAATTAGCTCAGTGATTAAGAGCACTTGTAGCTCTTACGAGGACCCAAGCTCAGTTCCTCACACACACAAAGTGACTCACAACCATCAGTAGCTCCAGTCCCAGGGGATCTGATGCCCTCTTCCAGGCAGGCACATGGTGCACAGACATACACGTAGGCAAAACACTCATACACATAAAATAAAATAAATAAAAATAAAAAATAAAAAGATTTGTTTCTAAACACACACGCACAATGGAAACTGTTTTGTGTTGGCTAACTACTGAGCACGGAGTATGGTTGACCCCAGTGTCATTCCACTAAGGAAAAATGATTTTCCCTTTCCTAGCAGCTATTAATTGCAAAAGGCTTCTTGACTAGGTAGGAGGCTTTCTGCCACTTCCCCTTCTCTGGGATTTTGTGTGACCTGAGCCATGCAGGCCTAGGGCATGCTGTCACAGACTGTGAGTTCACATGTGCACCCTGTTGTGTCTGGAAAATGTTGTTTCCTTGGTGTCGTCCACCACCTCTCAATCACCCTCCCCTCTCTTAAGGTCAGTGTGAGAACTCAGATTTCTGGTCTTTAGCACGAAGCTTCTCATACACAGTGAGCACTCCATACTTGGTAGTTATGTTTTTGTTCAATTCATTATACCTTTCCCCATGTATATGCTCTCTGAAACATGCTTTTAGACTACTCAAATATAAACCCGTCAGCTTTACTTTTCACATCCAATATTGTACTTTTGAGAGTCATTTGCAGTGATAATTAGCACAGTTCATACTTTTTAGCAGTGTATAGTATTCTACTGCATGGCTTATAAACACACAAGTTTTTTTCATCTTTCTTCGCATTGGACTTCTTTTGCTATTACCAACAGTGCTGCTATGAACATGGAACACCTGTGTCAGACTTTCTTTTTCCACCTTTCCTCTGTGCCATCTTCTTTGTTTGTTTGCTCATTGTTTTTGAGACAGAGTTTCTCTGTGTAGCCCTGGCTGTCCTGGAGCTCACTCTATAGACCATGCTAGCCCAGAACTCAGAGATCTGCCTGCCTCCACCTCCCGAGTGCTAGGATTAAAGGTGTGTACCACCACCATCTAGCTGTCTGCCATCTTCTGAGTTTCAGCTTACCTGAGGTGCCAGTATGGCCACTCCAGATCCAAGTGTCAAATATGAGCATGACAATATCTAGGGGACATGAGAAAGCTGCTGCTTCACTGGCACAGCCCTTTCATCATCTGGGAGTCTCTCCCAGAAGCTTCTAGCAAGCAAAGTTTACCATTGACAGGACATAGTCAATCTTCAAGCCATCTTCAAGCCAATCATCAACTTGGATTAATCACGGTTTGCACCTGAGCAAAGCTTCCCGATGGGTCTGACGAGGTAGTTCTGCAGGTAAAGGTACTTGCCACTGTGCCTGAAGACATGAGTTCAAACCCTTGGAACCCATAAAGTGGAAGAAAAGAACCATACCCACACAAGATGATAGATAGATAGATAGATAGATAGATAGATAGATAGACAATAGACAAATGTAATAAGAAAAGCTACATACAGGGAAAACCTACCTCTCAGAAACAAAAGAAGGGGCATGTGAGACGGGTCTCTACTCCCCACCCTGGGCTGCCTTAAAGCTGCCCTGCCATGCAAATGCACAAAAGTCACCATTGTTCCCACCCAGAAACTATGTGTCAGGAACTCACACAGAAAAAAGTGGGTCTGAGGCAGGACAGAGAGACCAGGAAGGCGACAGGAGCATGGGAAGGAAAAGGACCCCTGTGTCTGGAGTCTGGCTGGAGTCTCTCGCCAGCTGAGAAGTTAACACCATTTGCTGAGAAAGTGGCCAACATCGAGACAATATTCGTTTTACATAGAGATGAATCTAAATTAACAAGTTACAACAGCCCTGAACCATGCACACTAGCGTGGTCTGGCTGTCTGGATATTTCCCAAGAATCTCCCAAGTAAAACTATTGAATTTGGTTTTCAGTGAAGCTATCCTGTTTCTGTGGACCTGTGAGCTGGGCTTCACCTCACCAGTAGTAACCCTGTTCAGGAAAACTTAAAAAATCATCTGTCACCTTATTTAAATTCCTCAGCAAGTCCTTGAAGGTAGTAACCTCCAAAGTCACCAAAATCATAACTACAACTGTTCTAGAGCTAGTGAGGTCTGATAGACCTAGGAGAAGCCTATCACTCCCTACGGCAAACTACCATCAATTCAGTGACTTCCAATAGCACAGGTCTGTTATATTACAATTGGGCCAAATTGTGGCACAGCATCGTGGCAGCAGTACCCTCTGGAGGCTCTGGAGGAGAAGACACTTCCTTTTCTTCAGCTCCCAGAAGGCAATCATTTTCCTTGGCTCATGGCTCCCTTGTTATGCTGGTCATGTCAAGCCAAGTGCGGACTCCATCTCTCCAACCCCTCTTTTGCTTTCCCCTCCACTCTGAGATTACACTAGGCCCACACAGACCGTACAGGATTGCCTCTTTGTTGTGTGTGTGTGTGTGTGTGTGTGTGTGTGTGTGTGTGTGTGTGTGTGTGTTAGTATACAAACACATATGAAGCTACATGAACAAGTAGGTTCATATGCCTGTACATGAATGTGTCAGGTAGCTTAAGATTTTTTTTTTTTTCAAACCAGTCACTCAGGAAGCAGAGGACCACCTGGTCTCCAAAGCTGGTTTCAGGCCAGTCATGGTCACACAGTGAGACCCTGTCTTAGTCTCAAATCAAAACAAAACAAAAAGCTGGGTTTTGCTTTTGTTTTTTTAAAGAGTCTCACTGTACAACCCTGATTGACCTGAAACTCCCTATGCAGACCAACCTGGCCTCATACTCATAGAGATTCATCTACCTCTGATTCCTGAGTGTTGGTACTAAAATGTACCTCCATGCACCTGCAGGATTTCTTTTTAAATATATATGCATCTGTGTATATATGCCACTTTCCTGGCAGTGGCACCCAAGGGGGCTGGAAGAAGGTGTCAGGTTTCCTGGAGCTGACATTACAGGCCGTTGTGAGTTACCCATTGTGGGTGCTGAGAACCAAACTCGGGTCCTCTACAAGAGCAGCAAATGCCCTTAACCACTGGTTCATCTCTTCAGACAGATGCAGGCCTCTTCCTCCAGGCCTCTTCATCTTATTTTAAGACAGTCTCTCACAGAACCTGGCATTTGCTGTTTCTAGCTGGCCAGCAACTCCTCAGGACCTGCCTGTCTCTGCCCACCAGCAGTGGAGTTAGAGACGCACAACGCCATACTTAACTGCTACGTGAGTGCTGGAGATCCAAATCCAGGTCCTCATGCTTTGCCCACAGCCATTTCCACAGTCGCCAACCCCTTTATATACAAGGGTCCAAACACACACACACACACACACACACACACACACACACACACACACACACACACACACCCCGACGGTCACTAACTGAAAACATTCAGAGTTAGATCACATAAATTATGGAAGTCACAGGTAGACTTCAGAGAGCATCAAGGTGCAGAATAACTTGTCTCAGGTGATAGTTTGCATAAGAAATGTTCCACATAGACTCAGGCATTTGAGCATTTAGTCCCTAGTTGTTGGGGCTGTTTACAGAGGTTTAGGAGGTGTGGCCTTGTTGGAGGAAGTACGTCACTGGGGCAGGCTTTGAAAGTATATAGGCTGGGGCCGGGCGTTGGTGGCTCATGCCTTTAATCCCAGCACTCGGGAGGTAGAGGCAGGCAGATCTCTGTGAGTTCGAGACCAGCCTGTTCTACAAGAGCTAGTTCCAGGACAGCCTCCAAAGCCACAGGGAAACCCTGTCTCGAAAAAAAAAAAAAAAAAAAAAAAAGAAAAGAAAAAAGAAAAAAAGAAAGTATATAGGCTGCCTCACTAGCAGTTCACTCTCTCTGTTTCCTGCTCCAGCTACCATGCATCCCTGCCATAATGGACTCTTATTCATCTGAAACTTCAAGCCCAAATAAACACTTTCTGCCTCAAGATGCCTTCTAATGGCTGAGATTAAAGATGATTAAAGATTCGTATTACCAT
The DNA here is from genome assembly GCF_003668045.3 of Cricetulus griseus. Classification (NCBI taxonomy): domain Eukaryota; kingdom Metazoa; phylum Chordata; class Mammalia; order Rodentia; family Cricetidae; genus Cricetulus; species Cricetulus griseus. The sequence goes on along the minus strand of NC_048599.1, from coordinate 27,367,731 downwards.
GATGGTTTGAAAGAAAATGGCCCACAAAGTGAGCACTATTAGGAGGTGTGACCTTGTTAGAGTAAATGTGGTCTTATCAGAAGAAGTGTGTCACTGTGGAGGTGTGTTGTGAGTTCAAGGCCAGCCTGGTCTACAAAGTGAGTTCCAGGATAGCCAGGACTGTTACACAGAGAAACCCTGTCTCAAAAAGCCAAAAACAAAAACAAACAAACAAACAAAAAACCTGAATGGCCAATAGCTAGGCAGTAGAGGGGATAGGCAGGGCTGGCAGGCAGAGACAATAAGGAGGAGGAGGAGGAATATAGGCTAGAGAAGAGAAAGAAAGGGAGAATGAAGAACAAAAGAGAGGGAGACACCCAGGGCCAGCCAGCCAGGCAGCCATCAACCAGACAGACATAGAGTAGGACATACAGAATGAAAGAAAAGTAAAAAAAAAAAAAAAAAAGCCCCAAGGCAAAATATAGATGAAGAGAAACAGGTTAAATTAAGTTATAGGACCTAGTGGGACAAGCATAAGATAAGGCTGGGCATTCATAACTGATAATAAGTCTCTGTGTCATGATTTGGGAGCTGGTAAGTGGCCCAAAAGAAAGCCTGTTGCAGAGGCAGGTTTTGAAGTCACATATATGCTCAAGCCACGCCCAATGAGACGGACCACTTCCTGTTGTCTACACAAGATGTACAACGCTCAGCTACCTCTCCAGCACCATGTCTGCCTGTGTACCATCATGTTCCACCATGATGAAAATGGACTAAACCTCTGAAATGTAAGCCACCCATTTAAATGTTTTCCTCTATAAGAATTGCCATTGTCATGATGTCTCTTCACAGCAATAAAAACCTTAACTAAAACAGAAATTGGTACTAGGGACTGGGATATTGCTGTGATAGGCCTGACCATGCTTTTGTTTGAAGGAATATGGGCCATCGGACTGTGTATTAGAAAAACAACTGAACACTTTAAGTGCTACTTAAATGGGCCATACTAGTAGGAGCATAGAAGACAGTGGTACAAAGAATTATTTGAACTATTGGGGGCTGGCTCAAGAGGTTTCAGGGAGAAAAATTTTGGTGTGTCACCTAGAGATTGTTCTTGTGATAGTATGGTGAAGAGAGTGGCTGCTTTTTGCCCTTGGCCAAAGAGTCTGCCTGAGGCTAAAGTGAAGAGTTTTGGATTAATTTCATTGGCAGAGATTATCTCAAAAGCCTCGTATAGATTTTGTTGTGTGGTTACTAGTGTTCCTGCTTATAAAGATTTATACTGAAAAGGAACAAGCCAAATAAGAGGGGAAAAATGTAAAATTTGAGCACCAGGAAATGAAATGGAGCTAAATTCTTTGTTCATGGAGAAAAATAGATTAAGAAATGGAACAAAGGGAGTGGTAATCTCAGGGCAAAATGCCACCAAGATAAATTTCCAACATGTAAAAAGGAATTAAAGAAAAGCTTAGTGCCAGATGAGATGGCACATGCCTTTAATCCCAGCACTGGGAAGGTAGAGGCTGGCAGATCTCTGAGTTTGAGGCCAGCCTGATCTACAGAGCAAATTCCAGGACATCCAAGCTTAGGCAATGAAGGAAACTATCAAAAACAGAAAGTTGGTGAAAATATAATTGAATGAGGGGGCTATGTTCAGCCCCAGTAAGCAGCAGAATTTGGTAGCTTTGGCCACATGGTTCTAGAGTTAAGGATAGAAGAAAGGGGCTATGGAATTTGCCTCCATGACTAAGGAAAGCAGCTGAGGCCAGGCATGTGTCAGAGGTGTCCCGGAATGAAAATCTCGAGAGGCCATTGTGTGAAGCTGTGAAGTTGAAGCTGGATTGCCTTAGAGGGCCATGGGGTACCTACCAAGGAAAGCTGGTAACAGGGGTGAAACCAGCCAAAGAGAAAGAAGTGTGTTGTAGTCAACAAAGCTGAAAAGAGGAGATCTGAAGAGAATTTTGATATCAGACATGGAGATGCAGCGTTTGGAGCTTGCTCAGCTGGTTTTGGGTCTTGCTTTGGTCCAGTGTTTCCTCACTATGCTCTCTTCCCTATGTTTTGGAATAGCAATGTATATCCTGTACCACTATATGTTGGAAGTATGTGATTTGCCTTTTGATTTTTATTTGACAGAGGATTAAAGTTAAAAGATTGCATGGCTCTCAGAAGAGAGACTGAATGCATTTTTGCATTTATGATATGGCTACAAAGCCTTTGAGGGCCAAGGAGTGGAATGTGGTAGTTTAAAAGAAAATGCCTCCCAAAGGGAGAGCACTATTAGGAGGAGTGGCCTTGTTGGAGTAGGTGGGGTCTTACTGGGGGAAATGTGTCACTGTGGAGGCAGGCTTTGAGGTCTCATATATGCTCAAGCCACACCCAAGTAAAAGAGATCACTTCCTGTTGCCTGCACAAGACGCAGAACTCTCAGCTACCATGTCTGCCTGTACACTGCCATGTCCCACCATGACAATAATAGCCTTAACCTCTGAACTGTAAGCCACTCAATTAAATGTTTTCCTTTATAAGAGTTGTGGTTCCAACCAAGACAGCGGCGCCCAGTGGAGCCTTCTGGACCGCGCTGCTCCTGGTGGCCTCTGTGTCCGAGCTCACCACTGTCCCCACGATGTGAGACCAGGAGGCGTCCTACATTCCTTCTTCCAGGACGTAGGGGCCCGGGGCAAGTTTACGTGCACGTTCACATACGCTTCCCAAGAAGGGACCAACGAGCAATGGCAGATGAGTCTGGGGACGAATGAAGACAGTCAGCACTTCACTTGTACCATCTGGAGGCCCCAGGAGAAGTCCTACCTCTACTTCACACAGTTCATGGCCGAGCTGCCGGGTGCTGAGATGGAGTTCACCATGGCCTATTCCAAAGCTGCGTTTGAGAGACAGAGTGATGTCCCCCTTAAAAATGAGGAATTTGAAGTGACCAAGACAGCAGTGTCTCACAGGCCCGGGGCTTTCAAGTCTGGCAGCACGGCTCAGAGCTGTGACTCTCACCTGCCATGGGTTGCCGCCTCCCCTCCTCAGGCATACTTGCCCCAACTCCTTGTCTGGCACACTGGTTCCCACAGGAGCTGGTGTGACCCTGTTTACAGCTCACACTGCAGCACTCTGCTGAACTCTGTGTCCTGTCACCCATGTCACCAGGGAAGTGCAGGACATGCTGGGTGGGACTGAGGGGACTCCTGGCTCTCCTCAAGTCAGGTGTGGTTTTCCCTCTGAGCCACAGATGAGCATCCTCATCCCTGGGACTAGTTACCCCACCCAAGGCCCCTCCATTCAAAAGGAGGGGAAGAGACAGAGCAAATAAATAACCCCCCGCTGGGACTCTGTGGGGTCAGGAAAAAAAAAAGAGTTGTGGTTGTCTCTTCACAGAAATAGAAACCCTAACTAAGACAATCACCATGCCTCTGTGGGCACATGGCACACAGACGTACATGCAGGCAAAACACCCATACACACAAAATAAAATAAAACCAAATAAAAATAAAAAACAGGCAAGACATGTCTACCATCCCTAGTCTAAAGTCTAACCAGAGACTACCATTTTACAACCTCTGATGAAAACCTGAACAGAGATGAGGAACGGATTATCACCCCCCCCCCAGTCTGCAAGGCCACGCCTCGCCTTTAGGACACGATTACAAGGAACAGTGTGTTCCTTTTATTCACTCCTCACTAGCTCTCTTTCCAACAGTGCCTCTTCCTGCCACTTGGAATACCAAGGATGCCCAATGCCAGGTGGTGTGTATTTCAAATCGAACTTAGAATTACAGCAGTAATACATTTTCATTCGAAGGATAAATCAAAACAATGGAGGATATTCGGTATGAATTTCAAAGATTCCCTTATCTATGAAGCTGCCTGTAGCTGTGCATGAAGGGGAGCCTTCTAAGAACATTTTCTACCTAGATGCCCAGAGGTGGGCAATTTTGGGTTGATTCACCAGCCCTAAAAGGTGAGGACCCTAGTCTGCAGCTCTGTAATTCTGTCAGGCTTTTCTCATGGCTGTAATATGACTACCACAATTCCAAGCATTCCATCCTTAGACTGGTATCCCAAACAACTAGTCAGAAAGGACAATGTCAGAAAGAAAGAACCCCCTCTCTCTCTGTCTCTCCCTCCCTCCGTCTCTCTTTCTCTTGCTCCTTCTATCTTTTTCTTCCCTCCTCTCTCCTCTGTCTTTTAATCAAAGGGGAAATTGTTTACCAGGAGACTTTGGTTTACAGTTCACTGACCAAAATAAATCTTACTACCTTTAGCTGCAAGGGAAGCTGGAAAAGCCACTATAGGGGAGGGGATGAGAATGAGGTTACCGCACCTGCTTTAGGCCAATCCTGCTTCATCCCCTCAGTTTTCCAAACAAGATGACTTCTGTAACGACATGGGGACCATTGGACAGAACTATGGTATCTGCCGCAGAACTCCTTCCATGCCCTTCCCCAAGCCCCTGCCACTGCCTGGAGGTGTCAGCCATTAACAGTGATTGCTTATCTTTTCATCCCAACTCCATATATCCTGTAGAAGATAAGTGGTCTTTTTTATTTTTCATTTCTTCTACATTACCAAAAATGCAATGTTGTTCATCTCTGTGGGATCAAGAAATTCTCATTACATTTAGCAAGAGACTGATTTAAGGAGAACCTACGCAGCTCAGATCAATGAAGTGTGCAGGAAGGCATTCTTATAACCACAGTCCCCAGGAGGCAGGGGGATCCTGAGTTCAAAGTCTAGCTTGGTTGTATAATAAAGCCCTGTCTCACAACAAAAGGTTGAAGTAGATGTCATTGAGCCCAGAGATATGCAACACAGCTACTTCATCAACTCCCACAGTAGTAAGAGCTGGGCATTTTACATTTGAGGAGAGTGCAGATTCAACCCTTGTGCAAAGTCACAAGCAATATATAATTTGAAAGACAAAATAAGAAATACCAGCCAGGTGGTGGTGGCGCACGCCTTTAATTCCAGCACTCAAGAGGCAGAGTCAGGGGATCACTGTGAGTCTGAGGCCAGCTTGATCTACAAAGAAAGTTCCAGGACAATCAGAGCTGTTACACAGAGAAAGCCTGTCTGTGGGTTTGTACATGAACATGTGTGCAGAGGCATGTAACCGCCCAGGGTCAATACCAGATGTCCTTCCTCTGTCACTCTCCACCTTTACTTTTTGTTTGTTTGAGACAGGGTATCTCCATAAGGCTCTGGCTGTCCTGGAACTCATTCTGTTGACCAGGCTGGCTTCAAACTCACAGAGATCTGCCTGTGTCTGCCTCCTGAGTGCTGGGATTAAAAGTGCAGGCCACCCTGCCTAGCTTTACCTTTACTTTTTCAGACAGGGTCTCTCACTGAATCTGCAGCTTATTGGTTTGGCTAAATTAGCCAACCAGCTTCAGGGATCTCTGTTTGTCCCTGCTCCCTACCCCCACAGCTAAGGGTTACAGGCCTGTGCCTTTGTGCCCAGCTTTTTATTTGGATTCTGGAGCTCTGAACTCAGTCCCTTTTACTTGTATGGCAGATACTCTACCAACTAAGCCATCTCCCCAGCCCCCTTTTCCGTGTGTGTGTGTGTGTGTGTGTGTGTGTGTGTGTGTGTGTGTGTGGTGTGTCATGTGTCCATTCTCATGCTCTACCTGTGTGAATACCTATTCACATACATGGGTGCAGAGGCATGTATGGAGGTGTACATGTGTGCATGTCTGGTGAAGGCAGAGGTTGACATCTGTTGCCTTCTGAAATCTCTCTCCACCTTATTTGTTGAAACGGGATCTGTTCCTTGAACCCAGAACTCACCAATTAGACTAGTTCAGCTGACCAGCTTGCCCCAGGGATCCTGTCTCCATCTCCCTGAGTGCTGGATTCCTGGTGTGTTGTCATGACTACCTGTCAATGATGAAGATCCAAATCTGGTCCTCATACTTGCACAGTATTTTCCAATTGAGACGTCATTTCGGCCTCCTGGGTTTGATCTTGAAACAAGGTCTCACCATATACCCAGGCTAGACTCAAATTGCTCTTCTGCCCCTCCTCTCAAGTGCTGGGATCACAGGCCTGCAGTACCACATGCAGCCTGAGCAGCTTGTTTCATAGTCTAGAACACTGAGGATAGAGAGACAAAATGACTTCAAGCTAAGTGGTGGGTGAATGACAGCAGGTTGACCAAACAACATCCCTGCTTTCTGGGTGTGGGTCACTAAGGGGAGAAGAGGCTGAAGAGTGCCGGCAGTCAAAGGAGTCAAGAGCATGGAAAATGTCTCTTTCAGCCAATTTTCCTGAGGAACCCTGGCTGAGGCTCAGTCTGGGAATGGAAAGTGTGCAGGGAGGAGGTGCAGCCGTGTCCAGTGTCCATCCGGAGAGACTGTTTGCAAAGTCCTGCTATGAAAGGCAAGGGGCGGGACTGTTGGGCTTGCAGGGGGAAGGGCAGATCCTGGAGGCTACAGACCTGGCATCTGCCCCAGGAGAAGCATCCAAGCTCCTTGCTTCCTCCTTGGGTTCCTAGGCCCTGCCATTTCATGCCATGCTCCGCCTGTTTCTCAAACTATCAGCCATTCTTGGAGCCCAGGCTAGCAAACCCAGGGAGGTGGGGACTAGAGAGACAGATGTGCTTATCCTGACATCTTTCTACCAAGGCTGGGCTGGCTTGAGAGCCATCAGCTAAGCCAGATGCAACCTGATCTCTCTGACATCAGAAAGTGCAGTGCTCATAAACTCCACCACAGCAAACCTCAGGCTCTGATGCAAGCGTGTGATCATACTGTGAGCTGGGGGTGTGGCTAAGCTGATAGAGTCCTCAGTTTGATTCCGAGAACCACATAAACTGGGTGTGGTGACATACACCTGCAATGAGGAGGCTAAACAGGAGGATCCTAAGTTAGAGGCCATCAGTGTCTATATAATCAGAGGCTATCCAAAAAGAAATCTATAGCATCCTGGTAATTATTAATGGCTCTATATGGAGTACCTAGTACCACTCCCCCAAAACACAATGAACACTCCAGACTCTTTGAAAGCCTCCTCAGGCCTCCTCACAGTCACAGAGAGGGCAATACCTGACACATCAGTGCCATTGAGGCAGTAAGTATCATCAGTTAGGGTCCTTAGGACAGCTTTTGACACTGGTCTCATTATTTTTGAAACAACCCTTTGGTTTCCAATATGTTTCCCAATTAAAGGCAACCTCAATTTACAACCGAAGGGACCTTGTCCAGTCTTTGAATTATACAGATAGGAAAACTGAGGCATAGACAAAAGCAGAGATTTACCCCGTTTCACAGAATGTCAGCCTGCATCTAGGTGGCAGTACACCTGGTCTCTGGTGTCTGACACTTCCATTGGGCGCCACTGTATCTGGCCCACACCCACTGAATTTTAGCAGTTGGCGGCAGGAGGAGGAGGAGGGGAGGAAGAATCTTTCTCAAGGAGGAACTGATAGCCAATCATTTGTCTCTTTTACCTGGCAGCCATAGTCATGGCAACAGTCTCCTTGGTCACTATAGAGCAGAGATAGTTGCCATGGTAACCACCACCCAGGACTGGCAACTTCCTGGCATGCAAAATCCTCAGGATAAACACAGAAGCAAGTCAGCACCATAGCACTGACATAGAGCCAACCTCAGTCCTGGCTCTCACAGCTGCCTGACCTTCTGAGGCTAACACAACCTCCCCACCCTGTTGCTCTGCCTGCCTGGTGCTTCCCACATTCCTCAGGCCCCCAGTCAGTCAGGATCTCCTTCCCACGGCATCTCGCCCTTGGCTGCTGGTCAGCCAGCTCATCCTCCTGGGAACAGGCTGACGTGAGCTTATCAGAGGACTCATCACTGGACTTCTTTCTCAACATGAGCTGGGGCTCCCTGAAGACCAAGGGGCCTTCAATTCCCTTTGCCCTCCAAAGGAAGCAGCCTCTGATGCTGGAACTCCAAGTGCTCAGAACCAGGAAGCTGTTCGGGGTGGTCAGGCCCCATATACTGCAGTCAGTACCTGGCAGAACCTCTGGCTGGTTATGGAAAGAACTGTGGGCTGAAAGGCCAACGGCTGAGCCCACCCCAGTCCGAGCCTGCTCTCCAGTTGGGCTTTTACCAAGTCCCTTCTCTCTGGTGGCTCCATTCCCCCACTAGAAAGCTAGGGAATAGGACCAGGTGCAAACTCCCCGACTTCAGTGTTATCAAACAATAGCTGGCAGTGGTTTAAAGAGCTGGCCTGCCATCCTGAATTCTTTTAGAATAATGAAACTACGCCCAGTGGCATATGCCAGAAATCTCAGTGCCGAGGATGTAGAAGGATCATGAGTCTAAGTCCATCCTGGGCTACAAGCAAGATCCTGTTTTTAAAATTAAAATAATAAGTAAATGGGACTGGAGAGATAACTCAACCACTATGAGCACTTACTGCTCTTTCAGAGGACCTGAGTTCGGTTCTCAGCATCCACATCACATGGCTCACAACTACCTGAAACTCTAGCTCCAGGAGCGCCAATACCCTCTTCTGGTTTCTACAGGTACCTGCATACACATGGTACAAAAATGCACATGGGCATGCACATTCGGGTAAAAATAAATCTTATCAGGCATGGTGGCACACGCCTTTAATCCCAGCACTCAAGAGGCAGAAGACAAGTGTATCTGTGGGGATTTGAGGCCAGCCTGGTCCCTATGTGAAGTTTCAAGATAACCAGGCCTACATGGATACATTCTGCCTCAAAAATAAACAACAGGGACATATGACACCCTTTTCTGACCTCCACAGGCACACATGTGATGCGCATACATACTTGCAGACAAAACAGTCATATACATAAAATAAAAGAAATCTTCAAAATAAAATTAAATATTTAAAAATAAGTAAATAAAAACTGTGCTTCGAAATGGATCAACAGCTGAAGGCGCTTGCCATGTAGGTATAAATACCTAAATTCAATCTCCAGAAACATGCACATCAATCAAGGTCCTCTAGAGGACCAGAACTTACAGAATGGATCTATATAGAGAAAGGAAATTTAGCCAGGTGGTGGTGGCACATGTCTTTAATCCCAGCACTTAGGAGGTGGGGACAAGGGGATCTCTGAGTTTGAGGCCAGCCTGGTCTATAGAGTGAGTTCCCAGGACAGCCGAGCTAATCCAATAATGACTGTCTACCAATAGAAGGTCCAAGAATTGTTTAGTCCACAGGGCTGGATATCTCCCACAGGCTTCAGTATATACTACAGTTCTGAAGAGGTAGGCTCTAATGCCCCTGAAGGAATAGACTTGCAAACCAGAGCTGCCGGCAGGAGGTGGGGCCGAGATTAAAGGTGGTTCTTACCACCTCAGAAGATCTGGAATAAAAAAGGGTCTTCCCACTTCAAATGCTTTAATTAAGGAAAAAAAACTCTCACATGTGTACACAGCACTTGGATTTTAGTTAACTCCAGATGTAGGCAGGTTGACAACCAAGAGTAGCCATCACCACATGTAAAAACCAAGTCCATAGAGTTTTTCTGTGGCCTCCACAGATGCTCCATGATATACATGACTGACATACACAAATAAATGAATACATAAATAAATTCAATTAACTAGGGAACCTATGAGTAGGTTTTGTAAGCTTAAAGTCTGGGGATAAGAGAGGTTTGGTTTCGGGGAGAAGCCAGATTGGCATAAAAGGATCAATTACCAGTCCAAGGGGTGAGGACATTGTTCTGTGGACTTGGGAGTCTTTTGCCACATCTAACCTGTGTGATTCTGTACCCTGAAGCACAGCTGTGTAGGATGAGGGATGGGAGGTGAGATACCAAGACCACCATACACTCCGTGAAACCACCTATTCACTTTATTTAATAATTATTTAGGGCTAGAGAGATGTTTCAGTGGTTAAGAACAGGTGGTTCGGGGTTGGAGAGATGGCTCAGAGGTTAAGAGTGCTGGCTGCTCTTCCAGAGGTCCTGAGTTCAATTCCCAGCAACCACATGGTGGCTCACAACCATCTGTTATGAGATCCAGTGCCCTCTTCTGGTGTGCAGATATACATGGAAGCAGAATGTTGTATACATAATAAATAAATAAAAATCTTAAAAAAAAAAAAGAACAGGTAGTGCTCTTGCAGAAGACCCATGTTCAGTTCCCAGCGCCCACACAGCCACTCACAACCAATGTAACTCCAGGTCCAGGGGATTTGATGCCCTCTTCTGATCTCAGGCACCTGGCATGAGCATGGTGCATATACATATATGCAGGCAAACACACACACATATAAAATAAAATAAAAGCAAACAAACGAACAAAAACAAACTGCTAGACACAGCCCAAAATGCAGAGCCAAGATTGCTACGTCTTTCAAATGTTCAAGATAAGTTAAATGTCCACGTTTTCACACTGACCCGGCGCCTGAAGGTGATGGCGAGGCACAGGAAACCATCTTGCAGGCATATATATAGGTTTGCCAAAGGGTTTCTAACAGCACATCAGGCATGATGGGAAGGAACTCTAGGCGAGAATTAGGAAGCAGTTGAAATACTCCAGGAGAGAGGGTGTGGCTTGGATTTGCCAGCAGCATTGGATTTGATAAGGCCCAGATTTCTCTCTAGACTCAGCCTGGCCTGTAGCTTCTCCGAAGCCAAATGTGGCCTTCCTTAGGGTCCATGTTGCAAACAGTCACACACACCCCGGGGGGGGGGGGGGCAGGGAGGGTGCAAATCTGTTAACTGTCCTAGACTGCCCTCTGCTGACAGGAAAAGACACTAAACCAAGGGGAGCCTCTGCCTCCAAGAGAAAGAACTCCAGACAGACCTTGAGAAGGACTTCCCACCTCTTCCCACCTCCACTCTTACCTAGTTCATTGTCCAATACATCTATTTAGAAGCCTAGGGCCTAGCCAGGTACAATGGTATGCACTTTAATCCCCACACTCAAGAGGCTGAAGCAAGAGTATCAAGGGTTCAGGGCTAGCTGGAGCTACATAGCTCTTAAGACCCTGGAGACTGGGGAGAGTCTGCCAACACATTTCATCTTCTCACGCCCCTTCAGGGGACTATTTTCATTCAGTTTTATTTTTTCTTTATATTTTTAAAGATTTATTTATCTTATTTTATGTACATAAATGCTCTGCCTGCATGTATGTATGTGTCCAACATGGATGGCCAGTACCCAAAGAAGCCAAAAGAAGTCAGAGCTCTGGAAGTTAAGTTGCAGAAGGTTGTGAGCTATCATGTAGTGCCAGGCATTGAACCCAAGTCCTCTGCAAGAACAGCAAGTACCATACTGCTGATCCATCTCTCCAGCCCCAAGATTACTTTTTATTTACGTGTGTGTGTGTGTGTGTGTGTGTGTGTGTGTGTGTGTGTGTGTGTGTGCCTGAATGTGTTTATATGCACCACATGTGTGCAGGTGACTGCAGACACCAGAAGAGGGCACCAGATCCCCTAGAACTGGAGTCATGAGCATCTGTGAACCTCCAGGTGAGTGCTAGGCACAAATCTTGGGTAAAACAGTCATACCCTTAACTGCTGAGCCATCTCTCAAGTAGAATTCTAACAGAAAACGTCACCTACATCTTCTTTTTCCTACCTGTATCTTGTGTCCATTCTGCTGTATACTGGCCCTGACACCACGTCTTTCTTTCTTTCTTTCATTTATTCATTCACTCTCACTCTGGCCCCGGCCAATGCATTTCCAACTGGGCAGAAGACACAAAGTCCCTCTCACTCCAAAATCCCTTCTCTGTGTGTAGCTCCTCACACCACTCAGTGTTAGAGGAAGGAAGGACTGGGATGCTCAGGTGCCTCCCACCAGGGCACTCGAGGTGTGCGGAAACTAAGAAGACCACAATCAGTATGTCATGACAAGGCATCTTCTACCCCTACACACACACACACACACACACACACACACACACACACACACACACACACCACACACACACACACACACACACCACACACACACACACACACACACCACACACACACACACCACACACACACACACACACACACACACACACACACACACACACACACACCACACACACACACACACACACACACACACACACACACACACACACACACACACACACACACACACACACACGAATGCCCCTCCCTCGGTGGAGTTCCTGTCTCCTGGTCCCTCTCTGCTCCAGCACCAGGTCTTTTCTGTCCCTCTATTCCCTTTCCTACAAACTCTCCTGCAAAGCAAAGTTGCCATTTCAGCCCTGCCAGACAAAGCACTCGGTCTTCCCTCTCCACAGCAGGTTACCAAGGAATCATCCCATACTCAATTCCCTCCCTACGAAGAACACCAGTGCCAGGAAAATGTTTCCAACCTGGTGTGTGTGAGGCTAACAGTCTATGACTAACATGCTGTCATTCTGAGGCAAGATAGAAAGAAGGGATTTTTTAAAAAAAATGAAGGAGACATGGAAAGGAAAAATAGCCCCTCATTCCAGAGGCTGGTGACACCTCTCACCAGCTGAGAAGCAAGAATTCTCAAGCAATTAACATTTGCTGGGAGGGCTGACAACGTAGCGACAGTATTCCGTTTATTGAGAGACCTTTCAACTAATGTTAAAATAAAGAGCATGCCTTTAATCCCCACACTCAGAAGGTCGAGGAGGATCTCTGTGAGTTCAAGGCCATCCTGGTCTACATAGTGAGTTCCAGGCGATCCAGGGCTACATAGTGAGAATGTCCCAAAACAACCAAAAAAAAATTTTTAAGTTAAAGTAGCAACAGACCTTAAGGCCTAAGCATATATGACCAAGTATGGTCTTCCTCTTTCCCCAGGTATAACCTGACAAGTAAGACTATACACTCCACTGACAGTAAAAGAGATGATTTAACTCCTTCTCAAACTTTGCTATTCATGATTTTGAGTCAAGACAGAAAGGCAGCAAAGGGGACATGGGGGAGCAAAGAGCTCACTCATCGCTCACTCATCCTATGCACTGGTTTGCCTTTCTTGCTGACAGTCAGGAGACTCCAGACACCATGGAGAAAGCCAAAATAGCTGCAGAGATGATGCTTTCCTAATGGGTCCCTAAAGATAGACATCTTGAATGAAATGTCTAAGACGATGGGCCAACTGCTTTACCTAGTTCAGAAGGATGCACCACCTACCCCTCCCCCATTCCTAAACCTAAGTACATCCACCTTAAAACTTTGTTTACAACAGGGGATCCTTTAACCTTTGGCTCTTGTTGCAAATTAATAGAACCTAAATCCTCGGGGTCACCTACACACCCAGAATGAAAACAACTGCAAGCTTCTTTCTCATACTTCAGTAAGTCTTATCTGACCCTTCTGCTAGGAATCTATACTATCCCCTCCTTTAATAAACTCCAACACTGTCTGATGCTGGCTTGTTCTGAAATTCTTTTCTGCCATCAGTGTGGTCAAGCATCCGCTTAGCCTGAGTAGACAGTTCTGAAAAGAACTCCACAGGCTGCCTCCAGGGGCACCAAGGAGCTGTGTCTCTGTACTTACCACTGCTAAGATCATTTGCCACCTTAGCGTCTTGCAATCCTACCTAGGGCAACTCAGAAACTACCCAATGAGCTAATTTACCAAAAAGGTTAATCTTTAATTTGAAATGTATTTTATTACTTAATCTTGCATATGTGGTAGAGGAGTGTGCATGTGAGTGCAGGTGCCAGAGGAGGCCAGAAGAGGGCGCCAGATTCCATGTAGCTAAGTCACAGGTGGTTATGAGCTACCCAATCTTGGTGCTGGGAATAGAATGTGGGTCCTCTGCAAGAAGACTATGTGCTCTTAACTACTGGCCCATCTCTGCAGATGCTGAGGGGGAAAAAAGGTGTTTTTAAAAGGTCCTTTGGAGACCTTTGAGCAATGTACCTTCAAAAGCCACCAAAACCATATATATGGCTGTCTCTAGAAACCTTACCCATGCCTGGTGTTGCATCTCTCTCTTAACTCCCCCACTTAAATCTAAGTTAAAATCTCTCTTAATAGCTGGGTGTTAGTGGAACACGCCTTTAATCCCAGCACTTGGGAGGCAGAGCCAGGTGGATCTCTGTGAATTCGAGACCAGCCTGGTCTACAAGAGCTAGTTCCAGGACAGCCTCCAAAGCCACAGAGAAACCCTGTCTTGAAACAACAGCAACAAAAATCTCTCTTAATAAATGAAACTCTGCTTTCCATTGACTTGTATAGATGGATTTTTCTTTTTGGGCGACCAGCTCACAAAAGAAAAAAAAAATGACATGGAGACTTATTAATTATAAAAGCTTGTCTGGTAGTTTAGGCTTGTTTCTAACTAGCTTGTATAGCTTAAATTAACCCATTTCTATCCATCTAATGTGTTGCCACCTGACTCATGGCTTTACCTGTCCTCCTGTAATGTCTATTACCTCTCATCTGCTGGCAAGTCCTGACATCTCCACCCTTTTTGTTCCCAGCATTCTCTCTGCCTCAAAACTTTTGCCTAGCTACTGGCTGGTTAGCTTTTTTATTAAACAAGCCACAGTGACATATCTTTACAGTGTAAAGGAAAACTCCACAACACTTCCCCCTTTTGTCTAAATAAAAAGGAAGGGTTTTAACTCTAACATAATAAAACTATAAATAATAAGAACAATCATCTCCAGGCAGTGGTGGTATATGCCTTTAATCCCAGCACTCAGGAGGCAGAGTCAGGTGGATCTCTATGAGTTTGAGGCCAGCCTGATCTATAGAGCGAGTTTGAGAACAGCCAGAGCTGTTACACAGAGAAACCCTGTCTCAGAAAAAAAAAAGAACAATTATCAAGTAAAAATTACATTTACAATGTCCAGTCCATTTCTATTTGGCATATTTAGAGGAAACACTTTATTACTTAGCTTGATGAGTTTAAAGCTCCGTGCCCAATTTACCTTCTATCATATCTAGGAAACCTGCAACTATAGCTACCTAGTTTTCAACTCCATCAAAGACTCCAGAAGGACATAATATTACCTGAGTAAATAGGAAGTGTAGATCAAGCCACTTCTAAACCTATAGAAAGGACAAAGACATTTGGTTGCCTGGACCAAATGTCACCCAAGGTTCCAATCTTTGGCCTTCAGGCCTAGAATATCTGGAAGACTCTTCTATGAAGCAAGAATTTTTGAAGGACTGTCCTACCTTGTCTTGGCAAAGTTTGATGGTCTTTTTCTTTGTGTCCTGCTTGTCCAGTTTGGACATCATACTGCCAGCAGTCAAGACAAGAGTAGTTTCTTGCCCAAATGGCTAGCTTTATCACAGTGAATGCAAACTCCATATGGGGGTTCTTTGATGCCCATAAAGATCTACTTTTTATAAAGTAGATTGGTGCTGCCAGTAGCAGACATGTCTCACTGTGGTGAAAACCTCCTATATTATTAAAACATTAAAACGTTTTAGGTCTGTAGGTATCTGAGGTGTTTGAAGACCACCTGTCTGTCTAAAATATATATCTGTTTGATCTTGAAAACATATCTAATGTGACTATAAGTTTGATTGCAATAGGTGACTAACTACTAACCTGCATTTCTTTATTATCCTAGATAGTTTATAATAATATTCAAGGACTAGAAATTTACATTATATTGTTAAATGAGCTGCTTAGGTGCAATACTTTAAACAAGAGTAGAAACATATGTACAGTATGTTCTAACAAAAATAACCTTAAATTTGCATCAATATACAAAAATACCTTAAACAAGAAATAGAAAATAATGTAATGTTTTTAGTTTAAAAGGAAATTCAATAATCTACCCTTTTATCCTATTCTCTCTGTGAACTCAACCTGAAATGCTTTTCTGTAGCAAATCCTCTTAGGAATTTAAGTGTCAATGTGCACCATCCCCAGATAAAATGTTTCACTCTGGGCTTCTTAGCCTCTCAGGCTTCCCACTGGCCATTCTTAGCCTCTCAGAGAACAAGTTGTGTTGGTTAGTTTTCACTGTGGATTTGATTGGATTTAAAATCACCATGAAAATATCCCTGTTGTTGGATATTTGTACACTGTGTGAAAATGTATTGCTGTGATTGATGTAATAAAAAGCAAGTGTCCAATAGCTAGAAAGAGGGTAGGCGGGACTTCTAGGGACAGAGAGAACTCTGGGAAGAAGAAGGGCAGAGATGCCAGGAGACAGGGAAAGGAAACGGGAGATGCAACATAGAAGAGCGGTAAGGCCACATGATAGTGAAGGAACCAGCTTCCCTTTTGGCAGCCATAACAGCCAAACACGTGCTTGCCATAAACCTGCCTTGGTCACTTAGAGGTCAGATGCCTGTCTCGTGACAAGGAACCCATCAGAAGTTAGTCACTGGAAAGTCAGATGCCTATCTCGTGACAAGGAGCCAATCAGAAGTTAGCTGGTGGCGCTATGCTTTACGCCCCTGGGTGTGCTTTATGGACAAGCGCACAGCAATGACATAGAGAACATAGCAACCACCCTGGGAGGGCCTATGGGCCATAACAACCAGTTGACCAATCAACACAGGGCAAGCCCTCCAAGCCTGGAAGCACACCAATCGTGAGCCTGTGCGTAAGCCTGTGCATACCCCTAGACACTCCCCTTACGCTGCCCTATAAGATCTTTTGGGAGACCCTAGGAGCTGTCTTTTTTAGCTGTCCGCCATGGCGGGTGGGTGAAAGACCCGAGCTAACATGGGGTTAGCTCGTTAAATTACAATAAAGCCTCGTGCAGTTTGCAGCAAGCTCTCGAATCCGCCTGGTGATTGGGGTGACCAAGAACGTGGCCTGGGACCCCGGATACTTGAGTTTTCGGGGGTCTAACATTTGGGGGCTCGTCCGGGATCTGCGACCACCCTTCACCTGAGTGGATTCGATCTTGGAGATAAGATGATTCGAGCTCGCAACTTATATGTTCAATGTTATGTATGTTATATGTTTGCTTGTTATGTCTCTTGCTGTTTTGTTTTGTTGGTTTGGTGCCATGACTTGAATTTGATCTGCGCAGAATTTGTATTTGTAATTCGGACTTCTGGGGAAGACCCTGAAGTCCTGCCCTGGATAAAAGTCCGAGGGTTGCTTGATTTGATCTGCGAAGAATTTGTAATTTGTATTTGATCTGCGCAGAATTTGTAATTGAACCATAGGGTAAGCAGACTTGCGAGAACCTTGGTTCTGCCCTGGATGAAAGTCCAAGGGTTGTTTGTAATTTTGGTTTGGGGCACCATTTCTTTGCTGCGGTTTGTCCTGTCTAATGTCTGTCCTGTCTAATGTCTGTCCATGTTTCATATTTGTGGCATGCATGGGTTAGGGGTCTTTTCTTGTTGCCCTAAGCACATGGCACGGGAAAGGAGTTCTGCTATGTGTCATGGGTTAGAATGTGTTGTGTTGGAGTCCCCCGAGGCTGCTTATCTGAACTCGAACCGCTGCTGCAGCCCTTACAGCTGAGCCTGGCCAATGTAGGTGAGTCTTTCCCTATCCCCACTTGCCGGTCCCATGGGTCCCTGCCATTTGCCTAGCTGCCCGGCATTCTTTGTGCTCTACACACATGGTATGCAGGGGGACTGCAGGGGTCTTTTTCTCACCCCTGCATTGGCCAAGGGTCTGGGGTTACCAACAGCACCCCCACCCCAGGTCTCTCTGCCTTGAGCACATGGAGCTCGAGCGTATGAACTTATCTGGCCTGATCCGGACATCTAAACGGCCTTAAAGTTATTAAGAACTGTAAAAGGGACTTTGATAAAATTTTTATGTTGACTGAAAAATGAGAAAAAAATGTAAAAGGCTTAAGTAATAAAGAGGGAAAGGAAAAAAGAAAATTTGTCTAAGAATGTCTAAGAAAGTCAGAGAAATGAACTAAAAGGTTATAGAGAGTTAAAGCAAGTCGTAGCAGAGAAAAGGTTGTTACAGAAAGTTATAGAGGGATAAAACAAGTCGTAGAAGGTTAGAGGAAAGTTGTTAAAGGTCAGAGAAAAGGTTGTTACAAGTCAGAGAAAAATGTAAACTGTAAACTGTGCTATGGTTTCTCATGTCTACAAATAATAAATTTTTAAAAATGGTAATATAAATTAAAATTTTAACCATATTAAGCTAATTCTGTTTTTAAAAGTCCTGTTTATTTCTCAAGTAATTTATTTATACTTGTTTTAAAATGTTCTGTTTCCTGGTAGCCATTTTGCTGAAGTTAAAAAAAGAATACTTAAACCGACATCTTGATTAAAGATGACCGCATGGAAATTAGAGATACCATCTTAGAAACAAGTTTTTCAGTTAAGATTCAAAATGTTAATGCTTCTATATATTACAGAAAGACCTTAAGGGAATTTAAATTTCTTTTTAAAACCAGTTTTCAAATGTTTGTTTTTATTAATGTTTGTACTTAAAGAGCTTCAATTTAGAATTATTTTTAAGCAAAGCCTGACAATGTAAAGTTCTTGTTTTGTGAAAGATGCTGATCTATTATAAGATGTTACAGTTTATGTTTTTAAAAAATTAAGTTTAGGATGTTGGTAGCACACACCTTTAAGCTCAGGGTGTTGGTGGCACATGCCTTTAAATTGAGGGCGTTGGTGGCATACGCCTTTAATCCCAGCATTCGGGAGTAAGAGGCAGATGGTTCTTTATGAGTTCAAGGCCTGCCTGGTCCGGCAGATCGAATTCCAGGACAGGCTCCAAAGTCACAGAAAAACCCTGCCTCAGAAGTTAAGCTACTGTTTAAGGAATATAAGGTAGCTCTATGCAGTTTTAAGTTCAGCTGTGCTGTTTCAAACATTTTACTAAGTTAAAACCAGTTACAGTCAGACTAAAAATTAATTACAGAAATAAGACATTACCTAGCCACCTGTGTGCTTAATATGTGCTTAAGGCAAGCAACTAAAACAGACAAACAGACCTCTAATGCTTCAGAGATCTTCAGAATATGGCATTTAAATTGTTATCTTTAAAGTTTATAATGTCAGACAGACTGCCAGATCCTGACAGTGACCCAAAGTCTCCAAAGAAGATTATGAGGCAACCCAGTTCCTGCACCTGGACCAGTGAGCGAGATGCTCAGATGTGATACCTACCGCCTGCCAGAACCTAGCCGAGACTGTGGACAAAGCTGCTGGACACTGGAAAATTGATTGCACCCCCTTTGCCTAGACAAAACAAGGTCAGTCTTTTCCATGTCCCTCTTCCACAGAGAGGAAAAAACTCTCACAGTATAGGCCTGGCGAAGATTGCTGTTCTTTGAGACAGCTGCCTCCAACGGTAATGGAGAAACTTGGGTATGGCTAACTGTATATGGACTGGCTTCTAACTGGCTTCTGTCACTTTTTAGTAGATTTGGATAAAATATACCCTTCTCAGATCTCTGAAATATTACTGGTTGTCAGCTTGACAGCATCAGTCAGTCAGATCCACTATAGACTAGTCAGTATGTTAGCTGATAAAATAATGACTATATACTGTTCAGGCACGAGCTCAAGGTTTTTAAGTTTATTTTGGTTGTCATCTAAGTACAAACTTAAAGGGCTTTTCATCAGGCCAAAGGCACCTCTGTCCAATCCATACCTGGCTCTCTGGACAGAAGAAAAATGTACATGCTTATAGCCCAAATCTGTAGTTTTTGCTAGGACTCAAAGTTATAAATATGTTCCTGCTGTTTAAACAGATATCCAAATATCTGCTTTTTCTGCACTGTGGGCTTCAGTAAATAAGTTTTAACCTCTGTTCCTAGTTTAAACATGTCTTAAACAGGTTTCTGCTTCTGGCAGACATCTGAGTATCAGTTGCTGACTACAGGCTGTTCTAAGTAGACTGCAGCCCTGGACTTGCTGTGGATGTGAACCAGTCCAGCTGATGTGGACACCCCCTGTCTCTGCAACAGTGTCTGCTAACCAGAAGCCCCTGATGAATTCCCCATTGCCTAAATTCCTTTTTGCTTTTGACTAGCATTTCAACCTTCTGGGGTCCCTAACTTCGTCCCAAAGTCAGCAGGAAGCAGTTTGGAAAAGAATTTCGGCGTCCATTTTCCCTGGTTAAAATGCTAAGTCAAAAGGAACTCCCTTGCATGGGGATGCCAATATCTATCACTCCCTGATGGGGATGCTAGAGAGACAGCAATTCCATGATTGGAATTTCCAAAAAAGAAAATGGGGGAATGAAGGAACCAGCTTCCCTTTTGGCAGCCATAACAGCCAAACATGTGCTTGCCATAAACCTGCCTTGGTCACATAGAGGTCAGATGCCTGTCTCGTGACAAGGAACCCATCAGAAGTTAGTCACTGGAAAGTCAGATGCCTATCTCATGACAAGGAGCCAATCAGAAGTTAGCTGGTGGCGCTATGCTTTACGACCCTGGGTGTGCTTTATGGACAAGCGCACAGCAATGACATAGAGAATATAGCAACCACCCTGGGAGGGCCTATGGGCCATAACAACCAGTTGACCAATCAACACAGGGCAAGCCCTCCAAGCCTGGAAGCACACCAATCGTGAGCCTGTGCGTAAGCCTGTGCATACCCCTAGACACTCCCCTTACGCTGCCCTATAAGATCTTTTGGGAGACCCTAGGAGCTGTCTTTTTTAGCTGTCCGCCATGGCGGGTGGGTGAAAGACCCGAGCTAACATGGGGTTAGCTCGTTAAATTACAATAAAGCCTCGTGCAGTTTGCAGCAAGCTCTCGAATCCGCCTGGTGATTGGGGTGACCGAGAACGTGGCCTGGGACCCCGGATACTTGAGTTTTCGGGGGTCTAACAATAGAACATAGATTAATATGGGTTAATTTAAGTTACAAGAGTTAGTTATAAACAAGCCTAAACTAAGGCCAAGCTTTTATAATTGATAAATCTCCATGTTATTTTTTTGTGAGCTGGTGGCCCAAAGAAAAATCCACATACATATGACGTCCAATGTGGAGGTTCGAATTTCCAGACATGGGACCTGAGAAAGTTGAAAGTTCTGGACAAGGAGCCAGACGTCCTACAGTCTTTTAGGGAGGCCAGTGCTTGGCATCCAGAGACTGGGCTACCACTGCCTGCAGGTTGGAGCCAACTACCAGCACCAGGTACAAATGTCATGCACTAGGCTGAGTCTCACAGTGGCTGACATGGCAGCTTAAGATTTCTCTCACACAGTCAAAGAATGCTGCAGGCATTTGGTAAAGCCAGGTCCAGACACAGAAAACCTCTAAAAAGGTACAGTGCACTTTAGGCGCTGAAGAAAGGAAAGAAAATGACTATAGACAGTGATAGAAAAAATAAATACTTTAAAAATAATAGCAAAGTCTTTAAGGAAAGAATAATATAAAAAAATAAGCCACATAAAGATGGGAAATATACAGAGTCTAGATCCTGTATGATGTCTTGTTGATTTAAAATTTTTTAAATGCTAATGAACAAAAAAACAATAACTGCTAAGAGACATTGGTTATAAAAACTGCTAAATTAAACCAGCCTACATATTTTAAGAATGTCTTAATTTCAAGATGAAAGTCAAAAAATACGTTGTTTTAGGGGAGAGGTTATGTTTCCACAGGAAACAAAAAGTTACGGTTCTCTTCAAAATTAATGAAGATCAGATTTGATTGGAGGAGACCTTTTGAAAATCTTGACTACAGACATAAAAAAAGAAACCAAGAAAGACTACAGGATGGATGACATATATGCTGATCCCTTGACATGGGAACAGTTCTGAGACTGGATGAGACATGATGAATCTTGTTGGCTACAGAATCCTCATGGCTTATTACATGCCATCCTTTCGTATGGCATGGATACTGGTTGGTTACAGCATCCAAATGGACTTATAAAGTTAACAGAAGCCTTTTACCTGCTCAAACATAAAAAAAAAAAAAAAAAAACATGTTTGGGGGCTGAAGAGATGGCTCAGAGGTTAAGAGAGCCGGCTGCTCTTCCAGCGGTCTTGAGTTCAATTCCCAGCAACCACATGGTGGCTCACAACCATCCGTATTGAGATCTGCACCCTCTACTGGTGGTGTGCATATATACATGGAAGCAGACTGTTGTATACATAATAAATAAATAAAATCTTAGAAAAAAACATGTTTAATTGACTTGTGCATAGTGCACATTCCAGTCTCGTGTTAATACAGATATATATAATCTTTAGAAGTTTCTGTGTTTTCAGAACAAAAGGACCAGACACCAATAAAGACAAGTAGCCCAGGTGATCCAGACTCTCAGAATGCCTGTGTTACAGTTTCCTCAAAATTCTGCATCCAAAACAACTTCAAAGCCACTAGCTGTGATACCCAGTCTTACAGGATACCCAGTCAAGATTTCAGATAAGCTCTACACTTTCCCATCACACAAAGACTAAACAAAAAATAATACAGCTAACTCTCCCAGGACTTGATCATTATCCCAATTTCTCAGGGTCCCCTAAAGATGACATCACCCTCAGACAACAGGGAGCGATCTAGAGAACATGATACCCACATTTTCAAGAAGTGTGGTGAGTGGATTTTTTGTCATTCAGTGGGTAATGGATATTTATCATCATTTACAGGGGTTGGTTACAAGTTGTTGGTGGTCAGGGATAGGAAAAAAGCTAAACAAAGATTGGATTCAGAAATCTCTTGATGAAGGAAAAAGGGGGGATATGGTATAGAAATGATGGGATAAACAGGTGGATTATTTGGTCTACTTTTGAAGAAGCACTAGCCTCAAATATTGTGTATTGATATGGATTTTTGTATACTAATACAAATTTAAGGTTATTTTGTTATACTATATATATATGTGTGTATATATATATATATGTATGTATATATATATATGTTTCTACTCTTGTCTAAGGTATTGTACCTATGCAAATCATTTAACAATGTAATATAAATTTCTAGTCCTTAATGGCTATTTAGAATAACAGAGAAATACAGGTTAGCAGTCATCTATAAAAATCAAATTTGTAGTTAGGTATGTTTTCAAGGTCAAACTATATTTTAAATAGATGGTCTTCAAACACTTAAAAGGCCTACACATTATGACATTTCAAATGTTTTAAGAACATAAGGCTTTTCATGAGTGGGACATGTCTACTCCTGGAAGCACCAATTTACTTCAAAAAAGGACGATGGGCAACAGAGACCCTCCATACGTGGGTGCTGAGAACCAACTCCTGCCCTCTATAAGAGCAAAGTGCTCTTAACTTCCAAGCCATTGTGCCAGCCACAGGATTGAGTTTTTTAAAGAGGGGGAGTTGTTGTTTTGGTTATTTGTTTGAGACAAGGTTCTCACCATGTAGCCTTGGCTGACCTCAAACTCAGATACCTACCTGCCTCTGTCTCTGAGTGCTGAGACTAAAGTCATGTACCACCATGCCTGACCTCCAAGACTGAGTTATTTAATGTGCATAAACTACCTGCCTTTTAAAGCAAACAAGGAATAACAACATGGCACTATTCTAGTCATCAAAGGCCTATAAAAATGGCATCAATACAAGATGTAAATCAATCTCAAAGATTGTGATGAGTAATTGGAACATGATTGGATGATATGATTTTTAGCAAGAACAAGAAGCCTAGTAATAGGTAAAACAAGCAACATATTAATTGAATTTAAAGTGTGTAACCATAATTTTACAAACTCTCCAGGTTTATAACGTTACTTTTTAAAATACTAAATTTTAGCCTAATTGTCTTTTTCAGTTAAGTGCCTAGTCAACAAGCCAACTGAGCAAACACATCTGCCCACATACATCCTTCCAGTTATGAGAGCCACAGTGTTTATAAACTGCACGGGGTTATGGAGCGGTAGGATTATTATTGCCTGGCACATAATAAGCAAACCCTTTACGCACCCTCCCTATTTTGCTTTATTTTTCTCTGATTTGTCTGCATTAACATGGTTTAGAACTCACACCTATATGCTGACATCTTTACATTTTAAAGCCATTCTAAAAGATACATTTTAGACTTCACAATTTATTTTGTTCATTTTACTCTCTTTCCATCTTCCCCTCCCAACCCCTGCACACTAAAATGTGAGCTTCGTGAGTGCAAGGACAATCTTTTGTTTGTTCCCTTCAGTGTCCTAGAGCGACTAGAAGTGGGACACCCTAATAAATATTTAATGTACAAATTAACAATTGAGTGTCTTATGGATGCGTGCATCCTTCTTGGCCGAAGACTGAGAATTTGTGGAGAGCAGGACAGCCTGGTAAGGAAGAAATCAAGTCTCAGGATGGATTACAGCCATAATGGTCCAGAGCGCTTTTATGGGTCGGCCTCCAAGTTGCTTAGCAACAAGCCGCCCCTCCCTCATCGCCACTAGAGGGCGATCCGCAGGCTGGGCGGGGTAGCGAGAACGCGCGCGCGTTCACTGCGAGGCGCGGAAAGGCGAGGAGGCACGTCACTTCCTGTTTCTTTAGGGGAACGTGGCTTTCCCCGCAGTACCTCGCCTGCCATCTGCGTTCGTGCTGCGGCGGCCGGAGCTGGAGTCGGAGCCCGAGCGCAGCCTCGCCATGGATTCGGCCCTCAGAGACCCGCACAACGGCAGCACCCAGACCCCCAGCCCGGCCCACGGCACGACGCGGCCACCCTCCACGCCCCAGGGCATCGCGCTGGCCTACGGCAGCCTCCTGCTCATGGCGCTGCTGCCCATCTTCTTCGGCGCCCTGCGCTCAGTGCGCTGCGCCCGCGGCAAGGTAGGGTCAGGGGGAGCGGGCGCCCTCCACCCCCAGCCCGGCCACGGCCCCCACGAACC
The DNA here is from genome assembly GCF_003668045.3 of Cricetulus griseus. Taxonomy (NCBI): domain Eukaryota; kingdom Metazoa; phylum Chordata; class Mammalia; order Rodentia; family Cricetidae; genus Cricetulus; species Cricetulus griseus. The sequence continues at coordinate 27,343,132 of NC_048599.1, read as the reverse complement.
TGTCCCTGCAGACCCGATAGCTGCCCCCCGCGACACGCACCCACCCTGGCATCGATCGCCATTCCCTCCACCTGCGTCCACATCTGTGGGTGGCCTTTGGTGTCCCAGGATCTGGCCACTCCCAAAAGCGGGGATTAGCATTGTCCTCAGATAGCGGCTCACAGACAGACCCCGACGTATCCCCTCCCCCAAGCCCCCTGCTTTACGCCACAGCTGGGAACATTGTCTGCCCGACTTCAGACACAAAGGCGGCCACTGGCTCCTCTGAGCCCAGCCAAACTAGCCCCACCTGATGCTATGGCTAATCAGCAGCCAGGTGTTTGCAACCTCACCCAGAGCGATCACCCCAGCCGTGGCTGACGATCACCCCAGCCGTCAGCCCCAGTGTGATCCTCACAGGTATGGCTCTGAAAGGCACCATCTTTTGTCATCGCGCTAGGAGCCATGCCTGGCCACACCCACAGTTAATTGTGGCATCCAGATCCATCCCTAGGCCCTGATTTTTGTCGCTCTGGAATCACAGCTGCCTTTGTGTCCACCAGGAACCCCTAGATCAGACCCTTCTCCCTGACTTGCAAACAAAACCCAGGGGCGGGGAGGTGGCGCAGCTGTTATAAAAGGCGCTTGCTGCCGCCTAGCCTGGTAACTTGAGTTAAATTCCAGGGAAGCAAATGGTGGAAGGAGAAAACTGACTCCTGCATGTTATTTTCTAGCCTCATCACACCCACACTACATAAGTAAATGTAAAAAAAAAAAAAAAAAAAAAAAATTTTTTTTTAATTAAATAGAGGTCTGGTGTGATGGCACACATTTGTAAGCCTAGCACTCAAGGAGCTGAGGCAGGGGAATCGAAAATTCCAATGTAGCTAGGCTACAGAGGGAGACCCAGTTGCCCAGAAAAAAAGGGGTGGGGTGGGGTGGGGGAATAGAGCACCAACTCAGCTTCTCTTTTGTTCACTGGAGCCAGTTCCAGCCATCCAGCTCTTTGGAATGTGGCGCCTTGGTTCTCCCCAGGTTTAGATTTCTTTAGTTGACTTCTTCTCCCAACTTAACACCCAGCCTTGGATCTATCCAAACTAAAGCCCAGACACCATTAAGACCAAATCCCTTTGCAAATTGAGTCTAAATAATAGCCACTGTCCAACTGTTTATGAGACTGGGGCAGACCCAATCTTTGGCCATCCATGACATCGATCTCATTGGATATCCAGGGGGACTCCAGAAGTTTTCACCTCCTTCCCTCCCAAATTTCCCTTAATATAGGGCTTAATATAGGGCAAAGCCTCTGTGGCCCGTTGAAACCAACAGTTTCTCCCTCCTGGCATCCTGCCTTCAACAGCCTCCTAGTGTACAGTTCCCCACTGTTCCTCCCCCATCAAACCTGAAGGTGGCCTGGAGAGGAAGCTGCCCTCCCCAGAGAGGGCAGGTCCACAAGTCAGCTGGCACTTTTGAAACTGCTTCAGTTCCAACTCTCACAACACCACCCAGTGTGAGCAGTGGCTGAGGGTACGCCACCTTCCTGACCAAGACCAGGAAGACTCCTGCAGGCTCTTTCTGGGCAGATGCAGAGAGCACTCAGTCTGACAATCCTGGGTGTGACCCATTTTCTTTGCTCCTCTTCTAGGGAGATTTTGGGGCTCCTTCACCTCTCCCAGTCTGGTCAGGCAGATACTTGTTGCTAAGGCAAGTTCTGAAACACAGGATTCAAAAGAGGTGGGGGCGGGGCAGCATGGCGTGAGGCTGAGCAAACACTAGATTGGGTGATTTTCCTTGTCACCTATACATGGATCACCCTACAGAAAATACTTTCCAGGCACCAGTGTTTAAATTTAAGCTGTTGTCAAGGATGAGGGATGTCGCATAGATGAGTGGGTCAGAGCCCTGTTACCAAGGAGTCTAGGGAGATAGGCAAGATGAGGATAACCAGGTCTGTGATGCAGCAGGGGCTGCGGTGGGCTATAGAGAAAGGCAGAGCAGGGAGGCATCCTGGCTGGGTGAGATGTACAATTCCAGCCAGAAGAGGGCATTCTACGCTGGGGAAAGCAAGAAAGGTACCGAAGCAGAAAGGATGGATGCACTTCAGGAGACAGCAGGTGGCTTTGTGTAGCAGAGCAGAGGGTGCAGACAGAAGAAAGGGGCCATGATCTCTGTGTGTTCCAAGCATCGTCCACAGAGGCCTTCCTAAAAGATTGAAACTACACAGGACTTGCCCATTTGTTAGTGGTTGCCCAGCCCCACTAACACAGGTGCTCTTAACTTAGGGAACCTTTACCTGCCCTCACGCTCACAGTGCTGAGCGACAGGCAAAGCCCGTTTATCAGATCCATTTGAAAAAAGAGCCGAAGGTCAAAGAGTGAAGGTCTTTCTGCCATTCAAAAATGAACCGGTGGGCCCAGTTCTAGAAGACTGTGCTGCCATCCTTGATACAGGTGCCTCTGAAAACACACAAGTTATGATTTGACCTGAGATATGATGAGCCAGATGACTCCTTTGTCCGCCTAGCTCATTTGACAGGAGACAGTGAGGACCCAGGAGCTTGGCACTCCCAACTGATATTCAACACCAAGGCAGGCCTACTGAGAGAGAGCATTTGAGGACAGTTCCCCTGGGGTCATAGTATCCGTAAAAAGCAGAGCATATTGTACAGTCCTGAGCAAAAGAAGATGAAATGTGCAGGGATGTTTGGAAGAAGCCCCCACAGGGGTGTCAGAAGCCTATATCCCTGAGAGGGAGTAAATTCCAGCCGAGCGGGAGCTGATGGCCGGATTGGTGCTTTCACCTATAGCACAGAGGGATCTCTTAGCCAACAGCCCTGGGCATCTGTTGTCAGATCCTGGGCAAGGTGCCAGGAGTGCTGGGCTAAGACACGGAATGTACAACCAGCCAACTAGAGGGAATTCTGTATCTTGGAGAGGCAACAGGTGTCTTTGTGCACTAGAGAACTCAACAGGCTGGGGAGAGGGAGCAGTAAGAAGTGTAACAGGAGCCCAGGATAGAGGCTTGAGTGCTATGACAAGATGCCTGGGGAACTACACCCTTTCTGAGGAAAAGTATTCTTAAGGTAATGTAACACTCAAGTGGCTACTTAGCAAAAATGTTCTGGTGTGTAAAATTCAGGCAGTGGCAGAGCATAAAGAAAAGCCGCTTCAGAACCTCTTGGAAGTGACACATGTGCCCAGCTACTTGTGGAACCTTCCAGAACTTTTTCATTTTCACGGCACTCTTTTTTTTTTTTAATTTTTATTTATTATGTATACAGTGTTCTGCCCAGGCCAGAAGAGGGTACCGGGTCTCATTACAGATGGTTGTGGGCCACAATGTGGTTGCTGGGAACTGGACTCGGGTCTTCTGGAAGAGCAGCCAGTGCTCTTATCTCTGAGCCCTTTTATGGCACTCTTAATCTAACCCTGGCCTCATACATGCTAAGCATCTGCTCTCCCACCAGCTATATCCCCAGCTTGCCTTCTAGAACATTCTCTGCGTGTATAGAAATAAATGCTCGCTTTTGTATATACAGGTAGGCCTGTTGTTATGAAAGTGATTTTTCAGTACATGCTGCCCTGCAGCTTGTTTTTGTTCAGCAGTGTGAATTAGTCATTTTCTGCGTCACAGCTGCCTCAGCCTTTTCAAAGTGAAATAGGTCCCTGGTACACAACACAAAAGGCCCACAGGTACATAATGAAAAGCTCCCGCCCTACTGCCTGTGCCAGCAGCCCCTGTTGCCTGGGTCTTATTCATCCATCCTTTGGACACCCAGGTGTGTTGGTACACCTGGGATGGTCCTTTTCAGGGTAGTGGGGAGGGAGTTGGGTTTTGTTTTTATGAGGCTGAATGCTGCGTGTTGCTCTGGCTGGCCTGGTATTCACTAGGTAGCTCAATGTGGCATCGAACTTAGCACTCTTCCTGCCTCAACTTCCCAGGTGCTTAGACTACAGGTGTCAACACCATGTCTCCTGTATCCACAGTTTGTTCAGGGCACCAGTTCCCTCAGCAAATGCAGATTTGAAATCAAAATTCAAGGTGGGCACAGAAGAGTGTTTTGCAAGCCTTCCAGGTAATCCTAGTGCACACTCAAAATTTGAGAGCCACTAATTTAGAGGCCTCCAAAATTTGTCTTGGTCCTTAGCCACCACAAATCATTCTGAAATCAATATTCTTACACATTTATGATTTCATAATTTGTTTGTAGGGCAAATTTCTTGAAATTGGCTTACTGAGTCAAAGACTACCTGAATCTGTATCTTTAGGTAGGGGCTGTAGCAATTCATTCTGCCATGGGTTAGTTGCATCCTAACTATTAAAGGGTCACATGATCTACTCTGGAGGTCTTTAAGCAAATACAGGCAGGGGTAGGCTTTAGAGTGTGCTCTGTCAGTTGGAAGGAGAAACAAAAGGGCTGGTCCAGTTGGGTGAAGCCAGAAAGGGGTAGGGGGGCAAAGATGGGAAGAAGGCAAGTTCAGAGCACAGCCAGGAGGCAGAATGGTGGCAAACGGGGTGAGTGTGGGGTGAGGGCCTCAATCTGGGCAGACAGCAATAAAATGGCCCGGGAATTCCAGTCTGTCTCTGGGGTATAGTCAGAAAGCAGTCCTTCCAGGGCCCTGGCTGTGCCAGTGGCTTGAAGCTAGGCATCTGGCTCCCTCTGCTGCTTTGGCTCCCACACTGATATCTGAATACCCAGGGTGCTGAAAGCTAATTTTATTTCAGCCATTCGTGAAACTTTTTCCCCATTCTCTAATTTTCTTCAGTGTTTGGCTTAAAAACTCAAATCAAATTGGTAGCAAATCTACCAATTTGTAACTACAGTGATGAACTATTCAGCCTGGCGGTGGTGATGCACACCTTTAATGCCAGCACTCGGGAGGCAGAAGCAGGTTGATCTCTGAGTTCGAGGCCAGACTAGTCTACAGAGTGAGTTCCAGGCCTGCCAGAGCCAGAGATCTTCAGAATTTGTTGTCTAGTGAAGGCCACAGGCCTCTTTAGCGTCATCAGTTCCAGTAGAACTCTCCAGGGAGTGAAGGTGGAGGACAGCTAGTAACAAGTGGTCAGGCTGCCAGGCTGCCTGGGTTCAGTCCTACTCGCCATCTGTCTTACACCAAGCAAGACACTTCACTTCCCTGGGCCTCGTTGCCTCATGTGTTAGAAGTACCTGCTGGGGGCAGGTAAAGCTCCTGGGACACTGCCTGGCATATAGAAAGGGCTCAGTAAACTCCTTCTGTTATTACCAGTCAGAACGCAAGGCTCCCACTCTGACTCAACACTGCAGTGTGTGAGATATTTATAACCGTCACCCACAGAGGAGACCGGATCCCTCTGTTTGGTGAAGCATCTGTCCAACCTTGGTTTGTCATCGAATAACATGAAGCCTCTTCCTGCCCTGGGATTGGGCTGAACTGAAAGGAATTTGTGGAAATGAGCCATAGTGCTGGTTTGTAGGGAACCCACAAAGCCCTGAGTGTGCTTTCGAGCCCCAAGCCTCTGTACAGTCTGCCTGAGAATGAGAACTGCTGTTCTGTGTACACAGAGCAAACGCTCCACACAGTTGGCCTCCGCTGCACTCCAGACCCTGTGTCTGCCTGTCAAGGCTTTAAATGGCATCTGCTCTGGCCACCTGTGACACTTCACTCCCCTTCAGAAATAGTGTCAGCTTACCCGTGATTCCTGCATGTAGTGATAGAAATAGCACACAGACTTGAGTAATGACTCGAGGCTCTATGCTATGTACATCCACTGCAGAAACTGGAATCCTGGGTTTGTTTTGCAGTCAAGAAAATGAAGGCTCTGAGAGGAGGAAAAATACAGCTGGGAGGCTGCTGTGCCTCCTGGCCTCTGGACAAGCTGTCCAACCATTGGGCCTTCATTCCATGTGTCAGCACACAGCACACAGCTATGCTGCCTCCCATCACATCCACTGAGCCAGTCTCTTTAGGCTGTTAGGATTGTAGCCCTCTTGCCTGGGGACTCACACTGCTGCTACACAGGAAATGTATGCCACATGTGGCGGTGCACAGAGGCAAGGTACTGCCCAAGTGTCACCGCCCTGCTGCCAAAAACAGAAGCCAGGGCCTGGCAGAGGAGAGAAGGAAGGAAACTGGGCCTCCCTGTCAGAGTTGCCCGTGCTTCTCTCCCTTCCTGCAAACTGGAAAGAGTCTCCCAGGGGTGGCCTGCCCTTCAGCCCTACCTCCGCAGGGCGGGTAAGGACCTTCCCATTCACTTCACAATTTGCCCCCCCACACCTTGCCCCGTATGTATCCTACTCTCCATTCAACATCTTAGCACCCCTCCCCCTTTTTGAGTTAAGTAAAGCTACAGATTGTCTGTCACCCTGTGTGACAGAGGAGTAAACTGAGTCTCCGAGCAATGGGTGTCTAAAGAAGACCCCCAGATTTGAGATTATTTGGTCATAGGATGTGTACAGTAAGGTTTGGATGTATATCACAATTATCGATGCAGGGAATCTTGGGAGTAGAGTGCTTGCTGTGTGTGAGGCTCTGGACTCCATCCCCAGGACCACACACAGAACCGTAAAAAGAATGAGAATTGGAGCTAGGAAGTGACTCACTGGGTAAAGTACTTGTCCCACAAGAGCAAGGACTAGAATTCAGATCACACCACTATGTAAATGCTGGGTGGGTGTGGCAATCCACCTGTAATCCCAGCATTTAGGAGACAAGGACAGGACCCCTTGAATAAGATATCCAGACTATCCAAATTGAAGTACTGTGGGTTCAAGTTAGAGGCCCTGTCTATGTATGAAAGGGGTACACACATGCACCCATGGAAACACATACACACCATAGGTGTGTGGTCTTTGTGTCATTGGGCATATGTAAACTATATTCATCCCATCAAATTGCCATCCAAAAGGCTGCCCGGGTTTGTGAACATTTAAGTGAATGGTGTTCACACTTAACTGTATGCCTCCCTTACCTGGTGATGGTTTCACAGGCTTGCTGCCCAGCTCCTGTCTCCTTGCCCTTTGGCAATTTTGTACTTTGGGGCACAACAACTTCTCAAATTCAGAGTCTTCTTCTCCAGACAGCTGCCCTCTTTGCATGCTTTTTCCTAATGATTGGTCCTTTCTCCCAGAAATGTAGATGGCTAGTCACAAGATGAGTGTAAAGGGTGTGAAATCTGGGTGCTGTGATGAGACTTTGGCTACTATAGTCTTTCCTTTGGCATGACGGGAGCCTAGTCTGACTTTGCTAGGATAACTGGGTAACTGATAAAAATAGGGGAGCCAGGTTCTATGGTGCACACCTGTAATCCCAGCTACTTCAGGAGGCTGAAGTAGGCTGAGTGCAGGGTCCATGATCATCCATCTCTAAAGAAGAAAGGGTTGAGGGGTAGACATGTCTCTGGGAGAAAGGCGTCCCAGCAGGGATGCTAACTGGGTCCCTAAAGACAATGAGGATTTGGGGATTTGTTTTGGCTTGGTTTTTGAGTCCATGGTTCTATGTAGATCAGGCTGGCCTTGAATTCACAGATAATCACCTGCCTCTGCCTCCTGAGTGCTGGGATTAAAGGTAACCACACCTCCAGCTTGAAAGCTTTGTACTAATTTAAACCAGAATTGTGCTAACACTAATGAAGTTTCATTAAGACTTTGACTTTGACTTAAATTCTATAAAACTAATTTAATCCTTATGCTACACTGTCACTCCATTTTCAGTTACTTCCCATATTTATGATACTGAAATGCTTTTGTTTTTCATTCAGTTCGTTTTTTGTGTAAATATTTATCCTGTGTCAGTTCCTTACCCATTCCATATTTTTGCTAATTATAACATCTGCCATTATAAACCTCTGTGGTAGACGGAATAACATTAGCAAAAGCCTTGAGACAAGGAGTGAGACACCAAAGTGGACCGTCATGGAGGGAGAAAGAGATGGCTCTGCGGGAGCACGAGGCATCCGCGGCGGCTCAGCTGCACCTTTCTTCTCTTTCTAGAGCTCTTCGGACATGCCAGAAACCATCACCAGCCGAGACGCCGCCCGTTTCCCCATCATCGCCAGCTGCACTCTCTTGGGACTCTACCTCTTTTTCAAAGTAAGTCCCTTTGCTGCCTAGATAACTTTATTTTATGCATGATCATTTGTAGGAAATAGCAGGGAGAACAAGTGCCTGTTAGTGTTCACTCCCCTTCCCCACCAGCCAGCCGTTTTTCTCCAGATAGCTGGGTGTTCTTCTGATGCCAGTTTTGTTGCAGACACCTCTACCATACTAGTCACCTTTTTTTTTTTAATTTATTGAGGTTTATTTTCCCAATAAAAGTTAAACAGGGCTCAATGTTGAAAACTTGAAAAACACAGAAAAGTAAAATAAAAAGGAAGAAATGGCAGCCATCCAAAACTCAGCTTCCAGAGACTCTCAGTTCCTCTTCGGCGGTGTGTCCTCCGTGGTCCTCCCGTGCATGCTCTCTCCATAGCTGTGGCCGCACGGTATAGCCCATCTGTAGCTTCCACTTCCCATAGAAAATGTCATGAGCATTTTCCCATGTAACTAAATGCTCCTTAAACATGCTCTTCTACGTGTACTGCTTTCTGAGTGAGAGTAATGCGTACCAGGCAGTTAACATTACACAGAGAGGTGTCTGTTGAGAGAGAAGCAGGTCTCACAATGGGCAGTCCGTGTCACCATCTGTGGGGCTTCCTTTAGGCTTTTGGTAAGTGTGCCTCAACGTCAGGAGGAAAGCACTAAACTCTTGGTGTTTTTACTATTGTGTCACAAGCACTCACTTTCTATTTGCTGAAATTTCGTCAAGAAAAGCTTTAATTTGCCATTGCAAAGTAATTTTAAATGATTAATATTTTTTCAAGGCTGGGAGTGTAGCTCAGTCATTGAATTCTTGCCTGGCATGTACAAAGCCCTTGGTTCCTTTATTAACACAGTGACAAAATGTGCATGCATGCATGCACACCTGTATGAGTGTGCTTCAAACTATGTAAAGGTACAAACAAGGACACCCTCCTGTATTTTCTTGAGACTCTGAAATGATAGATCTAGATTTATGTTAAATGTTTGAGGGGTTCGTAGGGTATGTATCAACACAGGCAACCCTGCCTGGTGGTTTCACTTCCCCTGAGGGTGTTTTAGGTGTACCCAGTGTTATCATGGCAATACTGCTGCGAATATGTTCATTCCACACTGTAGCACAAATCCTTTGGTACACAAGTATATGTAGGAAAACAGGGTCTCCATTTGCAGTTGGACAGACAATGCCAAACTCCTTTGTGAAAGTGGTAGTGATGGCAGGAGTGGCATTGCTGAGAACCAAACCCAAGGCCTTATGCATGCCAAGCACATTTTGTACCACTGAGCCACACTCTTACCCCAGACAGCATCGAGTCAAGTAAAAGCCCAAATGTTAATGCCTTGTTTCCTAGTGCATTGATCACTCTTGTTTGAATTTCTTACATTTATTTTGGGGGGTCATACATGCTATGGCATATGCGCTGAGGTCTGAAGAAAACTTGCAGGAGTTGGGTCTTTCCACTGTGTGGGTTTCAGATCAAACTCAGGTCTCCAGGCTTGGCAGTGAGCCATCTCAGTAGCCCTTGTGTGGATTGCTCTTTAATTCTTAAATCCTAAGTACCCCACAAGCAGACTCAGCACACTTACTCTCTCTCTGAACAAACTCATTCTGAAAACCGAGGATGCTCTGAGTATTCACTGGTTTTGAGTTTTGGTTTTCCTTTTTCTTGGACCACAGATGGAAGCTACTCACTCTATCAAAGGTGCTGGTGTAGAGCACACCCTGCTCAAAGTCTTCTTGTTTCTCCCTTTGCCCTGAATGCTCACCTCCATTTCCCTCTCCACCAGAGGCCCTTGCTCCAAAGCCCCTCTGGTGTGTTTGCCAGAGGCAGCAGTGTGTAGTGGGGCTCCCTTGGCTCCCCCTCAGCCCTGCACTGCCATGTAGGACTGCTGCCATCCCACTGCCTCTGGTCTGGCTGCTGCTGCTGTGTGTAGAGTCTCTTGTGCTGAGTGCAGGAATCCACACCCAGCCCCTTGCCTCTAGACCTTCTCCCAGTTTTAATGTTTAGTTTAATTCTTTAATGTTTTTCTTTAGGCTAGTTGTCCCCCAAAAGAATTTCTAGCATTAAAGGGTGTGAACTTTGTCTAACGTTTCGTATTGCTCAGTCTGTCCTCTCTGGGCAGGTGGGCCCAACACGAGGTCTTCCCATGTCTCCAGAGTGTCCACATTGACACAGCGTTGTCAGTGTGGCCACAAATCTGCAAGAATTGTATGGTTTGTGTAACAAGAGAAGACCCACCTCAGTGGGACTTATTAGCCCCTTTGCTCCCTTCCTGCTTTCTGTCCTTCTCATAGACAGGCTGTGGGCAGCCCAGGGGACCAAGTGCCCCCAAACCGTAAGACTGCTCCCTGCTGAGTCCCTCCTCCTGTGTTGTCATAACTGAGACTTAGCAACATCCAGGCACATGGATGAAATCCCCTTAAGTCTTCACTTTGGAGCTCCACCCTGGTCCCAGGCCAGACACTTGCCCAAGGATCTAACCCCCCATACAGACACTTGCCCATGGGCCTCCCTTGTCTCCTCCCTGGAGGACCCAAGAGAGTAGAAGTCCTTTCTTTTCATGCAGTTTCTGAGGAACTTCCCATCTTTCTTGGCCACCAACTGGGTTGTGAATGGGGAAATGAGTTCCCATTACCTGGCATTGGTTTGATGGCCATTCAGTCTTTCTGAATTTAGGCCTTGTGCTAGGGTCACTGAGCAATAAGTAGCAACATCAAGTGTGAGGTTGTGTTTGACAAAAGCCCGGAGCCAACCCACTGTGAGAGCGCACCTCTCTCTCTCTCTCTCTCTCCCTCTCCCTCTTCCTCTCCCTCTCTCCCTCTCTCTGTCTCTCCCTGTCTCCCTGTCTCTGTCTCTCTCGCGCGCGCGCGCGCACACACGCACCCGCTGCTCAGCCAAGAGCACCAGGAGTTCCTTTGCTCCTGCCCTTTATCCTGCTGGTCCAGGACAGACTGGATTCCACTTCTCATCAGTTCCCCACACCTTTAGTTCAGGGCACAATGCTCCCTCTGCTGGCTCACACAGGATCCTTTCTCCCTGGGCACTCTGCCTCCATTCTTCTCTGTGTGCACATCTCAGGTACATACCACAACCTTGCTGCAATCCTCCAGTCCTGCTTGGCGAATCTGAAATCTGCCATGCACTTAGCATCCTTTGAGATTCTTTCTCTCTCATCAGCATGTGAACTCTGAAGTTGCCTTATTCCTCGTTGTATGGCTAGTATTCGGCTCAATGCCCAGCATGTAGGAGGCAGCCATGAAATACAGCCAAATTGCTGGGCAGAGGTCAAAGCTTCTCAGGGCTGAGAGCTGATGAAAGAAGGGTGAGGTGGCCTAGGCAAGGGGGAAATAGAGAGACATGCTGGCAGCCCAAGAGCACATACCCAGGCTACCTGGGAATGAATGGGAGTGAGGCTGCAGTGTTATGACACCCAGGCAGCGTGTGAGCAGGGCAGAGGGGGCCTACAAGGCCTCCCCATTCATGAGAACAACATGCAACAAAGGGAAAACAGTGGCAAGGCTTGAAGTGGGAGGGTAACAGGATCAGATTGACATTTAAACAGATAACTATAGGAGTCGAGCAGTATAATCCCTGTATCCCCAAGAAAAGCACGTCCCTACCTCCCAGTTAAGAGAACAACACAGTGACGAGTGGAGCCGAGGCTGCAGCAGGCACAGATTCAGCACAGTCTTCCCAAGTTCCAGAATGAATATGTGACAACTAGCTTTGAAGCACTGTGACAGAATATTTCGGTTTGACTGACAGTGACAAGGTGAGGAAGTAGCTGTCAGGGCCTGGTGTCCTGACTTTAAGCTGCCATTGCAGGTTTGGGGAGGAAAGGGTTGAAATGAGTGGCGTGCAGGGCACCCATATATCTTGTAACTAGCATGCTTTAGGGCTCGGTGGCCCCTTTAAAGGGGCTCCCTGATTTTTGAGCAGGAAGAAGGAAACATTGAAGAGTAAATTCTTGCTTCTGACACAGCTCTTGGGTTTATTTTAGACCCTTCCCCTGTGCCCTTACGACTTCCATGTAAAACCCTGGGCACACATAGTAACTGCCCGTCCCCAAATGATGGAATCACATATGTAAATATCTAGACTCCTTTGTGGGTAGAGTCCATCTGGTGGGACCTAAGGTACTACCCATCCCCCAGCTGTGAAAATGGAAGCACTAGAGTGTGAGCTGCTTCCCGACTGCCCCTAACTCCCGAGGGTACAAAGAGACCAACCTCCAGGAGACTCCTCATGGCTTCTGACAACACTGACTTGTTTCTTTCTGTATTTCTTCCTCAGATATTCTCCCAGGAGTACATCAACCTCTTGCTGTCCATGTATTTCTTCGTGCTGGGGATCCTGGCCCTGTCCCACACCATCAGGTCAGAAGGCATCTCCCGGCAGCCTTTGAAGCCACTTTCTCAGGAGCCAGTACAGGGTCTTGAATGGGAACATGATCTTTTGTGTCATTCAGAGTCAGGTTTAAATCCTGGCTTTAAAATCCAAGGGATTCTTCTTCCCCTTGTGTCACATTGTACATGACCTAGGATGGACACTGGAACCTCTCTGGGCCACAGTCTCCTTATAGGGACTTACAAGCCAATTATGGTGGCTATCAGCATTCAAGAGGCTGAGGCAAGTTCCAGGCCAACCTGGGCTATTGTATAAGACCTAGTTGTAGAGAGGACCCAGTTGGGAGTGTCAAGAGTCATCACAGTGCTGAGTGTGTCACCCACCCCAGTGGCACTTGCCAAGCACTAGGCTTAGTGCCTTAAGGGACACACTCCTAACAGTAGGGGGCTGAGAATGCAGGCTCTGAATTTGACCATCTGACCTTAAGTTCAGCCTCTACAAGACAGGTTACTCTCTGACTTCAGTCTCCTCGGGGTCTCAGTCAATAGGTACAACAACTGTCACCTTTGTTAAGACGGCTGCAATCACCTGTGCCAGCTTCCTAGACACCTTGGCTAGCCTACTCTTGCTGTTGATCCTGGGTTACAGTTAGAGAAACTGAAGTTAGTGAAAGTAAGATGTTTGATAGGACCACACAGCTAGCAAAGAGCAAAATCAGGACGGAGGCCCGGGTCTGTAGACACAGGCCACTCTGCTCAGAACCAGTCGCTTGTATCAGGGCATCAAGTATAAATGATTTAGGACAGTGTCATGAAAGCAAGGGGCTACTGGCCACCTTAACTCTGCAGGGCTAGCCTGCACACTTATAATCTGAGCATCCTTTCACATTCACTAAATGAGAGTCTTATCCTCCATATGTACAGCAGAGATAGCCCAGTTCCTGTCTGCCTCTTTGCAGTAGTCTACAGATAAGACTGGGGAGTGGCCAGGAAAAGTTACCCACAGAAAGGAACTCAGCTTGCACTCAGGTTTGGAAGGTAGGAAGCCAGAGAGAGGTTCCATGCCAGGAGCTGGATGGCCTCTGCACATTATGGGATCGATGTCAAGTGCTTTCCAGAGTATTCAGAGCACAGTCTGCCCCAAAGGCAGTGAATGCCAAGGGCAGTGTGTCTTGTTTCTCTAGGCACTGGCAGGATGGAGGCAGTCAAGCTGTGGTCTCAAAAGGTGGCCTCAGACTCTCTTACGTATCAGCTTCTCCCCCAGTAGACAGAGTACAGAGCCTGCTAATGGGCGGGAAGCATCAAATGGGCTCCTATCTCCAACACACTGTGAGCCATGCCAAGCACACATTGGACTAAGGACTTGGCCCAGTGTTACATAGCTGGGACTTTGGTTATGGACTTTGTACTAAACCCAGTACCATCTTCACCTGCAAATGCTTATTCTAGCTGAGTTGAAAATACCGTGACCCATCTCAGAGAACCTGGATGACTTGGACCTAGCAGAAGTAATAGCAGGTCCAGCACTCATGAGGACCTAAGGCAAGGACAGAAGCCACCACTTTGAAGTTCTGGGTCTCCTCCTTTTCTATGCTGATGACTTACTCCTCTAAGTCTAGCCAGTCCCACCCCAGTGTCTACAAGAGGTTTGAGATCTCCCAGTTCTTCCATAGCCTAGCTTCACCACACAGAACATACACTTTGAAAGCAACATTTAGGCCATATGCTTGGAAACTGATTATTTCACAGTATCTCAGCAGCCTTGCATCCAGCTACCCACAAACTGTTGTGTTCCTAATGTCTCAGATTAACCAGTTGTCTCTCTACCCTCTAACTAGTTCATAAATCTTAGTGATAGATAGTATCAAAGAAAATAAAACTAACAATTGCTTGGGTGAAGGTATAGTTTTCCCATCCTGAGAGCTACTTCCAAATTACCACACAGAGACAGATTAATTATAAATGCTCTGCCAAAAGCTCAGGCTTATTACTAACCAGATCTTACATTTTAAGTTAACCCCATGTCTTATTTACGTCTCTGCCATGTGGTGGTACCTTTATTAGCGTGACACATTTATCTCCTGCTCCCTCTGCATCTGATCTAGGACGCCTCTGGCTCTGCCCTCCCTCCCCTTCATCCCATCATTCTGTTTGGCTTTCCTGCCTAACTTTATCCTGTTCAGCTATTGGCCAGTCACTTGTTTATTAAACCAATCACAGCAACATATATTCATTCAGTGTAAAGGAATATTCCATTACATTCCATTCAGTATCCAAGGAATACTCCAGCACCTGGGAGTATAGTTTAGTGGGAGAGCACTTGTCTAGTAAGTAAGGGTAAAGCCCTGGGTTTGAACCTAGCACCACAAATGAGCAAAAAAGTCAGCAGTTATCCTCATGGGAAGCCAGGTTGAACCACACGTCTTTAATCCAGCACTCAGGAGGCAGAGGCAAATATCTTAGCTCTCCATAGTTCCACACCAACCAGGGCTACACTGTGAGACCCTGTCTCAGAAAAAAAGAAAGAAGGAAAGCTGGGCATGGTTGTGCATGTCTTTGATCCCAGCACTCAAGAGCCAGAGGCAGGTGGATCTCTTTGAGTTCCAGGACAGCCAAAGATACACAGAGAAACTGTGTCTTGAAAAGCCAAGGAAGGAAGGAAGGAAGGAAGGAAGGAAGAAAAGGCACATGGGCTTAGTTTGGTGGCTCATGCCTCTGATCTTAGTACTAGGAGCAGGAGTTCAAGGTCATCCTCAGCTGCACAGCTACTTCAAGACCAATTTGACTTATATGAAATAGTGTCTCAAAATAACAATAAATGCTACATGGTAAAATTTGTCAGCTAGAGACTGGTTTTTGTTTTTTTTCATGTTGGGTGTTAGACTTAGGGCCTTGTATTTCCCTAGACAGTCTCTTCTACCCAGCTATAGCCCATCCCTGAGTTTTGGTTTTTCTCTTTCTTCTAGTGTTAGGAATTGAACCCAGGGCCTCCCATATGCTAGTCAAGTGTTCTAGCACTAAACCACATCCCCAGCCATGAATCATTTTCTTAATAAGATTTAGAGCAATAGTAATCTGCTCTGGCACTCATGTAAAGGTCCCAGGAACTTGGCAGGCTGAGGCAAGAGAATCATGAGTTAAAGACTGGCCTGGGCTACAAAACCTGCCAGATGAATGAAGTCATAAGTTTATCATTAGAAAGAACAAAATCCAACAAAAGCAATTTTATTACAAGGGGGGAGTATAATTTAGTCATGTTTTTTTTTTTCCTTAGTGATCCAAAAATTAAACTGACTCTCACTCACTGGAGTTGTGTTTTCTCGAGTCTTTTGGTTAAGAAAGCTGCAGTGTTCAGAGTTTCCACAAGTTGTTTATATCCATGAGTCATTCCTTCCTCTGAATTTGTACCATAGGTCTGAAGGTATGAGACAAGGGAAGTTGAGGTTCAAAAGAGTTATGTCTACCAGGATTCACAGCTGATAAAAGCAGAGGGGTATGATCCCAGGTCTGTCTGACGCCTGTACTAGAATTCTTTATTGCTTTGGCAGAAGTAAAGGGAAGGGAGAACTTGGAGATTCTCCTCTCCGTAGATTCTAAAATGCCTGCTAAAGGCTGTAAGAGCCATGTCCTGGGCCTTGCTGACCTTAGCTGCAGTTCTCTGAATCCCTTCACCTCTGCTGTCACCCCGCTGCCTACCTCAAACCGCTCAGAAGAGACCACAGCTCACAGTACTGGGGGCAGGCCGGGGTCACATCCTGCCTTCACCTAATACAGTCACCAAGACTCTAACCCAGTCAGATTCCACACATCCTGCCAAGGCACCTTGCCCTATTTTTATCTTCTGGGCAGAGTTCCTGCCCTACTCACGTGACCCACAGACAGAAATCCCAGTCTGCTACCTCAGGGCATCAAGGGCACATCAGTGGTTTCATTGGCCCTCGCCATCTACCCTCAAAAAGGACAACGGCACCAGGGTGTTTCTCAGCACAAAGCAATGAGCTCTAGGTCTGTTTGAGCCATGGGGTCATAAAAAACACTCTGCCCACAGTAAAAGTGCATTCAGAGTTGGCTAGCAAATATGTGCCACTGTCTGGCCGGGGAGGTACAGTGAGGAGACAGGGCCCCGCCCTCAAGTCAGTTGCATCATATGTGCCATCCTTTGTGTTGTGTTGGATAGCAGGCCCCTTTTCTCAGTGCTTGCCTGTAATCCCAACTATTTGGAGGGATGAGGCAAGAGGATCAAAAATTGGAGGCCAGCCTGAGCAACTTAGTGACACTATCAAAATAATTAAGGTCTGGATGTGAGCTCAGTGGTGTAAATCACATGCAGAAATCGGTCCAGACATTTAACATTTGAAATGGAAGCTGCAGTTGAACTTACAGGGTACCAAGCATTAGCTCAATCCTCTCATCCCGTGAGAGTGTCAGACTTGGTGGGTTATTCCTGTAACTCCAGCACTCTGGAGGCAGAAACAGGAGGATTGTTGCAAGTTTAAGGCCAACTTGAGCTATAGAGTGGTGTGCTATCTTTGAACAAACAATAATCCTCTGAGAAAGGTATTGTAATGTCCAGATACAAAAAGAGTTGCAAGGAGCAGCTAAGTAGGACTTGAACCTAGGAAGTGTCTCTCTCATCTGTTACTCTGATTAAGATGCAGAATGTCAAGCTCCCAAGAGGCTAGGCTGGGTGAATGCTTCAGCTCCTCAAGCTGCTCTCTGCCTCTGCCTCTGCCTCTGCCTGCACATGCACTGTGGCTTCACCCTCCCCAAAAGAGATCCAGCAAACTGAGCTTCCAGCCTCAGCCATCCTGGCTGCTCCTGCCTTCCGTCTCTTGAGAGCACTTCCATGAATGCCCACTCCAGATTCCAGCCCTGTACCTGCTGCCACCTCTCTCTACCTATGGTGCCATTCATCATCCATCAGTCACATCACACAGCCCCAGGCTGCAAGGAATCAGTTGTTTGACAAGTGGGGAAACAGCCCAGAGATAGTTCTTAAATTCATATTCTCCAAGCCACCAGAGGTTTTTTTGTTTTGTTTTTGTTTTGTTTTGTTTGTTTTGTTTTGTTTGTTTTGTTTTTTTGTTTAACAAAAAAACAAAACTCTCATCCTTGCCTTATCCATTGTGACCTAAATGTTTCCAGGCCTACCTTGCTGTACTTCCTAGTTGGGAAACCATTCTGGGATGTCTTCTATGACCTTTGTTCACAGTTCTGAAACATCCCTACTACAAGCCAGCACTGAACTGAACATCTTTCCTGCCTCATTTTCTCTTCACACACACCTCTTTGATCTAGATAGGCCATATGCTTATCCTAACACACAGGTAAGGAGACCGAAGCCTGGGGAGGCTGCCACTAATGTGGTCCCCACAGGACTGTGGGGACTAGTAACCACTCCACAATACTGTCATACCCATGACCAAGAGGCCTTGGTGTGCTAATCTTGCTCTAAAATAGTCTGGGAAAGAACATCTCTGTTCCCTGTCTGGCCAGAAGGTGGAGCATGCTAGGTAACAATATTTTTAAAGCTAGGATGGCCCTAAGCAACAAAGACCTCATAGTAGGCTTGAAAATGGGGGATATTACACCTGGGGACTATGGTTCATCTGGCCGGTGAATTTCAACTACATTTGTGAAAGCCCAGTTCTTGGTCAGATTAGTAGAATGGGACTTGTTAAGAGTCTGGTAGAAGGCAGATGGGCCAGACTTGGGAATTCTGACTTACCCCAAGTTTTTCATACCAAGTCCGCCTGTGTTTACTTTGCCAATAAGCAAAACAAGTCACTAAGAGTTCAGAAACCTCAGTTTGAATCTCAGCTCAGATTCTGGCTCCCTGTGTGACCCTGGTCAAATCATCCTCTAATAGACTCCAAATCTATAGAGTGGGAACAATAGTATGTATCTACCAGGGCACTTATAAAAGGTGCCTGGCGGTTACAGCCATAAGTGGGTATTAGTGGGGACTGTTAAGAGCTGTGCTTGCCCATGGGGGCAGTTTGCCGACCTGCTTTGTCTTTCTTTCCAGCCCCTTCATGAATAAGTTTTTTCCAGCCAACTTCCCAAATCGCCAGTATCAGCTGCTCTTCACACAGGGCTCTGGGGAAAACAAGGAAGGTCAGTGGTACCCCACCTCCCTCTCTCCCCTTCTTTGTTTCTCTAGTACTGGGTTCTCCAAAGAAACAAGTAATTAAAAAGGAGAATCTCAAATCTCACGGCCCTGGTTCATATCCCAGCTTTGCCACTACCCAGACTTGGGAATCTGGATGAATCCATTATTTCTGTACACTGGGTGTTTTTGTAGGAAGTTTGTTTCCCCCATCTGTAAAACACAAATTATAATCTAGTCCCTTCTTCCGTTAGGAAGTAAATTGTAAGTGGACAGCCTTCAGCACAGTGCCTGGCTCATACGTACACTCAGTAAAAGCTGTAGGAGACAGCTAGCCCTTAGCGAGTCTGTGGAGTGAGTGTTTCCTAAGCTTTGAAGAGTAAAGCTATGCTATGCAGATGTGTCAGTTAGCGTATGGGTTCAAACGTGGTGACAAGAGGAATGACGGCTTGGGACCAATGGAAGATAATTCTCACACACGAGAAGCCTGTGGAATGTATTGTCACTCTCTCCTGGTTGCCAAGCACATTCTGCCTTTTCCCCCAAAACCGTGATGTGACGGTTCGTCTCTGCGTCAAGTACATCGGTGTCAAATAAATGATTGGATTTTTTTTTTAAGGCTAAGCCTGTTTTTTTTTTTAACGACCATCCAAATACCCATCTACGCCAAGTTACCTAATGAGGGACCCCTCGGGGTCCAGGATGGCGCCCACTGCGCAGCCGTAGAGATTACAGGCGAATCCCTATTGGCTGGTAGCGCGGGGCAGTGTTCTCGCGAGAAGCGGCGCGGCGAGGCTCGGCGCATGTCCAGTCCGAACCCGACGCGGCCGTCCATCCGTATACAGGGATACGCTGACGCAAATTCCGGTCCGCACCCCACCCTTTCTGCAATCGGAAGTCCGGAGAAGAGCCGGAAATCCGGGGAACTGCCGGAAATCCGGAGAAGAGCCGTGGGGTGACCACGTAGGGGTCAGAGCAAACGTGGGGGTCAGTGGAACGGAAGTAATCGGATCTTACGCAGCCGTAAAGCGCCTTCGGTCGAACTATCTTCCGGTTAGCGACAACGGACGGCTCGGACGCCGGTGCCATCCTTCCTGTAGACCGCGACTCCGGTTGGACCTTCGGCGATCCACGTTTCGCCTCAGCTCTTCCCTGTCGGCGCCCCTTCACCAAGATCATGTTCAAGAAATTTGACGAGAAGGAGAGCGTGTCCAACTGCATCCAGCTGAAAACCTCCGTTATTAAGGGTATTAAGAGCCAACTGACCGAACAGTTCCCAGGTATCGAGCCGTGGCTTAATCAAATCATGCCTAAGAAAGATCCAGTCAAAATAGTGCGATGCCATGAACACATGGAAATCCTTACAGTCAACGGAGAATTACTGTTTTTCAGGCAGAGAAAAGGACCTTTTTATCCAACGCTAAGATTACTTCACAAATACCCGTTTATCCTGCCACACCAGCAGGTCGACAAAGGAGCCATCAAATTTGTGCTCAGTGGTGCAAATATCATGTGTCCAGGTTTAACATCTCCTGGAGCGAAGCTCTACGCTGCTGCAGTAGATACCATCGTGGCGGTCATGGCAGAAGGGAAAGAGCATGCCCTGTGTGTCGGAGTCATGAAGATGGCTGCAGCAGACATTGAGAAAATCAACAAGGGGATCGGCATTGAAAATATCCATTATCTAAATGACGGGCTGTGGCACATGAAGACATATAAGTGAGCCTTAGATGCAATGCACTTGAGCTAAATATAAATATTGTGTTGTATCTGTGTTTGTGTCTGTATGTGACATCATGAAGACAATGCCTCTGTAGTTATGCTGAATAAATTCAACAGATACATTTAAAAAATGAAAACGGGGTGTTGTAACCATAGGAGAGAGCAGGAATTGGGGGACAAGCAGCAATTTGCTGCACTTTGGAATCACAGAAGTGACCACACTCTGTTATTCGGAAATTTGAAAGCAACCAGCGTAGGTCTGACATCAGGGTCTCTAGCAAGGTGCTCCTAAGGAGCAGCCTTCAAGATTCTCTCTTAACTACTTTCTACATCTCTCTCTCTCTTTCCTTCTTCCTCTGCTTAGAAGGGTTATCAGCAATTCCCTTGATTTCCTGAACTTTCAAACTTGGTAGGAGTGGCATTATTTGGGAACCCACTGTGTTCCATTCCAGGCACTGTGCTGAGGGCATTTAAGAACAGCCTTGTGTACCCTTCACAACAGCTCCCTGAGGAGGTACTGTTGACTTTTGTACAGATAGGGAAACAAACTCTAAGAGGGCACTGCCTTCCCCAGAGTCACCCAGCTTCATGTGGCAGAGCTTGTATCTCCCAACACCCTGCATTGTATCTGGGCCTATGTTCCCCTCCAGAAAATTGGGCATGGCTCCAGTGACCTGTCCCCAGCTAACACCCCTGCCAGTCTGAGGCAGCTAAAGCCAGGCCCCTGGGCCTGCCTGACCATGCTGGCAGCCATGCCCTCCTCCATCCAGGGGCTGACAGGTTGGGGGGATGGCCTCACTCTGGGGAGTGGACTTACCTGGCCTCTCTGCCCAGAGATCATCAACTATGAGTTTGACACTAAGGACCTGGTGTGCCTGGGCCTAAGCAGCGTCGTTGGTGTCTGGTACCTGCTGAGGAAGGTGAGTAGTCAGGGCCTGAGCAGAAGGGGAGGCTGGGGAGACAGGGTAGGATGGGCCACGGCCAGCTGGTCTCACTCCCCCCTTTCCCCAGCACTGGATTGCCAACAACCTGTTTGGCCTGGCCTTCTCCCTTAATGGGGTAGAGCTCCTGCACCTGAACAACGTGAGCACTGGCTGCATCCTGCTTGGCGGACTCTTCATCTATGACATCTTCTGGGTGAGTCAGGCAGGGACGTGCTGTCCAGCTCTCAGGGCCCTCCTCCGCCTCCTAGCTTCCCTGTATCTCTGCCATCTCTGTCCACATGGCAGTCTGATGGAGTTTGTACCCCAGAGCTGGTCTATTTCTTGTCTATCTGTAAATCCAAAGAAAAAGGATGACATCTACCAAGAGCCCAGTAAACCCAGTGCCTTCATACACCCTCAGATGGTCTTTAGGGGGTTACTACTAAATCCTGTGTCTCTAGAGCAAATGAGTTGAGACTCGGGGACATTTGGATAGGAGTGGTGGATGCTGGTAAACGGCCCAGCAAGGACAGAAGTTAGCTGTGCTCTGGCTGCATTTTCACTCTGCTAAGGGCTCTGGGATCTGCCTGACTGTAGCATACGTTCCTTGACTCTGGAAGACCTTTTGTCTTTGAATGAATGCTGTCTAGGGTCTTTGTCTCTTAAGAGGGGTAGAAGCCTGAACAAGCAGGCTGCCTGGCTTGGGCCACTTAGGGTCTTTCTCCGATTCCTTCAGATTTTCTTTTGCCTAGAACCACATGAATGGCCACCTCAACTCTATGTCAGGTCTGCTCTGAGCTCTTCTAGTTCCCTGTTCAACTCTTATACACCTCAAGCCATACCACATCTAGAAGCCCAGGGACAGCCTTTCTTGCCCACCCACCTCCCTTTAGACTCCTGTCTTCTCCTTCCAGGTATTCGGCACCAACGTGATGGTGACTGTGGCCAAGTCTTTTGAGGCACCAATTAAATGTAAGTGACCGCCTCCCACAATCGGGCATCCTCTCTACCCCAGTTGGCTCATCATCCCTGTTGGTGTCAGAACCTCTTTATATTTCCTCTTCATTGACTCATCTGGCTGTATTCTTGAGCTCAGTCCCCCGTCCCCGTCCTCCTGACCCTGGTCTTTGGCTGCTTGGTCATGACGTGTGGTATGAAATTATAGGAATGGGAATAAGCATAGAAGAGAGTTGTTTACCAGCCTATCATAGGGCTTCAGTGGGTGTCCAGAAGTAGAAACCTTCACACTATCATACTCACTGGGTTCCCCTTGTTGCCTGAGTACCAGATGCTCTCTTGTCTGGTTTTGTTTTTTAGAATAACCTTTGTTCATACATGTATTAGGAAACCCAACTTTAGGGGTTGGGGGTGTAGTAGCTCAGGGGTAGAATGCTTGTCTAGCATGTGTGGACCCTGGGGTTCACCTCTGAAAGAAGGGAAAAGAAGATCCATAGCACAGGCATGGGGCACATTCCTGTTGTCCCAATACTTGAGTGGCAGGAGGATTGCAACTTTTAGGCTACATAGCAAGACTGTCCAAAAAAAACAGCAGGATGGCTCAGCTGGCCCATTTCTTGCTGCCAAACGTGACAACCTGAGTTCAATACCTGAGATTCTCATGCTGGAAGGGGAGAACTAATTCCCACAAGTTGTCCTCTGACCTCTACACGGACATTCTGTTGTACATGTACTCCCACACATATAAAAATAAATAAATGCAAATCTTTTGAAAATGAAAAGCCCAAACAGGTTGGTAGTAGTGTACACCTTTAATCCCAGCACTTGGGTGGCAGAGGCAGGTGGATCTCTGAGTTTGAGGCCAGCTTGGTCTACAGAGAGAGTTCTAGGACAGCCAGGGCTACACAGAGAAACCCTGTCTCAAAAACAAAACAAACAAAAAACACAAAACAAAACAAACCCAAGTATCAATGTTGCTAAATAAGGAGAATCTGGATGTTTGTCGAGATGGATTTCGGGTAGCTGAAGCCATCCTGAAACTCACTGTGGCCAGCTGAAGCCATCCTGAAACTCACTGTGGCCAACGGTGGCTTTGAGCCTTTTGTGCTTCCACCTCCGAAGTGCAGGGATCCCTGGGCCTGAATAAAAAAGGGGAAATTTTATCTCAAGCTACTGTAAGCCTGGATAGAACAGCTCAAAGATGGGTTAATGCCCTTCAGTGGAATCACCAAAACCAAGGTTATTTCCGCCCTCCTATCCCATCATTCTCAACATGTTTGTTACCTGTTCTTCAGCTCACCTTTCCATAGTCCCCAGAGGGGAACTGCAATTATAGTTTTGACATGGCACAGAGTAGGGGACCAATTTTTCTTTCTTCGGGAAGAGTGTTTTTGGTTTACCAACCCCCCCCCAAAAAAAAAAAAAAAACCTGGGGAAGCTCCTTTCATGGGTCATTGGCCAAGTCATATGCTATGGAGCTGTAGGCATAGCCAATAGTAAAGAGCTTTTCTACCATGCATGAGGACCTAGGTTCTTTGGCTGAGCTTGGTACCACCTGAGTGTTAATCCAGGTACTTGGCAGGAATGAAAAATCAAGACCAGCCTGGGCTACATAGCTGGAGCATCTCAAAAACAGTCAAAGCAAACAAGCACCCATCCCAAGATAGATGGGAAACCAGATCAGCTTTGAGTCTCAGCCCTGGATGACCCTGAATCACATGGGACCACAAGGCTCTGGGACTGTACCAGGCATTGTAGCTGGGCAGAGGGGGAGGTGACTTTGAGAGGATACTCGGGGATCTGTAGAATCATAGCAGCACTGGCTTGTGGCAGCAAGCAGTTGAGGGTAAAGTCAGCTTAGGGCTTCTTTCTCATGGTTCCATGGCAACACATGTATGTGAGTCACACTTGACGGGGCTGGAGGCTGGCAGCCTGAGTAAACAGGGCCCCTCCGATGCTCCCTCTCACCCCTGCCTCTCCCTGCAGTGGTGTTCCCCCAGGATCTGCTGGAGAAGGGCCTTGAAGCGGACAACTTTGCCATGCTGGGACTTGGAGACATCGTCATTCCAGGTGATTGCTGGGCAGAGGGCTGTGGTGAGGGTGCCGAGGGTTTCACTGTGAGGTGGGTAGGTAGCCTTCCTTACCTGTTGGGAATGGGAAAGATCAGGTGAGGACTTGGCAGATTCCCACTTGATGCATGTTTGTGGTTTTGGTGGTATAGGGCAGCTTTCCCTTAATTTTGGACTTAAACCAAGAAAGAGGAGCCTGTAGGCCCACAGCTTCAGATAAACATGTTCAGAATGGCTTTGAACCTATCTTCTGGCCAACCTGGATTGCTCAGCCAGAACAGGGAGCCCTGCTGATGAGGGAAAAGGCCTGCCTGGCCTCTCTCACTTCAGGAGGGTGAAGAAGCTGCAAGTTTGCATTGTTGTCTGTCTGTGGCCCCTCTCCCTGTCTTCCTGTTGGGGATCTGTCTAGCTCCTACTTCCAACCCTCTGGCAATGGGCAGAGACACCCCATTGGTGGTGGTGGTCGGGGACAGAGTAGATTGTGTTCTCTAGTTCTCTGTTCTTTAGCTTGATGCCTGGCTTGGTGGCCAGAGCTGTTTTTAAAGAAAATATTGAATCCCACCCCCAAGACAAATGCAATGGTTCCCAACCTTCCTAGTGCTGCAACCCAATACAGTTCCTCATGTTGTGGTGACCCCAGACATTAAATTATTTTCTTTGCTGCTTCATAGCTAATTTTGCTATTGCTGTGGATCAGAATGTAAATGTCTGTGTTTTCCAGTGGCCTTAGGCAACCCCTGTAAAAAGGTCTTTCAACGCCAAAGGGGTGGCAACCCACGGGTTGAGAACTGTTGCCTTCTAGAGACCCAAGATGGACTAGCTCGGTCCGTCTCCTTGGTGCATGGTTCTGGGCTTTAGGAGTACACACATCCTCGCTGTATTAGTCCCTCCAGGATCCATATGTGGCTCCAAATCTTCCAGCAGTCACCCAGCCCAGAAAGCATTGTGTTGAAATCCCCTCAGCTGCCAGGAGTTAGTACACTACTAGCAGAGCCCCACCCCTGCTTTATTGGAGAGCTGTTACAAGTGTCAGTCACCAGGGGGCGCTGAGCTCCAAACACTGTAGAAAAGGCAGCTCTGGTCAGCTTTTTCCATCCAACTCTCCTCTCACAGTCGTCACTGAGGATGACTCAGTTCTCTCTTTAAAATTAGCAACATAGGGTGGGGAGTGTAACTATTGGTAGAGGCCTTGCCTAGCATGCACAGTTGTGAACCTGGCTGAAAGGATGTGGTGTGTGCGGAATGCTGAGGTTGAACATGTTGGCTGTCTGAGACTTGGAGTTCTGGGGCCTCTGAAGTGTGGGCCGGGTCCTAAGGGACAGAGTTAGTATTCCTGGGCTCCTGTGGTGCCTCCCGGGGTCTGCTTCTTGCTCCAGCCCTCTACTGCCAACCAGGCAGCAGCTGCAGGGTTCTCTCTAGACCTGTTTAGGTTGTTCTCCTGCCTAGAACTTTTCCAGCGTGTTGTGTTCCTTACTCAGAATATAGACCCAAGCCGACAGTGTGGCAGTCTGTACCATGTGTCCCCTCCTGTAGCCCCTCCAAACATGCCCTCACTCTCCCTGGCCAGTGTCACTTTGAAGAAGCCCTCTTCAGTCTAGATCCCAGTCCACCTTTTATGGCACAAGAAGTCCAGTTTTCAGTTAGAACAAGCCTAAATTTGATTTCCTATTGGAGTCTGTTACAACTGTTGTCATTCTCCCTACCATCTTGTGCCTTGGCTGAGCTCTGAGAACTGTAGCTTTGCATGATCCTACCCTGTGCCTGATGAGTGGGAAACAGTAGGCGGCCTATTGTGTCATAGTATGGTGCTGAGGTAGGGGACAACCCACTTCCTCTCCCCATGCCCGACCCTCACCCCCATCCCTGGACTTCTAACCTTGCCTTTTCCCCTTCAGGGATCTTCATTGCCTTGCTGCTTCGTTTTGACATCAGGTAAGCAAGGGAGGGCGTGGCCTGGCCTGGGGATCTCCCAACACTCCCCAGCTTTCAGGAGCCCAGAGAAGGTATCTCCACCCACACATCCAGAGAAATTCTCATTTCACCTGCATTCTGAAGTTTTAAGTGGTTTGTTTTTGCTTTTGATTTTGTTGTTGTCGTTGTTGTTGTTGTTGTTGTTAAGTCCTTTTAGTTGAGATTGGTGCTTGTAGCTCTATGCCCTTGGTGGCCATTCTGATCTCAGGAGCTTCAAGCTCACATCCATGGTGGTAAACAAGCGTTCCCACTCGGGTCTGCTGAGTCCTGAGCATAGGCTGACCTCAGTGGCTTTGGGGAAAGCCAGCTGCAGCCATCATTTCTCAATCTAGCTGGTCCCTGTGCTCTTTCTCCTCAGACTTATTTCAGGCTATTGTAGAAACTAAACATACAGCTGGACTGGAACATGAAGGAACACTTGCCAAGCATGCACAGGGCCAGACTTGGTCTCCAGCTAGGCTTTGCCCCAATCTTACATTCTGTGGGGATAACCTAGAACCTGGATTTTCACAGCCCACCCCCTCGCCCCAAGAGATGTTTATGCTGGCTAAATCTTACTGCTGGCAGTTCTAGATTATATTTGTTGTTTACAAATGGGCTTATGGCTTTCCCATTTTGCAAAGGTATGAGCTGAGCATGAAAAAAGAAAGGTAACTTGCCTATAAAGAGACTTTACTCAGGGAAGTACAGTACATGGTCCTCCAGGCTCCCAGCCGAGAGCTCTCCCCCACACACATAACAACTGCAGGGTTCCCCAGAGAGGGTGTTACTGTTCTAACCTCTTCCTTCTACCTTCCTTGAAGCTTGAAGAAGAACACCCACACCTACTTCTACACCAGCTTCGCTGCCTACATCTTCGGCCTGGGCCTCACCATCTTCATCATGCACATCTTCAAGCATGCCCAGGTGAGCAAGCATGCCCTTGGTGCATCCAGAGTGCATCCCTAACAGTAACAGACCTCACAGAGAGCTGCTCTGTCACCTGCACAAGCAGCCCAGAGGTGGGCACCCTGCAGTGCTAGCCAAACAGTCTTGGTTTTGGTTGTTGTTGACTTGTGGGAATGTGGCAGGCAGCTGCTGCTCCAGGCCAAAGGTTTGTTCAGCGCGCCGCTATCTTCATTAGAAAAGCAGACATTTTGCCAGAGCTCTCTACCTTGTTTCTTCCTGTATCCCAAAAGCTAGGTAGTATGGCACATGGCCATTCTAGCTGCAGAAGAGGCTGGGAAAGAGAAGATGGCTTCTCAGGCGAGCTGGCATGGTCGAACAAAAAGCAGAATCGAGTGAGAGTTAGGTGTTTCAGCCAAGTGCCAGCTAGCTACACCAGCCCTAGGAAAGCCAAGGCTCTGCCACCTCCTCCCACAAAGGTGGGCTCCAGTTCTAAGCCACCACAGTGAACTGTACCAGGCTTTTTCTTTTGGGCCACCAACCAGCTCCCAAGTCGTGACAGCCGAGACTTACTAGTTTTGAATGCTCCATCTAGCTTAAGCACGCTTCTGGCTAGCTCTCTTTAAACCTGTTTCTCTTTATCTACCTTTTTCCTTGGGGCTTTTTACCTTTCTTACTTCTGTATATCTTTCACTGCTTCTCTGCCTGACAGGCTGGCATCGGCCTAGCTTCTTGCTCTTGACATGTCCCTAGTTCTCTCCTCCTCTCCTTTTGAGCCTGGATTGCTCCTCCTATTCATTCTCTCTCCCCACCAGCCCCGCCTATTCTTTCTCCTGCCTAGCTATTGGCTATTCAACTTTTTATTAGACCGAAATCAAGTGCCTTAGGCAGGCAAGGTGAAACAAGTGCAACATACCTTTACATAATTAAACACATCCTTACATTGTTAAACAAATGCAGTGTAAACAAATGTAACCCACCTTCACACAGTTAAAGTAGTATTCTGTAACAGTGAACAGCACATCTCAGATCTCAATGGCCTGGAGAGGAAAGGCCAGTAGGGTCTGAGCAGGCAGGATTGCCTCCTCTCTTGTCTAACGAACGCATGCCCAGCCCTGTGCTCATGAGGTCTCAGAGAGCACATGAGGAAGCTGGAACTGAGGACCACCCAGTGAGTGAGTGTAGAGCTCGGATTTGGCCTGGGACGCTGCAGGAACAGTATGTGATGCAGAGGCCAAGGAAGCCCCAGTGAGAATCTGATCTGGTAGAGTCCTCTCTGGGACTCAGGCCAGGTCCCGCAAGTAACTCACATACTTAAATTTCCTCATTTCATTAATAAAAACAGAAAAGGGAGTAGCTTAGGATGGGGCAAATCCATGTACGTACTCAGAGCTACAACTGGTTAATTCATACACCCCCACCCCTGCACCGCACACCCCAAGCCACCCCACCCCCACCCACCCCCGCCCAGTACCCAGGCACAGCATTGCTTTCTGTGAGTTTAATTATCCACAGCCCAAAAATATTGAAACTTTGAGGCTCCAGTTTTAAATGCCATGCATTCTGAATGGCAAGATTAACTCTTGCTGCCCACATAAACCACGCCTTGATCCAGCCTATCACACTGCACACCGCTCACCATTAGAGACGAAATAAAGCATTCACTGACAGCATGCCATACTGTACAGTTTTGAGATGCTCTGCAAATAGGGGGAGGCTACTGCATTGTTCCTCTTCACTCCTCCCCTCCTCAAAGCTCTGTCACGTGGGAGCTGCCTTTGAATTCATCACAAGATCAGACTGTTGATCACTGTGCTGGTGCTAAACCTTCCACAAAGATCCAAGGGTGTGGCTCCTAAGCAGAGAAACCCAGAGTGGTCACAAAGCCTTCTCATCTGTTCAGTTATGTTTGGCACAGCTTCTGATGTGCCTGTGGAGCATGACATGTGCTTGGTGAGAGGATTACAGAGTGCCAGATCATGAACAAGCTTAGAGGCCTTTTCAAGGCCTGTACTGTAGCTCCCAACCCTATGTTGGAGTAGGCCACAGCCATTGTCCTGGCAACCACCAGGGGGCAGACTTGCCTTCCCAGCTGGAGGCAGAAGAGAGCCTTGCTCTCTCTGCAAGGTGCTGTCCTCCCCATTGTGGAGAGACTGCAGACCTAGAAAGACAGACTTCCCAGGTAATCCAGCTAGCCAGGCTGTGCCTGGGCCTATGCTGCTCCTGGCCCTGATTCATCCAGATCCCTGAAAGTCCCTGAAGAGGGGATCCAGTTCATAGGAAAAGGAAAAGCCTGTTAAGTGAGGTTGCCTTCTCTAAAAAGACACAGGAAGTCCCCATGGCAGCATTGTTCTAGGTTGAGGTCCCCTGTGTGGCCTTTAGTATACTTAGCCTTTTAAAAAACCTTCCCAGCCAGACATGGTGCACATGCCTATGATTGCAGCTCTTAGGAGGTAGAAGTGGGAGAAACAGAAGTTCAAAACCATCCTCAGCTACACAGCTACTTCCCATGAGCCTGGGTTGCATGTATGAGAAGCTGTCTCAAAAGCTGGCCCTAGCTCACTGCCCTGAGCAGTACAGCTCTCTTTCTCCATCACATTCTCATTGAAGATTTTTCCAGGTTCCTTGAGAGGAAGGAAAAGAGGGCAGGCTTGTGTCCCTCTGATACTAGCAAACTTGCTGTCTCTTAAAAGCTCCCCTGGAAGTCCTACATCCTGCCCAAGACTGCCTTGGGCAAGAGAATGCACTGGGCTGGCTACACAGGAGGACTCTCGCTCCAAATCCTGAGCCCTTCTCTGTCCTCAGATCCCCAGTTTGTTTGTCTATCTGTTACCTTACAATTACTGTGTGGAAGAGGGTTGGCTTTTTATATGTGGGAGTAGGGGCCTGCAGAAGCCAGCAAAGGGTATCAGATTCCCTGGAGCTGGAGCTAAAGACCTTTGGGAGCCAACAGAACTTGGGTCTTTTACAAGAGTAGTGTGCATTCTTCACCACTGAGCCATCCCGCCACTGTTGCTGGAGTTTTCTGTTCTGCCAGGTCCTGCCATCACTCCACCCTCCACAAATTAAATTTTAACGTTAAGTTTAAGCTTCCATTCCTGCTTCTCATATTCTTACTTTTTGGGGGCCTGTGTTGGTTAGTTGGATTTGGTTGGTGGTTGTTTGAGGCAGGGTCTCATTGAATATCCTTGGCTGGCCTGGAACTCTCTGTAGACAGGGTAGCCTATAATTCATAGAGGTCACCTGCCTCTACCTCCCTAATGCTGGGATTAAAGGTGTGTACCACCACACCCAGCCTGGTTTTGGGTGTATGTTTGGTTGGTCGGTTGGTGGTTGGTTTCTGTTTGTTTTGTTTTGAGGCAAGTTCTCCTTGTGTAGCTTGGTTAACTTCAAACTCCCAGTAGTTTCCTTGCCTTCGTCTCCATATAGTGCTAGAATTATAAGTGTGCACAATGCCCAACTTTCTCTTTCTACTTCAGGATATTTCATTATTTTTCTAGCTGCCCTATTTGCCCCACCTGTGACAGTGGTGGGACTGTTGTGTGAGCACTCTACCACTGAGCTAAACCGCTGCCCATTTTCCTAGTTTTGTGACCTGAAAGCTTTTGTTGTTGTTGTGTTTTGTTTCAAGACAGGATTGTTCTGTGTAACAGCTCTGGCTGTCCTGGAACTCATTTTGTTAAAACCAGGCTGGCCTTGAACTCACAGAGTCTACCTACCTCTGCCTCCCAAGTGTTGGGGTTTTTGATCCTGGAGACCTGAAAGCCTTTAAACCATTTCACAGGGGTCTTGTTTCCCTTGAGTTGACATAAGGCTTAGGACTTACAATACCTCTGGCTGCTTCTCACAACTTGGGGCATGGACCTAAAAAACCCACAGCAAGATCCCAGTACCAGTGAAAGAATAAATGCACAGCTCCCCCAGGGCCCATCTCAGCTTGGCCTCGCACGCCTTCTTGTGACCTTGGGCAAGTCAGTCCCCTTCTGAGCCTCAGGAACATCGTCTGTAGAACTTCAGTCTGGATACTATTACTAGATTCTAGGGTAATCTATATAAAGTAATGTGGCTAACCGCCCACGCAGACCAGTACCAAGAAATGGTCTCTTGAAGCTCAGCCTCAGATGCAGGGGGAAGATCCTGTTGTTGTTGGGCCCCAGGCTGGTTTTGTACTGAGAATGGTGTCTCTTTACTCTCATCCCATTCGTCTCCAAGACCCCTCTCTCTCTCTCTCTCTCTCTCTCTCTCTCTCTCTCTCTCTTTTCTAGAGCTGCCAACAGAACTTTATTCATAGAAACTGTGCGGGCTGCAAGCCCCGAGGCCTAGCCCCTTGTTTGGACCCAAAGAAATGTGCAGAATGCCCTCCCCAATGCCAAAGAGAGAGACCAGGAGGAATGACATGTTCTATGCCAAATGGGGCGTGAGCAGAAATCTAGTTATTCCTTCTGAGGCTCCTCCTGGAGCTGGGGTGCCTGAGAGTAAATGGTCCCAAAGCCAGGTTTGGCTGCACTCCTGTGCCCAGGGATAAACTCCTGACGCCAGGTTCTGGGTCAAGTTGGGAGTCTTTGTTTGGTTTTCTTTTTCTTTTTTTTTTTTTTTTCTTTTTTTTAGATTTATTTATTTATTATGTATACAGTGTTCTGTCTGCATGTATGCTTGCAGGCCAGAAGAGGACACCAGATTTCATTACAGATGGTTGTGAGCCACCATGTGGTTGCTGGGAATTGAACTCAGGACCTCTGGAAGAGCAGCCAGTGCTCTTAACCTCTGAGCCATCTCTCCAGCCCAAGTTGGGAGTCTTTAAAAGACAATGACAGGCAGAAGTGGCTCTAAGGGCACCTACGGGATTCTACTCCCAGACCCACTAGGGTCTGGCTGAGCATAAATATTCAAGATCATTCCAAAAAAGAAAAAAAAATTGAAAAATTAAGATCGATCCAAGGCCCATGAGTTGCCAAAATCCTCACATGACATGGTGTGGTGTGGCCTAGGGAGAAAGGATCAAAAACCCCAACAGAAAAGCCAGAAGCAATGACGGTATCTAGATGGGACCTGGGCAGACTGAGGAAGAGCCCACCGTAGTCTCAGGGCCCTTGCATAGTGACATACTCACCATCCTCAACATAACAAGGTTCAGAGAAACTGTTACCCTGCCCCACCCAGATTGGAGTCTTCCAGAATAGTCCAGCCGCGTGTCCTGGATATATGGCTTGAGGCTTGACAGAGTCGCCGTCATGTTGGGGCAAAGGAGACCCAGGTCCAAACCCAGAGGCAAAATGTTGATGTTGTCCCAGTGTGTGGAGCAGAGAGTGGGCAGGCAGGGAGGGAGTTACCAGAGGTAGACATTGAGGGTCTGCAGGATGCCTCGGCAGCAGAGGGGGCAGTTGCGGTGGTAGACAGGGTGGCGCGTGAGGATCTTGGTGCAGGCCTGGCATAGGCACAGGTGCCGGCAGGGCAGAAGCAGGATGGTCTTGCTCTGGTCCTGGCAAATGACACACTTCTTCCACTCCTCTTGCTTCTTCAGCAACTTCCATGGGTCTTGCCCAGCTGTAGGCTCATCTTCATTGAGTCTCTCTCGGCCTCTAGCAGGGGCTGCTCTGCTGGGCCTAGCGTCGTCCTCTTCTGCTTCAGGAAGAGTCTCTTGTCCCTGGATCCTGGCTGAGATCCAAGACCTCTCTTAACAAACATGGCAAAGAAGCCACCAGTGTATGTCCTTGCCTGCCCCACCCCCCAGGGCCCTCTGGAATGCCAGGCATACAGACTGAACAAGGCAGCAGGCACTTGCTATACAAGCCCACAACCCAGCAGGGGATAGAGATCCCATTCTGTCTAGGATGATCACTTCCACACTGCCAGGGACCCAGTGCCACGTAAGTGAAGGCTTCTCCACAGAGCTGAGGGCTGAGGAAGGAGGACCAGCCTAGGCAGCTGAAAACTGCACCGGGGCCATGGCAGAGTAAGGTAGGTGGGATGAGGTTGGAGGAGACGATGGCAAGAGTCACATCTGTGGTGCCTCTAGGCTACTGGCAGCATGGGTGGCTTTAGAGTATCCAACAGTGGTGTGGTGTTCAGCTGTCAGAGGAAATGAGCCAGGAATGACCTCAGGGCCTAGTATGTGGGTCTTCTGTCCTCAGCTTAATTCTTAGGACTGAGACCTAGGCTGCCTTCCCCAACCCCACCCCCTTGGGCCTTTCTCTGCCCAAAGAGGGTGGGCACAGCCATGGAGGCGAGCTGGAACCACCAGGAAAATCCTCAAGCATCAGGGACAGTCTTCCTTTTCTCCCAGCCCAGCTTGCTCAGGAGACCTAGCACACAGACTTGGGCGTGGGGGAAGTGGAGGACAGAGCACGTGAGAATGAAAGCCAGTGACCAGGAATCCATTAGCACCGGGTGCAGCTAACGGTCATGTATGCTACTGTCCCTGTCACCGCCATCATTACAGTGTCTCCTGAGCATTCCCAGAATGCAAGGCTGTGCTGCAGCCTCAGCTGCAGGCTTCCAGGAAGAAAGCCAGCCTGCAAAGTAGCAGCATTGAGCTGCTGTCTGTGATTCAGACATTGCCAGGCAGGTTCCTGAGGAGCCCTCCACTATTTCCCACCGTGCATGCTTTCCATCTCAGGGTCTGAGCTATCCCTCAGTCAAGTCGAGGAGAGAGTTGGGTGCCTTGCCTCACGAGCCTTTGTCTTCTCCTAGCCGGCTCTCCTGTACCTGGTCCCTGCCTGCATCGGATTTCCTGTCCTGGTGGCCCTGGTCAAGGGCGAAGTGGCGGAGATGTTCAGGTAAGGCGGGGTGGGGCAGACAGGCAGACAGGCAGACAGGCCCCAGCACGCCTGCATAGCCTGTCACACGAGCGTTGTCTCCAAGGGGGACTAGCTGCCTGGCCTATGGTCACCGGGGCAGCCCATACCACTGTGTCTTAAAGGAATGGCTAGCCACTGTCCGGGGCCTTGGATCACAAGCTAGCTCTGCCAAGGTGGCTGGAGGCGTGTCGTTTCCCCCAGCATCAGTTTGGATGTAATAGGACAAGGATATACCCTTCAGCAAGAAGCCATGCGTCCATCCCTGTCCCATGCCTCTGCAGCCATAACCTACAGCTTGCTTTCTGATACACAGTCCCCTTCCCCTGTGACTGCTCTCTCATCTGCCACACTTTGTACACTGCCCCATCCCTACCCCAGGGCCTGCATGACTCCTAGCAGGTGTCTACTACCAGGCGCATCTACCCTGCCTGCCAAAGACCTAGAAATAGCTGCCAACTACTATTAAAGCTGCCCACTCAGGGGCCTTCACCCAACTCCACCTGCTTGGCCTTAAGTTGTCCCCCAAGTGCCTGCCAGTGCACCTGGATACCTCAGGGCAGCTGGTGACTCACCCCTTCCCCATGCTTGCCCTGCCTGGA
Source organism: Cricetulus griseus (assembly GCF_003668045.3). Taxonomy (NCBI): domain Eukaryota; kingdom Metazoa; phylum Chordata; class Mammalia; order Rodentia; family Cricetidae; genus Cricetulus; species Cricetulus griseus. Next base: position 27,308,720 of record NC_048599.1, on the reverse strand, counting down.
ATCCCCAGCTCCTGGCCTACCAGTTGGAAGCCTGCCCACCCCCATCTTCTGGCATGGCAGCTGATCCTTGAGGTCAGCACTTAGCATCCCTCCCTCTGAGCATCCACGCTTGGAGAGACTTCTGAGCCAGTCCCCTGTATCCTCAGAGCTTGAGCTCTGAGCCCCAGCTAGGGCAGACAGTGCCTCCTTCCCCACACTGGGCCCAGTTTCTCTAAATGCTCTTCTCTGTAAGCCCCACCCTACCCAGAAGGTCCTTGGAAAAGCAAGAGAGCATGTAATCTTTCTCTACTCTGTCCTGGTCTTTTGCTTTTTTCTCTTTCACTGACACTCCTTTTGAAAAATTCATTCACTGATTCGTTCTTGAATGGATTGCACATTTACATGGTTTTAAATTCCATTGCTGGGGCTAAAGAGATGACTCAGCAGTTAATGCCTGCTGCTCTCCCAGAGGACTCTAGTTCAGTTCCCAGCACCCACATTGGGCAGCTGACAACCATCCCTCCAGGGGTACCTGAAGCCTCCATGGGTACCTATACTCAGTGCATGTACTCAAATGTACACATGTTCTTTCTCTCTCTCTCTCTCTCTCTCTCTCTCTCTCACACACACACACACACACAGACACAGACACACACACAGACACACACACACACACACACACACACACACACACACACACACACGCCAACTCCCATAAGTTGTCCGCTGACCTCACAGGCGCCATGATACACACAAATAATGTATTTGTCTCTGTTGCTATGAAGAGACACCATGACCAAGGCAACTCTTATGGAAGAAAGCTTTTAACTGAGGGCTTGTTTACAGTTTCAGAGGGTTATCTTCATGACAGGGAGCGTGGTAGCATGTATGATGCTAGAGCAGGAGCTGAGAGCTACATCCTGGTCTGTAGTCTGAGAGAGTGACACTGGGTCAGCGTGGACTTTTGAAACCTCAAGGCCCACCCCCAGTGACATACTTCCTCCAACAAGGCCACTCCTCCTAATCCTTTTCAAATAGTACCACTCCCTGATGACCAAGCATTCATATATATGAGCCTATGGGAGCCATTCTTACTCAAACCACCACAGTATTTTTTAAAACAGACTAGGGAGAGAGCTTGGTCACTAAAGTGCCTGCTACGTAAGAATTAAGACCTGTGTTTGGATACTCAGCACCCAGCTGGGTATAAAAAAAATGATTTTTTTTAAATATTCACAGCTGAGCCTGTGCTTTATTGTGCTACATGTTTTAGTCCGTGTACTTGGGAGACCGAGGCAGAGTATCACTGATTTCAAGACCAGCTTGCATTATGTATGTAGCAAACTCCAGGCCAGCAACCTGGATGGCAGAATAAAACTTTCTTTCAGCCAGGCACACATGCCTGTGGTCCCAGCTATTGGGGAGGCTGAGACAGGAGGATCGCTTGAGTCCAGAAGTTCTGGGCTGTGGTGCATTATGCCAACCAGGTGTCCACACTAAGTTCAGCATCAATACAGTGACCACCCGGTGACCTAAGGAGGGGTGAGCCAGCCCAGGTTGGAAACAAAGCAGGTTAAAACCTTGTTTTAAAAACAAAACCCCAAAAAAAGAAAAGCGTGGAATGGTGGTACATGCCCTTAATCCCATCATGGCTGTATACACCCTTGATCGCAGCATTCAGAGGACAGATGTCGGCAGGCCTGAGCAACATAGTAAGATCCTGTCTCTAAATGAATAAATAAAAATTTAAAAGAGCCAGGCGGTGGTGGTGGTGGTGGTGGTGGCGCACACCTTTAATGCCAGCACTCTGGAGGCAGAGGTGGGCAGATCTGTGAGTTCAAGACCAGCCTGGTCTCCAGAGCAAGTGCCAGGATAGACTCCAAAGCTACACAGAGAAATCCTGTCTAGAAAAAAAAAAATAGTAATAATAATAATTTAAAAGAGAGCTGAGGAGATGGCTCAGCAGGCAAGAGCACTTCTTGCCCTCAGAGAGAATGTGGCTTTGGTTCCCAGTACCATGTGGCAGCTCAACCATCTGTAAACTCTAGTTCCAAAGATACGACACATTCTTCTGCAGGCACTGGGGGCACATTTGGTACACGTGCATAAATGCCAGCAAAACACATACAAAAAAGTGAACATTTTTTCCAGTGGGTGAGATGGCTCACAAGGTAGCATTGCTTCCTGCCAAACCTAAGAACCTGACTTGGATCCCCAGGATCCACAGGGTAGGGACACATCAACTCCCAGAAGTTGTCCTCTGACCTCCTCACAAGCACCATGGCACACACAAATGGTTGGTGTTTTTTAAATAAATTAGGGAGATGGCTCGGGTATTAAAGTGCCTGTTCCGCCGGGCGTTGGTGGCGCACGCCTTTAATCCCAGCACTCGGGAGGCAGAGCAGGTGGATCTCTGTGAGTTCGTGGCCAGCCTGGTCTCCAGAGCGAGTGTCAGGATAGGCTCCAAAGCTACACAGAGAAACCCTGTCTCGAAAAATAAAAAAATAAATAAAAAAAAAAAATAAAGTGCCTGTTCCACAAACATGAAGAGCTGTGTTTGGATACCCAGCTGGGTAGAGTGGAACACATCTGTAACCCTAGCTTTGGGAGGGGACAGACATACAGATCCTTGGAGCTCATTGGACAGCCAATCTTGCCAATGGGTGAGCTGTGGGTTCAATAAGACACCCTGTCTCAAAACCTAAGGTGTTAAATTATAGAGGAAATCATTAGACACACACATACACACACACACACACACACACACACACACACAGCGCAGCTGGGAGAAGGGAGGATATCCTCCTATCCTGGCCTGCTGGTGGCCAGTTCTCCAGCATCTTCTCCGCACTTTAGTGCTTTTCCTGTGTGTGGTGTTTAGAGGGCTAAGGTGCAAACCCAGGACCTCACTTAGGCTAAGCACATGCCCTCATGCTGAGCTACGCCCTGCCGCACTAGTGTGTTGTAAAATAGCGTATGTTAAAGACACTAGTTTGACAGCATGCTCAACCCAGCACACCACACCCTTTTCACTCCTGTCTGCATGGTGCACTTTACAGTGGTGCGTCTTCCCCCAAACAGAGGGAGGCTGCTTTACACACAGTAAAGTGGAAGTGCAAGCCAGGTAACCAAGACAACAGTGCTCTGTGCTCCTTGGGAAGGATATCTCTGTCCTTCCCTCGCCTTCCCCTCTCTGTCTACTTGTTCTGTCTTCTCTATCTGTCTCTTTACACAGCTACGAGTCCTCGGCCATAATCCTGCCTCATACACCGAGGCTCACTCACTTCCCCACAGTCTCGGGCTCCCCTGCCAGCCTGGCCGACTCCATGCAGCAGAAGCTGGCTGGCCCTCGTCGCCGGCGCCCGCAGAATCCCAGCGCCATGTAATGCCCAGCAGGTGCCCACCTGCCTGCTCCCCCCATTGTCCTGGGCCTAAGGTAGGGCAGACGCTCCAGCCCTGGTGTAAACTTAGGGAGTGTCAGCTCTTAGGGAAGGCAGCTCTTCACAGCCACCAGCACTTGCTGTCCTGCCTCAAGGCAGGCAGGTAGCCCAGAACCTTGGGGTGCTCACATGAGATGGTCCTGTGAGACCGAAGTAGACACTGTGACTGCTTGCTTGTGTGTTTGACCCTGAACACACAACCTTCTCTTTAGGGTTTCTTCATTCATCAAGCAAGCAACTGCTGCCCACCTAAACCAGCCAGGAAATAATGCATTATGCTTGAATGGGCACAGTTGCTCAGTCAGCAGAGCCTCTGACAAAAGCCAGTGTGTCCATCCTAGTGAGTAACACTGTGCTAGTTGCCGGAACAGTCCCCACCCAGGGCTGAGCTCTTAACTCTGCCATGTACTCCAGGAGACTGCTGGTCTCCCAGAGTCTCATCTGCACTATTCTCTTGTGCTCTCCAGCAGAAGGTTCAAGAAGTTTAATGTTGATCCACACAACTCCAGGCCCAGCCTTTCCCATTTGTTGCTGCCCTTGCAGCCCTCTGGCAGCATAGGGCACAGAGAAAACCAAGCAGGGTGTCCACGAGGACACACAGAAGGGTGGGATCAGGTACTGGCAGAGGCTAGGCTTGAGATGCAATGACCCTTGTCGTTCCCTGAGGTTGCAAAGAGAGGAGGCAACAAAGACTGTGCCTTCAACCGCCTCCAAATGTGTTCCTTTGTTTTCTGGTCAGTTATGAGGAGTCAAACCCTAAAGATCCAGCAACTGGGACTGAATCCAAAGAGGAGACAACAGAGGTGTCAGCATCGAAGAGACTAGAGAAGAAGGAGAAATGAATCCTCGCTACCTGACCCTTGAGGGCCAGATCAGACAGGCGGAGGATGACCTGTAGGTGACACAGACAGAAGACACCTACAGGAGGCGAAGGTGGCTCCAGGATGGGGAGCGGGCTTCTGCTGCCTGTTTCCCTCTCTCCCTTCTCTGGCTTCCTCTGTTGCTCCTCCTCCCCTGCAGGCAAAGGAAACCCTCTGCTTCTTCTTTCCCCAGGAGCCAGGTGGGAACCGAATGTGGTTTTTAGATTTTTGTATTGTGGACTGACTTTGCTCACATTAAAAACTCATCCCATGGCTGGCGGGCCACTGTTCTCCTGGAGAGGTCTCAGCAACTTTACCTAGTGTCTTGTGCTAAGCTCACTAGGTCTCTGCACGCCCATTCTTGGGTGCCCACCCCATTGCCAAGCCAGAAGAGGGTACCCATGAGTCTTATTCCCCAGCCATCAGTTTTCCTCACCATGCTCTTCCAGACACTTGGGGACAGTGAAGGTGGTGGTCAAATGCTTGCTGTGTCCCACTGGCCTTGATATGAGAATTGAAGAGAGTATCATGGGGCAGCCTAACTCAACAAGGGAACCTGTAACTGTAGACAGACAGCTCTCCCTGGGCTTGCTGTCCATCTGGCTGGAGATCAAAGCTCCAACTTTTCCATTCTGCCCATTCCTGAGCTTCAGAGAACCTGGGTTGAGAAGGGGTTAGTCCCAGTGACTAGAAGATGCTATCCAGGGTCAGGAGCTAGGGATCCTAAAGCCAGTTTTCCCTCACCTCTGACCTTCAGGAGAGCCCAGAGGACAAGGGGAGGAGCAGCTCAGCTCTGTCTACCTGCCCAGGTGGGAAAGCTGAGACCAGAGAACGGCCATGATCTGAGAGCCTGGCTTCCCAACCCATGACTTTCCCCATACGGGGTTCAGTTTTAATGGCTAAACGTAACAGATTGGAAGTGGCCTGAGCCTGGAAGTGAGAATACAGGGGTTGAGTCTTCCCTGGATTCAGATGTGGGCCAATGTGTGCTGATACAGGATGCTACTTCGCGCTTAAGGTCCTAAGCTATGTGTGTTGTTGTTAGCCTCACTGTACAGATGAGGAAATGGGGCGGCTCTCCCTCAGACATGAGTATGACCCCAAGCAGTTGACTCCTGCTCAACATACTAAAGCACTATGCTGTTCTTCAGACGTTCTAGAACCAAGTCACTGAGGCTGGCAGGCAGGCTGGGCCCCTCTGAGTCAGCCACCCAACTTCTCTGGGTCTAAAATTCTATGGAGAGGAAAGCCTCAAGGGCTCCTCTAGCCAGGGGGTCTTCTCGGATCTCCACAGGCTTGTACTGCCTTCAGGGGGAGGCCGTGTGGTCCTGGAACAAAGCCCCTCTGAGGGTGGCAGATGGGGCAGGCAGCCCAGGCACACAGCGTGGTTGGCTTCTACAGCCCACAGCCCACAAAGGCCTTATTGAGTCACTGCCGACCCCCAGCAGAGGCTGAGGTGGCAGTGGCGCCAGGCGCCTGCCACCTAATGACCGTCCTGGCCCTGCCAGATGTTCCACAGACCTTGCAGCACCGATCAGGGCCTGCCTGGCCAGCCAGCCACAGAGGCCACTCCAGCTCCAATTAACCAGCTTCAGCTGAGCAAACAGCGGGCAGCGGGGCCCAGCCTGGGCGGTAGGCCCGGCCGGCAGAGCCTCTGAGTCTAGACTCCAGATGTGAACCGCCACCGCCTGAGCCCCATGGAAAAATGGCACCAGGCCGGGTACGCATTGGTCTTGCACACTAGGAGGCGGGGTGGGTGGTTGGTTAGAGCCTCCAGTGGGCTTGGTGCCAGGCTCACCCTGGGGTGGGGGTGGATTCTTGGGAAGCTGCTTTCATACCGATTTCCCCTGATTTGTGGTGCCCTCTGTATGCCTTGGCTTCTCCTGGTTGCAGCAGGAGGAGGCTGTAAGGGGTGAGACCATCCCTACAAGAGACCCCAATACTCCATGCTTACCAGGTAAGCATGTGGTCAGCATTGTGCTGGTAGTACTCTAGAAATGCTTGACTATATCCCTGTGTGGTGTATGTATGCCTGTCATCCCAGTACTTGTAGAGGCAGCAAGCTGAGAAAAGCCTGGTCTATGTAGCAAATTCCAGGCCGGCCAGCCTTACATGAGAGACAGACCCTATCAAAAAAACAAAAACAAAAACGAGAAAATCGTGATTGATCGTGCTGGTGAACCACTAATCCCAGCACTTGGAGACGAAGGCTGGATGATCAGTTCAAGGTCCCCCATGGCTACAGAGAGTTCACAGCCTCTTTATGAGAAGGGGGGGAGATTAATTGTAATCCTAGATGGCCCCTGCCATCATTACAGATAAGGAAACTGAGGCAGTGAGCCCATTAGTGGGGGGGGAGGGGCATTTGAACCCTGTGTCTGACTTCTAAACTCACTTTCAACCGCTGCAGTAGATTCCTATTTTGTTTTGTTTTGTTGTTGTTGTTGTTTTTAACTTAGGGACAGCATAGGGGTGTGGGGACAGGGAGAAGATGAAAACGTCAAAGGTTTCCCAAGACTGGCTTCCAAGATGGATGGCGGTGTCCTGACATCTGGCCCCTATCCTTAGCTAAAGGGTGAGAGCTTCCTTCCAGGACAAGTTCCCCTTATGGGAAGTCCAGAGCCCAGCTGATTCCATGCAGCATGTCAGACACTAGCTAAGAGACTGAGGGTGTAGCAAGGAACACAAATGGTGGCTCTCCAGAGCTGATACCCTGCAAGACGACATTCCAGCGGAGAGACTGGCTTAAATAGTGGATATGTCAAGGCGAGCACCACAGGAGAAGGGCCTATGCCGTCCAGCTGTCCTTGCAAAATTAAGTACCACTGCCCCACCCCGGGGGTGGGGAGGGGCAGCCAGGCTGGCTGGGGTCTCAGCGGCGGCGTGCGCCTCCTTCCTGCGCTCCCTCTTTGGACACCCCGCGTGACTGCCGGCCACGGGAGGAGCAACATCCTGCGGGGTGTGCCAGGAAAGGCCGCGAGCGGGAAGGAAAGCGCCACCTCTCCCGCCCCCGCCAAGGCCACACCTGGACTCGGCAGGCGGTAGGCCCCGGCCAGCGCCCGGCTCCAGCGAGTCTGGGCCGCCTCCCTACGCACCGCGGGGGCCGCCAGCTGGGCTGGTCGCCCGCGCAGCTTTGTGGCCGGAAGCTGTTCGTCTTGGGGGCGTGGTCTAGGTTGGTCCCACCCAGGAGGGTGGGGTCAACTGGCCCAAGGACAAGCTTTGGAATTTAGTCTGGCTTTACCTTATCTACTTTTGTTTTCTTTCATCCCAGTCACAGGAGACTGGATCTGTGACCTTGCATGTGCGGTGAGAGCGCTTTATCACTGAGCTATATCTCCAACCCTGTACTTTGGTGTCCTTACCTAGAAAATGAGAGAACAATGGCACCCCCAACACCTGGCCTAGCGCGGACTCATGCAGGCACCGTTCGTTAAATGAATGGATGCAAAGGTCTGGAACAGTCCTGAAGCCTGGCGAACACTTCCTTCAGAGGAAGCGGCACCCTTTGTTTCATCTCGGAGCAGGCGGTTTCCTTTTCCAGGGTGGCTGAGGCTTAAGCAGTCCTTGGAAACATAGACACCCAGTGTATCTTCAGTGAAAAGATACCGTGGAAGAAATTCCACGAGGTGTAAAAGCATATTAAGTGAAAGCTAAGTGTGGTGGCACACTCCTGTAATCCTAGAACTGGGGGGGAGGGGAGGGACAGAAGGATTGGGGGTTTGGAGCCAGCTTCACGGCAGAGAGTTTGAGGTCAGTTCAGGCTACATAAGACCCTGTTGTCCCAAAACAAACACTATTTAAATTTGGAGGTAAAACACACACACACACACAATTCCACTTGGAAGATTTACTTTTTGGAGGGTAGTTGTATTTAGAGTGAGTGGGTGGTTGTTGGGTTTTGAGATACGATCTTGCTGTGTAACCCAGGCTAGCCTGGATGGAATTTATATATACCAGACTAGGATTACAAGAATTTTTCTACACATCTATTATTTGTATTTTAAAGACTTGGATCCTAAGCTGGAGAGGTGGCTCAGCGGTCGAGAGTACTTGTTGCACTTGCAGAGCACTGCAAGTGCTCAATTCCCAGAATCTACGTGGTGGCTCACAGTTGTAACTCCAGTCCCGGGGCATCTGACACCATCTTTTGACTACCACAGGCACCGTGCACACACATACATACACTCCTACACATAAAATAATAAATCTACAAAAAATCAGAAATCCATCATGAGGTCCCTACAAGTTTATAGTGTACCTAGATTCAAAAAATAATTTATCAAATTTCATAGTTAAATATTTTGATCCAGAGGCTAGAGCCAGAGCTGTTGGTAGAGCATTGATCTACAAGAGGGAGACCCTGGGCTCAATCCCTCTTACAAAACCAATTGGTAACAAGAACCTCAGCGGGAAACAAAGACAAGACATGAATGAAAATCCATTGTACTCAAATACACAGAAAACTGAGGAGAGGAAGATCATCTTCCTCCCTGGTTTTTCATCACTTCCTCCAGGACTGAGTCCTGGTCCAAAAGAGGAAAAGGGCTCAGCATAGAGGAGAGAAGCCAGAGGCTTGGGGGGGGCCGCGGGGGGGGGGCAGTAAACAGTGCCAGACCAAGGAACTTAGAAGAGACCATGGGATGGATAGAAAGGAGAGGCAGCGAACTCAAGGCATGCTGTAGAGTGGACCCAAGGTCATCCAGATGTCCCTTAGCGTTTCCTGGCAGTTTTCTCACGGCCTCATTCATGTGAATAATCAAGTTCTTACAGCTCACCACCAAAAAACAGAGGACCAGAAGTTGGTACAAGGAAACAGGTTTATTCAAATGCAGCCGTAGGACTGGGTGTGGTGGTACATGCCTGTAATCCCAATACAAGGTTCAGAAGTTTGAGGCTGCCAGCCAGGCAAGAACTCAGTGGTCAGGCAAGACAGCTCACCTGTATCCAAGCTGATGGCCTGAGACTCCACGTGGTGGAAAAAAAAAGAAGCAACTCCTGGTAATTGTTCCCTGGGTTTTACACATGTGCTGGAGTGTGCACTCATCCTACACACAAAAATATAAATAATTAAAATGCAGCAGTTAAAGACTAGCCTTGGCTATGAGAAACTCTCAAAACAGAGACACATCCAGTAAGATGACCCTGGATAGAAAGCACTTGCTGCCAAGCCTAATAACCTAAGTTTGATCCTCAGAACCCACGTGGTGGAAGGAGAGAGCTGCTTCCTGCAAGCTGTCTCCACCTTGGCATGCACACATACATACACTAAAATAATGTAGTTAAGTTTTATTTCAAAAAAGACAGAGCCAGGTTGTGGTGGCATTCGCCTTTAATCCCAGCACTTGGGAGGCAGAGGCAGGCAGATCTCTGTGAGTTTGAGTCCAACCTGGTCCACAAGAGCTAGTTCAAGGACCAGGACAGGCTCCAAAGCTACACAGAGAAACCCCATTTGGGGGGGGGGGGATCCCAAAAGACAGAGGGAAGAAGAAAGGATGGGGAAAGGAAAGGAGTCAACCTTGCAGAAGGTGGATGAGGAGGCTCTCTACCTTGAATCTCTTAAGGAGGTCACAGGAACTTCTGAGGCAAACTATAGGGAATTCATACTCTGGCAGGGCCTTCTTCCGCCAGGGGTGAACTTTGTTCTCCAGCTAGTTACCCAGAACTGAGGGACTTCTCTTTAGCCCAGTTTGAGAGCCCAGGGAACAGGGGACAGTTTCAAAGCAATTCCTCATGCATCCTCTCGCCTTGAAAAGTCCTGAGACAGAGGCTGAGGACTGCAGCTCAGTGTAACTGCACTGGCCTGACATGCAAGGCCAAGATTTAATCCTCTACATTGCAAAAGAAAGAAAAGTTCCAGGCCTCAAGATCTCTGGGGCCTGGTTGGGTCCCAGAAAGAAGCATATCCCAGCAGGGTTGATATGAAGATATCTGGGGTATTGCAGAGGTTCAGAAGCCTTGAGAAGAATGAGCTGCATTTCTTACCCACCCACCACAGGGTGTTGTAGGAGCAAAGGGCCTAGGAAACTTTTCCTTGTGCACAGTGTCTGCTGCAATGTACACATTTGGATGTGCACAAGACACATGTCTTAGGGTTTCTGTTGCAATGATGAAACACCACAACCAAAAGCAACTTGGGGAGGGATTTATTTGGCTTTCTCATCTTGAGTCACAGTTCATTGAAGGAAGCCAAGGCAGGAACTCAAACTGGGTGGAAACCTGGAGGCAGGAGCTGATGCATAGGCCTTGGAGGGGTGCTGCTTACTGGCTTGATCCTCACTATTTGCTCTTACAGAACCTAGGACCACAAGCTTAGGGGTGGCCCCACCCACAATAAATTGGGTCTTCTCCCAACTGTCTAATTTTAAAAAATATTTGTATGCCTTTAATCCCAGCATTTTGGAGGCAGGGGCAGGCAGATCTCTTGAGTTTGGGGCCAGCCTGATAAATTTGGTGAGTTCCAGGACAGCCAGGGCTACACAGGGACACATACCCCCTCCCAAAGATAAAGAAAGAAAATGTCCTACAGGCTTGCCTACAGCTCTATCTTATAAAGAAATTTTTCTAAGTTGAGCTTCCCTCATCTCAGATAACTCTCTAGTTTGTGTCAAATTGACTTAAAAACTAGTGAGGACAACACATGCACACAAAAACTTACATGCGTGTGAACCTACATATACTTTTGTGAATGGCCCTGTCTAGGAGACACCAGTCTGAACTGGGCAACACAGGCATGAACTTCATGTAAGAAATATACCAACAGTAGTTGCCATTCTTACTGTGTGCTGGCAGCACTCTAGGTGATGGAGGCCTTAATATTCTTAAGCCTCATCATCCCCATGCCATAAGGTGAGTTCCCATTCTACAGATTGGGAAATAAAGGCACAGAAGGGAAAGGATCTACCCAAGGCCATATAGTAATCAAGAACCTTCTCTCTCATGAGGACACCACTTTCTCCCTAGCTGGCTGGTCCATCACCTGGCAATAGTACACACTTTTAATTCCAGCACTCAGGAGGCAGAAGGAGGCAGGTCTCTGAGTTCAAGACCAGCCTGGTCTTCAGATCAAGCTCCAGGACAGCCAGGGCTACACAGAGAAATTATTTCTTGGGAAAAAAAAAAAAAAAAGGCCTGTGGTGGCTTACGCCTTTGGTTCCAGCACTCAGGGAGGCAGATGCAGGCAGATCTCTGAGTCCCAGGACAGCCAGGGCTACACAAAGAAACCCTGGGGAGAGGGAGATGGAGAGGGAGAGAAGAGAGAACCATTGTTGGGTCTGTCGAGGTGGCCCAGTGGGCGAGAGCATTTGCTCTTGCAGAGGTCCTTAGGTTCACGACACCCATATGGTGACTTGCAGCCATCTGAAGCTCTGTAACTCCAGTAACATCCAGGAGATCTGATAGCCTCTTCTGCAGACACCAGCCACTCATGTGGTGCAGAGATACATGCAGATGAAATATACATCTAAAAATCTTAAAAAAAAAAAAAAAAGACCTTTTATTAGACTAGGAGTGTGGTTTAATGATAAAATACTTATTTAACAAGTATAAGGCTGTAAATGAACTTTCTCATCGGGATCACCAGCTTACAGATAATGACACAGAGACTTCTTATTACGAATGTTTCGCCTTAGCTTAAGCTTGTTCCTAACTAGTTTTTGTAACTTAACCCACATTTTTAAATCTTCATTCGCCTCATCTCTCCATACTGCTCATGCTGCTTCCTCCATGTCCAGCTGGCAACTCAACCGCTCTTCTTCCCAGAGCTCTCTCTCTGCCCTAAAGTCCCACCTACACCTCCTGGCAGGCTATTGGCCATTCAGCTCTTTATTACACCAATCACGGCAACACATCTTCACACAGAGTACAGAATATTCCTCAATAAGGTTGTTTTTGTTGTTGTCTCTCATTTTTGTATTAGTTCTTTGAGAACGTCACACAATATTCTTTTATCATACTCAACCCCTACCCTACTCCTAAACCTACCCCACCTTCCCTACTCGCCCAACTTTGAATCCTTTTTTTGTTTTTTAACCCATCTAGGCCAATGTGTGTTGCTTATATATTCTTATGTTTGTGGCCTTCTGAAATGTGAGCCACCGACCAGGGACCACACCATTGAAGAAAATTGACTCTCCCTCTCCCAGCAGACATCAGTTGCCAAAAACTTTCTCCGCTAGGGGTGGGGCTTGACGCTACCTCCCCTGTCTGCACTGAGACTTTGTCCGGGTGGAGGTTTCACGGGCCTTGTGCATGCTGTCACAACCTCTCGGTTCTTATGTGGGGCTGCCCTGCTGTGTCTGGGGAACACTTACCATTGCCTCTGGCTCTTACCATCTTCCACCACCTCTTCCACAATAACCCTGAGCCTTGGGAGGAGGGTTGTGAAGAAGACGTTCCATTTAGGGCTCAGCACTCTGCAGTCTCTTATTCTCTATACCTTGACCAGTTGTGTTCATTTCCATCTGTTGTGAACAGAAACTTCTCAGATGAGGATTAAGAGACTCACTAACCTATGGGTGTAAAAGAAGCCATTAGGAGTCAATTTAATACTGTTTAATCAATTAATTTAATATTTAATTACATAACTAAATGTTATTTAATACCAAAGACTATTTAGCAGGGTAGTAGTAGTAGGTTGTCCTTAGAGTCTATGATCTTTTAGCCACAGGTTCTTGGCCTGATAATGGTGTTAGGTATGGGGTTCACCTTAGAGATCAATATTTAAACCCAATCAGAAATTGATTGGTTATTCCCATGTTTGTGGCACTATTGTATCATTGGACAGGCTTCATAGCTGGATAAGACTGATAATTACTTTTTCCTCTGGTAGCATAGATAGCACCTTCCAGACCATGAAGCCTGCCAATAGGGACGAAGCTTCCTGGTCAGCACCAGCTTGATTTCTCCATGTTCTATGACTCAAGTATGTGCTGTTTTCAGCAAGGGGGTCTAACTGTCAAATTCTCATAGCATTGGCAATAGTCTGTAATGTTTGAGTGTCTATGGGGTTTCTCATTGGCCTACAGCTTCAAAGGAGGTAACCCATTCCTGGCACTGGCCTTTTTGCTGTTAGCCTGTAGTGTCTATAGGGGCATTGTTGTCCCATTATAGGGTAACTCCATCTTAATTCTGTGTGTGTCTAGGAAGCTTCTGTGGTAGTGTCTATAGGGAGGTAGGATAGAGGAGATAATACTACAAAGAGGGACTAATAACACTAAAGACCGTTTTTGTTTGTTTTGGTGTTTCAAGACAGGGTTTCTCTGTGTAGCCTTGGCCGGCCTGGAACTTGCTTCTAGACCTGGCTGGCCTACACTGACCGAGATCCACCTACCTCTGCCTCCGGAGTGCTGGGTATCAGATTCTAGCACTTGGGAGGCAAAGACACGATAGCTTCAAGTTTGAAGCCAGCCTGGTCCACATAGTAAATTTCAAGCCAGCCAGGGAGACACAGGGAGATTCTGTCTCACACACACATACATACACACACACACACAAAACAAAAAACAAAAACAAAAAACACGGAGAGGGAGGTAAGTGAAAGAGCCTGAATTCATGAATGGGGTGGGGGTGGGGTCCAAAGGAGAAAAGTAGAAACAGCAAAAAGTGAATTAGTCATTCCGAAGTTATTTTCCTCGATGGATGAGGAGGCTGAGGCAGGAAGATAGTGGCATTATAAGCCAGCCTGGGTTACAAAGGGAGGCCTTGTCTTTAAAAACAAATATCCAAGTTACTTTCCATCATAAAGGTCACAGGCACAGAATGGGGACTCCCCAGCACACCTGGCTGAACTAGCTTGCTAAGCAGTTGGCTTGCAGCCCTTCCAATTTCTTGGATAGTCAGATAAGCATCTTGATTTGGATTTTGCCAAGTGACCATTTTGACCATTTTGATCTAGTGCCAGAGCTCAGGCTAAACCAGTGGCTGCTATGCTCTTTCCCCCACATTGCACATGCCTATACGCTTGTGTCTCCGGTACACTTAGGAGTATGTGCGTTTGTGAGAATGTGGTGGGCTGCGTGGTGAGGAGCCACCAGCTGAGAATGGGCTTATAAAACTTTTTAAGCCTGTTGGTAGCAACTCCTGAACCTGTGCCCTTCTGCCTTCTCTCTGCTCTGTGTGTGTGTGTGTGTGTGTGTGTGTGTGTGTTAGGTCTGGTCTGGATTTGGGGTCCTTATTTCTCTCTGCCTAGGTCACTTCCAAGTTTAGGTTTTCTGTGTCCCTTCACCCATCCCATCTCCCAAGTAGCCTTTCTCTTTTCTGCCCCCAAGGAAGACCTCCAGAAATGGCAGAAACTCTGAATTAGAGAAACAGGACATGCCATTCTGACTGTACCATTCTCTCCTTGTGGGTTCTCATCATCTGTGAAGTGGGAATACGGGGTCACCAGTCACATTAGTCTCGTGTCATTCTTTCTTCCTTGCCTCTTTTCTCATCATCAGACAGCTTTTCCACTCTGACCAAATTGACCATATCCAGTTTCTAAGTGCAAACCCTGCCTCTATCAATTTGCTCATCAACTAGTCGATAATTACTCTGGAGTTACCTGGGACATATTTGAGGAGCAGTCTGGAAGTATCCCAGTGTGGCTACAGCTTGCTGTGATAGGTGGTTGGTGGGCCAGTGCCAGCCGTGGGAAATTGCAACTGAGAAAGTATGGATGGGAAATGCATGTTTCTCCCTTTAAAAATTCTTATTCCCGTCTGTGTCCTGTTTAAGCTTCATGGGATGAAAATGTCCTAAAAATAAAGAATTAAGTAAGAAGAGGAATCCCATTACCTGGAATTTTAAAAGGCTCTCTCAGGGTTTGCGGGGACCCCCTTCCCAGCCGCTGTGTGGTCTGGCCAGGGCCAGGCAAGTCCCCCGCCCACCCACTCCAGTCCCAAGCTTTCCCGGGATTCACATGGTAATGAAGGCATCCATCTTCCCACACATACACACTCAGGACCCTCTTGTCCACACAATGGCCCCAGCGAGTGGCCCCACCACCTGTTGGATTTTCCCAGGGAAGGGAGGGAGCTGACCAAGAGGAGGAGCCAGGCTCCCAGCCCCCATCTCCTACAGACCCTTATCTTGGGAATCAACCAGCCAGAGCCTGCTGTCCTTGGCTCGGCTAGCAGCCATCCTCCTCCACACTGTATTTCCTCCTCAGCAAATGGAAGTGATGCTGTACATGTTAGCAACTCAGTGTGGCAGGCCAGGCTACCGATGTCAAGGCCGTGGCAAGCTAGCAAAGGTATACTGCAGGACAAATGGAGAATGGTCCAGGGTTAAGCACCAGGCTAGAGCTGCAACCCCTCCCCCCCAGCTTTTAAAAATTTTACTAATCTAATTAATTTTTTCCTGATAGATTTCTTCCCCAGCACGCAGGAAGCCCTGGGTTCCAGTCCCAAGAACAACTCCAGTCCTGGTGGTTTCTTGGAGACTTAGCTGGACTAAGCTGGACAAGAGGAAGTCTCGAGTTTGTCATTGTCTCCTATTTTCCCACCACAGCCTTACTAGTGGCACAGTTAGGATCCCATTTGCAAGGATATATGCCCACCAAGCAGCAGAGCCAGGATATGAAGGCAGTTTTGCTATTCCAGCCTGAAATTGGAAGCACATTAGATCATTATCATCATTATTAATATCAATTAATGAGTTTAGGTCATGACCTTGGTCAGGTGAAAACCTTAAGAAAGCTAAGAAGGGAAAGAGACCAAATGTTACCCACCACTGTCTCCCCAGAACTTGGCCAGAGCATGACAGTAGGTGCTTAAAACTGAAGATCAAAACCAAGTCTGATGGACCCGACCAAAATTCCTGCTCTCACTCCAGATGCTGAGGCATAAGGATTGCAATTTCTTTCTTTTTTTTTTTTAATTTGTTTTATTTTTGAAATAGGATCTTAAGTACACAGGCTGACCTTGAATTTGCTGTGTAACTAAAGATGATGTTGACTTCTGATCCTCCTGCCTCTACCTCCTGAGGGCTGAGATTACAGAACTGTGCCAACTTTACGTGGTGCTAGGAACAGAGCACTGGGCTTCCGGCATGTTAGGCACACATAACTGAGCTTCACTGCCTGCCCAGGATTATAGCAAGACCCTGCCTAGATTGTCTAGAAAACAAAACAAGCAAGCAAACAAGCAAAAATAAAAGAATCTGAAGAGTGAATGACACCTTTAATCCCAGCATTCGGGAGGCAGAGGCAGAAGGGTCTCTGTGAGTTCGAGACCAGCCCTGGCCTACAGAATGAGTTCCAGGACAGGCTGCAAACCATAGCTAAAGAGAAACCCTGTCTTAAAAAAAATAAATTAATTTAAAAAAAATAAAAGAGTTGGGGGAGGGAAGGGAGAGGGAGAAGGGATTGACATGTGAAGCAAGCTTGTTCCTAATTTAAACTAAGAAAAAAGAAAAAAGAAAAGAAAAGTGAATGGATTGCATGACCAGGTGATGGCCACATATTTTCACTCTACAAATGTAATGCCATAGATGATGAAGGCCTCCTGGAATCAAGGTGCTCAGCTCTGGATGCTTCCAAGCTTTGTTTGTCAGGTCTCTAAGTGATGCTGGAGACATTATTCCTACTTGGTTTATAGCCTCCAACACCTCAAATGCTCGTGAACTAAATGAGTCCCCAAACATACAATTCCACCTCAGCATGAAGGAAGGACACTGGGGTGATCTGGGACTTTTGCCAACTACAGTTAAAAACAGAATCTGAAAGTCCATTCTGATGGGATCTTGGAAGTCATGGGCTCCCCAGGTCTCCATTCCCCACTTCCCAAATCCATCTCCTCCTGCCCACACATGCAAGCTAGTTATCTCAGCATTCAGGAGAGGGGACCAAGAATCCCATTCCATTTAAAGCCAAACGTGTTTCTAAGTGCTCCACTGTGGATGTGCCATCATTTCAGTCAGCACAGTAGCACCAAGACTATCAAAGGATGCAGAAACATGGACAACACAGCAAAAGTCCACATCCAGCCTGAGTTGCCCATATAATCCCCATCCTAATCCCTATTAAAACAGTTTGCCAAAGCCGGGTGGGGTGTGGTGGCACATGCCTTTAATCCCACCCAGCACTTGAGAGGCAAAGGCAGGTGGATCTCTGATTCAGCCTAATCTACAGATTGATTTCCAGCACAACTAGGGCTGTGAAGAGAAACTCTGTCTTAAAAAGAGAAAGAAAAAAAAATTGCCAATGTCTCCATGCTTTTTTGTTTTTGACATGGGGTCTTTTTTTTTTTTTTTTTTTTTATGTGCACTGGTGTTTTGCTTGTTTGTATGTCCGGGTAAAGGTGTTAGATCCCTGGATTTGGAGTTACAGACAGTTATGAGCTGCCATGTGGGTGTTGGGAATTGAACCCAGATCCTCTGGAAGAGCAACCAGTGCTCCCAACCTCTGACCCATCTCTCTAACCCCTTGACATGGGGTCTTAGACTGACCTTAAATCCCTCTGTAAGAAAAGAAGACTTCAAACTCCTGCTTCAGTTGCCTCTGCTTCTCAAATGCTGGGATTACAAATGTTTGCCCTCATGCTCAGTTGTGCCCTTAAGAAATGAGTTCTACTGAGCATGGTGGCATACACCTTCAATAACCAGCACTCCAGAGGCAGAGACAGGCAGGTCTCTGTGAGTTTGAGGTCAGCCTGCCCTGCATATCCAGTTTCATGCCAGCCAGGTTTACATAGTGAGACCCTGTCTCAAAAACAAACAGAAAACCTATGTTCTATGGCTGGAAAGGTAAGAAAGCATTTGCCTAGTATGCACAAAGCCCTTGGTTCAGTTCCCAGCACTAACATCTGTCATCTCAGTACTTAAAAGATGGGAGATAGAGGGATCCACCAAGGATGGCCATTCTGAGCTACATTGCAAGTTCAAGGCCAGCTGGAGCTACATAAGACCTTGTCATAGAAAGAAAAGGGCCAGAGAGATGATTTAATGGTTCAGAGTGTTTGTTGCTCTTACAGAGGACCCAGCACCCACATGGTGGCTCACAACAGCCTGTCACTCTAGCTCCTGGAGATCTGACACCTCTGGCTCCCATGAGCACCCACAAACACGTACACCTGGTTAAATTTTTTTTAATCTAAAATAAATAAAGAAAACTAGCCTTGGTTGGGTTTGCAGCCAGCATCTTACCTGAGAAGGTGAAGCCCTTACCATCTGAGATGCACAAGAAAGGTACTGGGGTAGCTATCCTAGCCTTGTTAAACAAGACGGAGGCAGGGGTGCATTGAAAACCTTACTGCTATAGAAAAAATTGAAAGTCAGGTATAATGTGCATGCCTTTAATCCCAGTGCTCTGGAGGCAGAAGTCGGCCTAGTCTACAGAGTGATTTCCAGGCTAGCCAGGGCCACACAGAGAGACCCTGTCTCCAAAAACAACAAAAGCAGAAGTCACTAAAGATCCATCCGGAACAATTCCATTTATATCAAGTATTCAGATCAGTCAGATGTATAAAGACAGAATTAAGTAGAGGCCTGGGGTAGGTACCATGGGAGTCATTACTAATGGCTCCTATGAAGCAGGGGTAATGCTCCAGAACCACAGTTGTGACGGTGACACAGCTCTGCCACAATACACTAGACACCACTGAGGAGCAAGCCATTGTTTGGATATCTTTAAAAGTTTGTTTTATCAGCGTGTGTGTGTGTGTGTGTGTGTGTGTGTGTGTGTTTGGTGGAAAAGGATCAGCAGACAGCTCTCTGGAGTTGTCTCTCTTTCCACCTTTATATGAGGTCATGGTCGTGGGATTGAACTCAGGTCAACAGCAAGTACCTCTATCTTTCTTTTTTTTTAACATTTTATTTATTTAGTATACAGTATTCTGCCTGCACAGCAGAAGAGGACACCAGATCTCATTACAGATGGTTGTGAGCCACCATGTAGTTGCTGGGAATTGAACTCAGGACCCTCAGCAAGAGCAGTCAGTGAGTGCTCTTAATCTCTGAGCCATCTCTTCATCCCCCCTATCTTTCATCTTAAGGCACAAACCAGGTTTTTTGTTTGTTTGGTTTGGTTTGGTTTTTTGTTTTTTGTTTGTTTTTTGGTCTGTTTTTTTTTTTTAAGATTGTATTTATTTATTATGTATATAACATTCTGCTTCCATGTACATCTGCACACCAGAAGAGGGCACCAGATCTCCCAATGGATGGTTGTGAGCCACCATGTGGTTGCTGGGAATTGAACTCAGGACCTGTGGAAGAGCAGTCAGTGCTTTTAACCTCTGAGCCATCTCTCCAGCCCGGTCTATTTTTTTGTTGTTGTTTGTTTGTTTGTTTTGAGACAGCGTTTCTCTGTAGCTTTGGATGCTGTAGACCAGGCTGGTCTCAAAATCACAGAGATCTGCCTGCCTCTACCTCTGCATCCTGAGTACTGGGATTAAAGGCGAGTGCCACCAATGCCCAACTCAAACCAAGTTTTTGATATTGTTGTTTGCAGTACTGAGGATTGAAGCCAGGATTGCATACATTCCAGGCAAATACTGAACTACAGCCCCAGTCTATTGTTTTCATTTGTTCGTTTGTTTGTTTTAAACAGGTCTTATTGTGTAGTCCCAACTATCCTGAAACTCACTCTATAGACCAGGCTGACCTCAAACTCAGAGATCCACCTACCTCTGCCTCTTGAATGCTAGGGTTTTAAAAAAGGCATTCACCAGTAAACCTGGATGTCTTCCTTTTTAAAAGATTTATCTTTTATTTTATCTTATTTATTTATTTATTTATTTATTGGTTTTTTGAGACAGGGTTTCTCTGTGTAGCTTTGGAGCCTATCCTAGTACTCGCTCTGTAGACCAGGCTGGCCTCGAACTCACAGAGATCACCTGCCTCTGCCTCCCGAGTGCTGGGATTAACGGTGTGTGCCACCAACGCCCGGCCTTATCTTTTATTTTAAATTGTATGTATGTGTGTGCACGTGTGGGGGTGTGTGCATGTACATACCGATGCCAGTGGAAGAGGCCACAATGCATTAGATTCCTAGAGCTGAAGTTACAGATGGTGTGAGCTGCCATATGGGTGCTGGAAACCAAACTTGGGTCCTTTGAAGGAGCAGCAAATGTTCTTAACTGATAAACTATCTCTCCAACCCTGGTAGTTTTCTTTTTTAAGGCAGGGTCTTGTTGTTGGGTGGTGGTGATGCAAGCCTTTAATCCCAGCACTCCGGAGGCAGAGACAGGCAGATCTCTGTGGGTCCAGCGTGGTCTACAGAGTGAGTTCCAGGAGCTACACAGAAAAACCCTGTCTCAAAAAAAAAAAAAAAAAAAAAAAAAAAAAAAAAAAAAAAAAAACCAGGGTCTTATTGGCGTAGCTCAGGCTGGCCTGGAATACACTATGTAGCATCGGTAAGCCCAATTTTCCAGGCTCCTGCTTCCACCTTCCAAGGGCTGAAATTACAGGCCAACATTCCATGCTCCACTAGTCCTCATTCTCTCAAGTGACTGCAACACCATGATTCGAGACATGACTTGGTAATGGCTGTGTGGCTTTTTCCAGCTGGCTGCTCTTCTCAGACATACATTATTTCCCACGTTTGAGGACATCCTTAGGACAAATTCCTGAAAGGAAAGTGCTGTCTCATGAGGTCCCAGAGGCATGAGGGATTCATAGTTTATTCAGCCATTCTTCCAGCGGCTGTTTACTAAGACTTTCTTCTGGTTGCTCTTTCAAACAGGCTGGTGCAAACACTGTGGGAAGTCTCCTTGACCCTTTGGCTGCCTGTCAGCATTGTGGGTTTACCCTCCCAAAAAAACAGAACAAATTAACCTGACTTTTTAAAAAACTGGATTTTAAAGTATTTTCATTCGTGTGTGTGTGTGTGTGTGTGTGTGTGTGTAAGTTTGGAAGCCAGAAGACAATTTTGGGGAGTCAGTTCACACCCTCCATCGTGTGAGTCCCTGAGATTGAAAGAACTGAGTTTATCAGGCTCAGTGGCAGATATCTTTACCAGCTGAGCCATCTCACAGGCCTTTTAAAACTGACCTGAGGGGCTAGAGAGATGGCGCAGCAGTTAAGAGCGCTGGCTGCTCTTCCAGAGGACCCGGATTCATTTCCCAGCACCCACATGGCAGCTCATACCTGTCTGTAATTCCAGTTCCAGGGGCTCTGATGCCAGTACGCATAAAATAAGTTAAATAAATTATTTAAAAATAAATAAATAAATAAATAAATAAATAAATAAATAAATAAAACTGATCTGAGACAGAGGCTCATGCAACCCAGCCTGGCCCCAAACTCACTATGTAGCTAAGGATGACCTCAAACTTTTGATCTTCCTCTCTCTACCTCCCCAGTGCAGACAGACAGACTGACAGAACTGGAAAGATGGCTTAGCAGTTAAGAGTACTTGTTACTTTTACAGAGGACCGAAGTTTGGTTCTTAGTACCCATATGGTGGCTTACACCCATCAGGAACTCCAGTTCCAGGGAGTCCAATGTCCCCTTCTGGCCTCTTTGGGCACCAGGTAATACATACAATACAGTTACATGTGTGCAGGAAAAAAGTCATACACATAAATAAAAATACATTAATTAAAAAAGATAGCTTATCTTTTGCACATCACACAATGGTGTGCACTTCTCACCCTAGGATAGGAGGCTGCAGTGACAGGGCAGGGGTATCTGAGTTCCAGGCCAGCCTGAGCTACATAGCAAAATAATCTCAAAATTAGTAGTAGTGGTAATAATAATAATATCTGTTCTCACATGAGATAATGCTATGCATTTGTATTGTCTCCTTGTGCCCACCTCCAAAATAAAAGCTGTCCAGGACAAAGACTGGAGTTGTTTCCGTCGCCTGTAATATCTCAGCACTGACCAGAATCTGGCACATAGGATCCTCCAGATACTTTGTTTTGTTGATTTGGGGTCTCATATAGCCCAGGACACAAACGATTCTTAGCTGAGAACGACTTTTAACCTCTGTTGCTCCTGCCAAGTGCTGAGATTATGGGTTTGTCTCCACACCATGCTGGGCTTCCCTAGGGATTCTTGAGTTAGGTTTGTAAAGTCCCAGCAGACAAGAAGCTAAAGAAGGTATGGTGCAGAGGACCCACAGGCTTTGTGATTCTAAATTATAGCAGCGGTCCTTACACACTACCGCCTGTGCCTTTGGTCCACTTGCTGCTGTTGAAGACCTCCAGGTACATGGAGCCTCACCAGAGGCGATTCTTGGATCAGCTTCTGCATAAGTGGCTGTGAGAGTTCAGTAGGAGGTTTTGAGCCCCACTGTGGCCAGGATGGTGTGGTTGCACCCACAGATTCCTGTGCCTCCCTACATCTGGGTGGTGTGCGGTGCAGGGTGTGGGTGCGGTAGACCCAGGTTGAGATACAGGATCCCGTCATCCCTGAGACCCAGACCTCGGTCCCTGGCTTCCCAGGCCCTCCCCAGCGGCCGCGAGGGAAGGATGCCGGAAACTGGCCTGTCGGTTTTTCCCAGGCCCCCGCCCCACTCTCGCGAACATCTGGTCACAAACATCTGCCCTTAGCCTTTGTCGCACAGCCGGGGCCAGCCTCGCACCCATCTGCCGCCGCCCCCGGCGCCCGCCCCATCTGTGCCCTGCCTCGCCCAGGCCACCGATCGGTTCCCACGGTCCAGCGCTCACAGTCCGGGCTCCCATCTGCCGGGGCGGGTGCCCTGGCGGGGGATGCTTTCGGGCAGTGCGCGCCCAGAACAAAGCCGGGTGCGAGCCTCTCACAGGCCCGGTCCTACTCAGTCCTAAGTCGCTGCAGGAGCATCTGGGGCCGAGGTCCATGTCCAGCTCTGCCTCAGTTCTGAACACTGCAGGCCTGGGCCTAAGGTGCTGGCCTTGGTTGTGGGTTTTTTTGGTTGTTGTTTTTAGGTGGTGCCATTAACTTGCCCTGTGCTGGGTCTTGCAGCCACCTTGCCTCCAAAGCTTAGGCACAGGCAAGTACTTGCTCCCTTAGTAGCCGGGAATGATACGGAACTTCCCATCCTCTTGCTGATATCACAGACAAGGACCACCATGCCTAAGTTATGCAGTGCTGGGGGTCAAACCCAGGCCCTCGTGAATGTTTGGTAACCATCTAACGACTTAGCTACATCTTTAGCCACCTCATAGTTTTTCTTTTCCTTTTAAAAAAGATTTATTGTTTTAATTATGCATGTGTCTGTGGTGAAGTCAGGGAGGAGTAAGTTCATGCCAGCGCCCATGACGACCAGAGACAACAAATCCACCTGGAGTAACAGATGGTTGTAAGCTGCCAGTGTGGTGCTGGGACTCCTATTGAAGCCATTTCTCCAGTCTCCCCTCTTCCTTCTGTAAGGACTGACACACTCCAGAGAGCTTTGTCTCCTTAGCTGAGCTGCTGCTCCCTTTTCTCTAAGGCTAGTAGCTGATCACCCCCACATCCACTGTCTGTCATGAAGTGAGCATGTTTTCTTCCAGGACATGCTTCTATTTTTTGAGGTTGTTGGTGTTTTTTGTTTCTTTCTTTCTTTCTTTATTCTTTCAGAATGGTGAGTCCCACTTCCCAACCATTTCATCAAGAAAAACTTACATATCAATACCACCGTTCTGTTTTTGTTTTCAAGGCAGGGTTTCTCTGTGTGTGGCTCTGGCTGTCCTAGAACTCACGCTGTAGACCAGGCTAGCCTCAAACTCACAGAGATCGGCCTGCTTCTGCCTCCGGAGTCCTGGGATTAAAGGTGTGCGCCGCCACCACCTGGTCCATGCTTCTATTTATTAATCTCCCAAGCTTCTTTCTTTCCAGGGGTCCCAACCTCCCTAATGCTTCAGTCTACAGATCATCAGGTTGTGGTGATCCACAATTATAAAATTGTTTTCAATGCTACTTCACAACAGGAATTTTGCTACTATTATGAATCTTCATGTAAATATCTGTGTTTTCCGATGGTCTTAGATGACCCTGCGAAAGGATCATTCGACTCCCAAGGGGGTGTGACCAGTTAGACTTTGCTGCACGTAAACATCTTGCCATTGCTGGGAAGATTTTTACGTGTTTGTTTTTCCTGCCATTCTGCATTTGCCCTTAGCAAGAGTCGGTCTCGTATCTGTCGAGTGCCCTCGTCCGTCCAGCTCACCAAGATGAAATCTTGCACAGTTGGCCATTGTCATTTCATTTCTGTTCCACGGAGGACAAGGCACTTTCCATTCGTGGCTGCTGGGCAAGTGCTAAGGGTTCCAGCCCGCATCTGCAGTGTGTGAAAGACTCTCTGGGTTTGTCTGTGGGAGTGAGAGCAAGCCTCTGGGTCACTGGGTGTTTAAATGTTCACTTTTACTCCTTGTTGCCACACAGAGCTCCAAGCGATCCTACCAGTTTCCACGCCTACCAGCAGAGGACCAGAGGTTTCCTTCCCCCACACCATCAGCAGCCTTTTAAATTAGCTGCCTTGAAAGGGCTTTGCAGTGTGATGTAGCCATTGGTCTGCATCTGCCTCATTGGGGCAGTAGCCTCCTCTGACAGAAAGACCCCCCCCCCTTGACTTCTATGGGCAGCCCCCCACAGTTCCATGTGTTTCTCCATCACAGCCTGGGAAACTTGGGAGATGATGGCCTCATTACAGTCTGCCTCTTCCACCAGGCTGAGTTCCCCAGGCAGGGACCAGAGTTTCAGGGCTACTGAACCAGCTGTGAAGGGTACACAGGCGAGTGCTATAGATAGTGTTCTTGCAGGAGTTTTCCCTACCCAGAATATATGGCTTTCACTATTCAAAGAAGTGTGCTGTTGAGGTGACAATGGCCAGCTCCAGACAGCTTCTGCATGTCCCAAGCCAATTGTTCCCATTTGGTTACTCCCAGCTGAATGAATGGGGTTCCCTAAAGTCATGAAGTCAAATCATTCCCTGTGGTGCAAGTGTGAGCCATGGAGTTACTATGGAATAAATAGCCACAGTGCAGCCTCTAAGACATAACATAGTGATGGGAACAATAATTAAAAAGCAGTGTCTCCTGAAGGTTGATTTTGCTGGAGGCTGTTCCAAGCTCCTCACTGGCCTAATCATTTCACCCTCACAGAGGTGGGAGTGTCTGCCATCCATACTCTCAAAGATAATGACACAGCTGAAATGAAGCAGCTCAGTCCTGTGGAGCCAAGCAGATGCTTGGGGCCTCTGAGATACCAAGAAAAAGCTCCCTTTCATCCTTAAGTGTCCCTGGATATCTTTTTTATTACTGTTTGTGGTGATGGTGTTTGTGGCAAGCTCTCCCATTGTTGCCCAGGCTGGCCAGAAGTCACTATGTAGCCCAGGCTAGCCTTGAACTAAAGGTAACCTTCTTGCCTCTGCTTCCCAAGTGCTAGGATTACAGGCTGAGCCATCAAACCCAGCTTCCTGGATGTGTTAACTTCCTTTTAACCAGCACACCACTACTTTGGCCTCAGTAAAATGATAATGATACTTTAAAAAAGAAAAGTAGGAAAGGCATTGTGGTGAGTCACACATAGCGTCTGAATCCAGCTGTCCTGCTTGGGGCCTGAGATGAGGCAGTAGCTAGAGGTGCCAACCCCTGGTGACAGGATACTCAGAGTTGGGTGGAGCAAGACAGGAAGGGGGTGCTCAAGGCTTTAAAGGAGGGGCAGGGAGCTGGGTGGGGTCCTATGAAAACCTCAACCTCAGCTGCTCCCCTGGTTCCAGGCCCTGGAGCAGTGGGAGGGGGAACCCAGGTGTATGGGAGGTAGGTGAGTCAAAGGAAGGCCAGGTCATGTGCTAGGGAGGGAGGGGTGCTGCTTCCATGACGGGATCTCTGGAGGCTCCTGTCGGTCCCCAGTGGGTGCATGCAGAAACCACTGAGGCCCCACCCAGAGGTCTCTTGTGCAATCTCCTTGTCCCGCCCTTCCACCTCTGCTGGGCTTTGCTTAGACTGTAGCCTCAGAGCACTCCAGGGTCAGGCTAACTCCTACACTGAAGACCTGGGAAAGGGCTAGGCCAGCACTCTTGGGTGTGAGACTCCTGAGGTCTGGATAGCTATGGCTGTGTGTCTGTGGGGCTTTTGTAGCCTTCTGAAGCACATATTCATGCTGAGGGTCAAGGGGTTGTGTATAACTAAAAACACTTGGGGCTGGGTGACAGTATAGGGATCTTGGTGGGATTTTTGCTTGTTTTAATTTTTTGCAGATTTTTTATTTGAATTAGAAACAAGATTGTTTTACATGACAATCCCAGTTCCCTTCTCCCTCCCCTACCACCCAACCCCCAAATAAAATCCTACCTATCACATATCCTTTCTGCTCCCCCTGGATGGTGAGGCCATCCATAGGGTGTCATCAGAGTCTATCATATCCTTTGGGATAGGGCCTAGGCCCATCCCCTTGTGTCTTGGCTCAGGGAGTACTCCTCTATGTGGAGTGGGCTCCCAAAGTCCACCCCTTTGCTAGGGATAAATACTGAACTACTACAGGAGGTCCTGTAGATTTCCGAGGTTTCCTCAATGAAATCCATGTTCCTGGGGTCTGAATCAGTCCCGAACTGGTATCCCAGCTATCAGTCTGGGAACCACGTGCTCCCCGATGTTCAAGTCAGTTGTTTCTGTGGGTTTCACCAGCAGAAGCCTGGTCTGGACCCCTTTGCTCTTCACTTGTCCTTCTCTGCATCTGGATTCCAGTTCAGTTCAGTGATAAGTTGTGGGTGTCTGCTTCTACTTCCACCAGCTGCTGGATGAGGGCTATCAGGTGGCATATAAGTCAGTCATCAATCTCATTATCAGGGGAGGGCATTTAAGGTAGTCTCTCCTCTGTTGCTTAGATTGTTAGCTGGTGTCATCTTTGTTGATCTCCAGACATTGCTTGTTTTAATTTTAAACTCCTTAGACTCTATTGAGCTATTCTTTATTTTTGTTTATTGTTATTTTGAGACAGGGATAGTCTAGGCTGGCCTTGAACTTATGATCCTCCCAAGTAGTTGGGATCCTAGTTGTATGCTATCACCCAGCCAACATGGAGTCTTCATCCCAGTGTGGGTTGGCAGTGGCTAGACATAAGGACTGTGATAGATGCCTAGAGGAAGAGGTTTTGGCACAGCTACAGGCCTTGGTATGGCTGGGAGGCTTTTGTTTTTTTAATGTTTTTATTTTTGCTTTGGCTTTGGCTTTTATTTTTGTTTTCTGGAGACAAGATCTCACTTAGCATGTAGCCCCTGTTGGTCTGGAACTTACTAGGAAGACTGAGCTGGCCTCCAATTCTCAGTGATCTTTCAGAACCCTCCTCCATGCTGGGATATGAGGCCTATGCTTGGTTCCTTTTGGTTTTGCCGTGTTGGAAATGGAACCTAGGGTCTCGGGTGTGCTCCAGCCCTGTTCTGCCCCAAGCTACACTCCAGTCCGTGGATGGTGCTTTGGTATGAACAGTACCACACAGTTGGAAGTACGTGTTGTGCTACTGGTTCAGGTTGGTACAGGGGAGGGACGGGTGTGTGCATCTGTGTGCTGTTTGGCTCCTGTGTGAGTGGCTGGGATGAGGGCAAGCATTTTTCCATTTGTGTGTCATCTCTTTAGTTTCTTTTCCAGTGTGCTGGCTTTGTGCAGGTTTTGTATTTGTGTTTGTGTGTGCATGTCAATGTGCATCTTGGCAGGTTGCTCCTTTGGATGTGTGGATGGATGAGTGTGCTGCTGCCATGCTGGCTGTGTCTTTTGCCCACTCATGTGGTGCTGGATCGGTGCGTCTATATTCTGCTGTGTGGGTGTATACAACAGTGTGCTGCCTTAAGGTTTGGTAGCTTAAGATAGAAGCTCCCTGGCATAGGCACTGCCCTTTCTCCTTGTCACTGGAGACACTGGGGGATGGGGGTAGCAACCCTTTGTCCAGTCACAGGAAGGCCACACCCCCTTCATCTGCAGGGACCCGGGAGGGGCCCAGACTACCAGGCTCCAGCCCATTGTTCTGGGGCCTCTTTGGGAAACTGGGGTGGACTGCAAACAGTGGGTCCAGGCCTGGGCAGCACACTCTCCAGAACCACCCAGGAAACCAGCCCATAACCCTTAGGGTAAGGCTGGCTATGGACCCCATTGTGCAGATGGAAAAGTTAAGTCCAGAGCTGAAAGAGATGATTCCATGAGTGGTAAGGCCAGAGAGGTCACAGCCTTCACACACCTGGTGTGCAAACTCCCCACCCCCATCCCCACCACCTCCTGCTGGTCCCCGGGGCTAGATAAACAGAAAAGAAATAAAACTCCCTGTTCTGGCTCCCATTACACAGTATTTCTTGTGAGCTGAACATTAACACTAACTCCGGGTTAAGTTCAACTTTTAAATTTTATCTTGTTATTATATTTCATTTACCTAGTGTGCATGCACTCATGTGGAGGGCAGAGAACAACGTGTGTGAGCTGGTTCTCTCCTTCTCTCATGTGGATAGGTCCCAAGAACAGGGCTCAGGTTGTCAGCCTTGGCCCCAAGCACCTTTCCCCTCCTCCACTGAGCCACCCGCACAGGCCCAAGTTCAACAACTCATTACTTCACTAAAATTATCTAAAAATTATTCAACTCCAAGCATTATGCTGTGTGACTCTGAGCAAGCCATTGACCTTTTCTGAGCTATACACTGCTTCAGTGAATCACCGATCTTGCTCCCCCTGACCCCCTCAATAGGGTTGTACTCTGCAATCCAGGATGGCCACAAGTTTCCAGTTCTCCAGCTGCATCTACCTGAGTGCTGGAATTACAGGTTTACCATGCCCGGTAAATGCTGCTTTGCTTTCTAGAGCTCACAGCCCCGCAGGTGGAGGATGGGAACAGGAAGGAAGTGGATAACAGAGCACGAGGCAAAGATCACTTTAGATAGGAAAAGAAAATAGCCCAGGGTGTTCCGAGGTCTCTCTAGTGAGGAGGGAACCTTTGACCTGGGACCTCAGGGTGACAAACTTGCAGAGATCTGGCTGGTAAGTGCTCTAGGCTGAGGGCACATCCAGGGCAAGGGCCCCATGCCGGATGGAGCTGGTTAGAGAAGTCAAGAGGCTGGAGAGAGAACTGTGAGGACAGGACACGGGTCGGGGGTTGGGAGTGGGGGCCAGGGTGGGTGATGAAGAGGAGGAATTTGGGTTCTGTTCTCGTTAAGATGGGCACAGACACTGTGTTAGCTGGGCCAGAGTCATGGGGGTGGGATGGGGGACGTTGTCGTCTCTAGTTACAAGCAGGAGTGGGGACAGCCAGAGCCCAAGATCTTTCCCCAAAGATCCCTCAGTCCCAGCCCAGAGGCGCCGGCCTGGCTGCTGGAAGACTTCGCTGTGGGCACATCTGGGGAACAGCTGCCGGGCCAGGACCAGAGTAGGTCACGTGGCACCAAACAGGCCCGCCCTGGAGCCTACAGAGCCAAGACTATGGGAAAGGGCAGTTGAGGAACAGGCTGGAAGAACACGTCCACAGAGACACACTACAGTGTGGACTTTGACGAAATCTCCACACAGTGTGCCCTGAAGCTGGTCATTCTAGGGAGCACGAAGTGGCTGCTTACTCCAGGAGCAGTTGATTCTTCCCTCAGCAACTGGCCCCTGTGCCTCTCTGATGTGACAAGCCTGCAAAGCACGCCGAGCTACCTTGCTGGATGTAACAGCTGAGTGCTGGCCCTCTGGAGCTCAGGCTTAGGCTAATTCTTAGAACAATGCCTGATACTGAGGGAACACTAAATTACTCTGAGCCATTTGCATGACAGAAAGGGAGGCCCAGTGACAGAAATTGCATCTAAAAAGCTATCCCTAGCAGGTGTGATGGCACACCTGCAGCCTTACCTAATGGTGCCCTCCCTTCATTCAGGAAGTTTCTCCTGTGCCTCTCTCTCCACAGTACACGAGGGTAAATTTTCATCTTGACTGTCAACTTGACTGGATTTAGAACTAATTAAGAGACACACCTCTGAGCATGTCCGTGAGAGCCATTTCAAAAAGCTTGAGCGGAGAAGACCCAGGGTCCAAGACTGTATAAAAAGAGGGTAGTGGAGATGGAGCTTTGCACCAGCATTGTCTTTCTGTGCTTCCTGACTGGATACGGTGTGACCAGCGCTTCACACTCACAGTGCCGTGCCTTTCCAGCTCCGATCTGCGATGGACCGACCACGCTCTACCACTCACACCGTGGTGCCTTTCCCACTCCTGCTGGCCGAAAGAAACCAGTTCTTCCCTGAGTTGTTCTGTCAGGTCCTTTGTCACAACAATGAGAAAAATAACTAATCAAGATATCACCCCAGCACTGGCTGCTCTTCCAGGGGATCAGAGTTCAGTTCCCAGCACCACATGGTGGCTCAGAACTATCTGTGACTCCAGTTCCAGAGACTCTGATACCTTCTTCTGCCCTCAGAGGGCATGGGCACCAGGGACTCACATGGTACACAGACATGCATGCAGGCAAAAACATACACATAAAATAAATAAGAGGAGGGCTGGGGTGTAGCTCAGTTCACATAGAGCGAGCTTCCCTGGCAAGCATAAAAGCCTGGGGTTGATCCCCAGCAACACATAAAGCAGGCATGATGGGGCATATCTATAACCCCAGAGCTCAGAAAGAGCAGCAGTTAGTATAACATAGTTAAGTGGAGTTCACCCAGGGCAAGAGAGACCCCCCATCTCAGGAAGGGAAAGAACAAAAGAGAGCTCCACCTGTTGTTTCTAGGGCATCTAATAAGATGTTGATTTTGTGGTCCTGCTGGGAGAATAATGACAAGCCCAGACCTAACAGGTGTGAAGGCCTTTCAGGGCTGGAGAAATGCAGCAGTAGGAGCACCTACCATGCAATCCTGAGAAACCGCGTTTAATCTCCAGAAGCCATGCTAGATGGAGACCATGGTGGAAGGAAAGAGCAACCCCTACAAGTTGTCCTCTGACCTCCACATGCAGCGATCCTGCACACACCTGTGCCTACACATGCTCACACACTTCAGTTCTAATTGTCCCATGTCATTTCTGTTTCCCCTACTGTGTGCAAAGCATTCTTGGCCTTGACCTCTCCTCAGCAAGCCTTGGGGCAGAGAGGTAGGAACTAAGCCTGTGAGATGGACCTCTACACAAAAGTATAGACATAAATTTTTCTTTTTCCTTTTTTCCTCTGTTTCTGTTGAGAGTGAACCCAGGGCCTTCAACACACTAAATTCTGCACTGTGAGCTACACCCACAGCCCTATTTAAACTTCTGTTTAAAAAACATATTCATAGCCACTCATAGTGGTACATGCCTTTAATCTCATCATTCCAATCTCTGAGTTTGAGGCCAGCCTGGTTCAAGAGTTCCAGGCCAGGCAGAACTACATAGTGACAGACCTTGTCTCAAAAACAAACACATCCACTCAGAACCTGGGGTGGTGGCTCACAACCGAAATCCCAGCACTGGGGATTGGAGATGCTGAGGCAAGAGTCAGGAGTTCATAGCTAAATTTCAAACTTTGGCTACATGGTGTGTTTGAGGCCAGACATGAGGCTCTGCCTCAAAAAACAAAAACAAAAACAAAAGTCGCCATCCTTGTTCTCTTCTTGTCCTTTTAACCTTCTCAGAGTCGATACTTATTGGTCATACAGGTTTTCTCCCTCTCCCTTAGGTGGTACTGGGGTTGGATCTAGGTCTTTGCACAAGCTAGACAAGCATTCTCCCACTGAGTTACACCTCCAGCCTTTGTTTACCCAGCCGGGCCAGACTGGCCTGGAACTCACTGTGTGGTCAAAATCAGCCTCCCACCTGCAGTCATCTTTCTGCCTCTGCTTCCTGGGGGCTTGACATTGCAGGTGTAAACCATCAGGCTTGATCCTTTAACAATGTTTAAATTTGGGGCCAGGTATGGTGGTACATGCCTTAGTCATAGCACTTGGAAGAGTGGATCTCTTGAGTTCAAGGCCATCCTGGGCTACATAGGGAATCCCATCAAAAACAAACTTTTTTTTCTTGTTTTTGAGACAGGGTTTCTCTGTGGCTTTGCAGCCTGTCCTGGAACTTACTTTGTAGACCAGACTGGCCTTGAGCTCACAGAGATCTGCCTCACTCTGCTTCCCGAGTGCTGAGATTAAAGGCATGCCCAAGCATAAACTTTTTTTTTTAATTTATGTATTTTCCCCCTAAAATTTAAAATTTGAGATGGGATCTTCCTCAATTGCTCTGACCAACCTTGAACTCAGTGTATGACCTAAACAGGCTTCAAACCTGCAGTCTGTCTTTGTTAGCTCCCAAAGAATCCTACTAGCGTTATAGGGCTGGTGCCATGGTGCTGCAATTCTCTTGAGACAGCAAAGCAGTGAGTATCCTTGAGCAGGGAGCACTATTCCTGTCTTTGTAGGTTTCTCAGGAATTGACTACAGTAGAATCTTTGGGGCAATGAATTATTAGTTGTTAGTGTTGTCATTTTAAAAACCAGAGAAAGATACCATGCAACAGAGCTTGGGTGGAGGGGTTTTTATTGGGGGAAAGTGAATGGAAAAGGGAGGAAGAGAGAAGGGAGAACGGCCTCTGGGGATAAGATTGGCAGAAGAGAAGGGGGGGACGACGGACGGGGACAAGCCACAGAGAGACAGGCAGAGAGAAAGAGAGGAGGTGGGCAGGGCCCCTTTAAAAGGGAACATAGCAAATGTGCACAGGTGGTGCTCTTAGTGGCTGCATCTGAGAGCATATCCTGTTAGAACCCCAAGGACAGGCCAGTACAGATGCCTGAATAATAATAGTAATTTATTAACATTCTAATTTCCTTCTCTGACTGCACTGTACCTTTCCAATCCTTCAAGCAAGTCTCTCTCTTTTTTAATTATTTAATTTTATGTTTTTATTTATTTTATGTATAAGAGGAGAGGGCTTATGTATGCCCGATGAGCACATGGAAGGCAGAGGACAACTTGCAGGGCTCGGTTCTCTCCATCTACAATGTGGCTTCTGGGGATTGAACGCCTCTTTCCTTCAGACTTGGCTACAAGTGCCTTTTCGTGGTAAGCCGAATCACCACCAACCCCAAGCAATTCTTTTGAGCAGTGCAAAGTTCAAGCCTATTGTGATACGATTGTTAGCTGTTTGGCGAATGCTGGAGCCTGTAAGGAGTTGGGGAGGAGAGGCTCCTTAGTGGCATGCTGCTTTTTCATTTTTCAGAACAGGTTGGCCTTAAATTCCTAATCCTGGGGATCCTTCTGCCTCATTGTTTGGGGATTGCTGGGATTACAGATGTGACAGCCTCCTCTTTGAAACTGGTCTCCCTAGTTAGTTTTCCTGGTTTCCTGAGGTGCAGCAGGCATTGGGCTATTCACTGTTCAGCCAAGTATTTGTATCAATACATTGCTGTGGGGAGGAGAGACCATAACATCACCCTCTCCTAGGGAGCATACAGTATTTTCCCCGGTTTCTCAAGGTTGTCTTGAGTGATAAGTGACAGGCCTCAATTTCCTGCTTCTGGTTTGTCTGGGGATCTGGAGTCCGGTGGCTTGTCCTCTTTGGGAGGGACAGTAAGGAACAGGCCCTTACAAACATATACCATATACCAGTCTGGCCTTGAGCTCAATGTGTGGTTTAGTATAAACTTTTTGTTTGCTTGCTTTTGGGTTTATTTATTTATTTTTGTGTGTTTTGTTTTTCGAGATAGGGTTTCTCTGTGTAGCCCCGGCCGCCCTGGAATTCATTCTACATGCTAGGCTAGCCTTGAACACACAGAGATCCACCTCCCTCTGCCTCCTGAGTCCAACCACTGCCCAGTAGGATAAACTCTTGATCCTCCTACTCTTACCTTCTGAGTGCTGAGGTTGCAGGCATGTGCCCCACACAGGTTTTATGGCATGCTCGGGACAGAACCCAAGGCTTTCCCCAGGCTAGGCAAACAGTCTACCAACTAACTGAGCTACATCCTCAGGACAACACTGTGTCCTTGATGTAACAGTGTTTCCAGGACAATAGCTAAGGTTCCTTGGGAGGTTTTTAAGTCCCTGTTCTTTTGTGAATAAACTAAACTGGTCCGTCTGTAGTGTTATGAAGAAAACTACAACAGATGAAGGCAGACTTCACACAGCTCTGGTTCCGAGAAAGAGCGCCGTGACTGGTTCGTGGCTATTACACAAACCAGGCAGAGAAGGGCAGAGAACAAGCACCTACACCGCGACCCTTCTAACTTCACGTCTCAGACTCCCCTCCATCTTAAAGGGAGACATCCCCCCTGCCCCCCAAAAGGAAGACGTTTTCAGTATCGCTCCCAGTTCAATGGACCTACGTCCTGGTCCTAGGAACTTCACGTTCATTTTCTGGAAACTGAGTCTCGGAGACCAGAAGAAAAGAGGGCATGCTTTAAAATCTGTCTCAGAACATGACATGACAGAGCACACCTGTAATCTCAGTGTAGAAATCCAACTCATCTGGGGAGGGGCCTCGGTCGAGAGGGGTTTGGGGTGGAAGGGTGTGAGAAAACCACCAGAGCTGTGGGGCTGGGTGGAGGAGACTCAGCAGGTGTGGGGCGGGGAGGTAAGTTGACCCTTGGTCAGCGACCGCGCCCACAAGGAACGCATTCCCAGGCCTCCCGCCCAAGGTCTGCAGGTGACAGGCTCATGGGAGGGGGAAGAAGCGGAGAATGCTCCAGCCCAGTTTGCCGTCTCCATGACGACCGCCCGCGCGGCGCCAGCTTGACAGCCCGTCCGGGTTTTATGAATGGGTGACGTCACGGGCCTGGCGTCTAACGGTCTGAGCTGCTTGTTCAGACGCTGACACAGACCAGCCCGGGAAAGGAAAGGGAGGGGGCCATCTCCGCAGCTGCTGCTCTGTGGGAGGGAGAGCTTGCTCCGAGGGCTTCAAGAAAAAAAAAGAAAAAAAAAAAACTAGCAAAAAGAGAGAAAAAATTTTAAAAATCACCAGCTGCTGCAGATTTGGAACCTTTCTGCAAGAGGCTGCAAATCCAGGGTAGAATTGGGGGCTGTAGTCTCACTCCACAGCGACCCTTCTATCTAGTACAGGTCTGACTCTGTCCTCCACTTTAAAGATGTTCCTGGTATCGTTCCCAGTGGACTTAGGTCCTGGTCCTAGGGATTTTACAGTTCATTTTCTGGAAATTGAGATCAGCCCCGGAGATCAGACTAAGCTAGGGCTCTTAATATGATGTGGCGGGGCACACCTGTAATCTCAGCCTGGGAGGTGGAGCAATGAGCATCATAGCAAATTCTGAGTCCAGCCTGGGTTACCTGAGATTAAGTTTCAAGACGAACAAAACCAACCAAACAAACAAAACCCTCATAGGTAAATAAATACAAAAATAAAATTCAACTTTGATAAATGGAGATCATAATCCAATCTTCCGATTGCATCTGGAAACCCTGGGCTAGTCCTTAGCTACTGACCTCCCCAGAGCCAGCCATTTCTCCGTTTGTTTATCTCATCTGCAAAATGGACCTGGAGAAGCGAGAAAAAGACCACGAGATTCCTGGGGTCTTTTTGTTATCTGCAAAATTGGCTTAGCCGTTCTGCCCAGGGCCTCCCATCCTTTCTGTTCTTAAGCCCACCAACCACCTTTCCATAAGCCTAAGGGTGCGCCGAGCTGGGACCCGAGGGCGCGCTAGACCACGCCTCCAGACAAACCATTGGTTGCTTTTGAACGTCCTGAACCCGCCCTGGGTCCGCCCTTATAAAAGACTGGCTCCAGCGCGAGCCCTCTCATTGTACAACCTTCCGGCAACTTCTGCGCGCTCTCCACCTACGCCCCCTTCGTAGGCTCCTCCGCG
Organism: Cricetulus griseus; assembly: GCF_003668045.3. Taxonomy (NCBI): domain Eukaryota; kingdom Metazoa; phylum Chordata; class Mammalia; order Rodentia; family Cricetidae; genus Cricetulus; species Cricetulus griseus. The sequence goes on along the minus strand of NC_048599.1, from coordinate 27,272,838 downwards.
ACTCTCCGCCTGTCCTCAAGATAATGAAGGTCGCCAGTGGTAGCACCGCGGCCACCGCGGGCCCCAGCTGCTCGCTGAAGGCGGGCAGGACGGCGGGCGGCGCGGGCGAGGTTGTGCTTGGCCTGTCCGAGCAGAGCGTAGCCATCTCGCGCTGCGCCGGGACGCGCCTTCCCGCCCTGCTGGACGAGCAGCAGGTGAACGTCCTGCTCTACGACATGAACGGCTGCTACTCCCGCCTCAAGGAACTGGTGCCCACCTTGCCTCAGAACCGCAAAGTGAGCAAGGTGGAGATCCTGCAGCACGTTATCGACTACATCAGGGACCTGCAGCTGGAGCTGAACTCGGAATCCGAAGTCGGGACAGCTGGAGGCCGGGGGCTGCCGGTTCGGGCTCCGCTCAGCACCCTGAATGGCGAGATCAGTGCCTTGGCGGCCGAGGTGAGGTCCGAGTCGAAACATTACATTATTCTCCTGTGCATAGGGAAACTGAGGCCATGGGGAGGGGTTAGCAGTATGTCTGCCTTACTTTTCGGGCGCATGGCTATTTAGGGACGCCTAATTGGGGGAGAAAAAAAACTGGCTTCTTCACCGTGGCCCTTAAGAGTGCAGAAGTGGGAACGCCTCTCCCCTTCTTGCCTTTCCATCCTGTCTCATTCCTTATCTCGCTCTGGTGTTCACAGGCAGCATGCGTTCCAGCCGACGATCGCATCTTGTGTCGCTGAAGCGGCGCACTGAGGACCAGATGGACTCCAGCCCTTCAGGAGGCAAGAGGAATAAAGTGCTCGCGGTTCCCCGGGAGAGCCCGGGGAAAGACTCTTGTCGCGGCCACCTTGGATCTGGTCACGGGGCTCAGAGGCTTGACCAGCAGAGGCTCGCCCTCTCCACCTTTCAGCCCCCCAGAGACTTGGGGAGGGGGTAGTTAACCAACCCCGTATGTTTCTATTTTTTCGAAAAGCAGACATTTTTTTTAAATGGTCACATTTCGTGCTTCTCAGATTTCTGAGGAAATGTTTCGTATTGTATATTACAATGATCACTGGCTAAGAATATTGTTTTACAATAGTTTTATGGGGGTGGGTTTTTTGTTGTTATTAAACAAATACTTTATATACGTTGTAGTGACTTCTTGGATGGGGGAGGGGTCTGTGGGCAGGAGTGACCTCTGACCATTTTCACAGCTGGTGTTGAGAAGCTAGGAATTGGAGGGGCACATCTGGACTGTCATTCTTTCCGACCTGAATGAGTGTTTCCGGTGTCTTTAATGTCTATTCTTTTCCTTCATCCCTGGCCATTTCCCTGTTCCCTGGTGTCATAAAATTAAATCCTCTAGACCTCTAGTAGGGCTTCTCTCAAAGTGGTGGCTGGGCCATCTGGATCACCCAGGGGGAGGAGGTTGTTAAAATGCAGATGGACCTGCTGGGTTGGCCTGCTCTGGGCTGGGGAATATTCATGCCATTCAAGTTGGAAAAACAGGTCACTGGACCATTCGATTCCTTGCCAAGGGCAGGGGTGTGTGTCTGTGTTGTGTGATGAGACCTTAGGCAAAGGAGCCTGCATAGGGTCAGATCTTGCCTGAAGCAGGACTTGTGTGGCCCCCCTTCCCCGCTGAGCCACCTTTTTCTGGATGCCAGCAGGCTGCCTTAGGGCTCTCAGCTTGTCCAAGTGGGTGATGAAATTGGCAGGGTTAGGCTGTGTACAGCTGCAGGGCCACCTGCTCTGGGTCTGAACTCAGCCCCCTCACGCTGGCCTGGCTGTGCTACCAGATCAACATTCCCCCTGAGGCTACCGTGTGGGCGAGCCATGTCCCCAGCTCCTGAGAAGGAAAAAAGGTTTCACTCAGGTTTGGTCTACCTGGACATGTGGCTTTGTGCTCACAAGGTCTGGGCTTGCCTGTGTGTGACCTGAGGAACTTGGTAGGAGACTGGGGCGTCTCCTGTGCAGGCTTGGGGTGGTGTATGTAGGTAGCAAGGCACCCATGATGAGCACATGGGTTCTGCAGACTAGTGTGTGCCCTCCAGTCCTTTGGGCTTTGCTTGGGTGGTGCATTGTGCTCATACCTGCCTGGCTCTCGGTTGGTAGGTAGTGTGTGTGTTACCGGATATAAGAGCCACATTGGGCTCCTCTGTAATTGTCGGTTACTTGGCATTTCTAGACTACTGCCAGGTCTAGGTCGAGAGTGGGGCAGCTGTGAAAAGTACAATTCCCACCTCCCCAACCAATTGTGAGTTAGACCTTAGGGACACTGGCCTTCAAGTATCCCTGCCAGGTTAATTCCCATGGAGAAATGGGGTCCCAGAAAAGGCAAAGAACTTGTCCCCAATGGTAAGAATGACTGATGTAGTTTGTCACTCAACAAAATCAACCAGCGTGGTCTCAGACAGCCTGGTCTGTGTAGCAAGAGCTACACAGGGACACTCTGTCTCAAAATACAACATATAGATTGAAACCCAAATAGAAAACACCTAGAGAGCCAGGAGCCAGATTGCTCCTCTGCCTGAAGGACCACATGGATCCCCTTTGGGGTTAAAGGCAGAACTGACAGTGTTATCATTGAAGAAACAAGCTGAACAGAAAAATTCAGAAATATTTATCGGCACTTAAACTAAGTTTGATTAAGTTACGTTAACTTTAACACTAAGCCAGGTACATAAAGTGATCTCAAACATTTGATGTACTTTACCAAACAGCGCAGTAATTGTAGGTGATTAAACCCTTTGCTGTGCCCTCTCCATCTGGCAGTTTTATAGTACTAACCTCACAAAATTGTCCAAAATAAATGAAATCCAGCACAGTTTAGTACACTGCCTGGTACATAAGACAGTTAGAAATTATTAATCTGAGGCACACACGTGTGTACCCACTTCCTCACCATGTGAGTCCCCGTCCGTCCTCCCCCCCCCCCCCCCCCGGCAAGCCCACCCACTGGGACGTGGGCGTGTCCCCGCGTGCACCTCTACCCTGCAGAGCCCTTTTCTAGCCCAGGAAGGGGCCCGCTGCGCCCCTGGCCACTTCCCCCTCCATCCAGGCACACTCTGGCTTCCACGTTTCCCTCTCTTCCTCTTTGGCCCGGACCCAGCCCATCTGGAGGCCGGCTCCGCAGCGGCCTGGGAGCGTTTCCATCAGCTGGGCCCGAGGAATGCAGAGCTATTTAACCTGAGCATCCCCAGGTGTACGGAGGCGCCTGGCTGTCTGGGCCCGCCGACTTTGGCACAGCCGCGCTAGACAAACAGCGGCCGCCCCCGCCCTGCCCCTCCGCCCGCAGCTGCAGCCAGGCCTGGGAACGGGGCCGGCGCCGGCAGCTTGCATAAGAGATACCAAGGAGGGAGGGGGTCAGAGGCCACCAATGTGTGTGCATGTTCCAATTGTGTGTGTACCCCAGACCAAAGGCCAGAGGCTACCAACGTGTGTATGTGGTGTGTGTGTGTGTGTGTGTGTGTGTGTGTGTGTGTGTGTGTGTGTGTGTGTGTGTGTGTGCAAGTCAAACCCTCCTCCTTTGGAAATCATTAACATGTCAAACCCTCCCAGACGTGGTGCTAGGAGCAGGGCAAAGATTGAAGAGGAACCACAGGGCAAGTTCCAGGGTCCTCCTATTTAACAAACACATAGGACTTAGTATTTGCTAGGCCTTATCCTACACTGGGTCTTAGACAAAAGGCCAAGAAGTGATTAGAGACTTCATATACATAAATGACAGACGCTACATATACTAAACTTTTAAAAATGTCAACTTGCTGGGCCGTGGTGGTGCACGCCTTTAGTCCCAGCACTCGGAAGGCAGAGGCAGGTAGATCTCTGTGAGTTGGAGGCCAGCCTGGTCTACAGAGCAAGTTCCAGGACAGTCAATGATGTTACACAGAGAAACCTTGTCTCAAACAAACAAAAAAATCAACTTATTTAACCCCTTAGTCACCCAATGCAATCTCCTGCTCATTTTGGTTGGGAGACAAGCTTTAGTGTTTAGCCATCTCTCCAGCCCCTTAAACTCATTTTAATAGCAACAGTAGTAATGGTTGAGCCTTAAACACGCTAGACAAGTACCCTGACTAACCACATAGGTAGGCATAGGTCTTAAAACTGGGTGGAATCGGGGAGTTGGTGGCATACACCTTTAATCCCAGAACTCAGGAGGCAGAGGCAGGCAGATCTCTGTAAGTTCAAAGCCAGCCTGGTCTACAGAGCGAGCTCCAGGACAGGCTCCAAAGCAATACAGAGAAACCCTGTCTCAAAACAAAACAAAACAAAACAAAAACAAAAAACAAAACGAAACAGGTGGAAACCAACCAAATTCTATGGAAAGGTCTGGTTCTGTCTGGAGAGTGAGGGATCATCAAGCCCTGATAATATATATACACAGCCTTACCTCCATCCCCAGGGGCCAGTGGTACTGAGTTTTTGTTGTTTTGTTTTTGAGGCAGGGTTTCTCTGTATGGCCCTGACTGTCCTGGAACTTGCTATGTAGACCGGGCTGGCCTCAAACTCATAGAGTTCCACCGGTCTCTGCCTCTTGAGTGCAGAGATTAAAGGTATTTACCACCACTGCCTGGCCTTAGACTTGTTCTTAATGACATTTGTTTTTGTTTTTCTTTTCTTGATCACTATGTAGACCAGGCTGGCCTCCAGTTTAGAGTGATCCACCTGCCTCTGCACTCCGAGTGCTGGGATCAAAGGTGTGTGCCACCACTGTTAGATTCCACTGCAGCAGCAGCCTGCCTCTGCTGCCAAAACAGTTATGTCATCACCTGTCACTCCGGCATCACTTAAAAATGTCCACCAGGAGTTGAGCGGTGGTGGCGCCTTTAATCCCAGCACTTGGGAGGCAGAGGCAGGTGGATCTATGTGAGTTAAAGGCCAGCCTGGTCTACAAAGCCACACATAGAAACCCTGTCTCAAAAAAAGTCCACCAGGTACAGCTTGCTCTCTTGCCTCTCTTCTTCCTCTTATCTCTTCCCTGTTCTGTCTGTCTTTCTGTCTGCCTGCCTCTCTGATGTACCCACTCCTATAAGGCCTTTCACTTCTCCCCCTCCCCTAATAAATCTTTCCAGCTAACTCTGTAGCACGTGGCATGTTTGCTTAGTGGCATGCTTTGGCAGGGCCCGATGAAAACGTACCCACTTTGCCTTTCTTTTTTTATTTATCATTACAACCACTCTTGACTTGTTTTAAATTTGACACAAGGTTTTACTCTGTTACCCAGGCTGGCCTTGAATTCAAGGCAGTCCACCTCTCAACTGCTAGGATTACAAGTGTGAGCCAGCCACTGCCCCCAGCAATAGCATTGACTCTTATTGAACACCAGAACCACCAACCAGAGAGGGTTACCTAATGCCCAGGGTCACATAGCTGGGTTCTCAAGTGGTAGGCAGACCTCAGATCCTGCCTGGCTGCTATAGGGAAAGGAGGTGAGTCACAGGGCCAGGCAAGAGTTGGGTGAGGCTGGGGTGAGGACTAGGCACAACTTTCCTGGAAAAGGAAGGGAAGAGGAAACAGTGCTAGGAGGAACCACAGGTCGAGGGAACAGGCCTGGCTCCCTTATCTCTCTGACCCCACCCTGGCTGGCTCTGCTTCCTGCCCCTGACTCTTGCAAAACCTCCTTCCCAGAGCTTCCCCCAAGAGAGGTGCCCCAGGCCCATACAGAGTTGCATCAGGACCTTGTGTAAGGAGCAGTTAGAAGAAGAAGAGAGGATGGCTGGAGGCCAAAAGGGAAGCAGGAAAGCCAGCCCCTGTGCCATTTCTGATCGGATGTTTGCTTCTTCTGCCTAGCTCTCCAAGTTTTCTGTCCACTGCTCTGAAGTTCCAGCAAAGTCAAATCTATACACCCTGAGCCCCGGGCTGTTACTCCTCCTGGAAATTTATAGGAGTCCCAACTGTTAGTCATCCTGTAGTTAGAAAGCTCTTTCTTCCCTTGCACAGGAACAAACTACTAAGTTCCAGCAAGACTCGGTACCATCTAGGAGTTTCCATTCTTAGAGGAGACTGATGGTGAATAAATATATGAATATGGACACATTTACTCTGAGATGACCCAAGAAGCTTAAAGTTCAAGGCTCCTCATAAGCTTAGAGTTCACCAATTTCTTTGTACGATTTGTAAAATTTGTATGTTGTGTTCTTGTTAGAGAGCCACCACTCGTTGGTTGTGCCTTGTGCTTGAGGAGAGGCAAGACAGAGGAATCACGATTTCCTGTCTGTTTGTGTTCCATTCTTGGGTTTAAGACCCAGCAACTCTAAGCCAGGAGAGGGAAATTGCTGAGAGGTGAAACAGTGGACGCCCCCTCTGGTTTTTATCTGGCCACTCGCGCCCCCTCTCGGAAAGAACTGGAACTGCGCCCGCACGGGTGAGAAACCCCATCTGGGTCGCCGAGGTTAGAGACAGCCCGAATCCTGGCGGCCTCTAATGGACTGTGAGAGTATTAAACTCAAGTGTGTGTGTTGCCGTTTGTTTGGTTTATGAGTATGTATCCCGGTACTCAGATAACTGTTCCCCAGAATCCAAAAACTTCCACCCACATCAGAGCTCTAGTTAACATATTGTATATCGGAGCTGAGACATGGCTCAGCTGTTAAGAGTACTGCTGCTTTTTCCAGAGGACCTGGGTTCAATTCCCAGCACCCACTTAGCAGCTCACAACTGTAACTCCAGTTCCCTGGGATCTGACACCTTCACACCAATACACATAAAATAAAGTAAAAATAATAATAAAAGCCGGGTGTTGGTGGCGCACGCCTTTGATCCCAGCACTTGGGAGGCAGAGGCAGGCAGATCTCTGTGAGTTCGAGGCCAGCCTGGTCTCCAGAGCGAGTGCCAGGATAGGCTCCAAAGCCACACAGAGAAACCCTGTCTCGAAAAACCAAAATAATAATAATAATAATAATAATAATAATAATAATAATAAACATCTTTCTGGCAGGTGGTAGCACATGCCTTTAATTCCAGCACTCGTGAGGCCTGTCTACAGAGTGAGTTCCAGGACAGGCTCCAAAACTACAGAGAAACCCTGTCGAGAAAAAACAAAAACAAACTTATATATCACTGGGCAGTGGTGGCACATGTCTTTAATTCCAGCACTGGGACGGCAGAGGTAGGTGGATCTTTGTAAATTCAAGGTCATCCTGGTCTACAGAGTGAGTTCCAGGACAGGTAGGGCTGTTACACAGAGAAAGCCTGTCTCCAAAAAACAAAATAGATAGACAGACAGAATAATACATATTTAAAAAAAACAGTATTGCTTTTTCCCCTCCCTTTTCTCTTCAGTCCTCTCTGTCTCTGTGTCTCTTTACCTCTTTTCTCTTTCCTTCCCTGATTTTCTTACCTCACCCTCAATAAAACTTTTAATGTGAAAAAAAAAACCCAAAAAACTGAAGGGGCCAGCTCCCCATTGGCAGCCATAACAGCCTAACACATGCTTTTCTGACCTTGCCTTGGTCACTAGGAGGTCAGATGCCTGCCTTGTGACAAGGAATCAACCAGAAGTTAGCTGGAGGTGCTATGCTTTACGGCTCTGGGTGTGCTTTACAGACAAGCACACAGCAATGATGCGCAGAGCATAGCAACCACCCTGGGAGGGCCTATGGGCCATAACAACCAGTTGGCCAATCAACACAGGGCAAGCCCTCCAAGCCTGGAGCCACACCAATCCTGAGCCTGTGCGTACCCCTAGACACTCCCCTTACGCTGCCCTATAAGATCTCTGTGCAGCCCCTTCAAGCTGTCTTTGCTAGTCATCCGCCATGGTGGGTGGGTGAAGACCCGAGTTAACATGGGGTTAGCTCATTAAACAACAATAAAGCCTCGTGCAGTTTGTATCAAGCTTTCGACTCCGCCTGGTGATTGGGGTGACCGCGGTCCTGGGCTAGGACCCCCGGAGGCCTGAGTTTTCTGGGGGTCTAACAACAGTATCTCAGGCTGGCCTTGAACTCTTTATGCAGCTGGGGTTGGTCTTGAATTTTTAATCCTCCTGCAATCATCTTCCAAAAGCTGGGATTGCAGGCGTGCCACACCACATAAAACCTAAGATCATCCTCAACTATCCCAGGATGGCCTGAGACACATGTGAAATGCTCTCTTCACTGAACAAACAAAAACAGCTGACAGAAAGACTTTTGGGGGGTGTTTCAGTTCATAGTTTCACAAGGTTGACTCCATCACATTGAGGAGGGTATGGGAGGGGAGCTCCCATTATGTAATGGTGGACAGGCAAGGAAAGGGACAGGGACAATATCTTCCCAAGGACCTGCCTCCTACTTTCTTAAAGCTAGGTCCCATCTCTAAAGTCTCCAGAACCTTCTAAAACAGAACTCCACCTGGAGGCCAGGAGCTAACACAGCAAGCCAGTGAGGGACACTTTCTATTCAAATCATAACACAGAGCTTGTCTTGTGACTCAAACTGTATAGGGCTCATGGTGTATCTTAGGATGGAGCACACGCCTTACATGTTCCAAACCCTGGGTTTGAGTGAGGCCCAACACAGAAACAAAACAGAACAGAAAACAAAGACAAAACCCATAGAGTGACTCCAGGTTTCTTTGTGTGTGTGTGTGTGTGTGTGTGTGTGTGTGTGTGTGTGTGTATGTGTGTAGCCTTGGCTATCTTAGAACTAGATCTGTAGAACAAGCTGGCCTTGACCTCAGAGATCTGCCTCCGGAATGCTGGGATTAAAGGCCTGTGCTATTACCGCCCAGCTGACCCCAGTGTTTTGTTTTTTAGAGACTGGGTTTCACTGTGTAGCTCCGGCTAGCCTGGAATTATGCTATGTAGACTTGCAGAGATATGCTTGCCTCTGTTTCCAGGAATTAAAGGTATGTGTTGCCTGGCCTGGCTCCAAAGTTTTGTTTTTGTTTGTTGTCTAGTTTTGAGGCAGGGTCTCAGTCTAGCCCAGGCCTCGGTGTCCTAAGTGCTGAGATTACAGACATCATGCCTGGCTGTTCCCAGATATTTTAAGACCCAAAGTTTGGGGTTGTTTGTGAGGGAGCATAGCTGAGGTGATCTTTTTCTGTTCACTTGTTCCCTGTACTTCTGTGTCTGCAGCCCTATGGCCACTGACTGCCACAAAGTCGTTGCTCAGTAAACATGTGTTTCATAAAAGGCAGTTACATAGATTTAGAGCAGCCGTACTAGTGTCCAGCTCCGTTTCCAGCTGGGTGGACTTTGGGACAATCCTGAAGAGACCCTGGCGTTGAGGAGAGGGGAATGTAAACTTCCAGCATCTAGAGCCTGCAGTGTGTGTGTGTGGGGGGGGGGCACTGAGAACAGCTCCGCTTCTGGAAAGCGGTGATGATATGTGTTATGATAAATCTGGAGGGGAGCCTTGGCGGATTCCATGGCAGGCAAGGGAGAAGGAGGCAGGAGACAAACATGCTAGGCAGACAGAGCTTAGTGAGGGGTTTTATCAGAAAGGGAAAAGCGGAGGGGGGGGAGTAAAGACACAGAGACAGAGAGGACAGAAGAGGGAAACAGGAAACAGTCCTGTCTGTCCCAGGGGAACAGTAGGAAAGAGCGTTAAGTGGGCCGGGGTCTTTCTTTTAAAGGGGTCCTTTGCACCTGCATGCAGACTACACTACCATGGAACCCTAGGCTGACCAGAGTACTGCCTGAGTGCATTCTGCCAGGTGACAGGGACAGACCATCTGTCCCTGTCTGTGACAGGGACTATGAAGGCCCCAGACTATGAAGGCCCCTACAGGCTCACCAGCATCACAGAGCAGGTCTAGAGCCCACAGCTGTGGTTCTCGAAAGCTCATGATGATATGGAGGCCTTTACTTGCACCCTCTTCTTGTTCTGACCTGTAAACCTTGCACAAAAGAAAAAAAAAAAAACTTCAAACAATGTTTGCCAAATCTCCTTTATCTGAATTCACCTCCTCCAGGAACCAAATCCAATTTGGGAACTCACACGAGATCCCCTAGGGCTATGGTTTGGATTTAAAGTTACTTCCCAAAAGCTTCGAGTATCTCAGGGCTTGGTCTCTAGCTAGGGGCAATGCTCAAGGGTGATAGATCATCCATAGATGAAGCCAGTGGGTGGTGGATTCATTTATTTTTTTGCAGATTATTTTTATTTGAATTAGAAACAAGATTATTTTACATGACAATCCCAGTTCCCTTCTCCCTCCCCTCCTCCCCTACCACCACCCCCCCAACTAAAACTCTACCTATCACATATCCTTTCTGCTCCCCCTGGATGGTGAGGCCTTCCATAGGGTGTCATCAGAGTCTATCATATCCTTTGGGATAGGGCCTAGGCCCACCCCCATGTGTCGTAGCTCAGGGAGTATTCCTCTATATGGAATGGGCTCCCAAAGTCCACACCTATGCTAGGGATAAGTACTGAACTACTACAACAGGTCCCGTGGATTTCCGAGGTTTCCTCACTGAAACCCATGTTCCTGGGGTCTGGATCAGTCCCATGCTGGTATCCTACCTATCAGTCTGGGGACCAAGAGCTCCCCGATGTTCAGGTCAGCTGTTTCTGTGGGTTTCACCACCCTGGTCTGGACCCTTTTGTTCTTCACTCATCCTTCTCTGCATCTGGATTCCAGTTCAGTTCAGTGATTAGTTGTGGGTGTCTGCTTCTACTTCCACCAGCTGCTGGAGAGGGCTATCAGGTGGCGGCATATAAGTCAGTCATTAATCTCATTATCAGGAGAGGGCATTTAAGGTAGCCTCTCCTCTGTTGCTTAGATTGTTAGCTGGTGTCATCTTTGTAGATCTCCAGACATTTCCCTAGTCCCCGATGGTGGATTAATTATTAAATTGTTTGTTTTTTGTTTTTCCAGACAGGGTTTCTCTGTGTAGCCCTGGCTGTCCTTGAACTAGCTCTATAGACCAGGCTGGCCTTGAACTCACAGAAATCCAACTGCCCTTTGCCTCCTGAGTGCTGGGATTAAAAGTGTATACCACCATGCCCACATGATTAAATTTGAAAAAATTTTGGTTGTGAGCCTAGCCTTTTACCAACAAACAAACAAACAAACAAACAAAAAAAAAACAAAAAACTTTAATCATGGGCTTAGCATTTGGGAGGCAGAGGCAGGGGGATCTCTGTGAGTCTGAGGCCTGCCTGGTCTACAGAGTGAGTTCTAGGATAGCCAAGGCCATTTCACAGAGAAACCCTGTCTCGAAAAATAAAAATTTTATGTGTATGGGTGTTTAGTATGCATGTATGTCTGTGTATCTTGTACATGCCCGACACCCAAAAAGGTGTCAGATCCCCTGAAACAGAGAGTTATAGATGGTTGTGAGCTGCCGTGTGGGTGCTGGGAATTGAACCCAGATCCTCTGGAAGAGCAGTCAGTGCTTTTAACCACTTTTAACCGCTGAGCCATCTCTCCAGCCCCAATTTTACTTTTTTTGTGTGTGTGTACATGTGTGCTCCATGCATGCAGGTATGCTCAGGGACCAGAAGAGGGCACCAGATCCCCTGGAATTAGAATTACAGAGGGTTGTGAGCCACCATGAGGGTGCTGGGAACAGAAACCAGGTCCTCTGAAAGAGCAGCCAGTGTTAACTGCCGAGCCTCCCTCCAGCTCCAGACTCACAATTTGACCTGTATCATTAAAAGGTGATAGAAAATAGGAGGCAGTGCCTGGTTGGAGGAAGTAGACCACTAGGGGATGTGACATTGAGCTGTGTGTTTGTCCCTGATCTCTTCCTCTGTCTGTCTGTCTGTTGTCACTGACTATGGTGGCATCCCTGCTCTGACACTGTGTTCTGATGTACCACAAGCCTGGAAAAGAAGAGACAGCCATGGGTGAAATCTCTGAAACCATGGTCCACCTTTATGTTGTTTCTCTTAGCTTTCTGTCACCATGGAAAACTAACTCATATGCCTCCTCCCCTACTCTGTAGCTCCTTTGTTTTGTGTTCAGACAAGGTCTCACTTATCTCGGGCTGGCCTTGAACTCCTGATCCTTCTGCTCCAGCCTCCTAAGTGCTGAGATCCCAAGTGTTGATCATACCTGGATACCCTGACTTTTAGAGACAATCCTCCTAAGTCATTCCAACTACCTTCCTGCAGAGCAACTCTTTGCTTTGCATTATTGCCTCCCAGCAGTCACCCAGACTCATCACTTCCATAGTTCAGTCCACTGACCCTGGGGCTCTGTCCCAAGACAGCCTCTGACAGTCAGGTCTGCCCTGAGGATTTTGTAGCAGCACCTCCCTTCATACCTGCTCAAACTCAGAGAGGGCAGAGCTGTAATCACCCCATTTTACCAATGAAAAAGCTGAGGTGCTGAACGAAAACGTTGTTCTGGATATGTGGTTGACAAGTTTTCTTCCAGATCCATTTCTTCATATCATCAACATGACTATAGCTTTTTTTCTTTCTTTCTTTCTTTTACTACTTATTTACTTAAGGGGGTGCATGGTGCATTCGTGTGGAGGTCAGAGACAACTTTCAGGAGTTGTTCTCTCTCTTCCTACCGTGTGGGAATCAAACTCACTTCCAATTGGCAGAGAGCCTTTACTCACTGAGCCATCTCTCCAGTCACTCATCTTTTAAGACAGGGTCTCATGTAGCCCAGCCTTGCTTCATAGTGAGTAGCCTGGACAACTTATTGAGACTCTGTCTTAAAATAGAAAGTAAATGAGTTTTTTAAAAGTTCTGGGAAGGTAGCTCAGTGGCCATGCACTAACCTAGCATGTACAAGGCCAGAGGGTCAATCGCTAGTCAAGGAGAGAAAGTAGGGTGTGTGTAGTACGAAGACATGGACCTATAACCCCAGTGCTAGGGAGGCAGAGACGAAAGGCTCCCTGGGCTTGCTGGCTAGCCAGTCAAGGACAATCAACAAACTCTAGATTCTGTGAGAGACCATGTTTCATAAGTTAAGGTAGAGAGTGATAGATGAAGACAAAGGAGGCTGACATTTGGTACATGTCACACACATCATACATATGGGTACACACACACACACACACACACACACACACACACACACACACAAATACATACATACATCTTACAAAGTAAAGGAATAATATTTGGGGCTAGAGAGATGGCTTGGTGGTTAAGAGTGCTTCCAGAGGACTGCTGTTCAGTTACCAGCAAGCACATGGTACAATAGCTCACAACCACCTATAACTCTAGCTCCAGGGGATCCCACATCCTCTACTGGCCTCTATAGGCACCCACACATGTGGCATACACCACATTGATAAATAAAAATAAATCTTTAAAAAATAATAATGGGCCAAGTGGTGATGCATGCCTTTAATCCCAGCATTTGGGAGGCAGAGGCAGGTGGACCTCTGTGAGTTCAAAACCAGCCTAGTCTACATAGTGAGTTCCAAATCAACTAGGGCTACATAGTGAGACCCTGTCCAAAAAATAATAATTGTACAGTAGGGCTGGATCAAAGGCTCAATGCTGCCCTTGCAGAGAACCTGAATCAGTTCCCAGCAGCTACACAGTATTTTACAGCTATGTTACTTCTGTTCCAGGGGATCAAATTTTGTCTGGACTCCTAGGGCACAAAGCATGCCTGTCTCCAAAGAAATATATACACACATGCAGGAAAAAAAAAAACATTCAAACACATAAACAAATAATTCTACAGTGTTTTAAGAAGCCCAGTAGAGGGCCTGAGAGGTGGCTCAGAGGTTAAGAGCACTGGCTGCTCTTCCAGAGGTCCTGAGTTTAATTCCCAGCAACCCCGTGGTGACTCACAACCATCTAAAATGAGGTCTGATGCCCTCTTCTGACTTGCATGTGTACATGCAGGCAGAACACTGTATACATAATAAATAAATCTTAAAAAAAAAAAATGTATCCCAGTAGACCACCTTAGCCTCTGGGTTCACTTCCCCATTTACTTGCTCAGCATTAATTGCCCCTAGTAGGGATGCTTTGAGAAAGGTAAGAACACTTCCCACCTCTATGAAGTTTCCCCCCAGCAACCTGTAACTTTAATTGGATCACGAGAAAACTTGGGAGAATCCAAACTGGCAGGCAATTCTTAAAAACACAACAAACTCCAAATCTTCAAAGTGGGAAAGCAAAATGAAAGTTGTCCAAGGACTGGGAAGGCCTGAAGAACTGTCACGGATCAGTGAGATGAAGGAGATGTGACATTAACTGTAATGCCGAACCCTGGAAGGAATCACAGGAGCAGAAGAAGAGCGACATCAATCCCCAAGCAGGAGAAATCCCAAGAACTTCCAACTTGAGTTAATAGTGAGCCCTCTCCTCCACCTCCTCTTCTTTGGTTTTCTTTTCTCTTTCTTTCTTTCTTTCTTTCTTTCTTTTTTTTTTTTTCGAGACAGCGTTTCACTGTGGCTTTAGAGGCTGTCCTGGAACTAGCTCTTGTAGACCAGGCTGGTCTCGAACTCACAGAGATCCGCCTGCCTCTGCCTGCTGAGTGCTGGGATTAAAGGCATGCGCCACCACTGCTTGGATCCGATTTTTTTTTTTCCAAAATAAAGATTTATGGCTGGGCAATGGTAGCACATGCCTTTAATCCCAGCACTCAGCAGGCAGAGGCAGAAGACGTTTATGAGTTTGAGGCAGTCTGGTCTACAAAGTGAGTTCCAGTACAGGCTCCAAAGTTACAAAGAGAAACCCTGTCTCAAAAAAAAAAAAAAAAATCATAGAAATCAGGGAACATGGACATGAAAAAAAGAAAGAAAGCAACAAAAAGAAAATAACTTTAACCTTAGTGCCCACAAAAATGGACAAATCCCTCCCTTCCTCCACAGGTGCAGCCCTAGGGCATGAGTGCAATACCCCCAAGGATGTTCCCTACTCTGGGGCCAACCATGGGTTTTGTTTTGAAGTCTCATGTAGCCCGAGTTGGCCTCGAACTTGCTATGTAACTAAGGATAACCTTTTATTTTTTTTTAAATTTTATTTATTAGTTCTAGTCAGGGAACAAGCTTGTTTCACATGTAAGTCCCTTTTCCCTCTCCCTCCCCTCACCCCTATCCCTCCTCCCCCACCCCCAGCCTACCCCCCACCCCATCCACCCACCACTCCCCAGGCAGGGTAGGGCCCTCAATGGGGCCTCTGCAAAGTCCACCAAATCTTCCTGTGCTGGTCCTGGGCCCTTCCCCATGTGTCCAGGGCCAGAGTGTAACCCTTCACATGGGATGGGCTCTCAAAGTCCCTTCTTGCACCAGGGAAAAATACTAATCCACTACCAGAGGCTCCCTGGAGTGCAGAGGCCTCCTTATTGACATCCATGTTCAGGGGTCTGGATCAGTCTTGTACTGGCCTCCCCGACAGCATCTGGGGTCGATGTGCTCTCCCTTGTTCAGGCCAACTGTTCCTGTGGGTTTCTCCACCTGGTACAGACCCCTTTACTCTTCATTCCTCCCTCTCTTCAACTAAATTCCCGATTTCAGCTCAGTGTATATCTGTGGATGTCTGTCTCTGCTTCCATCAGCCACTGGATGAGGGCTCTAGTTCCTGGGTCGGTTGGCAGAATCCTAAGGATGACCTTTAACTCCCTACCCTGCTGTCTCCATTCCTGAGTGCCAGATTACAGGAGAGCATCCCAAGGATCATTCTCACCAGGGATTTCGCGGGCAGACCCAGGCCCAGGCCCAGGCCCCTCGAGTGACTTGATGTACAGAGAGTCTGTCACATGTCTAAGAGCCACAGAGGATGTTCTTCAATGGCCCTACAGGCACAGCGAGCCACCATACCTACCATGCCCCTCGGAGGGGGCCCTGTCTTCACTCTTCCTCAGGCCTGGGTAGAGCTTCCAAACAGATGGTCCTCATCATAGCCTCACTCCACATCCCGGGCCTGGAATTCCCACAGAAGCTGGTGGGAAAGGATAGGGAAGAACAGAGGGTCATGTTCCTCGTAAGCCTTCCCTCGGGAGGCCCTGTGAGAGACTGGAAACTGAGGCCCAGAAGCGACACTGCTCGCCCACTCAGTGTGGTTGCAGTAGAACCCACATATAAGCCACTCCTCCCAGTACAGCCCCCATCATCTGGGAAGAGTGAGGCATGCTGGGTATGGTGGCTAGTGTAGGGGGTCTGGCCTGTGGACTTGTAACGGTGGCCACACCCCTTTGGGTGTAGTTTCAGGCGGACTTAAGTGGAAAGAGAGGAGCTTGAGGCTTGGTTTTCCTTGGCCACTTTTTCTCGTGTGTCCACGATTCCGGTAGGAAGAACTGGGAAACGCTCTAGCGGTTCTTTGTGTTTTTCTGTGTAATTGTTCCCCAATAAACACCCATTTATCATTTATCTTGGGTCTAGTGATATAATTATATCCTCACCTTCAGGCAAGACCCTGGTTCAGTCACTGGGGGGTGCACAGCATGGGGGTGGGCTGGGGAGGACTAGGCTACGCAAGGACGATGCAAGGTGTGCTTCTTCAAGGCTACATGACAGAGAGTCCTTTGTCCTCTGCTCCAGGGGTCTCCTCTACAACACACTTTTCAGTCTCCAAGAAGAAAGCAGTGTTTGGGTATCTCTCACATCTGGAATTACCTTGGTAGAAAGGGGAGGGCAGCTCCCAGGAGTGTATACTAGAGAGCCTGGTGGGGCCCGCCTTTGGCACTGGGCAGAGGAGCGGGGGTGTTAGAATCCCAGGACCTCATGTTTACCTTCCCCAGGCCCTGCTACCCTGGTCCAAAATGGAGGTAATATGCATCCTGCCTTTAAGTTCTTCTAGCATCTTCTCTTGAATATCTGGCCTGAACAGGCTGGAACTCTGATGAATGAATTGGGGATGAGCATATGCTATGGATGCAAACCAGGACACAGTGACTCCAGTTCACAGTAGAACCACAGGCCTCACCGACAGTCTGTGGCCTTCCTAACTGAATCCATGCTCTTCTTCATTTCCACAGCACTCCACTTCTGGAGTGCTGGAAATTGAACCCAGGGCCTTGGACATGTGTTGGTTAAGTATTCACAAGCCCTCCCCCCTCATCAAGCCCTCCTCTTGCATTCTTCCCTGGCCTTCCTTCTGGTCTGCAACACACCCTGGGGCTTTCTGTCTCCGGGCTCCAACAGGTTGTTCCCGAGACCTGGAACTGGACTGTGAGCCCATAATCCCAGGGACTATGTCTGGTCTTGTCACTGTAAACTGGTAATGAATGCAGCTGCACTGGGTCTCCATCCATTCTTTTCTTTAAAAAAAAAGAAAAAAGAAGTTTGTTTAGCTTTGAGTGCTGGGATCAAACCCAGAGCCTTGTCTATGCTAAGCAAGCATTCTTCATCTGAGCTATACCTCACTGCTCCCCAGCCCCTACCCCATCCCCCTTTTCTTTCTTTCTGAGGTAGAATCTTTCCATATTGTTCTTGCTGGCCTGGTAATCTGTATGTAGTCTAGGCTGGCCTTGAATTCAATGTGATTCTCCAGCCTCAACCTCCTGAGTGCTGGGAGTATAAGTGTTTTTGTCACCAACTTAGCTCCACTGGCTATCGAGGTCTGACTTTGTAGCTCAGGTTGGCCTTGAACTCATCAGCAGGTAGGAGCAATTGCTAAAAGAATTATCTTCTGACCTCTTCTTGCTTGCAATGGCATATGCATGCCCACACTCACTCACACCTTAATAATAAATTTATTTCATTTATTTACCTTTTATTTTTTGAAACAGGGTCCCTCTACATAGCCTTGGCTGTTCCGGAACTCACTACGTAGATCAGACTGGCCTTGAACACATTGAGGCCCACCTGCCTCTGGTTCTCGAGTGCTGGGATTAAGCTGCTTCACTGGTACAGTATCAATAAATAATTCTTCTGTTTATTTTGGTTTTTGAGGTGGTGCCTCACCATGTAGCCTTGGCTGGCTGGAACTAGCTATGTAGACCAGGTTGGCCTCTAGCTCATAGAGTTGCCTGTCTCTTTCTCCGGAGTGCTGGGTCAATGGGTAATTATTACACATACCTGACCTTTTTCTGGTAATGAAGTTATCACAGCCGATGAAGCTCAATACAGGAGGTAGGGACTAACCTTAGGTTTCTCTTATGGGAGAGAAAATGAGCTCAGAGATATCAGGCCATTTGTTGAGAGTCACACAGCTCAGATGAACAATCCAGGGGGAGGCTTTATCTTTCTTTCTTTAGAGACAAGGTCTAGCAAAGCCTGTCCTTGAACTCTGTGATCCTCCTGCCTCCACCTCTGGAATCCTGGGACTGTTGGTGGCCTGGGGCTGAAGGAGCCTTTCCTCTCTTCCCACACCTCACCCCTCTCAGGGTAGAGGGCCGGAGGAGCACCCACACTGGTGCTTGAAGGCTGCCTGGGATAGGCGCCTAGAAGGTTGACAAGACCTATAACCCCAGAGACCCGGCAGTGGAGGCAAGAGGTAGCCAAGTGTCTGCTATATAGTGAGTTCGAGGCCAGTCTGGGTTACACAGAACTCTGACTCAAAACAAAACTAGAGAGCATTCCTGGTGGGATGACAAGAAGAAGGGTAGAGTAGCAGCGACCTCCTCCAGCTCCTCTGCCAGCCAAGGGTCTGCGGAGGTCCCCCGCACCGGTGGGGACAGGGAGAGCAGCTGCAGCCCTCCTTCTTTTCCCTGGGGATGTGGCCCAGCACAAGTGACAGAGGCGGGACGTTCCCACGTGGGGGTGGCGGGAGGAGGCGGGGCCCGCTCTGGTCCCCTCGGTCCCGTCTGTGATTCCCTGCCAGTCACTCAGCGGGGCAGCTCTGGGTTGCTCCGCTCCGCTGGCTTCAGCCTGCAAGGTGAGTCCCTCCGGAGGGAAGGGTCGTCGGGGTTGGGTGTTCGTGGTGGCCTTTGCTGCATTACCGCACAGCCCTCCCTTCCTGGGATCCCCTCACTGACCCGTTCTGATGCCAGGGTCCTAATCCTGGGCATTTTCTCTTTCCCAGAATGTGGGGTTTCCTCTTTACAGAGGATGTGTTGCCTCTCCCACCCGCTGACCTAGTTTGGTCCTTAAGAGCGGCTGGGATGCCAGACCCTGCATGTCCGAGAGATGGTGGGGAGCAGTCTGCCCCCTCCTTCTGCAGCGGAGCAGGCAGAACGCACGTAGGCAGTCAATTAAGGAGACCTAGCAAGACGCAGAGCATCTGCTCTGAGACCTGGGCCAACTGCCCTGCAGGGAGGAGGCTCAGGACTTACCTCTGAGGCAGACAATTTAGTGGGGCTCCTAACCCGGCTGTTGTGAAACTGGCAGCAGAGCTCAGGCCCCCCAGTACCAAAATGTTCAGACCTCATCCAGAGGGTTGACCTCTTCCCACTTCTCAAATGATGAATGGAGAACCCAAGAGGGCCCCAAATATCTACACCCCTCCCCCATCTACTCCCACGGTGGTTATTAGACAAAAGTTGGAAGAGTCATCTCCAATCCACCAGAAAATCAAAATCTGGCCGTGGGGGGGGCAGCCAGAGATCCGTGTGGTACAGAACCACACCTGTCTCCTGCCACACAGATGCTTCCCAGAGCTGCCTGGAGTCTGCTGATGAGGACCGGAGGACTCGGAACTCGAGGGACACACAGCCCAGGAGGCACTGGTAAGGCTCAGACCCAGGTGTCCAGCCCAGCTCCAGAACTCTGTCAGAGAGCCTTGTCAACTTCCTTTGATCCTGCCCCTGGGTCCTGGACCAAGTTCCTCTAGCAAACTGAGCCCACTGAGGAAGAAGAAAGTAGGTTTCATTAGAGCCTGGCTCCCACACCTTAGCCCTCTAAGACCTTTGTGTCCCAAGGGGAGGGTGCTGCAAGGATGGGAACCCTGAATTCTTCTTTCCAGACCTTGGTGCCGGGACTACTCAGAAGAGATCTAAATCAGGTGAGGGTTCAGCCAGGTAGCAGAAGCAATCTCCTGATGCTCAGGCAAATGATGTCAAAGATAACATTTGTTGATCCATTACTGGGACCCCCAAGCTGTACTAATCACTTTACTTTAGATTTTGCAACAACAGGGTGAAGCAGTGCTATCTCTACTTCTCAGATGAACAAGTAGAGCTCAGAATTGTTGATATTAGGCAGGCAGCACCCAAGGCCTGGTAGGGTGGCTCACACCTTAGTCCAGGGACTCAGGAGGCTGAGGGCTTGGCCTGTGGACAGACTCCCTGTCACGAACAAAAAGGACAACAGCAAAGCTGGGCATGGAGGTTCATACTTACAACCCCAGCACTTGGAAGACTGAGGCAGGAGGATCACTGTAGGTTAGAGATCAACCTGGGCTGCAGGGCAAGACTGTCTCAAAAGTGGGGGGTAGGGAGGAATGAGGGAAGGAGGGAAGGAGAGAAAGTGAGAGGACTCAGAACCAGGCCTGCTCTGAAGCTGTCCTGCCTCTGGTGTCACAAACAGGAGAACCTGTAGTGAGACCCTCCACTTTCTGGCCTTGCTCTAGGCAACCTGGCCATCTGCACGACTAAGCTGAGGCCTAGTTCCCAAGGACAACCTCTAGAAGAAGGTTGGGAAGAAAACCATCCTTTCTGGAGCTATGATCCCTGAACACTGCAGTGTTCCAGGCCTTTGATGATTTAAAAAGTTTATTATTGTTTGTATGCATGATGTATAGGGGTCATTTAAACTTATTATTGTATGTACGCAAGATATATGGGGATGCATGCTACACTGTGCTTGCGGAGGTCAGAGGACAGCTTTAGAGAATGCTCTTTCCTACTTTTGTGTAAGTTTTGAACTCAGGCCATACTGCCTCGCCAACTGCCTTTACCCACCGAGGAGTCATCGCTCAGGCCCTCTCCTTTGCTTTCATCTTGTTTTATTTTAGTTTCTGGACACAGGCTCTCCTGTAGCAGGCCAGCCTGGAACTTGCTGTGTAGCTCAGGATAACCTTGAATTCTTAATCCTCCTGCCTCTACCTCCCAAGTCCTCTCTAGTGGAAGAGGTGAGATGACCCACATGGTCCACCACAGGGAGTGGTTCTGGGAGTCAAACCCGGACCTCCTCACATCCCGAGGCTTTCTGCATCCTAGGCGAGTTCTCTATCCACTGAGTGACATTCCCGGCCCCTCTTCCCCCCAGACGACCTTGGGATGTGTTATCTGGAAGCTTCCACTGAGGTGTGAGGCAACCTATCACCCACACTTTCTAGATGAGGCTGTTCAGAAGCAACTGCGCAGTGTGGGCTGAGTGTCGAGCTGCAATACAAACCCAGCTGTTTCCCTTAAGCACGTGTAAAGACACGCACATGGTGCTTTACAGTTTGCATGGCAGTTTCGCCTGGATCTCAGTTCCCTCTTTAAGCCCTTCCTCACCCTAGCCTCTGCCTTACTGGACCTCCTCTCAGGCTTAGATCTTCCCAGAGAACACCAGGTTTGCAGCAAAGAGGTGGTGACCTTCATCCCGGCCTGTGTCCCTTGCTTAAAGGCTCAATTTGTTCATCTGCCAAATGGAGATGACCATAGCATCTGGCTTAGAGTGGCCCATGAGCCAACTCACCCAAAAGCCTTCAGCTGGCACATAGTGACCAAGAAATGTACTGCCTACAATTAAAGTTGTGGTTAAAGATAGGTGGCCCTGGGGCAGCCTGGACACAGCTCCCTCCCTTGTACCTGCAGCTGGCAGCCAGCGGAAGAGGATAAGCCCCTATGTTGACTGCTATGCCCAGCGCTCCTATCCCATGCCCGATGAACCCTTCTGCACAGAGCTCACCGAGGAGCAGCGGGCCCTGAAGGAGAAAGAGAAGGGCAGCTGGGCCCAGCTGAGCCAAGCAGAGAAGGTGGCCTGTAAGTATTGGGCTAGGCAGGCTGTCTGGCTGGAGAGAAGGGGAACTGAACCCCCAGGTCTAGTGACACTGGGGACATGAGGAGAGTCACCTGGACTGATCTCACAGTTCGAGTCAGGATGTGTGGCTAAGGTGGGATGTGTCCCAGGGACTGTGGATTCAAAAGATGGAGAGGGTCTCCAGGAGGACTTTCTGGGGAAGAATAAGAATGACATGGAGAGGGTGTCATAGGAGTAGGTGTGAGGGGTCCTTATGTCACTACATGGGCACAGAGAGGAAGCTGAGGTAGGCAGGGAAGAAGGGAAGAGAGCTGTGTGGTCCTGGGCTGACCTGGGCTATCTGGAGCCTCTTTGCTTCCTTCACAGGGGCGGGTGCTGGTGACTCTTGTTTCCAGGGGTACTACTGGGCAGTAGCTGGCACTGCTCACACACCCCTTCTCTCTCTCAAGGCATCTACTATAAGGCAGGCACTGGCATGGGTGGGAACAAGCCAGGCCGCACCCCTGCCCTATAAACCTACATGCTCAGTGCTCTGTCGGCTCCTTTTCTTTGCACATCCTTTACCTCCCCCCTCCCCCTCCCCTGTTCCTTCCTCTCCCCTCCCCTTCTCTCTTCTCCTCCCTCCTTTCCTCTCTTTCTATCTATTCCACCCATCTCCCTTCTACATCAGAAGGGGAAAGCCCCTCTTTCCTTCTTTACCCAAATGTCACCACATTAAGTATGTCTCTGTACCCACCATTAACTGGCCAGCAGCCGGTTCCACAGTCGGTTCCAAAGGAAACTGAAGCTCAGGGAGATGAAGTCACTGGCCCTGCCACACAACTTAGAATTATTAGACATAGGACTTGGACCCATACAGAAGGCATCAGGACCACTGCCACGTCACACACTCTGGGAAGGCTGGTGAGCTAAGTACAGGAGGGCGCCCTCCCAGCAAGCAGCCACTGGGCCCCCCCCTCACCTTCACCCCACCTCCTTCCTTCTCTCTGTTCTTGCCTGGGTGGAGATTCACTGTGGCAGCCAAACTGCCCAGCCCCAGACAGTTGTGCCCAGGAACCTGTGCCAGCACTCATTTCTCTGCACACAGCCATTGCCGAGCTATTTAAGGTACACAGACCTGCATTGTTCACATAGGCGACGACACTCTTAAAGAACTGCAAGAAGGGAGAGAGGCAACGAAGGCAGGAAGGGTGTGGGAGAAAGAAAAGGAGGGGAGGAAGAGGGCAAAGAGGGGGCTGGAGAATTGGCTCAACGGTTAAGAGTACTGGCTGCTTTTCCAGAGGTCCCAGCACCCACATGGCAGCTCATAACTGACAGTAAACTCCAGTTCCAGGGGATCTGACACCGTCACACAGACATTCATGCAGGCAATACACCAACGTACATAAAACAAAAATAAATTTACATCGGGCAGTGGTGGCCCATGCCTTTAATTTCAGCACTTGGGAGTCAGAGACAGACTGATTTCTGTGAGTTCAAGGTCAGCCTGGTTTACAGAGTGACTTCCAGCACAGCCAAGGCTACACAGAGAAACCCTGTCTCGAAAAACAAAACAAGCAAAACAAAATAAAAATAGGGTTTAAACTGGCATGGTGACATAAACCTGTAATACCAGCCCCGGGAATAACTGAGGCAGGAGGATTGTGGGTTCAAGGGCAGCCTAGACTGTGTAATAAGATGCTTTCACAAAATAAATAAATGTTTTACAGTTTTAAATGCATAACGATACAAGACAGTGCCTCTTGTGTGCAGCCGGCCATCTAAGTGCTGAGATGCATTGGTGACGAGAGCCCTTGTTCTTCTGAGAGCCTGCGGTGGGAGGCGAGCTCTACAAAGCAGATAAAATTCTCAGTAGAAAGGGGGAGGTCAGGAAAGTCCTGATTTAAAAAATGTCACATAAAAGCTTGCTTTTGTACTTCTGTGTCAGAAATTCACCCTCCCTGTTCAGTTAGAATGACCCCAAATCCATCTTCCCTGGGACTGGCCAGGCCCTGTGGAACCTGCCTCCTGACACTCACTCCTCCTCCTCAACCATGCTGCCTTTCCTCACCCCTTCCCCATCTGTTCCTGTCCTGAGCCATTTAATTTAACTAATTTTTTTTATGTTTTAGTTTTTCAAGACAGGGTTTCCCTGTGGTGCCCTGGCTGTCTTGGAACTTGATCTGGAGACCAGGCTGGCATTAAACTCACAGAGATCTGCCTGCCTCCGCCTCCCGAGTGCTGGGATTAAAGGCATGCACTACCACCACCAGGTCTTATTTTAATTTTTGCAACAAAGGGTTCCTTTAAGTAGCTTAGCTGGCCCAGAATTCAATACTTAGTCCAGGCTGACGTTGTCTACGTCTACTTCAGCAATGCTGGGACTGAAGGCGTGAGCCATGCTGACTATGCTTTAATTTCAACTTGGCTTTCTCTATTTGATTTCCTAAACCTGGGCCCCAAGGGCTCCTCTGAGAGGCCTTCTCAGGCTCCCTAATGGAGGCAGCTCCCCAACCCCTAACACGGTTGCTGAAACAATTGGATCCTCCCCTCCTAAGTTCCATGCGGATAGGAACCTCTGTGCGCAGGGTTACCATGCTTTGTATACATTAAGTGCTTACTAAGAATCTGATGGTTAAGCTGCCTATGGGGTGCAGCATTCAGGAAGCAGAGGCAGGACAGCAGAGTGAGACCCTAGCACAAAACAAACAAAACACACAAGCAAACAAGAACGTACTGTGTACTGGAAAGATGGCTCAGCAAAGTACCTGCCACGAAAGCATGAGAACCTGAGCTCACAAAAAGACTGGGTATAGCAGCACCTACCTGCCTGTAATCCCAGCCGTGGGGAGCCCAAGACAGGAGGCTCTCTCTGGCCAGCTGGTATAGACCCATCAGTGAGCTTCAGGGTCAGTGAGAGATCCTGTCTCAAAACACAAGGTAGAGTGTGATTGAGGAAGACTCCAGATGGTAACTTCTGGCCTTCAGGTTCACGCACGTATGTCATGTGCACATTTGCATACTCAGAGGTGTACCAGGCCTTTTCTTTTAGGCCACAATCCAGCTCCCAGATCATGGCACAGACTTCTCATTAGTTTTGAATCCTTGACTAGCTTAAGGGCATTTCTGGCTAGCTCTTTTAACTTAAATGAAAAGAAACAGGTTTCTCTTTATCTACCTTTTGCCTTGGGGTGCATCACTTTTCTTTTTTCCTTATATCTGACTTTCACTGCTTCTCTATGTCTGGCTGGCTTCTGGCCCCAGGCATATCCCTTGTTCTTCCACATCCTCCCCTCCTCCTTCTCTCATTCCTCCTCTCTTTCTTTCTCTAGCCTAGATTTCTTCTCCTATTCTCAATGCCTGCCAACCCCACCTATCCTTTCTTCTGCACAGCTATTGGCCATTCAGCTTTTTAGACCAATTCAGCTAGTATAGACCAATAGTATTATTCAGCTAGTATAGACAAAGTGCCTTAGGCAGGCGAGGTGAAACAGATGCAGCACAGAATCTTTACATAGTTAGACAAACAAAAGTAACACACCTTCACACAGTTGAAGTAATTTTCTGTAGCATAGAAAAATTTTGCCTAGTTAAAATAATATTCTACAACACAGAGACTGAGTGAACAACCTATGGTGCAAGAAGGGGCAGCCAAGGGTTGGAGGGGTAAAAGGCTGGCTCCTGGGTCCTGGGCTTGGATCTGCATGAGTCCTTTTTTGCACACCACCTGCCTCCAGTGTACCGGCTCCAGTTCCATGAAACCTTCGCAGAGATGAATCATCGCTCCAACCAATGGAAGACGGTGATGGGCTGTGTCTTCTTTTTCATTGGATTTACAGCTCTGGTGATTTGGTGGCAACGGGTCTATGGTGAGTGGATCAGTCACTTGGCTGTAGGCAATGTATTCCCCGTGCCCATAGCCACTGGCTGAGCTGTCAACGGGCCCATATTGAGGACTTACCTGAAGGGTTCTGAAAAGTCTCCACAGAGGGAGGGTGAATAACAGAACATGGCCACCTAGGGGGGATGTAAGGAGGTTAGCTCTCTGGGCATTAGTTTTCTCATGGGCAAAATGGAAAAATCACATCCAGCTCTCTGTCTGGGCTCTTTAGAGGATTTAATGAGAGGGCTGTAGGTCCACGTGGGTGCATGAATAGTGGTGTTTCTGATTGTTACGTATTAACCATGTGTTTCTTAGCATACTTTTTCAACAGTTGGAAGACACAAATCTCTTGTCTTTTTCCTTTTTTTTTTTGGACATGGTCTCACTATGTAGCTTTGATTGTTCTGGAACTTACTATTTAGACCAGTTTGGCCTCAAACTCACAGAGATCCATCTGCCTCCCAAGTGCTGGGATTAAAGGTGTACACACTGCAACCAATTCTTTTTCTTTTTCTTTTCTTTTGGATTTACTATGCAGGTCAGGCTGACCTCGGATGATAATATATCCTTGCTTAACTACAGGAGAAGCTGGGAAATGTTGTTTTTCTGGGAATTCCCCCACCCACCCACCATAGGGTCTCACTATGTACTCTTGTCTGGCTTGGAACTCTTTATGTAGACCAGGCTGACCTCAAACTCACATGCTGAGATTGAAAGGCATGAACCTTCATACAAGACACTTTTCTTTTTTAATGCAAGATCTTGCTGGGCAGTGGTGGCACACAGTGGTCCCAGCACTCAGGAGGCAGAGGCAGGTGGATGGGTCTCTCAGTTTGAGGGAAGCCTGATCTACAGAGTGAGTTCCAGGACAGCCAGGATTACACAGAGAAACTCTGTCACCCCCCCTGCCCCCCAAAAAAACAACCAAATAAATAAATGAAAGAATGCAACGTCTTTCTCTTTAGCCCAGTGTCTTAGTCACTGTGTTATTCCTGTGAAGAGACACCATGACCATGGCAACTCTAATAAAAGAAAGCATTTAATTGAGGCTTGCTTACAGTTTCAGAGGTTTAGTACATTGTCATGGTGGCACACAGCAGACATGGTGCTGGAGAAGTAGCTGGGATCAGGAAGAGAGCAGAAAGAGAGACACTGGGATTGACTTGTGCTTCTGAAACCTCAAAGCTCACTTCCTCCAACAAGGCCACACCTCTTAATCCTTTTCAAGTGGTGGCACTCGCTAATGACTAAACATTCAAATATATGAGCCTATGGGGCCATTCTTGTTCAAACCACCACACCCAGGCTGCTGTGAAACTCACTAAGGAGCCTAGGTTGGCTTCAAACTTGCAGCAATCATCTTGCTTTGAAATTTCCAGTGCTGGCATTACAGATGTGAGTCACCATGCCAGGGTTGTGGGGGTTTTTTGTTTTTGGAGGGGGGCATTAAAACAGGGTTTCTCTGTGTAGCTTTGGAGCCTGTCCTGGAACTCACTCTGTAGACCAGGCTGGCCTTGAAATCCTCCTGTCTCTGCCTCCTGAGTTCTGGGACAAAAGGCGTGCATCACCACTGCCCATATTCTTTCTTTTAAAATTTTATTTAAGTGGAGGCCAGAGGACAGCTTTTGGGAGTCAGCTGTTAGGTCTGGTGGCAGGCATGTTCACCCATTAAGCCATTTTGCCAGTGCTTCAAGTGTTTATTTATTTTAAATAGGGTCTCATAATGTGCTCCTGGCTGACTTGGACCAAGCTGACCTTGAATTGACAGAGATCTGCCAGCCTCTCCCTCTGCCTCCCAAATGCTGGGAGTAGCTTGCTGTGACTTTTTGTAAAAGCTTGATGGGAATTCCTGTCTTGTGCAAACATGAAAAGGCAAAGTCTGGGAAAAGGTCTAGCTCAGGGTTTGCTGTGTTATAGGGGCCTTCTCTCACCCCTAGACAGATCAATGCTGAGGTTGGGAGACAGCCCAGTCAGAAAAGTACTTGCCATGCAAGCATGAAAACCTGAGTTTGGATTCCTAGCACCAGCATAAAGAGTGGATATGGCCAGGCGTTGGTGGTGCATACCTTTAATCCCAACCCTCAGGAGGCAGAGGCAGGTGGATCTCTGTGAGTTTGAGACGGGCCTGGTCTACAAGAGCTAGTTCCAGGACAGCCTCCAAAGCCACAGAGAAACACTGCCTCCAAACCCTACCCTACCCCTCAAAAAAAAAAAAAAAAAAAAAAAAAAAAAAAAAAAGAGTGGATATGTTAGGTCAGAGAAATGGCT
Organism: Cricetulus griseus; assembly: GCF_003668045.3. Classification (NCBI taxonomy): domain Eukaryota; kingdom Metazoa; phylum Chordata; class Mammalia; order Rodentia; family Cricetidae; genus Cricetulus; species Cricetulus griseus. The sequence goes on along the minus strand of NC_048599.1, from coordinate 27,245,099 downwards.
CAGCAGTTACTCTAGCTATTCTTCCAGAAGACCTGGATTCATTCCCAGTACCAACCAGACAGCTCACAACTGTCTGTAACAGGGAATATGGCACTCTCTTCTGGCCTGCTCAGGCACCAGACATATACATGGTGCACAGACATACATGCAGGCAAAACGCCTAAACACATGAAATAATAGTAATGAATTATTGTGGGACATGGTGGGGCACATATATAATTCTCCCCAGCACTGGGGAGGTAGAGACAGTAGGATCCCTGCAGTCAGTCTAGCCGAGCAGTGAGTGCCGGGGGCAGTGAGAAACCCTGCCTCAAACTAAGGTGCGCGTGGCTCAGGGGCTAAAGGTGCATGCCAGCATGCCTACAGCTTGAGTTCAATTCCCCCGGGAGCCACATAGTAGAAGGAGAGAACGATCTCCTCAGACCTCCACACATGCCCCATAGCTCACGTGAGCATTCCACTGTGCACACCCCAGCCCAGCCCACAAATACATGCATGTAGGGGGAAAACTAAGTACCAGGGATAGAGCCTAGGCTAAGAGGGTCCACAGGTACGGGTCTCTCAAGTCCCTCCCTGTGGAGCCAGTCTTTGGTTTAAATGCTGTTCTCCTCTGGTATTTATCACTCTGTAGCCCAGGATGGCTTTAGCTCTCTATCCTTCTGCCTCAGCTTTCCAAGTACTGGGGTTACAGTCCCACACCACCATCTAGCTCCTCTCCTGGTTTGTAAAGTCTACCCATCTTTTACTCTCAATTATTCTACCTGAGTTGAGGCTATCTCACCCTTGCCCTCCTTGCAGTGTTCCCTGAGAAGGTTGTCACCCTGACGGATGAACGGAAAGCCCAGCAGCTCCAGCGCCTCCTGGACATGAAGAGCAACCCCATACAGGGCCTGGCTGCCCACTGGGATTATGAGAAGAAAGAGTGGAAAAAGTGACGCGCTTGCCCTTTCGAGACCACCCTGGTAGCCTGAAGCCTAGAACCCCCTCTTCTCCTCCCCACCCCTCTGCTCCAATAAAAGCAGCCTCTTTTCTTCTGCCTGCAAACTCCCCTTGGACTATATCTGGCATCTAAACTTACCCAGTGAGATGGAACAAGTCACAGAGGGTTTCCCCGGACAAGTGGGCTAGGGCTGGGCCTTAGGCAGGAGGGAGGAGAGAGGGCATTCAAGGGAGGCAGTAGCAACACTCTTCTGTTCAGTCAATTAACCAATGTTTACTGACACCTGGGGTGTACCTGGGGATGCTGCAGACAAAGTCCTTGGATTCACGGAGGAGACTTCCCCTTTTGAGGCCAATACAAAAGTGAATGATAAATAATGATGAGAAATATCGAGTTGTGGGAGGTAAGTGCCACAGAGAAGGCAGGATTAAAAGAGTCTGGGAAGCAGGTAGAGAGCCTCTTAAAGGAAGTGGCACTTCTGAAGCGGGCAGAGTGGGGTCAGCGAATAAGCCTTGAACGAAAGGCGCAGGCTATGGCGCGTGTAGCCTTGTGATACCGCTCTTGCTTGTGTATGAGGCCCTGAGTTGCATCTCTGGCATTGGTAAAGGAAAAAAATACAGACTAACAAGTGCAAAAACTCTGAGGTGCGATCTGGTTTGCCTATCTGAACTTCAAGGAGGCCACAGTGACTGAAGAAGTCCCGGAGCAGAGGAGAGAGGAGGAGAGGGAAGATACGTGTGTTGGAAGAGAGCTGGTCTTGGGCTGGGGAGCAGGTACACAGGGCCCTACGGGATTGTGCTCCAAGCATGATGGGGGAGCTTCCGTGTTTGGGATCTCTGAGGGACAGGTGCCAAGAAGGAATTAGTCACGTGGAGAGATTTGGGGGCAATGACTGTGCGGGAGGGGGGAGTGAAGGGGGAGGGGATGAGTCCCTTAGTCCAATACCTGGGAAGGAGAGCAGGAGGTGGGTCGATCTGGAGTCTTCTGTGTCCGGTTTGAAGAATCTACATAGTGGTTAAAATGAACCGATTGGACTGAGGATATGGTTCAGTGATGGAGTGCTTGCTGCACATGTGAAAGGCCTGGGTTCAACTCCCAGTATTACCAATAATAATAATAATAATAGAAATCAGGATCTGATTAATACAGAAAGAGATCAAGCTTACACCGGAAGGTAACAAAGACACAAAGGGAACTTAAAAGTTTCGTAGGGGAACCCCAAGGAATCAGGGTTCTCTGCAAGCTGGGGTCCTGATCTCTCAGGAGCACGCATGTGGAGACGATGCCAGGGTGCCTGGCTCCAGCTGTTCCATGGTCCTGGCGGCGGAACAACCGCAGCTGCAGGGGCTGAGGCTGGTGGTGGCCGGTAGAACAAGGGCATCTGCGGATGTGAGGTCCAATGTGGGCGGCCTCTACTTCGGGAGGGCCGCAGGGGGCCTCGAGGGCGCTGACAGCTACTCCGCCCTGTGGCTGGGGTGATGATCACTAGAGGACCCACACACAGGCGGGAACACTTTCTGCCCACAGCGCTCCCTCCGGTGCCCTCTACCGGCAAAGTTCCGCATCATCACGTCCTGAGTGCAGGCCCGGAGTGTTCCAGGAGGGCCAGCCAGTCCTGAGGAAAGTACCAGGCACCCCCACCCCACCCCCGTGAATGTTTGTTCTTTCGTTCGTTCATCTGTTCGGTTAGTTTGTTGGAGATACGGGTTCCCTATGTGGTTCTGGCTGGCCTCGAACTCAGGGTAATCTTTCTGCTCTGCCTACCTAATACTGGAGTTACAGGCATGAGGTGAGAGTCTGTCTGTTGTCTATCTGTCTGCCCCTCTCCTCTCCATCCCCACCTCTGTGTATTTTGGCAGTGTCTTGAGAATATATATATATATATATATATATATATATATATATATATATATCCCAGGCTGGTCTCGAACTCATGAGGTTCCTGCCTCAGTCTTCTGAACAAGGGAGTGAACTTGAAACTGAGAGGCAGCGGAGTACAAGCTGATATATGCATCAATAGACAATCTTGGAGAGATCAATGGGAGCCCTGGAGAACACAGTGCCCAGGAGAAGAGTCCTGCCTCTAATGCCATTTGCCTTGGACAACACTGTCCCACTAGCAACCTTAGCTGGGGGCACCCCAAGCACAGAGAACAGGAACACTGCAGTGATTTGATAGTGCAGATCTGAACACTGATCTTTCCTGCCCCACCTTCTCCAGACAGGTCTTTTTTTTTTTTTTCTTGTTTTATTTTGTTTTGTCTTACCAAGTAGCCTTTGCTGGCCTGTAGCTTATCATGTAGACCAGACTGGCCTTGAACTCAGAATCCTCCTGCCTTGGCTTCCCTAGTGCTAGGATCAAAGGCATGTGTGCACCAGCATGCCAGTCCCAGACAGAGTTACATGAAACTCTAGCCTCGCCAGCTGAGGATGGCCTTGAACTTCTGATCCTTCTGCCTTGACATCCCAAGTGCTGGCATTGCAGAGTGCTCCACCACTCTTGGCTTTATGACCACCCTTCTGAAGACAGATCTGGGCAGTGTACCTCCACATACATATTCCCACAGCAAAGGAAGGATTTAGAGGAACAATAACAGCAACAATATTCATTCAGCCAACAAGTTTGCATACCGACTATATCCCAGGCTCTGGGGGCACAGTGAATGAGGTTTCCTTCGTACTAGGGTCATTAATTCTGGTATTGTGAATCTGAAAGTCCGGAACAGGAAAAGGAACATTAATCAGATGGCCAATCTAGCAAATCAGAGTAAAAGGAGTGCCAAAAAAGAAGCCAAGTGGTATTTGGATGGGCCAATCACAGGCTTAGCCTGGAGGGCTTCCCTGAGGCAGTGTCCTTGCGAAAGATGACCAGATGTAAGCTCCATGAAAGAGGCATGTGCAAAGGCCCTGTGGTGGTGAGGGCTATAAAACATTAGGGAGATAGAGACTGCCAGTGGGAAAGAGATGGGACAATAAAGGCGGGGAACAGACAGACAGACAGACAGACAGACAGTCCTCCATCCAGAGCCCTGCAGGGTTCTGCTTTTCTTACACAAGAGCGGAGTTTGGAGGAAAGCATGGGAGGAACCAGCAGAGGAGGAGGTGTCCAGAGCTCAGCAGGTCTCTGGATTCCACACTCTGTGAGGCGTGAGTCCTGTTTATCACCCACTGTCTTCTGTCCATCATTGCCAGAGAGAGAGAGAGAGAGAGAGAGAGAGAGAGAGAGAGAGAGAGAGAGAAGGGGGAGGGAGAGAGATGGGGCCCCACCCTCCATGCTTGCTGGCCTGTTGGGTGGAACCCACAGGAAGGAGTAATGAGGCAGGAACTCTAGAATGCTCTGTAGCTGGTAGCATGGGGATGTCTGACTGCGATTTGAGCATATGAGAGGCTGAGGTAGGAGGACTGAAAGTTCAAAGTCAGCCTGGGCTTCATGGTGAGACCCCATTTCAAGTAAACAGACACAGAAGAATGGAAAAGAAAGAAAGCTGGCTTGGTGGTACAGTATATCTTCAGGCCAGTTTTGACCCTGCTTCTTGGGCAGCCATGTGAACGCAGCTGATCACATTTAATGTGCAGGCAGTAAAACTGGTTTGTTTAGTAAATTGTGAAGGAGTAGTATTGCTGGGCAGTAGAGGAAATTGCCAAAAGTCAGTTCAGGGAAAACCGAATCAGTCTTGTCCCTACAGTGATGGTGGACGTGTGGCTCAGCAGTGGAGCCTGGGTTGGAAATCTGTCCCCCTGCCCCGCTCCCTCCCCCCTAAAAAAAGAGGAGAAAGTCTATGTACAGATTACATAGACTTTCTAGCTTTTGTCTCCATCCCACCCCCTACCCCCACCCCACCCCTGCCCCTGTGGCTGCTGAGGCTCTCTGAAGCCACAGTTATGGGTCACTGTATTGGTTTGTGGGGGAAGCCATGACAGTAATCCACAGGCTGGGTTTAAGTGACAGAAGTTTCTGTTCTCACTGTTCTCAAGGCCAGAAGTTGGGGATCATAGAGTTGGCAAGGCTGGCTTCTCCCCAGGTCCAGCTCTGTGGCGCTCACAATCGTCCTTGATGTCTTATAAGTGTGAGCAGTTCTGCTGCCTGCTGCCTCCTGAGTCCTAGTCTCCATTCTCACAAGAACACCAGGCAGATTGGATAGATTGGATTGTAGCCTTTGGGGATCTCCTCGGCTACTTTAGGGTCTTGCTGCATTGTCCAGACTAGCTGAGAAGTCACCATCCTTCTGCCTCAGCCATCTGAGTGCTGAGACTACAGGCCTGTGTCACCATGCTCAGTTATTTAAGTACTTGGGAACCTTTTTTGTTGTTATGAATTTTGATATATGTGTATATTTATATGTCTGCTACATACTAGTGTAGGAGCCTGAAGAGGCCTGAGGAGGGTGTTGGGGCCACTGAAGCTAGAGTTACAGATGCTGTGAGCTTCCTGATGTAGATGCTGGGAACCAAAGTGAAGCACTGCCATCTCTCTCACACAAGGAGCCTAGTTGTGGGTGGTTTTTGTTTGTTTTGTTTTTTGTTTTTCAAGACAGGGTTTCTCCGTGACTTTGGAGGCTGTCCTGGAACTAGCCCTTGTAGACCAGGCTGGTCTCGAACTCACAGAGATCCACCTGCCTCTGCCTCCCAAGTGCTGGGACTAAAGGCATGCACCACTACAGCCTGGCCGTTGTGGGTTTTTTGTTGTTGTTGTTGTTGTTTTGTTGTTGTTGTTTTGTTTTTAGAGACAGGGCTTCTCTGTGAAACAGCCCTGGTTGTCCTGGAACTTACTTGGTAGACCAGGCTGACCTCGAACTCACAGCGATCCTCTGTGGGATTTTTTGTTTGTTTATCATTGTTGAGACAGGTCTCATGTAGGCTGACCAGGAACATGGAACTCAATATATAGTTGAAGATGACCTTGAACTTTTGACCCTCCTATCTCTACCTCCCAAGTGCTGGAATTAGAGGTTCACATTATCACAGCATCACATGTGGTACTGGGGCTGGAGCCCAGGGTACTGTGCATATGAGGCAAGGACTCCTGTCTGTCTGTCTGTCTGTCTGTCTGTCTGTCTGTCTGTCTATCCATCCATCCATTCAAACATCTATCATCGATGGGGAAGAGGGTTGTTGCATGTGCCATGGTTCCGGTGTGCAGGTCAGAGGGCAACTTGTGGAAATTGGTCTTCTCATCCCACCCTGTGAGATCTGGGTTTGAACTCAGGTTGTCAGGCTTGGAGGTAGGGACCTCTGCCTGCTGAGCCATCTTGCTGGCCCAAAGGGAGCACTTCTACAACTGAGCTTTGCTTTTCTCCAAGCACAGTCACATTCTGAGGTGCTGAGGGTTAGAAGTTGAATATATAGATTTCAGGACTACAATCCAATCCAGAGCTTGGTTCAGATTTATTCCTTGTGGGCACCTCGGGCATGGAAGAGGCAGAGCAATAAGTAGGGACACTATCTGAAGAGTTTGTGGAAACAGATGTAACTTTGTTTGGTTTTGGCTTTTTTGAGACAAGGTCTCAATGTGTAGATTCCTGCAGCCAACCAACCAGCCCAGAACACAGTAAGATCTGTGGTGTGGAAATAGTAGCTATAAAACAAGGACACATATGAGCAAGACAGATAAAGCTGCTGCAACACTTCTTTTTAATTATTTATTTACTTATTTGTTTGTAAAGTTGAGGATGGAAGCCAGGGCCTGTACTCCTCAGGTAAGTGCCACCTCTCAGTTGGCAAACCTGCCCTACTGGGAGCACAAGGGACTCTACTCACAGAAGTATCCTTCATGGAGGAGGTAGCAGCAGGCTTTCTCTTGACTTCTGGGATTAGGCAAAAAATTTATAATTATTCAGTTGTGGCCAGCATGGTTCCTAAAGTTCTTCTTCTTCTTCTTCTTCTTCTTCTTCTTCTTCTTCTTCTTCTTCTTCTTCTTCTTCTTCTTCTTCTTCTTCTTCTTCTTCAAGACAGGGTTTCTCTGTGGCTTTGGAGGCTGTCCTGGAACTAGGTCTTGTAGACCAGGCTGGTCTCGAACTCACAGAGATCCACCTGCTTCTGCCTCCCAAGTGCTGGGATTAAAGGCATGCACCAACAACACCCGGCCAAAGTTTTTCTTCTTGTGATCAAGAATTCTGGCCTTGGGGATGGAGAGATGGCTTAGTAATTAAGAGCACTGGCTGCTCTTCAAGAATAATTGGGTTTGATTCCCAGCACCCATGTTGTAACTCACAACCATCCATAACTCCAGTTCTAGGGTGATCCGATGCCCTCTTTAGGCCTCCACAGGCACTAGGCACACACGTGCACAGAGACATATGCTCCGGAAATACACCCATATATACAAAATAATAATAAAAATAAAAGAATTGGGGCTGGAGAGATGGCTCAGAGGTTAAGAGCACTGGCTATTCTTCCAAAGGTCCTGAGTTCAATTCCCAGCATCCACTTGGTGACTCACAACCATCTGTAATGAGATCTGGTGCCTTCTTTTGGCCTGCAGGCATAAATGCAGGCAGAGCACTGCATGCATAATTAATAAATAAATCTTTAAAATAAAAGAATTTTGAGCCGGGCATTGGTGGCACACGCCTTTAGTTCCAGCACTCGGGAGGCAGAGGCAGGCGGATCTATGTGAGTTCGAGGCCAGCCTGGTCTATAAGAGTTAGTTCCAGGACAGCCTCCAAAGCTACACAGAGAAACCCTGTCTTGAAAAACCAATAAATAAATAAATAAAATAAAAGAATTTTGGCCTTCTACTTGTTGGACTAACGGTGACTTAATTCAGGAGCTGTTCACCCTCCTGTGGCTGCAGTCACCAGTCTCAGGGTTTTGTTTGAGCCTTGTGACACAGCTGAGGAACTAACTGTAGCTTAAAATGCCAAGAAAGCTCAAGGTTACCAACAACAAGATATAAGAAACACACATTGCTTCAGTGAGCACAACAATAGGTCAAGGTAATCTTGTATTGCTGTCGCAGAGTCTGACTCACTGGGCAGTCAGCAAAGGAGACAGATTATGAAGACTGGTCCAGCCTTTGCCTCCATCTCACTTGTCCCTCAGCTCTGCACAGGTTCTCATAGAGGTTCAGTGTTAGCCATGTGTGATGGCTTTTAATCCCAGCACTCAGGGAGCAGAGGTAAGAGGCTCTTTGTGAATTCCCTGGTCTACACAGCAAGTTCTATGCCAGACTGAGCCACATAGTGAAACCCTATGTCAAACCAAAACAAACAAAATAAACTGCTCACCTCTTCAGCCGAGAGGCACAGAAGGGAGAACAGGGGCTGGGATGCAGCTCCTGCGGTAGCGTTCTTGTCTAACATGCATGAAGCCCTGGCTTCGATCTGCACACTTCTTAAATCTGCAATCACAGCATTCAGGGGGCTGAGGCAGGAGGATCAGAAGTTCAAGGTCATTCTCAGACACATAGAAAGTTGGAGGTCAGTCTGGGCTACATGGGACTCTATCTCAAAACAAAACCAACAACCACACAAGAAAGAAGGAAGGGAGGAAAGGAAGAGCGACCCAGGAAGGGAGGGAAGGAGAGGGAGAGAGAGGAGGAAGGGGTCAGGAATTCCATTACCATCTCCCCAAGACTCAGGTTCAGTTCCCAGGGCCCAAATAACCTCACAATCATCTGTAACTTCAGTCCCCCAGGATCTCATGCTCTCTTCCATAGACATGCATGCAGGCAAAACACCCATAGACATAAAATTTAAAAAAAAAATATTTTTATGTTTGTAGGATTTGCATTTTACCTGTGTATGCTTGTGCTAAGTGCTAAGGCCGGAGGAGGACATTACCGAGGGTACAGACACTCCTATTTTTTTTTTTTTTTTTAAGAGTTAAGGTTTTGCCAGGCATTGGTGACGCACGCCTTTAATCCCTGCACTCAGGCAGGCAGATCTCTGTGAGTTGGAGGCCAGCCTGGTCTACAGAGTGAGTGCCAGGATAGGCTCCAAAGTTACACAGAGAAACCCTGTCTCAAAAAAACCAAAAGAAAAAAAAAAAAGAGTTAAGGTTTCTCTGTGTAATAAATAGTCCTGGCTGTCCTGAAACTCACTCACTTTGTAGACCAGGCTGGGATTGGAAGTGTGCTCCACTACGCCCGGCTGACATCCATTTATCTATGTGTGGAGGTGTGCAAGTGCCAGGAACAGAGGACGACTTTGGAGGAGTGTTCTCGCTGGCTCCATTGAAATGAGTTGTCAGGTTTGGCCGCAAGCTTCTTTACTCAATGGGCCATCTTGTTAACATTACCCATTGTTATTTGGGTTTGATGCTATTGTTGTAGCAATGCTTCTGTAGCAGCCTGTGGGGATGGGGATATTTGCTTTTTACATTAGTTCAACTTGCGCCTAACCTGGGGACTTCCTGAGGACGATCACTTCCTCTTGAGCAGTAAGTGCAAAAGCCCTGCAATGGACAGGCCACTACATTAAGATTACTTTCTATTTGATTTCAGAAAACCCTATTCTTACTTTACATTCACAGTTTTAGTATCTGAGTATTTTAAGAATGACGTTTCCAAATTGCAAGATCATCTTGCTAAAATTTTGTAATATGGCCCTTTAAATTCCTTAAGAATTCACAAGGACTTTTATATTGAAACTATTCAAGCTAATTAATTATTCATGTGTGAACCTACTGAAATGAGATGGCTTATATAATTTAGGTGAGAATAAATATTTTATGTGCTCAGCTCTCAGACATCAATGTGTGGGCATTTAGTAAAAATCAAAGAAAACATAAACTTAGTTCACATATATTCATTTCTTTCTTTTTGCTGTGCTATTGAACCTTTAATTCCAGCACTTGGTGGGCAGAGGCAGGGGATCTCTTTGTGATTTAGAGGCCAGCCTGGTCTATAGAGGGAGTTCCAGGACAGCCTGCAATGGAGCTACATCCTACATCTTAGCCATTTTTCTTTCCTTTCTTCTCCTCTCCTTTTGTGGCGGTTTGAAAGGCTCCCCTAAATTCTTATGCTTGAATGCTTGGTCCCCAGTTGATGAACCATTTGAGAAGGATTAGGAAGTGAGGCCCTGTTGGAGGAGGTATGTCACCGGGGTGGGCTCTGAGGTTTCAAAGCACGCAGAAGGTCCAGTGTCTCCCCTCTACCTGTTACCTGGGGATCAGGATGTAAGGCTCTCAGCTACTGCTCCAGCACCATGCCTGTCTGTTCCACCAGGAGGATAATAGATTAACCCTCTAAAACTGTAAGCAAGCCCTCAATAAAATGTTTTTTTTTTTTTTTTTTTTTGGAGGGGGTTGTGGGGGAGACAACTGGAGAGTTGGCTCAGTGGTTAAGAGAGTGTGTTCTTCCAAAGGACTAGATTCGGTTCCTAACATTTACATAGGGGTTCACCACTTCCTCAGGCATGTATGTGGTGCACATATATACATCCAGGTAAAACACTCATCACACAAAATAAAATTAATCTAAAAATATTTTTAAAAAGATTTAAAAAATGAGTTGCTTTGGTCATGGTGTCTCTTTACAGCAATAAAACAATAAAAAAAGATAGCTTTTCTTGCACTCATGTAGCCCAGGCTTGCCTAAACTCACTATGTAGCTGAGGATGACCTTGAACTTCTGATACTACTGCCTTTAGCTTTGGAGTGCTAGGATTACAGGCACATACCCACCATTGTGTATTGCAATGACTTGAAATCAGAGCTTTGTGCCTGTCAGGCAAGCATTCTATCCACTGGGTTACATCCCTAGCCCCAGCCATTATTTCTATTTTCTTTATACGAAGGGAATGTTTTTGTTTTTAATTTCATGACACAGCTGTCATGGTGGAGACAGAAGAGTCCAGAGCAAAATGCTTTATAATTAATTTTTAAAAAAATAAATATTTTTTTCAAGGGTGTGTGTGCCACAGCATGCACGTAAAAGCCAGAAGTCTACTGGCTAGTCCCTGAGTACCCTTGTTCCACCCTATGTGGTCCTTGCATAGAACTCAGGTTGCCAGCCTTGGCAGCAAGCACCTTCAGTCACTGAGACATCTCTCTGGCCCCTCTAATGGATTTAATCATTAGTTACTAGGTTTCCTGCATGATTTGCTAATTTTGAAAACTTGTTCAAGTAGTTAGCCACAGTGGCTCACACCTATAATCCCAGCACTCAGGAGACTGAGACAGGAGGTTGCCACAAATTAGAGGCTACCCTGGATGACATAGTGAATTCTAGAACAACCTAAACTCCACAGTGAGCTCCAGTCACAAATAAGCAACCAAACAAGAGCTGAGGGTGTGGCTAGTGACCTAGCTTTGCTTCTCATGTTCCAGGCTCTGGGGTGGATTATCAGCACACCATACCAGAAAAGAATGAACAGAGAAACAGGTAAGCACACAGGCGCGCTCTTGGCTCTTGGTCTGGCTCCACGCAGTGGTGCAGGCATGCTGTGGGCATACTGCTGATTACACAGGGGAGCTGTGGAACAGATGCACGAGGGGGACTGCCCCTCATTCAGAGAGGAGGAAAACAAAGGCTCTAGGTACAACTACCACAAGACATTTAGGTAGCTAACCGTTTTCATCAGAAAACACTCCCAAATTTAGGGCCTGAGGCTTGGGGAACTGGAAGAGAGCTGCAGGCTTGCTCTTTGTATGTGTGCTTCCCCCATTTCTCAAATGCCATTGAAAAGTAGATTTGGAGCTGGGTGTGGAGGCCATAATGTCAGCACTTGGGAGGTGGAGGTAGATCATTCTTGCTTCTAGAGGATATTCTGGGCTCCAGGAGACTGTCTTAGAGAGTGTGTGTCTATGTTTTGTTTGCATGTATTTAGGTGTACCATGTGTGTGTGCCCGGTACTCTCAAAGGTCTATTGTGGAATTATTTTAAGATGTGTTACATTTGTTTACATGGTGGAACATTTGTTTTAATGATGCAAAGATGTGCTGCGTTCTTTTATGTTGCATTTGTTTAACTCTGTGAAGCTGTGTTACTTTGCCTGTCTAAAACACCTGATTGGTCTAATAAAGAGCTGATCGGCCAATAGCGAGGGAGGATACAGGACAGGCAGGGCGAGCAGGCAGAGAGAATAAATAGAGAAATCTGGTGAGAGGATCAAAGATTGAGAAAAAAAAGGGGCCAGTCACCCAGCTACACAGCCAGCCATGGAGTAAGAAGTAAAGAAAGGAATACAGAAATAGAGAAAGATAAAAGTCCAGAAGCAGAAGATAGATTTGATAATTTAAGAAAAGCTGGCTAGAAACAAACCAAGCTAAGGCTAGGCAATTAAAAAGAATAAACCTGCATGTGACTTATTTGGGAGCTGGGTGGCAGGCCCCCGAAAGAACAGAGCCAAAAGAGCCAAAGAGTAAAATCAACAACAACAAAGGCCAGACAGAAGAGGGTGTTAGATTCCCTGGAACTGTAGTTATAGGCAGTTGTTCACAATTTAATGGAGGGTAACTCTGGGTTGATATTACAACGACTTCATTGAGGACACTGAGATATAAATACTACAGTTAAGGGTTGGGATGTAACCCTCAGTGACACAATGTTGGCCTAGTACCTGCAAGGCTCTGGACATGATCTTCAGCATCACATCTCCGCTGTGCCCCGACCCCAAAACACCTTTTATTTTTATTTTTTTGAGACAGAGACTCACTATGTAGCTCTAATTGGCTTTATAAACCTTTAAACCCAGTACTCAGGAGGCAGAGGCAAGGCCAATCACTATGATTTCCTGGTCAGCCTGGTCTACACAGAGTTTCAGGCCAGCCAGGGCTACATAGTGAGACTCTCAAAATCCAAACCCCAAACCATTATTTTGTTTGTTCCTGTTTTTTTAAGAGAGGGTCTCATGTGTTAGCCTCAAACTTGCTATGTAGCTGAGGAGCACCTTGAATTTCTGATTTTCTGACCTCCACTTCTGTTTTTTTGTTTTGTTTTTCGAGACAGGGTTTCTCTGTGGCTTTTGGAGGCTGTCCTGGAACTAGGTCTTGTAGATCAGGCTGGTCTTGAACTCACAGAGATCCACCTGCCTCTGCCTCCCGAGTGCTGTGATTAAAGGCGTGCGCCACCAACGCACCTATAGATAGGTATCTGCTACTACGCCCAGTTTATGTGGTGCAGGGAATTGAACAAAGAAGGGCTTTGTGCATATTATGTGCATGCCTGGTGTCCATGGAGGCCAGAAGAGGGTGTCATATCCCCTGGGACTGAGTTATAGATGGTTGTGAGGGGCCATGTGGGTAGTGGGAATTGAATCCAGGTCCTCTGGAAAAGCAGGCAGTGAGTGCTCTTAACCACCGAACAATCTCTCCAGTCCCTAAAAACAAATCCCTTTTTAAAAAGGCTACAGAGCCCAAATCAAGTTGTTCTTGTCTCCTTTTAAAGAAGAGTCCAGTAACCTTCAGCTAGTGTGACTCCAATAGTGTCATGACAAGTCTGGCATTGGTACTCATAAGTTAGGGATCTAGGTAAAAGTTTGGTGAAAGACAGATGTGGTGGCTCACACGTTTAATCCCGGTTCTTGTAAGATAGGCAGGATAATGCTTGCCAATTCCAGGCCAGCCAAGAAAACAGAGCCAGATCATATTTGATCTCCCAAATTTTGGACTCAAGTTTTGTGGAATATTAAATAGCTTAAAAAATAAGATGAATATGTTCCGAGTTGCAAATGACTGGAGCTGCCAGTGAGTGCGTGGGTATTTATGCACGGATAGTGAGACTTACACAGGTTATACAGAAGAAAATAGAAGGGCTACTTGTACCAACCATTCGTAGCATTTGCCTGTAACCCCAGCACTTGGGGAGGAGAATCTACTCCAGAATAGCCTGGGCTACACAGTAAGATCCTGTCTCAAAAATAATGTAAGCCAAAAATATGGCCCCCAAAATTAGGATGTAGAATCAAAGCATTTTATATATGTGTATTTGTCTAGGTGAAAGATGTTTCCGAAAGCATATGGACAATTTGGAGAGGGGGTCCTTGAGTGGCTAGGGTAGGAGGCAGCTCCATTCCTTGGGGGGTAGGGGTGGGCAGCCAATGATGACACTGACTGACAGGCCTGCAAGGTGGGAGAGGTGGGTGGGGGGCGGGAGGCTTTGGAGGGAGACTGCTTACAGCCCTAGGGGAGTTGGGTAGCTCCATTTCTGAGTGAAGGGAAATGCACCAGTGAGCAGAGCCAGGAGGGAGTATACTGGGCACAGCTGTGCTGCAGTCAGCAGTCACTGGCACCGAGAAAGAGCCCATAGGTCGGGATGGCTTTCAGGTACCATCATGTGGCCACAGGAGGCAGTCAAGCCTGCTCAGAAAACCATCCAGCATGGGGTTTCCTTCTACCTCCAGCTGTAGCAATATAGAACTTGAAAGCAGTACTTCCTTGCCCTGGAGGGTGGCAGGCTGATGGAGGGGTCACCCCATTCAATCTTGACCAGTGGTGTGAGGGGTTCTACCATATACCCATTTCTCGGAGAAGGCTGTCATAGGGTTTTCAGGAGCAGTGGGCAATCCCACAAGGTCTACAGTGACCCAGGTCACACATCCCTAAGTCCAGAGCTGTAATCAACCAATGGGTTCTTACTGCTCTTACTGCTTCTTACTGGGTTTTTCCCAGCTCCCTTCTAGAATGTTCTCACAGCAGCTAGAGAGATTTTTCAGAGTTCTGAGGATCATAGGATTCCTGATAGGGGCCAAATCCATGTCCCTCATCTCCAGTCAATCTGGTTTCTAAGCATGAGGCTGCTCAGTGCCAGTTCCTTCAGTCCTTTTCCTCACCCTTCAAAACCTTGGCTCTCTCTGGCAGCCCATGTGTCCCATGAGCCTCTTGAGTTGTGTAGAGTCTGTTCAGTGCTTGTCCTCTGAGACAGGTCTCATTATGTAGCCCAAAGTGGCCTAGTACTCTATGCAGATCAGACTGGCCTGCTCAATTGATGTGCCTCTGCCTCCTGAGGGTTGGGATCACAGTCATGTGCCACCACAGGGAGCCCAGTGCTTGCTATTCGTTCACTAACCCCCAAACCTGTCACTTCTTTGAGACAAGGTTTCTCTTTGTAGCTCTGGCTGTCCTGGAACTCGCTATGTAGACCAGGCTGGTCTCAAATTACAGAGATCCAAGTTCCTCTGCCTCCCAAATGCTTGGATTAAAGAAGTGTATCACTATGCCTGACTTCTGTGTCATTTATAAAGAAAAGCTGGGGGTGAAGGAGGGCGGGTGGTGTGTGTCGGTGGCACACACCTTTAATTCCAGCATTGGGGAGGCCTAGGCAGAGGATCTCTGAATTTGAGGCTAGGTTGGTCTACAGAGCAAGTTCCAGGACAGCCAGGACTACATAGAGAAAACCTGTCTAGAAAAAAACAAAAACAAATAAAACTGACACATGTGTACACTCTTGTACATTTACATGGGCAGAGGCCAGAGAGGGTCTCACATGCCTTGGAGCTGGAGTTCCAGATATTTGGGGAACACTTTAAGTGGTGCTGAAATCTGAATGTTGGTCCTCAGCATTGTACAACAAGCATTCAACCTCTGAGCCGCCTCTCCAACCTCAAAGGTCATCTTTTCTCTAGGCCATCTCTAATTCATGTGAAACTCTGAGACCCACCTTAATGATGTCACCTCAAATCTGGTCACTTTATCCACTCTCAAGTCTTTCATGTCTTGACAGAAGACAGTGGCTGTCTCATGGGAGCCCTAAGCCACCAGCACCACACTTCCACACCCATCTTCTCTACTAATGTGCAGGCCTCAAAAAGGCAGGCTTCTGCTGCAGCAGGGCTCAGCCAACACTTGTCCAGTGACCATGTGATGGTTGGGCTCGCTAGAAAGTCAGCTCCTGGGGTGGGGGAACGACTGTCTTGTTCACACACACAGGACCAGCAGGTGCTCAGTTAACACCCTACTCCTGTTAATGTACAGAAATACGAAGAACAGAAAGAAATTTGGAACAAAAGGAACTTGGTGAGCTGCCCCATCCCCAGGGCAACAGATCCAGAACCCAACAGCTTCTCCCTTACCCATGAGGCACAGAGCCAAGGCTGTGGTTCACAGAGTCGACACCGTTTATTACTGAACTGCACTTTCACCTTCACACAAACTATTTCAAAGAGCTGGAACAAGTGTAGGGTGAGGGGAGGGGAGGGACAGGTGCCTCTCAAAAGCCAGGACCCCCAGTGGGCTTCCCCAGGCAAGGGCAGGGAGGGAGCATCAGGCTGTCAGTCTCTGGGCACCAGCTCTCCACGTGCACGCGCACAGCAAGCCAGCAGCTCCTCACACATAAATACAGACACGCTTAACAAAAATAGTATATCATCTTCACAAGGAATAAAAACTAGTCTCGAATATGTACAGCAGAGAGCCCGGGGTAGCCAGAGCTGAGCTGGGACCCCCAGGGATGAGACAGGCCAAGGGTGGAGCAGAAGAGAGAGAGAGAGAGAGAGGCCTGAAGGGTTCCTGGCCATGCCACTCTGACCTTGGCAGCCCTGCTGCCCAGGCTGGGTGGGGGCAGGGCATTAATAAGACTGGGTAGGTCAGGCCCTTGCAGTCCTCCTCACCTGTGCACCAGGCTCTCCTTCCTGCCCTTCCTGCCTGAGGTAGGGAAATCCCCAGGGGCTCCCACAGCTGCTCTGTATAGCTCCCCTTCACTTCTGGGCTGAGGCCAGAGTCCCTGGACCCTGTGGCCAGCACCCAAGGCAAAGATGCCACAGGCTGATCTTGCAGGAAGTGAGGCAGCTGAAGTCATTAACAGCTCTGGGGCACCTATCTTGGGCCCAGTTGGTCCCTCAGTCATGGTCATGGGAGCCAGGGGAGGGGTGGAGAAGGTCTAGGGTGGTGCTAAGCTGAGAGAGCCACTCTAGCTCTAGACTGGAGGACTTTCTGCAGCTAAGCCCCTCCTCCTGAGTTGGGCTGGCCTCTAGCCAGAAGCCTCAGGAGAACATTCAGACCAGGAGTGGGGGCTTTGGCCAGGCCACAAGCAGGGCGGAGGTGCTGGTAACTGCCTCTTTATCCCAAGCAGTCTGAATTTCTAATTAGTCAAAAAGGGGCCTCTCAATGGCTCTTGGGGGTAGAGATGGGAAGAAGGGGGGCCCAGGGACACAGTGGGATGGGAAATGATCAATTCTGAGGCCACACACATCAAACCAAGGCAATCTAGCCTCTTTCTGGGGAGCAGGGTTAGAAAGCTTTCCAGGTCCCTGCAGAAAAGCATTCCCAGGAGGCTCAGGGGTAATAAGGGTTCCCCAACCAGACAGGTCCCTCCTCCCTCTCTAGCACACCCTTTCCCACGCCTGCTAGCCTCCAAGGGACCGATTTGGGGGACAATCTTGTGAATTTTGAGGCCAAGTGAATTGAGATGTGGGGAGAAGATGGCTCTCACAGAAGTGTGGTAGGTTCTAGAAAGCTAACTGCAAGGGGACTCGGTCTAGGCCCAACCCTTCGATAGGGGGGTGGGCGTGAGTTGCATGTAGTGGTTCTCCTGGTAGCAATGGTGGCTGAAGAGAGAGTTGTGGTGGGGATAGGGTGGGAGGCGAGATGTGAGTAGGTGGTCACTGTCTTGTCACTTCCGACTGAAGAGAGAGCCCAGCAGAACCACACCAGCCACAGTCATGCCCGTCAGGAACCAGCGGTTGAAGCGCTCCTGGCCTTTCCGGCTCTCAGCTGCTGCATTGTTTCCGTAGAGTTCCACGAAAGTGTCCTGTAGGGACAGAGGGAAAGGTAGACACTGTGTGAATTCTTGCACAGAATGGGGCAGAAGAAAGGGCCATCTGCAAGCAATGGCCTTGGTGAATTGCAAAGTCATCGCACTGGTACCCACCATGGCCAGAGAAAAGGTTAAAGGCTGCTCTTCCGAGCTCCAGCTGGGAAGGACCAACCTAACTTACTGCTGAGAACACAGACGCAGAGAGCAGTTTTGCTTCAAGAAACAACAGATTAACCAACTAACCAACCAACCAACCAGATGGCAGTGGTGGAGCACGCCTTTAATCCCAGCACTAGGGAGGCAGAAGCAAGCAGATGTCTGTGAGTTTGAGGCCAGCCTGTTCTACAGAGTTCCTGGACAGCCAAGGGTGTTACACAGAGAAACCTTCTCTTGAAAAACCAAAGAAACAAATAAGCAACAGAGAGTCTGGAGGGACCACCAGGAGGTGGGATGGGGAGGATGGGCATTGTAACACAACCCTAGAGACTGAGGAGCGTCAGGCTCTGGCTTGTCCACTGCTAGATCACAGGGAGGGGAGCTTCTCAGAGCAATTCTACTGAGGCACTCAGATATAGCTGGCTGGTAGGTGGGAAGAGCAGAGCACAACACTTAACACAGGTATGAGGAGGCCATTCCTGTTCCCATCCCAGGCCCAGGAGGAGGTAGGCAACAGCTCTCTGCCATGAAGTTGAGTTACCATGGAGCACATGACTCAGTGGGACAGCCAGCACATGGAAGTCATAGCTTTGCATCCAGCAGGCTGCAGCAGGCTGTCTCTTCCTCACACACAGATGAGGCAGCTGGGGCTCTTGGAGGAAAGGGACCCAATTAAGGTCAGCCCTACCTGGACACTGATAGAACCAGAATCCAAACTTGGTGCTTGGACCCTAGAAATAAGTGTTCGCTATGTTCGGTGGAATGATAGAATTGAATGTTTTAGAGCCCATGCAATTGCTTCTATGGAACTATGTCTCCATCTGGTCCCAACTGGCCAAGTGAAGGTTCCCTGATAGGACTTCCATGTCCAGGTGGCTCTGGGACCCACCTCCCATGTGCTCACTGAGGATGCAGCCTGATTCATTTCTTATCTTCTGAAATCCCTCACCACCCTCCCCCCCCAAGGCCATGATTAAAAACACTGGCCAGATCACTGCACACTGCATGCAGTCCTCCACTCTGGTAGCGTCCCCTGTACCTAGCAGCAGAATGGCACAAGCTTTGAGCAGAGTGACCTGAAAAGACCCAATATTTATGATGCTCTTGGAGAGGCAGTGAGACATGAGTCCTTATGGCAAAATTCCCCATCACTTAGGGAAAAGAACCGGAAGCAGCAGGCAGATGGGAAAGTCCTTTCCGACCACAATGTATCAACTTTCCATTTTCCTCACACCAGAGCAGTCTGCTTTCCTTCCCACAGCAGTAGTCCAATAGAGTCTCTCTTCCCCCTACTCTGGCCATATGGCTTCTTTGCGGATCCTTCTGACCACAGTCTAGAGCAGTGTCCACCCCAACCTTGTTACATGTCTTTTTCTCAACATACCAACTTCTTCCTTACTACCTCTCCTCTTCCTTTTCCAGAGACAGGAGCTGGCCTTGAATTCTCAATCCTCCTGCCTCAGCCTCTTGAGTATTGGGAACACTGAGGTTTTAGGTGGCCACTCTCCTGAGCTTCTCATGACCACACAACACACCATGTTTTGCTGTGATTTGCTTTCTGTACTAGATCTGTCTAGTCCTGTACTAGATCCTGTCTTATTCTTATTCTCATTATTCTCAGAATAGGGTCTGGCACAGAGCTGATGCTCTAAATACTGTCATGTGTTACATAACATTGTTTTACACACACACACACACACACACACACACACACACACACACACACACACCCTTATAAAATTAAAACAGAGCCTGTAAGGTTTTAGCTTTTAATGAGATGTTTTCGTCATGTGTTTGTGATGTTGGTGAAAACAAGCCTAGCTGGGCTGCCAGTCACATATCAGTGAAGCACAGTAATGAAGCACAGTAGGTGGGTCTCTGTGAGTCTGAGGCCAGCCTGAGCCACTTAGCGAGACCACCTCTCTCAAAAATAAATAAATAAATAAATAAACAAACAAACCACCACCACCACCAAAAATGAGCATACAGTTCTGTGTCATGTGTAGTACTTGGTAGTACTAATAATTTTGTTGTTATTTTTGAGCACTCTGCTACAAGAAAAACCTACTATACAAAGATGGGCAAGTTAGCAACCTCTAACCCTCCTGTTTTTGTCACCTCTCTGCATTGCATCATATTCTCTAGTGTTACCTCCCCAGTTTGTTAAGTACATTCTGATATTCACACAACAAAGTGGCCTAATGACACACTTCTGAGTTCATTCCTGGGAAGTTAAGCAACACATGACTCTCTACAGGGAGAACAGATATACTGCACGTCTACTAAGTCCCAGATAGTGTTCCATCTTCTCTTAGAGCCCTCAGAGGTAGGTGAGAGTCTCATTTCCCAGCTGAATTAAGATGTCTGAGGCTTAAGGCATGGAACACATTAACTGACAGGTAGCAGAATCATCAGACTGAAGGGACTGCCTGGCTTCACAGGAGTGCAGGACAATGGCTGTTGGGTCCTATAGAGCATGTGGCATGGATGGGGCTCTGAAGTCCATCTTTAGCAAATCAGAATGATTGATGTTCCTGGTTCCACCTGTTGATAAAGGGAAACCTGTCCTATTTCAGTGCCATAAGGGTCTTAGGGCAAAGGAACTGTGACAGTGGAGCTGAGGGAAGCCCAGGACCCGGGCAGAAAGCAGTGGCCAGTTGTGCCTTCCTGTCTCATCTATCCTGGCCAGCCTCTGTGCATCTTGGCATAGAAGAAAACTCTTATGAAGATTGATGGTATAGTATAGTTGGTAGTATCAGGCTAGCATGCAGGAAGCCTTGGGCCTTTGGTACCCTGCATAAAATTGCTATGGTGGTGCATGCTATCCCCAGCATGAGGGAGACAGAGGCAAGAAGATCAGAAGTTCAAGGTTATCCTCAGATACATAGGGAATTTGAGGCCAGACAGTTAAGTATAGGCCCCGGTAAAGAAACATAAAGATGAGAGTCCTGGGCTGTGGGAAGGACAGGAGAAAAAAGGCCATAGCTAGAGAAGTCTCGGTTATCTCAAGGGGCCAAATGTCCCAGGGACACTGGGGTGGTCACCAAAATAGAGAGCCTTCCACACTGGAACTTTCCTGAAGTAGAAGGCTGATAGCCATAGGAAAATTTTGGCTCTGGGGCTAGGCTGGAGTAAACAGGCCCTGTCCCCACAAGGGCACAAAGCGTTCACTGTCCAGGAACAGTCATTCCAGGGTGGAGGGGACACAGAGAACAAGGCACTGACCACTCCTGTCTCTGTTCCTAAGCTGCATTCTTGGCCAGGGTGATTTTGCTCAGAGCTCCTAGGGTAGGGGTGGGGGAGCAGGGCTTTCAAGGGCGTGGATCCTGGCAATGGCTTTTGCAGAGAGCTGAGCAGAATGGGGTGTGCTGTTCTCGAGAGCGGGCAGGGGCTGGAGAGGCTGTGGTGTGGGTATATTTAGCCCATGGTTCACACGACACACTTGGAAACAAACATCCATTTTCTCAGCAGGCGGCTGCTCTGGGTAAATAAACAGGACTGCTGAGCTCCCAGGTCTGGAAAAGCAGAGATAAGCTTTCACTGCTTACTGCATAGTGGGTAAGGGACTGAAGGCATGGATGCTCCCAGGAAACTCCCAGGTCTGTGAGACTCTCAGCCTAGACTAGAGTTAAGGGAATTCACTGCTACCTTGGAGATGCATTGGGGGTTTTTAAGGTAGCTGGGGACACAATGGCTAGTGACCTCTACAACAGTCATGGACTCCTACCCAAGCAGAATAAGGTTGGAATGTCAATCCACAGAGCAGAGCCTAGACTAAGACTCCAGTTCTCCCAACTCTCACCCCAGGAGAAGTCCAGTCTAGGACCCCTTTAAAGGTGTTTCCCTCCAACACTACAGGGCTTCCGGTAGTCATGGCCATACACACTGAAGGGCTTCATATGCTATAGTCTTCACTCCTCCTCACACCTTTTTTCCCCTCAAAAAGCCCATGAGATCCTACTGTGAAGTCCACTCTTCCCTGCGTACCTCCCCAACTCTGTAATTATCTTTCTCCTGTGCTCCAGGGTCTGTGCTTTCAATCAAGTCATTAATGTCCATGAAACACCTACACTTCTTCAAGGCCAGCTCTGGAGATAGGCAGGAACAGGGCTTCCAGGAAATGTTTTATGTTCTAGTACATTCTTAGCAGTAGTGAGATCACCTCCAAAGAGATACTATGAAAAATTCTTAGATACTCCAATTGTTTGTGGCTATCTACAGTGCAAAAAAAATGTTTCACTATGGTTTTCCAATTTCATAGGTAGCACAACAATGTTTAGAGAGATTCTCGAGGGAAAGTTTGAAAGAAAAGGGAGGTGGAGGGGTGAAGGTGGGAGGGGCTGGAGAGGTGGCTCAGGGCTTATGAGCACTGGGTATTCTTCCAGAGGACATAGCTTTGATTCCTAGCAGCCACATGGTACTTCACAACCATATATAAATTAGGTAGCTCTAGTTCCAGGGGATCTGATACTGTCTTCTGGCTTCTGATGGTACTACATGCACGTGATGCAGAAACACATTCAAGCAAAACGCCCATTCACATAAAATATAAAAGAAAAACACTCAAGGAGAGAAAAGTATCACAAAACAATAGTAATTCCACAGACAATGGGGCTTTGAAGACAAGAAGTGAAAGTACCTGGTGTGGGTACAGTCCTCAGGAAAGTCTTTGAGGAAGTGAGGCTTATGTTGACAAGGTCCTCAATGATGAGCCAGTGGCAGCCATGGAAGGATTAAAATACTTTAGGTGCAAAAGAACATGCTCCCAAGGCCTTGGGTGTTGGATCCTATAGCACCAATTAAAAGCACGACTTTAATCCCAGCACTAGGGAGGCAGAGGCAGGTGGACCTCTGTGAGTTCATGACCAGCCTGGTCTACAAGAGCTAGTTCCAGGACAGCCTCCAAAGCCACAGAGAAACCCTGCCTTGAACCCCCCTCCCCCCAAAAAAACCAACCAAACAAAACAAAAAGGCCAGGCGTTGGTGGCGCATGCCTTTAGTCCCAGCACTCAGTAGGCAAAGGCAGGTGAATCGCTGTGAGCTCGAGGCCAGCCTGGTCTACAGAGTGAGTTCCAGGACAGGCTCCAAAGCTACACAGAAGAGAAATCCTGTCTCAAAAAACCAAACTAAACCAAACAAACAAAACCCAAAACCAAAACACACATTTTACCAGAGGTTCTAAAGGTACAAAGACCATGGTGGCAGGATGGAGAAGAAGGGGAGCCCCTATTATGTGCTAGTCTCCCCTTTCAGTGCAAGCAGGACCAAGTCTAAGCCAGACCTGAAAGCTAGCTCACTTAATCAGGTGTAGACGGACTTAAAGACAGATCTCTGTCCCAGAGGCAGTTAAATGAGTGAGTCAACAACTCCTTCCACAACCAATGACAACACCCAACAAGTCAAGGTAACATGATGTCTGGAGGGAAGGGACTCACCAAAGGCTGAGTACAGTCCCTGCCTGAATGGGACCTGTCATTCCTTTCTTCTCTGCACCTGTATCCATGCTTCTTCCCCAAGTGTGATTATGAGCTAGTTACCACATCTCTCTGGTCTCTGGAGTCCTCATTTGTTAAATAGTAAGTGTCTTACCACTGACCTAGATATTCTCAGCCTCTTTTCACTTTAAGAGATGGGGGGTCTCAGTATATTGTTCAGGTTGGCCTTAAACCTTATCTGCAGCACAGGCTGGCTAGGAGCTTCAGATTTCCCTGAAGGCCTCAGCCTTCCACACAGCTGGAATTATAGACCTATGCCAACAGTTCTGGCCCATTTTTGGATATATGCCAGTCTGAGCTAAAGCACTTTACCTCCAGTAGGCCATACTTCCTAGTCCATTTATGCTCCCATTTATTTGAAAGACGAGTCTTTGTCTTGTCTTCCCTACCTGTTTCTCTAGAGCCTGGCTCTGCATCTGGAATATAGTAAATGCTATAAAGGACCCTACTGTAGATGAATGAACGAACACTTCTGTTTGAGGTTCATGCATTTCTCTGCTTTATCAATGTTAATGTGGAGGTTCTAGGTAATTCAAGATCCCTATCTAAGCAGTAATGGATCTGGGATGCTTATTCATTCTGGTGTTCCATCTTGCCATCTCAGTGTCTGCTATATCCACCCCAAGAAAGCCTGACTACACCAGCACTGGCAGCAGCAGGCAACTTTTCTCTACAGCCACCTTGCAGGGTGCTCTGATTTGCCCTTTCTATGGGTCAGCTCATCAGCTGTCTCCTTACACTGTCACTTGGTACCACTGTTGGCTTCACAAGGCCCATAGATCTGTAGCAACAGGCTGGGCTCTTCTGCTCAATTTCCAAAGACCAAGCCTTCTCCTGCTCTGATAATGGGTCATGCTTGTGTACTCCTGTGAAGGAAGGGGGTCTGCATTCTGAGTTCAAGTAAATTGTGGCTCAGAGCTATCAAGAGAACTTGCCAAAGTGGGCAAGGCAGTTTAAGCCCAGTGTGCCAGCCAGCAAACCTCACATTCTAGGCCAGGGCCAGGCCCTGGGTCCTTCAAAGAGAGTAAGGTGGTCTAAGGCCACCAGCCAAATGAATGAGTCCCACCCCAGCCATTTGAGAGGTGCCCCAGGGAAAGGATGTGACGAAAACCAGGGAAAGTGAAACACTTCCATCCCACTGGCTTCAGGGAGGAACAAGCAAGCTCCTGTGCCAGACGGTGCTTCCTTCCTCCTGGGGGACTCTGGAAAGCCACCAGGCCTGTGCCCACTGCTTCCTTCCTGTTCGGTTATTTCAGGAAAGATGTGGGTGGAGAAGAGGAAGGGGCTCCTAGAAGTGACACTGTACCAGAATCAGTGGCAGTCTGCCTTCCTCTGGCCTTGGTTGGCCCTGTATGGAAAGGTTGTGAGTCACATGCAGAGTTACCTTCTGCTCCTAGCCTCAGTTTCTCTCAGAGAGAAGCTGATAAATGCCAGCTGGGTAGACAAACAAGGCCTTGTTAGGAGATCCCTGGGAGGCATTAGGCGGGGGTGGGGAAAGACACACGCAGAGGCCTTATCTCTCTCTTGGCAGGAGTGAGGCTTGTGGCTGGAATCCACTTCCCTTGGCTTTCCTGGGGGGAGCTGCTGACCTGTGTGATGTGAGAGGAATGAGCTCTCTTCTACTCTGGAGAAGAGTGGGCACCCTGGACAGGCAGATCATCAGGGTAGGGTGGGGGCGCAGGTAGCTAGCTCTGGTGTGTTGGGCAGTGTTGAGATCAGGGGGTACAAATGCTCGCTGAAGCAAGGCCATCTTTTGAGGATTTCCTGGCTGAGGGTCTAGGCCATGTAAACTTCAGGGAATCTTTGGGTACATTTTCACATATTCCTCTTACTCTGCTGGTCATCTGTCAGCCTCTCCTCTCCTTCCCCTTCCCCCAACATTAGTTCTAAGAAGCGAAGCCTGACAGATGTGCTCATTTCTCAGAACAGGAAGCAACTGTGCTGGGAGGAGATAACACCTCGCTGGGGAATCGAGAAGTATCCGGCCCAGCAAGCTAGCCCTTCCATCTGCCTAGCTTTGAAAGAGGTCACTCAGCTGGGTACCAGGAGAGCATCACAGGCACTCTCTGGGGCAGACCTGCTCAATGGAATTTGCAACTGACTTGTTCTCAGAGGACAGGTGACATGACACCAGTACTCATTAGATCAGTGCCTTGTGTGTAAGAAAGCACCCAGTCCTCACAATAGCCAGAAGGAGTGTGTGCTGTAATCCCAGCAAGCTGAGTCAGGACTGCCATGAGTCTACATAGTAAGCTCCAGGCCAGCCAGGACTATATATGACACTCTAAAAAACAGTAACAACAGCCAGGCGGTGGTGGCACACGCCTTTAGTCCCAGTACTCGGGAGGCAGAGGCAGAGGCAGGTGGAACTCTGTGAGTTCGAGACCAGCCTGGTCTACAAGAGCTAGTTCCAGGACAGCCTCCAAAGCCACAGAGAAACCCTGTCTCGAAAAACCAAAAACAATAACAACAACAAAAACAACAACCCCCCCCCCAAAAAAAAACCCAGTAACAACAAAACCAAACAAATTCTGAAGAATAAGTGCTGTTCTTACCCTTCATGTCACAGACAAGGACACATATGTTACAGATGAGAACACAGGAGTAACAAAGCATGGTCTCCCCAAGGCCATATCACATATCTGAGGTAACGCTGAATCCTAGCAGACTGGTTCCAGAGTCCAGCAATTCACGGCTCTGGGCAGTGCAGCATGCTCTGTGAAGCCTCTTTTCACCTCAACCCTCTCATTTCAAGCATGGTGACTTCCTATTGCTCTCAAGTAGAAGATAATTGCTCACTATTCTCCCAGTGTCCCAGGCCAGGCCACTCAGAGTCAAGAGTGCACACACACACACACTCAAGTACACGCGAGCATGCCCATATGTATGTATGCACACATCTATGTGCCTGCTAAGGCCAGCAAAAGGTATTAAGTCCCCTAGGGCTGGAGTGACGAGTGCTGTGAGCTGCCCCGTATGAGTGCTGAGAACAGAACACTAGTCCTCTATCGACAAGCACAGTTAAGGAACCACTGCAGCCTAAGAGTTACATTCTAAGATTACTAGTCTAGTCATCTCCCCATGAGATCCCCTGTACTGAGATATCCACCCTGCCCACATCTGTAGCACTCACCATGCCCCTTTTGGGTGTGGTCACTGGTGGTGACACAGGGAGGACTAGATCTGGGGTCCTGGACCCCAGAGCTCTCTCTTGCTTCTGGGTGGGTCACAGAAGAACAAACAGCCTGTGTGGATCCTTAGAGCAGAAACCTGTGGTGGCCATCTGTTTCTTCTGTAAGTGACTTCTCCCCGAAATAAATTATATTTAATATTAATACCTAGTCCCGTGAATCCTCATCCATTCCTCTACAATCCCCTAACACTAGCTACTCTCTGATGGAGTTAAAAAGGATGGAATGCCATGGTCACACAGTTTGCCCTATGTAGATGGTCTATACAATCATTCCATAGCAGATTCCTTTCTGTATAGAGCACTTTACATATGGGCTGGAAAACTATTCTTTTAGGGAGCAAGTGTTTCTGCTATCCAAGGCTGGCCTTGGATCTGTTCTCATCTTTGCTGTTCCAGCTGCCAAGGAAGGTTAACTGTAAGCATCTCTGCCAGCCTCCCCTGGCCTGAGCCAGTTTCTTCTCTGAGTGTTTCTTCCCATGTGAACTGGAGGTACTACCCAGGTAAGGACAAGGCTGATTTAGTAGTTCCCACCCAGCTGGGCTGTCAGAGCACAGGGTATGCAGGCAGTCAGCAAGTCTGGCAAGTAAAGTAGACTAAGATGTTTCTTTTTGGGCCTTATCCATGAAATGGGATTAAAAAGTGACCTCAATTCAGATTACTACAAGGATTCATTATAACACATGCAAATCATGACACATAGTGATCTCTGAGGAAATGTTAGGTACAACTATTATGCTCACTACTAGCCAAAGAACAATGTGAGCCTGGGTGTTCCCATGGCCTGCAAGGGCCAGTGGGGTTTCCTCAGCCTCAACCACGGCCTGGCTGCTTCTCTGTTCCCATGCCACATTCTGTTCTGCCTCAGGTTATTTGGCATGCTGGTCTCCTGGCCCTGCTTCCTCCTACCCTTCTTAGGCTCACAGGGCACATCTTCAAGGAAGCCATCTGTTTACTTTCTCCATTTATCCATGAGTTCTGGTTTCTGGGCCTAGGCTTGTGCTTGGCCCAGAGAAGGTGCTGAAAAGAATCAAAGTCAGTTGTCTCCTTCTTCATTCCTATCTTTCTTGGCAATACTACAAGAAAGCCTTGCAATATCAAGCAACTAGGTAGGAACCTGGCATTCTCCAGACACCAAGTCCTCAGAGGCTTATGAAGGAGGATAGGAAGCTTATGGGAACGTACTAGAAAAGATATCTTCTGTGAGCATACACCTTTAGTTCAAGCACTAGAAGCAGGTGGTCACTGAACTGGAGATCAGCCTTGTCTACACAGTGAGTTCCAGGCTAGCCAAGACTGCATAGTAAGACCTTGTCTCAAAACAAACAAGCAATCATCTTCTGTGGGCAGTGAGATGGTTCAGCAGGTAAAGGTGCTTGCTTCCCAAATCTGACAACCCAGTGGAAGGAGAGAACCAACTTCCATACACGAGTCATGGCACATGTGCTCCACTAAATAAATAAATGTAGCCAGGCAGTGGAGGCACACACCTTTAATCCCAGTACTTGGGAGGCAGAGGCAGGCGGATCTCTGTGATTTCAAGACCAGCTTGGTCTACAGAGTGAGTCTCAGGACAGCTAGGGCTGCTATACAGAGAAACACTGTCTCAAAAAACCAAAAGAAGAAGCAAAGCAAAATAAATAAATAAATGTAATAATAAAAAGATGTCTTCTGCACTGTGTGGGTAGAAAAAGGGTCCTAAGCAGTTTCTCCTGCCTCCTTCCCCACAATCGTGTCCAATGCCCAGCCTCTTGAGGGTGCTTAGTCCTGGCTGCTGTGGAAGAACAGCACTGGGCACTGGCCTTCCTTCCCAGCTTCATTGTTAGTTTGCTTAAGTCCACTTCCCTGTCTGTGTTTCCCTGACTATAAAGTGAAGGTGGGGCTGGAGAGACGGCAGTTAAGAGCACTTGTTGCTCTTGCAGAAGACCTGGGCTCAGTTCCCAGCATCTACATGGTGGCTCACAGTAATCCATAACTCCAGTTCCAGGGAATCCAATTCCAAGGTTCTCCTCTGACCCTCAAGGGTATCAGACACACAAGGAGCACAGACAAAACACTCATACACATAAAATAAATAAACCTAAAACAAACAAAGTGAAGACAATCACATCACAGGGATTCTGTGAGGACTACTGCAAAGAGGAAGATGGTAACTCACTTGGGCAATTGAGCACTACTTGGGTCCTTTCAGGGGCATTGTGAGAAGCAACATTATGAATGTGTTGCTGCAAAAGGGTTTGTCCTTCCTCTACCTCAAAGCCCAACAGCTCTGGCTCCCTATCCTGAGGAATTCAGGGAAAGAAGACAGTGGCACATATATGACCCAGGGCAAGTTCCCAAGTAGGCAGACCTTGCTCAAACACTGTAGCTTCAACCTCTTCCCCCCAGCACTGCCTCTAGCTAGTCCAGACAAGTCCTGGGTATTTTCAGCCACCTTTATCTGATAAGAAATGTTTGGAATTCTACTGGCTGAATCCAACCAATTTAGAGGCTTCTGCAATGGGTACAAATCTCTAGAATGCCCTTCCCTTCCCTCCTGTGTTCTCTTCTCTCTGCTACACATGAATATACCCATCCTCCAAGAAACTCAAACCGCAGAGGTCCTTGAGGGTCACATCCAACATAGTCCAGGTTCATCAGGCCCCTCATTATGCGGAGCTACAGGGTGCCTATGATAGGGAACTTGAGCTACAGACATTCAGGGAAGGGCTGTTTAAGCAACTGATAAACTATATACCACCTCCACGAAGTCCTGGAGTAGCTAACTATCTAAGGCATATGAACAGCTCAAAAATCGTAGTTTTGCTGGACAGCGGTGACACACCACCTTTTAAATCCTAGCACATGGAAGGCAGAGGCAGGCAGATCTTTGTGAGTTTGAAGCCTGCCTAGTCTACAGAGTAAGTTCCAGGGCAGCCAGGGTTACATAGAGAAACCATGTCTTGAAACACTAAACTTAAAAAAAGAAAAAAAAAACAGTGTCATGATGTATGGCTCTTATCTAGGTCAATTTCTGTCTCAACAGACGGACAGTGAGATCCAGGGACATCACCAAAGACCACCAGACATAAGTCAAAAAGCCTGGTCTCAGGCCTCCTGACTTCTGGGGCAAAGACTCTGCTGAGCCTGGTGTTCTAGTATACAAGAACAGCTGTACTTACTCCTCAAGCATGAGAACAGAATTAAATGGTCCATGGTATATGCCCAATAAATGCTTTGACTCCAGTTAAAGAAGAGTGACACTTCTCATAAAGTCTGTTAGTTTTAGCTTTATTCATAACAGCTAGTAAGTACCCTTCTGCCCTGCAAAATCTTGTTATATAGCCCAGGCTAGTGTTGAATTCATTTTGAAAGCTGTCTCTGAACTCCACTGATGTTATTCCTTCAGCCTCAAGTGCTCAAAGAACAAGTTGGTACCACCACAAGCTTTAGGTCCTGCTACCCTTTTCCACACCTGATACTCTTAGGCTCTGGAAGTTGGGGATGACTTCGAAGCAGGGATGTAATATGCCCTCTGGTTCCCTGAGCATCTGAAGAGACAGTAAAGGAAGGGCATAATGATTGTGCTCTGTTCCAACTCACCTACCCACCACCCAAGATGAACATTTGCAGAGGCTCTTTGCAAGCCAGGCTGTCTGGAGTTAGTTTCAGGAAGGTCCAGACAAGCTGCCCTGTATCTCTAGCTCTTCATTTATTCAATCTGTATTGTATCAGGTATTGAGCACAGATAAGCTGGGGACAAAGCAGCAACTAAATCAGCTGAAAAATTCCTAGCTGTATGGATTTTTATCCTAGTGGGAAATGCAGTGGATCCCAAACCTTCCTGTCACCCTGAGTTCTCTCCAGTACTCACAATTCAGCATGCTCCAGTAGATTCACATTTGGATGTGCCCAGAAGTCTTTTAGCCTGCATGTCATGCGTACGCACTATGCATGTGCCTGGTGCTTACAAAAGCCAGAAAAGGGAGTTGGATCCCTGGTACTAGAGTTACAGACTGTTGTGAGCCCCCATGTAGGTGCTGGGAGTTGAACTCAGGTCCTCTGGAAGAACAGCTGTGCTCTTAACTGCTGCTTTTAACAGGGCCATCTTTTCAGGCCCCTGGTCTAAAGTCTTGCTATTACAGTTTCCTGCGCTCCCTCAGAGTCCCTTTCCCAAATAGGAGCAAGAGGAATCCAGTCACAGGACCATGTCTGCTTACAACTCCCTTAACCTGCCCATTATCCAGAGGATTAAGTTAGAACAGAGCTGACCAGCATGGTTCATCCCATTGCAGGCTCCTGCTTTTTCTCTGCTCTAGCCTTGGCCTCTCTCATGCCATTCCTTAAATATGCTATACCTTATAGCCAGGGGATTTCTGCACTTGTTCCTTCTGTCTGGAATGTTCTTTTCAAACTGTTTCATAGTTTACTCTCTCCAGCTACAGAGACCTTTGCTTACTG
Source organism: Cricetulus griseus (assembly GCF_003668045.3). Lineage (NCBI taxonomy): Eukaryota > Metazoa > Chordata > Mammalia > Rodentia > Cricetidae > Cricetulus > Cricetulus griseus. The sequence goes on along the minus strand of NC_048599.1, from coordinate 27,214,245 downwards.
TCCCTACCCCAGAGTCTTTCCTAAGTAACCTTTAACACAATGCCAAAGGCTGTGCAAGCCCCCAACCATGACTCTTTGTTCTTTTGACATGTAAAGCTCAGGCAGGAAGGCTTTCCCAGTAAGTGGAATGGTGTTTGATAGACATTCAGTATTAGGTAAATTAATAAATGAAATGAAAATGCAACTTCTCACTACTCTGAAATAAAAATCACTGTCACTACAGATGGAAATATAAAACAAATACATTGATTATTTAAACAAAAAACTGCCCATTTGGATGTCACCTCTAAGTTGTCCAAAGGACTGCATATGGATTTTGGTACAACACCTTTTCAGAGGAGACATGCAAGTTCAGGGCCAGTCAAAGTCCACTGTGCTGGAGTGCTGAGTTTCCTCTGCTTAGGCCTAACATATATCCACTGAAAAGATGCTGGACCAAGATTGTGCATACATGGGCTTTAAGATAACTAGAGGTGACAGGCATGGTGAGTTCCAGGACAGCCAGGCCTACACAGAGAGACCCTGTCTCAAACAAACAAACAAACAAAACTAGAGGTGATGCACAAAGGGCAGCCTGGGGCCAAGCTTTGCCCCCAGAGTGTAGCTAAAGAAAGAAGTGAAGTCTCAGGGAAGGTGTGGCTAGGCAGGGCAGCAGAGCCTGCTCCAGGCTAGAAAAGCCCTCCCTGTGCCAGGCACAGAGCTGGTAGTGCTGTAGAGAACAAAGACCAGAGTGTGCCAGGCTTGAGGGGCCTAGTGGGGCAGCATCGTGGGGGACGGGCACGCACAAACGTGTAGGTGAGGTCCATGGAGATCAGACAGCTGAGGGCAGAGATGAAAACAGGCTGGGTCCCAAAGGGCAGCAGCTTCAGCTCTGTAAACACCAGACAAGTGGAGGGTTCAGGTGCAGGTCTGGGGACCTCCCCAGTCGCCTTCATCAGTGACAATGATGCTACGCTGAACAGAAGCCGCAGACACGCCTGGGCAGAGCCATCTTCTCAGTCCCCACATTCCAGATGGTCTTTTCTGACCCTGGGCTTGATCCAACCAGCTCCACCCACAAGCCCTTGAAGATCCTATCCCTGTTTAGAGGAGGGCATCCTTTCCCTGCCCCACGGGTCTCAGTGAACATATCTGCAGGTGCAGGGGCAAAGTCGGAGTTGCTGTAACTGCCAGGCCAGCAGTGCCTGACCTACATCTCCATGCTTGGTTGCATGAAAGAAAATACCAGGGCTTTCCGTTAGTGCTCACTAGATGCAGCTGGTTCAGGGAAGCCTGAGCTTTCTGAAAGCCTGTTGAGAGTAGGGCAAGATGGCTGGACTCCAAAGGAGGCCCCGACTTTGGGGGCCTCTAAAGATTTCAGAGATTAGAATCTTCCTTCTACCAGGGTCCTCCACTAAAGCTTACTTCTTTTTCTAATATGTTACCCTTATTAGGAAAACTAACATGTACACACGTACACACACACACACACACACACACACACACACACACCCATAGTTCAATGATTCATTTGGAAAAAAGTTCCCAAACTAACAAACCACTGGCACTTGGAGTAGGCTTTAGTTTTTCACAGGAAAAAATAAACAAACAAACAAATAAATCCAACCCAGGGGAAAAAGAAAACCCACACAATTTAAAAGTTCTGGCCAGGAATGGCAGGGTACATCTGTAACCCTAACACTTGGGAGGTGGAGGTAGGAGACCAGAAGGCTGAGGGTTATTTTCAGCTGAGGGTTATTTCAGTTATTATATTTAATTTGTTATATACACAGCAAATTATAGGCCAACCTGGACTGTCTAAGACTCTGCCTGGAAAACAAAACAAAATAAAACAAAACAAACCTGACCAAGTTTGGTTTGTGGAGAGGACCTGGTCAGGGGACACGGGTTTCTTCCTGTTCTAGCATGGTACTTCCTGGACACAGGCTTCTCAATTGAGTGGGCTTTACTTACACCAGTAGATGAAGGATGAGCTTAGCGCTTTTACTCCAGTTCCAAAGCCTTATGACCCGCTTGAAAATTTTGCTACCCTCAAGGAAGCAGTGGACGGTAATGAAAGGGACTGAGGTTTTGTTTTTTGTTTTGTTTTAATTCTATCTGGAGCCAATGAACTCATGAATCTTAGAGAAGAACCACTGACACCGCTTTACTAAACCAGTATAATTCCTAACTGCCTTCCAAATACTTATCCTCACACCTATAGTAAGTGTAGCTCTCGCTCCTCATCACAGACGCTGCTCTTTGCAGAGAATGGAGACCATTACAGAGAGCTGTAGCTGGTCAAAACATGGAGAATAGCTGATCATTGGGTGCTGGCCTCAACTGATACAGCTACAACACAACCCTAAGGTTTAGAGAGAATACTGTAAAAGAGGGTGCAGAAAGATTTTAAGGGTCAGAGAACCAAGAAGTCTGCCTAAAGAGTGTGTCACCTAGAAATGACAGGGAAGCTACACTCATGATATCTCAACAACATGGCTGCCTACATCAGACCCGAATAATGACACCACCAATGGACATGTTAACATAGAAGGGGGAAATCCAACTCTAGACAAAGAATCATGGAAAACCAATGCTGAGAGAAGAATTACTCTTCCCCAGGGAGTTGTTCCCTACTTGGTTATCTAAGTACCATGTGGTCAGCCCTGAAATCATATACATATAAGCTAAATTAAATGGATTTCACAGATTGTACTTATATTTTTAAGCATATATAACATAATAGGTAATGATAATTAAAGAAAAAGAGGCCATTAATTTGCAAGGGAAGGAGGGATATGAGAGGGGTTGGTAGGAGAGAGATGTAGGGAGAGAAATGATGTAATTATATTTTAATTAAAACATTTAGGGGGAGGGGTGGAAATATTGTATGAGTACTCGTGTGTTTGGGAGTCAGAGGACAACCTTGTGGAGTCAATTCTCTTTCCACCTTTATGTGGGCTCCAAGGGTAAAATTCAGGTTGCAATCACCTGCATGGCAAGTGCCTTCCCCTAACAAACCATCTTACTGGTGAGAAAGCAAGTTTGAATTCCCACAGTGTCTTCTATTTTGTGGTATTGAATACTAAATGCCAGGCCTCACTGAGGCTATATCTCAGCTCCCAGCACCACACTGGCATTTAGTTAGTTAGTTATTGTGTGACCCTGGAAGTCCCTTCACCACTAGTGGCACCTATGGGGAATAAAGTCCCCAGTCAATGTATTGTTGACATTGAGCATGGCCCTGGCATGGGCCTCAAGCCTTCTCTTCGTCTATGTGCAGAAAGGATTGACCACACCTTTGTCTGCCTGATGTTTACATGCTGAGACTGCTCCCCTATAGAGGCCTCCTACAGAGATTAACTGAATCTGCCTCCCTGTTTAGCTGTATACAATAGACACAGCTCAGAAGTTTAAAACAAACACTGAACTTCTGGGCAGCTTCTGGTACAACTCCATCTGAGCCCCATCACAGCGCACTACCCACCCTATCCCAGCTTTTCTTAGGTGTGTCTGCCCTTTATTCATTCCCTCATCACCCCAGTAAGGGTCTAGTTCAAAGCTGTGCAGATTCTGGCAGGCACCCTGACTTTCTTCATTTACAAATCAAAGTGCTGAAAGAACATTGGAAAAGCCCTTTAAGAAGCCTTTGGCACCTGCCTTACACTATCCACCCACGAGTGCATCACTGGCTACGTAACCTCTACTTACTGGCTCACGCATCCTTGAGAACAGGCTGTGATATAAGAACTGGATGGAATCCATCTGGTTCCAAACTTCCTTCTAACGCTAATGAAAAGATGGCTGCTATTTACTGTGGGTGCTGGGCACTTTTCTGTGTTTAAAATGAACATTTACAGATGAGGAAGTGGATGTTCACTAAGGTGAATTGAATTCACTTGTTCAGGACTCCACAGACACAAAATGAGGAGGTAGAGTTGAAACCCAGATATGTTTGACTGCAGAGCCTATCAAGAGCCAGGCCTGGGGATGTGTCTTTGCTATGGTGCTATCAGCGCAGACCATCCATAGCTGATGAGCCACAGGCATCACTTGGCAGCCCACTCTTTTGCTCCTCCCTGTCCTAAGCACCAGGGATAGGGTCTAGGGCCAAGAGTAGGTGGAAGCTATAGGTCTTTTAAAATGTTCATTGTGAGGTAGGGCAGCCAGACAAATGCCAGATGCCAGAAAGAGCATCAAACTAAGGAAAAGTACATGGGGTAGAAGGAGAACTGAGGGTAGCCCTGAGCCACTGTGATGGAGAAAGAGTGGATGATGAGAAAGGCTCAGTGGTTAAGAGTGCTAGCTGATCTTACATAGGACCTAGGTCCAACTCCCAGCACCCACATGGAGGCTCACAACCATTTTTAAGTTCAGTTCCAAGAGGTCTACATCCTCTTCTGGCCTCCATGGGCACTTTGGACATACATGGTGCACAGACATACATGCAGACAAAAAGCTCATACACAAATTGAGTAAATACAAAGAGTGAATGATGAGGTCTTTTGAGTTTAACCAACTGGATTTGAATTAACCTTTATTAGTATTAGACGTTATAACTGAAAAGTATTGGCTCAAGACCCCCAAGGCCAAGTTCTCAGCACAAAGGAAATTTATTGGCCCCAGAGGGACAGAGGACAGGGAATAAGAGACAAAGACAGGAGATAGAGGATGAGGGAGAAAGGGAAAGGGAGCAAGGGAAGGGGAGGGTATTTATCCACAAGGGACAAAGAGCTGTCTCTGGATAGAGAGGAGATAGACACAGCACATGGGAAAATAGCAGTTTATAAAGGTACAAGGGGAAACCCCACATTAGGATGAGGTATTTAATTTTAATTGGGCATGCTAATTAGGTGAGCCAAAGGGGGCTTTTGATGGCTAGATTTCAATACTTGGATGACTGGACCTTGATAGTCAGCCTCAGGAGGAAGAAGTGGCCAAATAAGGGAATAGAGCTTGGGGGCTAACTTCAGGAATGCTACCTAATGGTTCTTAGCAAAGCAGAGGGAACTGCGGCAAGGCAAGGCCTGCCAGAACCACATGCTCCAGTGAGCTAGTGTCCCTTTAATAACTCTTACTTAACTTGTCTGACCTCTTCATGTTCTAATACAGACAACAAAGAATGTAACTTCTTACCTACCCATTCCCAACATAAACAACAAAACACACACCCTTCAAAAGAACTTCACATTTCTCATATAGGACTATTGAGGGGGGTTAAAACTGACAGTTCAGCCGGGCGGTGGTGGCGCACTAATCCCAGCATTCAGGAGGCAGAGGCAGGCGGATCTCTGTGAGTTTGAAACCAGCCTGGTCTACAAGAGCAAGTTCCAGGACAGCCTCCAAAGCCACAGAGAAAACCTGTCTCAAAAAACCAACAAAACAAAACAACCCCCCCCCCCCAAAAACAACAAAACCTGACAGTGCATCTACAGTATCCTGCACATTGTAGGGCTCAATATAAAAACAGTATTTATACTGTCATTAGTATATTAATTAGAGATGGGTCATTCCTAGAGACCCTCTCATGGTCAAGAGATGACTTGAAGCTTCCCATAACAACAGAACTCTGGATGCAGACACTGACAATATGCTAACTAGATTTGGAAACTTCCCTTGGTGGAAGGCTGGCAGCTCAGCATGACAACCACAGGCTATAGAGGATATATGTGGGCTTCTCCTGGGAACTCCACAGATCCTAGCTTCATGTTCATGTGGACAGTTACCCTCTCAAAGCCCAAGTCCTCATCAGTATGAGACCCCATGGCCAACTGTTATTCCTCCTGACAGTACAGGACACACTTTAAAGAGTATCATGGGTATTGGCCAGGCATGGTGGTGCACATGTTTAATCCCAGCAATCATGAGGCAGAGGCAGGGGGGTGGTGGTGCAAGTCTTTAAACCCAATAATTGGGAGGCAGAGGCAGGAGGATCTCAGTGAGTTCCAGGCCAGCCTGGTCTACAGAGAGAATTCTAGGACAGCCCAGGCTACATAGAAAACCCTGGGCTACACAGAAAAACCCTGTCTTGAAAAACAACAACAAAAAAGAGGCAGAGGTGGGCAGAGTTTGAAGCCAGCCTTGTCTACACAGTGAGTTACAGGCTATATAGTCAAGGCTGGTGGTCCATGTCTTTAATTCCAGCACTTGAGAGGCAGAGACAGAGGATAACTACTGAGTTCCAGGCCACCCTGGTCTACAAAATAAATTCAGGCCAGCCAAGACTACGTAGTGAGAGACCTTGTTAACCAACTCCCCACCCTCCAAGAAAAGAAATTAAAAGTGGGGGTGTTATATTAGGATTAACCTGGGTTTAATCTTAGCTCTCCACCACTTAACTAGCTAGGCCAGTAACCTTGGCACACTATTTAATCCTTCTGCCTTCTGATTTTCACACTTCTCTGTTAGGTGGTTGAGGTCCGATTGATGAAGTGTTGTGGTGGGCATGCAGCAAGTTTAACACTACACATGAAAATGTGATTTTGTATCCCTGGCACTACAAGACAGTAATAAATGTGTAGTAGCATCCTCTGGGGAGGATGGATGTGCAGAGGAAAAAAAAGATGCTGTGAACTGGAGCCACTGCTGTAGACAAGGCTGGAAACACCTCCTTAAAAAGATCAGCTTTGGGAGCTGGAAGTGACCAGTGGTTAAGAGTGCTTGCTGCTCCTCTGGAGGACTTGAACTTTGTTGCCAGCTCCTTCATCCAGTAGTTTATAATGGTTTTATGAGACAGGGTTTCTCTGTGCAGCGTTAGCTATCCTGGAACTCCCTCTGTGGACCAGGTGAGCCTCCAGCTCTGAGATCCATCTGCCTCTGCCTCCTGAGTGCAGGGATTAAAGGCATACATCACCACTGCCTGGCTGCTTACAAGCATCTAAATCTCTAGCTCCAGGGAATCTGATGCTATCTTCTGGCCTCTGTTCAGACACATACATACACATATACAAAAATAATTAAAAATAACATTTTAGAGATAATAATAATAATTATTATTAGCGGTTTTTCAAGACAGGATTTCTCCGTGCAGCCCTGGCTGTCCTGTAGCTAGCTATGTAGACCAGGCTGCAGAGATCCACCTTGCTCTGACTCCCAAGTGCTGGATTTAATGGTGTGTGCCAACAATTCCACATGTCATGACTTATTCACTATAGTGGTACTATATTCATAGATGGTCTAAGAAACATACAGGGCTGTTAACCAAGTATCATAATCATAGAGAGTGATTGGGGAATGCCAAGCATGAAACTGCACACCTGAAATCCTAGCACTCAGCAGGTGGAGACAGGGACATCACCTGAGCTCACGAGTTTGAGGTCAGCCTAGATAACACAGCAAGACTCACATCTCAAATCAAAACAATACAGAAATTAATAGCAGTATTGGTCTATAAATGTTAACCATTTTTTCCCCATTTGTACAGGCGAAACATACGGTATTAAATAAGACCTTATCTAGATGGGTTTGGTTACAGAAATTAAAAATATTCTCTAAGTAACAAAAACAAAATAGAATGACAAAAATGAACCCATCACTGAGGTTCCACAACTATTAATTCAGTGCCAACTTGATGCCATCTGTTCTTCAACCACTCTCTACCCCTGTAGCAATGTGAAGCAAATCCCAGATGCAGTTCACGGTTTCTAATAAGCAAGGAATGTTCAAGACAATTTTTTTGTTTAAAATTTGAATACTTCCCCCAACCAAAATATTGGAAAGGCTTTAAATGTGATCAAAACACTTTTTCAGAGAAGACAGCTTTGTTCGGTATGAGAAGAATGCAGTGTATGTAATAAGCTCTAAGTATGACTCAAGTCAAATGATTTAGATTTTTAGCCAGTTAAAAGCCACTGAAATAAATGTATTCCACCAACAAAAGTACTAAAGTAATGAAAGAGAGAATTAGTTGTAGATTTATCAAGGACTTAAATATGGAAAACAAAACTTTGAAACTTTTAGATGAGGGCTATCGAGGGGGTTAGTGGGGTAAAGGCACTTTGGGCCAAGCCTGAGGATCTGAGCATGTGTGGTGAAAAGAAAGAACAGATTCCTGAAAACTGTCCTCTGGCCTGATTATGTACACACACACACACACACACACACACACACACACACACACACACACACACAGACAATGCCTTAGGGATCACAAGTTAAGAAAGGGAGAGAGAGCCTAATAAGATATAAATGTTATAAATTACAATTTATAATTACAATTAAATTTAGTTTTATTAAAAAACTGTGTGGTTAGATGGGCAGTGGTAGTGCCTGCCTTTAATCCCAACACTTGAGAGGTAGAGGCAAGTGGATCCCTTTGAGTTCAGACCAGCCTGGTCTGCAAAGTGAGTTCCAGGACAGGCTCCAAAACAATACAGAGAAACCCTGTCTCAAAAAACCAAAAAAAAAATCAGAAACTGAAAATTATAACATGAATAGACAAAATATTAACATTCAGGATAATATAAGGAACCCTAGGAAGAAGCCAACTCAGTAGAAGTAGGCAAAGACTTCACAGGTATTTTACAAAGAGGAAACATGAATGGCTGGACACAGAAGAAACCTCTTAGCCCCACTTGTAATCTGAAAAATGCAAATTAAAACCACAGGATACCACCTCATACCCAACAAATCCATAAAATTTAAAAGTGTAACCAGATCAAGATTAGTGAAGATTCACACAATAACATCGGTGTAAACTCATATAAACCCAAGAAAACAATCCAGCATTACCTTCCCCATCAAGGATTCCACACGGTTCCTGAGCATACACTCTGAAAATGAGGTCCAAGGACCTGCAGCAGCAGCATTTAAGAGTTTGTCAGCTACTCAGGGCTCCCAATCAGACAAGCGCAATCAAACTCTGAGAAGGATCCTAGAACCCTGTGACTTATGCAAACCCTCCAGGTGCTTCTGATAGGCTAAAGTTTGGGAACTACTGCCTTGGAGAAACTTTTGAATGTGTACCAATACATGTGCAGGACACTTACACACGCATGCTCACAACAGTATTGTTTGAAATAGTGAAAACAAGGAACCCAATACCCCAAATAACCACTAACAGAAAGAACACTGGACACATGCCTTCAGACCTAATCATACAAAAGGAAAGGAAAATGAGGATGCTGAGCTGGAAAGTTGCTTATGCCTGCAGGATTCCAGCACTGAGGGGGCTGAGGAAGGAGGAACATCATGAGTTTGGGGCCAGTTTGGACTAAAAAGTAAGACCTTGTCTCTTAAAAAATTCTTTTAAAAATAAAACAAGCAAAAATAACTTCCTAAAAGAAAAATGGATGAACTACAGCTTTACATGTAACATGGATGGATCTCAATGCTGAATGAAAACGACAAACTACATGGGAGCACACATCTAAATAAAGCTTTAAAGCATGCAAAGGAGTCTATGTTGTTTGGGGATATATACTTAAGTTCAAGAACTGTCACTCTAAAATATGTTGCTGGAGCATGATGATTACCTCAAACTGAGGAGGGCATTTGGAGGCAACAGAAAAGAGTACAGGGAAACTCTCTATCTTCCCTCATAACCTAAAGGCAGATCCCGAAAAAGGAAAGACTGTCACGAACTTGCTCCCTACCTTCTGGCAATCTCACAAGCAGGAAAAACTGAACTAAGAAGAACTGGCCACAACACAGCCCAGACACACTGCATCACAGGCTCCTCCCTTTTCTTCCATGGGAACCTCAGGTGCCTACACCCCACATCATTCTCTAGATCTCACTGGGTATTGAGTATTCACTTTCTTTCATGCTGTGTATGCACCTGTACACGCAATGAACTTGTAAAAGCCATAAACCATCTCACCTGTTAATCTGTCCACTGTGATTTATCTCACAGACTCAATTATAGGACCTCTAGAGGATAACAGGAGCGTTTCCCTTTCCCTAGACAGCCATGCAAAACAAAGTCCCCCAAACCCCAGGTGAGTAAGCAGTAAGCAGTGGATGACTGCGACTGGGAAAAGAGTACAGAAGACTCTATGGTATTCTTGAATGTTAGAATTTGCAAGTTCTTAAGAGTTCATGGAGAATAAACTGCAGGATCCAGTCCTCTCTTCCATCATGTGGTTTCCAGAGCGGGTGAACTCAGGTTGTTAGGCTTGGTTGTTAGGTGCCATCTGAGACATCTCACCAGCCTGTATTTTCTCTCTGTGTTTTTTAGAGAGAGGGTCTCACTGTGTAGCTCTGGATGTCCTGACACTCCCTATTCTGATTTTTTTGTTTTTTTGGTTTTTTTTTATTGAGACAGAGTTTTTCTGTGTAGTCCTGGTTGTCCTTGAATTTACTCTGTAGACCTTGAACTCACAGAGATCCACCTGCTTCTGCTTCCTGGGTGCTAGGATTAAAGGTGTGTGCCACCACCACCTGTGCACATTCTGATTTTTTTAAAGATGGATAAATATTTTCTTTTCACATATTTCCCTTTTTTGAAACTAGACATTATGCTATATACTATACAATACTATGCATTAAACTATACAACACTATGCATTCGTTGTCATACCACACAAATCTCAGCACTTGAAGTTTGAAGCAGTAGGACTGCCCGGAGTTCAAGGCCAGTCTGAGCTACATAGTAAATTCCAGGCCAACCTGAGCTACAGAATGACACTGTCTCAAAAGACTAAAAGCAAATAATTCTCTGCTGTACATATAATAAGTTTATTTCACAAAACAACTCCCAGTGTAAGGCACCACTGCAACAAATACTCCAAGGCAGAACTGCAACCTAACTGATTACATGTGTGGTACCTGAAGGGTTAAGCTAGCTTCTCTGTCAGAGGATGAGAGGGCCAGCAGCTGGGCCACAGTGGGAGTTCTTGGCTCCAACTGGCTTCAGCCTGGATCAAGCTCCAGGCCCAGGAACTGGCACCTGGGGGAGGGGTCTGGACAGGTGGTACCTACAGTCCCTGGTGACCTGTTCTATGTGAAGGGCTGGATCCAATCAGATGTGAACCTCCTGTCAGAGCTCTCCCAGCTGCTAAGAAGTTTGCGGGTGGCAGCCCGGAGGTGGTGAGAAGGGGAAGAGAGGCCCGGTGGTAGGGTGGGGGTGGAGAAGGAAGTGGGTGGGCTGGGCTCAGATACTAGGGGAGGTTGCTGGGATTATCACCTGCTGAGAGTGAGATTAGGTTTCTTGGGAAGGGCTCCACCAACTAATGCTGCCTTGAAAGCTGTCTCCCGGTGGCTTTTCTTTGCTGGACAGATGGTGTCTGTGCCTCTCTTGGAGGGTGGGCTTCTTGAGGGACTGGTGGAGGTGGGGTGGAGCCCACTGCCTACTCTTCAAAGCCTGTTAAACCTTGGGACTCCCTGCCTTCCAACAACTCCAGCCTATGCTACTTTGATTTTGATTCAGAGTCAGGTGGTGCCCCGAGTCTGTCACAATTTACTCCCGTTTAGTTCTTACTGTACCCAACTGCTTACAGCTCAGATGCAAGTCTTACATTTGAGGAAACTGAAGCTTGGTAAAGTTAAACACTTGGCCAAAGTCAAACAGCAAGTAACCAGAACCTGAATGCAAGCAGTCCAAGGCCCTATCCCCAACAGAAAACCATTATTTCTGTGATGTATTCTCCTGCTCCCTATATGGCAGCAAGTTCCTCCCAACTGTTCAGCCCAGATACCTGGACCCTCTCTCTTTCCTTTCCTCCTTCCTCTCACCCAGTAACCATCAAAACCAGTAAATCAAGCTCTGACCACTCCTCATCACTTCTGCCATACCTCATGTTATGGTGATCCCCAACCATAAAATTATTTTTGTTGCTACTTCATAACTATAATTTTGCTACTGTTAAGAATTGTAATGTAAATATCTGATATGTGACCCTAAAGGGATTGTGACCCACGGGTTGAGACCCCTGCTTCAGAGTGACCAGAGAGATTCTCCTAAAATTTAAGTTAGATCTGGCCATTTCTGGGCTCAAAAAACCTCTATGCCTTCCAGCCTGTTCTCAGAATAAAAGCAATGTTCTATGTGGTCTACAGGAGGACCTGGCTACAGGTTACTTCTCAGGCTCAATTTTCACACATTCCTTACCTCTCTGATATTAACATATTTGAAGCTTTTTTTTTTTTTTGAACTTGCCATTTCCTCCATTTCAATATTCTTTCTCCTAATACTTGCATGGATCACATCTCATTCAATCACGCCCAAGGTAACCTTATCAGAGGCCTTCCTGATTAAACTAGATACAATAGAAATTTTTCCCCTTTCCCTTATTTTTTCCTGTGGTCCAAGGTTCTACCTGACATGTTAATGTACTTAACCCTTCTCTCTTACTAGAATGTCAGTTGAATGACAAGAGAATGTCCACAATATTTACTCAACCTCTAGCTCAATGTCTGACATACAGCAGGAACTCTGTGTTTGTTAATGAACAAATGAATGAATGACCAACATCCCTCAGGAAATGACTCACTTTAGAGAGAGGAAGGCTGCCTAAATACCCTTGGCTTTTTCTTAACCCTGTGACCTTCGGGAGCACAAAAGCAGTGGTTAATGTCCTTCCCTGTTACAAAATGTCCTGGGTACATACCATCGTCACTGTGTCATCAACTTATGCTTGCAGGCATGTAATGTGTACACACACAGAGCCATGGGAACTGGAACACAGGACTGGTTCTAAGAGAGGGAATGAGTGTGGGCACTTAGAGACTAGGATCAGTGAACTCTAGGACACTGACCTTGTCATTGCTGTCCCACCAAGGTCCCTTACACTACACATTTTGGCTTTTATCTTCATAATAAATCTTTCCCTGGTCCCAGGACTCCCTTCCCTCATGTTGGGACTCCTCAGGAACCCCTCCCTCATCTTATAATCATCCCCTCAAGTGACAGGACCTAAGAAAAAAATTTTTTTCTAAACTTAACCTTGTCCTCTGCTGCCAACATCTTGCCAGGTCTAAGAGGCGCCAGGGAGTTCTGTACAGCCTGGACTGCAATGAAACAACCAGCTACCCCAGGACGTGGCAGCACCCCAACCTTCTCAGGTCCCCCAAAGATGGTCAACGCCCCCCACGTCAGCAGGAAGAAGTCTTGAGAATTTGATGCCCTTATTCCTTAACCTGCCATGTCTAACATCCCACCTTTTAAAATAATAAGTAGAGGTGGGAATGAAAGGTTCAGGCTTTAATGCTGATAGGCTTTACCTCTTTAAGAGACAGACCCCGCCCCCTGACAACAGTCAGTGCACGCACAGGGAGGTGCCATCACCACCAAGCATTTACAGCCTGGGCATGAGGACTCTGGGCATGCGCGGAACCTCAGTGCCCATGTGCAGTCTTCCCTTTAAAAGTTCCAACTTCCCTGCTTTGCTCTCTCTCTGCTTCTTCATTCTCTCTCTGCTCTCCTTCTCTCCTTTCTCTCTCTCTCTCTCTCTCTCTCTCTCTCTCTCTCTCTCTCTCTATGGCAACAGGCCATGGCGGTCAGCCATTACCCCCTTCCTCGTCTCTCTTAGTCTCCTTACTCTGCCAGGCCTATAATAAACTAGTTAATATGTCTCATCTTGTGCTTTCTCTTTTTCTTTATATCTAATTTAAACAAAAACATAACAAATGGATAGTTGAGGGGGCTGGTACACATTTATAATCACCATTCAGGAAGCTGAGGCAGGGTGACTAAGTTCAAAGCCAGTCTGAACTATGTACTAAGATGGGGTGGGGGTGGGGAGAAAGTTAGTGGAAGATTTTGAGCCAAGGAATAACAGCTTGGTCTAAAATTTTAAAAGGCTCACATTTGCTGTGTGAAGGGAGCTAGGGCAGAACAGGGAGGCCATGGAGGATGCGGTTTCCTTGACTGGGTGAGAGAGAGAATGAGCAATATCTACTGGGTTCCTGGCCTTTGGCCTGGCTATTTCCACTGCACAGGCTGGGCTTCCATTTAGTTGTTCCCGTTATGGCACCTTGTCTGTTCTGCCAACACTCTGGTGAAGTGGGTGTAGTGAATCTACATTTTACAGAGAAGAAATCTGAGGATCTGAGACACAACATTAGAGATTATACAGTAAATGATCAAGGAATCTGACAACAAAAGCTGGCAAGGATGTGGTGAGACAGGAACCCTTTTTCACTGATGATGGGACTGCAAACTAATACAGCCATTATGGAAATCATAGGCTATTTCTCAAAAATTTAAAAATTGAGCTGCCATATTATCCAGCTATACTACTTCTGGGCATCTGCCCAAAGGACTGCACATCCTACCACTGAGATCCTTGTATATCCACAGTCAGTGTTGCTCTACTTACAGTAACAAGGAAAAGGAAGCAGCTTATATGTTCACCAACAGAATAATGGATAATGCAATGTGATGTAATATATAGGTCAGGTCCCAAGGAAAACCAGGAAAAGGCTCACTCACTGCCTGTGACTGCTCCAAGCACTTCTCACCCTGCCCCCATGGAGCATCTCCAGTGCTCTCTTCCCTTCCCCTCCCCCAGCTTCTCATTCCTATATAGACCATGCACTCTGCTGGTGTGTGGGCGGGCGAGCACTAGGCTCCTGGTCCCCTCTCTTGTTCCTCCCCCCCATGCTCTAGTTTATTCTGGACTCCTCTAGATGCCTCTGGCTGTACTCCCCCTCCCCTTCCAGAGAGAGAGAGAGAGAGAGAGAGAGAGAGAGAGAGAGAGAGAGAGAGAATATATATATATATATATATATGAATTTTATTCAGCCATAAAGTAAAATGAAATTATGAACTTTTCAAGGAAATGGATGAATCTAGAAATTATAATCTTAAAGTGACACAAACTCAGAAAGACAAACAAAAACAAAAAAAAGCTCCAGAAAAACAAAAACCCCACTCTCATAAATGAATGGAGCCTATATAACTGTGTATGTGTGTATAAAGTGGTGTAAATGTGGGTAGAGCCTAAGAAACTAAAAAGGAGACCAGGAGAAGATAATAGGTGATGAGAAATCAGAGTGGTGGGCAAAAGAACACATCGGGCATGAAAGAAAAAGAAAAACACTAGGGAGGAAGGTTAAAGATGAGGGGAAGGAGAATCTACTAAAACATACTGTTCGTGATGCCATAATCATCTCTAATACTGTGTGTTAATTTTAAAAATAAAAAATATGAAGTTACATAGCAAATCACCAACCAGCCTCTAGCCTTCAAAGGTGCTCTATTTCTACCTGAATAGACTATACCAATTAACAGTCTAACCAGGCTCCAAAGTCCAGTTCAAAGCCAACCCCAAAAGCCTCACCCTAGTTTATCCAAAGGGTCTACCCCCGGTCAACAACATATCAAAGGGGTTAGCACCCACTGAGCGCTCCTTCCAAACTCATCAGATCATGCAGTCCTCCTATCTGGACCTCTCCAGTGGCCAGGACTATATGCCTATGGGACTGCACCCAGATCTAAATGCTTCTAATGTGGAATCTCATGTGATACTCAACTGACTCAAGGAATCATATATCCAGATGACATCTCTTTTACATATAGCACCAGAGTAGCTGAGTGAGGCGAAGTAAGTTTGGATGTTGTTTTACTATCACAGAATTAACCTATCCTTTATCACTGTTAATGTATTCCCTTCCCCACTTGCTTTGCTTTTGATAGTCTCAATACACAGTTAAGGCTATCCTGGAATTCACTATGTAGCCCAGGCTAGGCTTAAACTTGTGGCAATCCTCCTGCCCCAATTTTCTAGGTGCTGATATTACAGGAATGAGCCACCAAAATAATAATAATGGTAACAGTAGTAGTAATTTAAAAATTTTAAAATAATGTGTATGTCTGTCTGTGTGGGAGTCTGTCCATGTGAATGAAGGATCCTCTGGAGTGGGAGTTACAGGTGGTGTTGGGGAGTGAACTGGGGTCCTTTGCAAAAGCAGGAAGCATTCATTCTTAACTGCTAAGATCTCTCTCTCTCTCTCTCTCTCTCTCTCTCTCTCTCTCTCTCTCTCTCTCTCCAGATCCCCCCTTCTTTCTTTTTGAATAATATTTTTCTTTTTGATCATTGGACCAAGGGAGAACTCCAACAGATGACATTGTGGTGTTGCTCCACTCTGTTTGCTTGTTTGAATTCTCCTAATCAGACTCTAAAAGCCTTAAGTTCAAAATCCAAATCCACAAATAAATTTTGTTTGCCTATCTATAGTGCTGGCCTGAGCTTAGGATTTAGGCAAAAAAGACAGAAGGGCCAAGAGCCACAGGGCTAAATGAAAGCAGAAAAGAAAACCTTCTTGAGACACCTCCTGTCCTCAAAAACAGCTTTCTCACTGAAATGAACCTTAAGCCAGGCATGGTAGGACACACCTAGAATCCCAGCACAGGAGGCTGTGAGTTTGAAGCCAGCTAGGGATACAAAGTAAGACTGTCTGGAAGAGGAGGAAAAGGAAGGAAATGCACTTTTTAACTATTTTATTTTATGTATTTATCTTTGGTTTTTCAAGACAGGGTTTCTCTTTGTAGACCTAGCTGTCCTGAAATTCGCTCTGTAGACTAGGTTGACCTCCAACTCAGAGATCCACCTGCCTCTGCCTCCTGAGTGCTAGAATTACAAACTTGCACCACCACCGCCTGGCAGCTTGTTTATTTTATAAACAGGGTCTCATCAGGCACTTGGGAGGCAGAGGCTGATGGATCTCTCTGAATTTGAAGCCAGCCTGGTCTACACAGTGAATTCCAGGACAGTAGGGTTATATAGAGAGACCTTTTTTTTTTTTTAAAATTAGATAACACAAAATAAATAGGGCCAGGCATGGTGGCCCAAACCTTGAATCCTAGCACTTGGGAGGCAAAGACAGGTGGAACTGAGAGTTCAAGGCCAGCCTGGTCTACATATAGAGTTCCAGGAAAGCCAGGGCTATATAGAGAGACCTTGTCTAAAATAAAAACAAAAACAAAAACAAAAACCATGGTCTTACCATGCATCTCTGACTGTTTTGAAACTCGCTATATTAGTCCTAGCTGGCATGGAACTCACACAGATCCACCTCCTTCTACTTGTCATGCATCGCCACCACACCTGATCACCTACCTTCATGCTTTTTGTTCATTTGTTTTTGAGACATGGTTTCTCTGTATAGCCCTGGCTGTCCTGGAACTCAGGCTAGTCTTGAACTCAAAAATTCACCAGCCTCTGCTTCCCAAGTGCTGGGATTAAAGGCATGTGCCACTACTGCCCAGCCCTTTTTTTTTTTTTTTAAGCTCTTAAAACAGTAAGCACTGTGAGTTTTAGCCATGACCCCATAGACAGGTGGAACTCCCATGCCCTAACTTCATTCTGGAGAGACTAGCAAAGCAGGAAGGGGCAATGACTTTCAGTTCCCGTAAGTCTACAGCAACAGCTGATTCAGCTAGATGATGTCACCTTCACAGACCTCCTGACAAGCAGCTGAGAGGGTAAAAGCAGGAAATCAGAGGATTCTGAATGGCTAAGTTCAAACATGCCTCTGGCAAAGGCCTGCAATAACCCTAAACTCTGGAGCATCCCTTGCAGACACACTTTCTCAGACTCAAATTCCAAGATGCCTCTTCCCCAACCCTATTTCTGTATATTCTGAAGCACACTGGAAGAGCAACAGAATGAAGCCTGGCTTTGGAGCAAACCTATCTGGGTCCAAATCTAGGTTTTATCTTATATAAGCTGAGAACCTTAAGCATATAATTTCATTTCTCTGGGCCTCTAATTCCTCACTAGAAAGAAAGTAGGGCCACTTACTGCTCAAATATATGCTTATATATAACCCCAGTGCTGGGGAAGCAGAGACGGGAGGATGCTTTCTTGGAGCTTGTTGGCAGGACAGCCTAGCCTACTTGGGAGAGCTGCAGGGAAATGACAGAATCTGTCTTAAAGAAGGCAAACAGCATTCCTGAAAATGACACCTGAGGTTTTGTCTTTTGGCCTGCATAGGCATGCATGTGCATATACAAAATAATGCACATACATGTTAAGAAAAAGATACATGGCAAAAAGAACACATGCAAATTACTGAGTACACACTTGATACTTAATGAGCATTCAAAAGGTAGGCTGATGGGGCTATAGTGGGTCACAGCTTTAACCCAAGCACTGACAGAGGTAGGTAGATCTGAGTCCAAAGCCAGCCTGGTCTACAGAGCAAGTTCCAGGAGAGTTTGGACTATGTAGAGAAACCCAGTCCTGAAAAACAAACAACCAAACCAAACAAACATAGTTTGAAAGAACGCTGTTAATTCTTAGTAGCTTCAGTTTTATTGTTGTTTTGTGTAGTCCAGGCTCTTGTGTAGTCCAGGCTGGCTTCTGATTCATTATGTAGCTGAGGGTGATGATGAACTCCTCCTCCTGCCTCCATCTCCCAAGAACTCAAAGTATAAAACATGTGGTCACCACACCCCACTTTGAATTTAGGTTCTAAAAAGCCTCTCTGGCTGCAGTGTTGAGGCAGGTGTGGTTTTTCTATGGTCTTGGTCGTTTTTTTTTTTTTTTTGAGACATGGTTTCTCTATGTAATAGCTCCAGCTGTCCTGGAACTTGCTTTGTAGACCTTGCTGGCCTCAAACTCAAAGAGATCCACCTGTTTCTGCCTCCCATAGTACTGGGATAAAAGGCATGCTCCATCACTGCCTTGCAATCAGATCTTAATCAGAGCTCTGATGTGGGTAGAGGTTTCTGGATTCTGGTGTACAGTTACCTGAGTACATGCTGGGATTAAAGGCGTGTGCCACGAGTGATTGATCTCCTTTTATCTAATCCTTCTAGACTCTCATAACCTGGACAAGAAAGGTAAGAAAAAAGAGAGGATGTGGAGAAAGGGGAAGCACTCCTCCATTGCTGGTAGGAATGCAAACTTGTACAGCTGCTGTGGAAAATCAGTATGTCGATTTCTCGGTAAATTAGGGATCAACCTACCTCAAGATCCTGCAATACCAATGTTGAGCATATAACCAAAGGAGACACATTCACACTACAAGGACATTTGCTCAACTATGTTCATAGCAACATTATTTGTAATAGCCAGATCTTGGAAACAGCCTAGAGGTCCCTCAACTGAAGAATGGATAAAGAAAATGTGGTACATTTACACAATGGAGTACTACTTACTACTCATTGTCAGGAAACAATGACATGCTAAAATATGCAGGCAAATGGACAGAACTAGAAGAAACCATCCTAAGTGAGGTAACCCAAAACCAGAAAGATAAATATAGTATGTACTCACTCATAAGTAGATACCAGACATAAAGTAAAAGATACCTAGCCTACAATCCATAACCGCAGAGAAGCTAGAACCCTCTTCGAGAAACAGATGGAAGCAGATGCAGAAATTCACAACTAATCAATGGGCCAAGCTCCTGGAGTACAATCAAAGTGAAGGAGGAGCAATAATATGAACAAAGGAGTAAAGACCATGATGGGAAACCCACAGAATCAGTTGACCCGAGTTAATGAGAGATCATTGACTCAGGTCTGACAAATGGGGAACCTGAATAAGACCGAACTAGACTCCCTTAATATAGGTGACAATGGTGTGACTGGGACAATATATGAGGCCACCGGCAGTGGGTCCAAGATCTAACACTTATGTACAAACTGACTTAGTGAAGCCCATTCCATATGGAGAACCTTGCCCAGCCTAGACACAGGGGTGTGGGGGTTGAGAGGTGCCTTGGTCTGCCTCAACTAGACTTCTTAGTGGAGGCCTTACCCTCTCCATGGAGCAGATGGGAGGAGGAGGGGGGTGGGGGAGTGGGAGAAGAGGAGGGAGGGGGAACTGGGATTGGAATGTAAAAAATAAATTTAATAATAATAATTAATAATAATAATAATAATAATAATAATAATAATAATAATAATAATAATAAACTCCAGGAGGACAGAGGAGATAGGAGTGATTTCTGCCCTGGTCAAAGGGTAGGGAATCTGTGGTACCTTGCTCTGTAGGTAGAGGGAGTGGCTCACTCAGGGAGGGGTGAGAATTCTAGCTCAGAAAACATCCCTAAGCCACCTGTATTGTTTCTGCCCGCCCTGTGGTAGTTTCTGTCAATGACACAAAGCTCTGGGATACAACTCCCCTCAACACCCCCCCACCCTCCATCCCACTCTTCCATTCACAGAGGCAGAGCTGTATTTGTAGTCCTCCCAGGATCTGGTTCAGAGCTAGCCTACAGGAAATAGTCGATAAAGAGCTCCTGATTGACTAACAGAGAGGGAATATTCTCCACCATTAAGCAAATATTAATGAGTACTATGAGTACTATGTTGGTCTCTGGGGATTTGAGGTGATTAGGATGGGTTTCTAGTTTTGTTTGTTTGTTTTTTTCTGAGTTCAGAATCAGCAGAGAGAACAAAATCAGAGCTACAGTGCTGGATACCATAGCTACAGCAGCAACACTTGCTAGCAACACCCCCTCCCCCAGGACAAAAAGGTTTCTGAGACAGATTGCTTGGGTTCAAAGCATGACTTTACCTCTTACTAGCTACATTTCTGTGATCAGTTTTCTTCTCTGTGCTTTCTTTCTCCTCTGTAAAATAAAATCAAGAGTAATTCTTGGTTTGAGATTTTCTTTTATTTTGTTTGTGTTTTCTGTTTGAGACAATATCTCATGACCTAGGTTCAATCGATAATGCTCACGTGAACAGCCAGGTGTAATGGAATGCACCTGTAAAAACAGTACTTGAGAGATGGAGACAGGCAGGTCCCTGGGATTCAATGACCAGCTGTTTAGACTAAGCAGCAAGAGACCATGCTTCAAAATAAATAAGTGGCTAGCTGGGTGGTGGTGGTAAATGGTAAATACCTTTAATCCCAGCACTCTGGGGTGAGGGGGTGGAGACACGGGACTCTGTGAGTCTAAGGCCAACTTGGCCTATAAAGTGAGTTCTAAGACAACCAGGGCTACACAGAGAAACCCTGTCTCAAAAATAAAAACAAAACAAAACAAAAAAAGTAAAGTGGAGAATGACACAGGAAGATAGTTGAAGCCAATCTCTGGCTTTACTGGCTTCTTTAACATTTGCTCACACAGGCAAGTACACACATACACACCTACACGACACAAACAAATATAACATACAGGAAGAAAAAACAAGAAATGCAATAGCAGGTAAGTGCTGATGTCCAGATTCAAACCCGAAACTAATTCTACAGTCATGCTTCCAACTAAAACAGCCTCCTTCTCATAAAGATCTAGCACAAGGGACCAGAGAGATGGCTTAGCAGGTAAAATGTCTTGCCACAGGCAGCACTCAGGAGGCAGAAGCTGGTGGATCTCTGGGTCTGAAGTCAATGTGCTATAAAAGCAAGTTCTAGGACAGCCAGTGATACACTGTGAGACCCTCTCTCCAAACCCAAAAGTTCTTGTTATACAAGTATGATGACCTGTGTTCGATCCCCCAAACACACAAAAAGATAGAGAATTGATATCATAAAGCTGTCCTCTGGCCTCCACACACTTGCTATAGCACACATGTCTAAATACACACATAATGATGCCAATAATCATGATGATGATGAAATAAAATAAAAAGATTTAGCAAAGCACCACAAGTGACAGAGGCCATACAAAGGAAGATCTGCTCATCAGGTTATTATCAATAACTCTGAGCTCTGAAAGGCTCAAAGGGTTAGATGACAACTGCAGGCTTTGCTCTGGCCTTCCTCATACTTCTCTTATTGAGGTTTAGAGTACTAATATTGAACCCTATCTTCTACGACTAAATCAGACTCGGAGAGTGCTCCAGATGCAGTCCACCTGCATGGACAGGCAGGCAGGATGGACTTTGTCTGATCCTATACACTTTTCAGTTTCACCACTTAGCCACCATCCTGGGGCCTCCGATCTGCACCTGCTGCTTGACCCAGTCCCAGGAGACCCAGAACCCTAGACTTGGGCTTCCCCCTGTCCCAAAGGGTCATCACTAAGTGACTCCCTAAAGACATCCCTAGCATGGTACCCCCAAGGGTTTTTTATCTGAATGTGGGTGCTCTGAGTAAAGGGAGTAATATAATACATATAACACAGGGTGCCTATTCTTATTCTGAATCAGAGGTGAGTGTGGGATGACGTGTACTGTGCTCTGGGTTTTTTATGTAAGTGGCACTGCTCTGGGCTGGGTAAAGTGCTTACTAGCTGGGCAGGCAAGGACATTCTGGGGTTAGGAGCCAATGCTCATTTCTACTTACAGTTTGAGTCACACTCAACAGTTTGAGCTTGCCTGGTAATTTCACAGTGAAGAGAACCAGTAACTAAAATAGTGACTGACCAGCCATACAGTGAAAGAAATTGTAAAAATCTAGAATTTGGTGAGCTTATTCTTTGCACTAGGCAGTATATAGGGTGCTCTACATATACCAGCCATCCTTAGGAATGTCTGTTAACCTGGCCATTAGATACTTAACCACTAAGTGGTAGGCTCAATGGTAGCTGATAAGAGTGAATAAGATGATCCAGTGCTCAATAGATTTATTCTTAGTTGCCCCTCCATACACATCCCAGTGAAATAAACCTGTCTAGAAAGAACTATTTCCCCTTCATAGATGTCTAGGCTTAGAGAGGTAAGCTTGTCCAAACTCATGAAAACATGGAAATGTTAATTCAAGCTCTCTCTCTCTCTCTCTCTCTCTCTCTCTCTCTCTCTCTCTCTCTCTCTCTCTCTCTAATGCCTGCTGGTTTAGTGAATGAATGAATGATACAGCTATGGCTGTGGCCTTAGTCAAGGAAGAGTAACTAGACGAAATATTTATAGCTCTCAAAGTGCTTTTTCATTTATCACCTCCTTGGGCCTCCCTGCTAGCCCAGGAGGGAGGCAAAGTGGGTGTTATCTTTGTTCAACATGAGGAGATAGGCAGAGCTCAGGCAAGAGGCTTATAGTCATTGAACAAACAAGAAATGAGGCCACCCCAGAAAAGTTCCAAGTACCCACAACACATCACATAGTTTAGTTATGCAGATATGGAAGCACCCAGTGTGTGTTCGGCATGCTCCTATACACTATGTTCAACCCATAACTCTAGTCATTAAATATGGGAGGGTCTTCCATCTTGGAGAACATTTGCAAAGATTAGAGAAAATACACCACATTGCTAATGCTTAATCAACATGGCTGACGTCAAGCTGTGTACAAGTTCTGACTTGAGGCCCAGGTGGGGGAGGTTGGGATAAGCTTGTGAGCCAAGGTCCTCGATTTCCTAACTCTTGGGCTAAAGGCTAGCCGCATCTTCTGTAGCTTAAACAGAAACTCCTAGAAGGCTTCTTTTAACTTCAGCACTCAGGAGGCAAAGGCAGGAAGATCTCTGTGTGAGTTTGAGGCCAGCTTGGTCTATATAGTGAATTCTGGGCCAGTCAGGGATACATAGTGCAACCTTGTCTCAAAGGAAAAAAAAAAGAAAGAAAGAATGGAGAAAGGAAGAAAGAAAGAGAGAGAAAGAAAGAAAAAGAAAAAGAGCTCCCTCCAACAACAATCACAGCAACTTGATTATCTGTGATAGCAATGGTGTAACAGTAATAGCAGTAGCTGTCATACTGAATGAATAGTTAGTGTATGCCAGGCTCCATGCATCTTAACATGTTTGCAAGCTCAGCAGAGTGTTTCCAGAAAAGTGATGTAAGTTATTATCTCCTTGCTGTTTTTTCAAAATCATTTAATTATTTATTTATTTTGTGTATGGGGCAGTGGGATGGCAGCAGCATGAGCGTGGAGTCAGAGAACAACCTGGGGGAGTGGCGTCTCTCTTTCTACCACCCGGGGTTCTTCTAACTGAACTCACATCATGAGGATTTGTGGCAAATGCCTCTATCCATTAAGCCACATCACATGCCCTACCCTTGTTTTGTTTTTTCAGACAGGTCTTACCCTACAGTGCAGGCTAGCCTTGATGGCATTCTTCTTGCCTTAGCCTCCCAAATGCTGGGATTACAGGTAAGAGTTACTATGTCCAGCTACTATCCAACTCATTTATTTACTTTTTGTTAGTTTGAGACAGGGCTAGGCTAGTTTAGCATTCCTTATACAGTCAAATGTGACTCTGAACTTCTGATCTTCCTGAGTACTGAGTTTTATTCCTTCGTCACAAAGCCTTGTAAAATGCAATGTTAGGGATCGAACCCAGGGCTCCCTGTATACTATGCAAACACTCTTCCAACTATACTGTACCTAACTCTTTAACGGTGGTCATTGATTTTCTCCTAAGGAGATACTGGTGAGGCAAGTACCATAAGTACCAGGGCCTTTGCTACCAGAGAGGGTGGAGGACACCAGAGACCCCAGAACCTTTCTCACCCATCTAGCTGGAGTCTCAACCATGTTCCACAGGTTTTGAAACAAGGTCTCTGTGGGGACTAGCTGGGTCCTGAACTCACAGTCCTGACACCCTCCCAGTAGTTGGTTTTACCATCCTACTGAGAAGAGAAGAGGAGACAACTTCTGCTCAAGGCAACAGAATTTGCCTAGACTATGTAGCTTCTACTGGCCATCCATCTTCACCACGCCTGGAGAAAGTGGAAGGAGTGGACTGGAGAGACTTCTCCCTGGGCTTCATAGACTTGATAGGACAGCAAAGAAGCCTATTGTCTGGATCCTCCCTTGGGCCACAAACCTCTGCATGTGACAAGGTGCATGTCCTTCACACGGAACTGCTATGGGCAATGCCAGTGTACCTTCTGGACCCAACAAGTCTCAAGGATGAGAGACTGCACAGCCCCGAACTGCAAGCTAAGGTAACTATTTCTAAGCATTGTAACTAGGTCATCAGGTTCCTGTTGAAGCCAGCTGTGGCTAGGGGAGGCTGAGGGAAGTTTTGAAGCCTACCAAGATCCCTACTTCCCCTCAGGCCCCACCCTCCTCGAAATCTGCACCTGCTCTCAAGCTGACCCCTCCCCCTAGTAGGCCCAGCTGTCTTGGCTTGAGGGCCTCTCTCTGTCTTCCTCGGGTGGGGAGGGCCTCTTTAGTAGAAGACACCTTATTGTCTGTCACCTGAGACTTTCAGACAAGCTAAAGAAGTAGCCGCCTCTCTGGAGGGTAGTTTTGCTCTACCAAGGCAGCAAGAAAGCTGGGTCTCTTTGGGACTGCCAGGGCACCTTGCTGGCACAGTCATAGCAGGTGGCAGGAGACAGGTGATGTTTACCCTACAAAGGCTAGAGTTGCCAAAAGGCTTCAATCAATCCTTTGAATCTGCACCTGGCTTTGAGCCCCAAATAACAACCAGGGCAGCCTACCTGATCTGCATGTCCCAGGTGCCTTGCCTCCCGAAGCTCTGCCTGCTGAGTCCCAGCTGGCATGGGATTCTTTCTCCCAGGGGTTACTGAGGACCTAACTGCACCCTATGGATGCTCTGGGTCTCTCCTCTTTGAGTCTGTCACTACCATCAGCTATCCCCATTCCTATGCCCCCAGGCCTACATCAGTCTCTGCTTCCTTCTGCCTGACCAGCTTTACCGCCAGCCCAGATCCTCTCCCGAAGAAGCTATGATAGCTCATCATCTCCCAGTGTTTCACATGCATCCTTTAGATGTGGCTGGCTGGTTCTCACCCATCTAGCCTGTCCCAGCCACATTCCTTTCACCTATTTAAAGCTTTCATAGGGTGTGGTGTGGTAGTGCAAGCCTATAACCCCAGCTACTGGGGAGTGTGTCATAGGACTGAGTTCCTGAGTTCCTACAGAGACCCTGTTTAAGAACAGGCAGAAATGGCTGGGACTATAGACAGAGGGAAGAGCACTGCACAGTGTACTTAAGGCCAGGTCAACTCCCAGCATCCAGGGGCAGGAAAGAGCAAAAAAGCCTTCACGTTCCACATTTTTTTGGAGGGGAGGGGTTTCGAGACAGGGTTTCTCTGTGGCTTTGGGTTCCACATCTTCTTAACAGGTATGTCAGGCAGAAGGCTAGGTAGGTAGTCTACACTACAGTCAGTGTCTCAAAAAATATTGGCCAAATGTCATCTAATTCCAAATATTCTGCTAGATGCTAGTAACAAAGGAAAACTTTCAAGACAAAGGCCGTACACTCTGGGAGCTTAGGTTTCTCTGAATTAGGCAGTAAACATGTAAACATGGGTGGCCTGAAACATTGAACCCTGAATGATAAAAAGGGAGTCCTAATCAGACCTGAGGCAGGCAGAGTGACTCTCAACAGAGGAAAAACATGGAGCCTTGGGAGAAAAGACCCAATACCATTATCTTCATTTTACAAATGAGGAAATGGAGACCTCAACATGAGCCCCCAGTGATTTTCCCCATTCTGACTCTTTGCACTGGGTGCAGAAGAGTCTAGCCTGGCAATCCAGCTGTCCTGGGGCCAAGTGGAAGGTGATGATGCTGAGGGTGGAGGCCTCTGGAATGCATCTAATGTGTAGTGATGGCAGAAGTGGGACCACTTGGCAGAGGCCCAGGCCACCTGTAGGTGGTAATCAGTGGTCTGGTCTCTTCCACAGATTTGACATAAGCCATTCACCAAGTGTTTGGGGCCTTCTCCTGATTCAGAGGTATTTGCTTCCTTGGGAACTGACAATGTAGTACTACATCTAGTAGTAACAACCCTCATGTTCACTGAACAGACCCTAGCCAATCCCCTGCCAAAGCCTGGGCACTGTGCCAGGTACTCAGGATAAAATAAACCAGTCCAGGTCTACAGAAAAAGCAACAACATAGTGGCATAAGGATAGATTTTGGCACAAGACATATTGTCAGACTGTGATCTGCCTCTTAGAAGATGTGTTACTATGGAGGTCTCTGAGTCCTGGATGTACCCTCTTCACACCGGAGCAATCGTGGAGACCAAATAAGATGATTATGTGAAGGGCATAAACACAGCACCTGGCATACAGCAAGCAAGCACTCCACACACAACACCTGTTATTATTCCTAACAACACGCAGGCATTCACTCTCATTTATGCCTTGCTTACTCTGGTAAGGTTGGCATTATCCTCTTAGGTTTATGGATTTGAGAACTAGGTTGCTTCACATGTGAGTTGAGAGCTTTGTCTACAGGTTTGTTAAAAGAGATTAATAAATACTGCATTAGCTTGGCTCTGAAATATCCCTCAAAAGTTTATGTGTTAGCCAGGCACAGTGACATATGAATGTAATCCCAGTACTTTCCAGGCAGAATGCAGTAAACTCCAACTTGTCTTGGGCTACATAGTGAAACTCTGTCTCAAAGCAAAAAGAAAACCCCCCCAAATCTCATGTGTTAAAGACTTGGTCCCTAACACAATAGTGTTCAGAAGCAGGATCTTCAGGAAGGTGACTAGATCATGAAGGCATGGGCGATCATGGGTTCACTGACTGACTGGGATCAAACCATTTTATTCAGAGACTAGATGGGGGGCGGGGCTAAAGAGGTCTGCTCAACCTGACATCCTTGTTAGGGCAGATCTCCCAAACCTCTTCTCATCACTATAGAGCAGATTCATAATTTTTGTTTGTTTTGCTTTTTCAAGCAGGGTTTCTCTGTGGAGCATTGGCTTTCCTGGAACTATCTCTGTAGACCAGGCTGGCTTTGAACTCACACAGATCCTCCTGACTCGGCCACCCAGGGCTAGGATTAAAGGCCTGAGCCATCACTGCCTGGCCTGGCTTAATGGGGAAAAAGTTGGAGGGAAGTATTCTTTTCCTAGCTTCCTCTCTGAGTGCCTCTTGCTTCCTTGCTGCCATGAGGTAAGCAACTCTGCTTCACCATTTGAAGCCCAAAAATTTCTGCCTCACCCCTACTCATAAATCAGAGACCATGGAGCCAAGGGCCTGAGTTGAAACTCTGAAACAGTAAGCTAAAATAATCTTTCCATCCTTAAAACTGGATCTAGACTGGAGTTTTCTGTCCCCGCAACAGACAGCTAACACACTAACTAAAATAAGCCCTGCCTGGCTTGTCTGGGAGCTGAGGGGACAGACACATAGACTAATTCAAATGACAAGAAGGACTCTAGTCAGTTCCACGGTGTGAAGCACTGAGACAGAGCACCAACAGGAGTCATGTAGTCTCACTCCCCACCATAGCCATGCTGTTCCCATCTAAGGCATTGTTTAGCATTTATTTATTTATTTATTTAAATTTAATGAATCCAGCCTTAGGAGAGGCAGCTAGCACTAGTAACAGTAGGGTAAAGTCCAGACAAAGACTGGGGCATGGTGGGGGGACATGCCTGTAATCCCAGGAAGTGTAGGAAGGAGGACGAGGAGTTCAAGGTCCTCAGCAACATAGTGAATTTGAGGCCAGCCTGGGATACATGAGACTCTCTCAAAAAGCCACTGACCCCCAAACAAAACAACTCCAGGCCAAATGGGACTCTCAGTCTGACAAGCACTTCACTCTTTAATTTCCTCCCTAGCAATGAGGCTGAAAGCACCCACCTTACCTGGGAATGTGAACAAAAAGGTTTGGTATATTTGAAAACATTATAATGCACATGGAAGGAATTGTCACTAGGCTGCAGACTGCTATGGTGGTGCAGTTTTGGAAGCTAAAAACTCTGAGTTGGAATCCTAGCTCCTCCAGGGATTGGCCCATGAGGCCTGAGCAATATCATTTTTCTCTCAGTCCTGGTTTTTCTTAACTATAAAATGAAGATGTTACCTACTTTGTAGGCCGTTTTAAGGATGAGAAACAAAGAGAGCTGGTATCAAGTCCTGACTCTACTTCCTGTACATCCCTTCCAAACTCAGCTAGAAGCATGCCTCCCAGGCTTTGCCCAGCACTAACTGCTACTTCAAACAAGATGCTTTACTCCTGAGCCTCAGTTGTGAAAGGGGCTAATAATAGCACCTACTTCATCGAGTGCTGCTGTGAGAATGGAATCAATTAGTACTTGTAGCACACACTGAACAATGCCTGGCATAGAGTAAGCATTCAATAAATGTTAGGTGCTATTAATAGCAATGTTAACAATAATATTAATCACCAAGCGGAATAAGAGGGAGGGGTTTAGTTCTGGGACATGGGCATCCCATGGAATAATTCCACAGAAGTGCCTGGACATCTGCCTGTAAGCTAGCTGTCAGCCTGTGGGAGACTCTTCTGTGAAAAGGGCATGAGTCTGGGCTCCTAAGTCCCAGTCCCACTGACCAGGGGCCAGCCTCTGGGGAGGCGAGTCAGGTTCCTCAGAAGGGACACTGTGTTCCCAGCGGTTGTGTTCCAGGCGCTGCCTGACTCTGACTTGGGGAACAAAGGCACATGTGTGTGGCCAGGGTGGAGGGAGGGGAATGTTTCCCTTTCAAGAGTTGGAACAAAGGATCTGAGGCATAGTTGAGTGCATTCCAATCTCCTCCCAGGCCAGCTCCCATTCCTCAGATGACTGTCCAACAAGGTTCGCAACCTTCCAGTTTCCTCCTGAAAGGTGACTTAGGAAGGGGCAGCAAGCTCTGCCACTCCACCCTGTCATCAATCTCCAAGACACAAGATTTTAAGTGCAGAACCATGGATACCTGTCTTAGGAATCTCTGTCCTATTCCCCAGTGGGTAGAAACCCCGGGAGAAGTTAGTTCAAGGATGACACAGGGCACTCCAAGTGACAGCTTGTTAAAACTGACAGAGCCAAAGAGGCAAGCCAGGAGTCTCTTCAGACTGACCCCCAGAGCCTAGCATCAGTGACAGAACCACCAGAAAGGCAACCCTAGTCCTAAGGGAAGGGTGGCAGGTTGGAAGGAGAGGCTTGGAGAAGTGGGGCGGGAATGAGAGCAGAGAAAGTGACTGAAAGAGGAAAGGGAGGGGCATACAAAAAGTAGGGGGGCATGCCTCTTGGGACATTACTTTCCAGTTTCCACACTCTGCTGCAGGAATCTGGCTGCCGGGCTGGGACAGGAAGCAGTCTATGGAAGTCATGGCAATGGCATTTCCTGAAGAGCACAAGAAAAATCTCTAGTTCCGAGGGGAAATCTGTTCTCTATAGCTTAGAGCCAGTGTAGGCCTGGCCTGAGACGCACTGGGGATAAAAAACCAAGCAGCACAAAGTCTTAAAAGTGGCTTCTCTCTATGAAAACAGTGACTGAAGGAGCCCAGGCATCAAGGCAGCACTGCCTAGATACTGTCACCATTCTGAGCACTTTAGGCCAAGCACTGCCTTTCTGAACCATCCAACAAGCCCAGGTCACATATGAGGTAACCAGTGAAGTCACTGAATCTCTGAGCCTGACTGCTCCTGTGACACAGAGATGGCACTGTCCTAATCACCAATCTGCATGGCTAAAGGTATCACAAAGACAAGGTAAATATGATAAGTGCTTTGTAAGCTGGAATGTGCTGTCAGTGTGCACAGAGTCTTAACCTTGTAAGACCAGTGACAAATCACCCTGTGATGATACTGTGTCCTGGACAGAAAAGAGCCAGCCTAAAATGATTGTTGTAGAATAGCATTCTTGGTAAAAATCTGCCATAGGGTTGAAGGCCTTTGAGAATCAGGACTCCTAGGATGTCAATTTCAAGATACCACCATCATGAGGGAGAAACTGAAGTCTGGTGACAGACTGAATATGGAGAGGTAAGAGAGTTTGGATCCTTAAACTAAGACCATGGAGATCTTGAGTCACAAGGGCACATATACACTAGAACTCATACTGTGACAGAAGGGTGCCACGAGAATGCGCTAATGGGTAAGCTAAAGAGAATGGATGCTTTGTGAATGAGCCAAGAGTTTCATGGTACAGATAATTAATTAAAAGTATTACATCAATATGGTGTCAGGCCCTCCATATCCCATTGCTCTCAAGATTCAGGAAAGTCAAAAGAGATTAGGTAAGTTAGGATTTTAACTCACACAAGTTGCAGTTTTTCAGACAGAAACAGAGAAGAATAGAGGAGGGTCATTTGTATAATGTATTTGGAGAGAAGTGTTTCTGAAAAAGAGTATTAGGTCATTTATTTAGGCATGAGCTCACTCTATAGCCCAGGCTGGCCTCAAACCTAAAGCAATCTTTGTGCCTCAACCTCCTAAACCCTAGGATTATAGCCATGTACCACAATGTCCAGCCTAACTGGGGCCCTCATTCTATCTAGACTCTCCAAACAGTCAAAAACATGGCTTCCAACGTGGCTAGACAGACCAGTCAATACACCATGTGCAAAGCTGGTCTCCTCTTGTCTCCTCTCATTACCTCTACAGCCACTTAAAGCTCAGATGCCTTTTCACCTGCCAGTGACATCAGCTTCTTCTCAAAGTGAAGACCTGATCCCACCCTTACAGAATTCTGATCATTACCTTCCTTCTCTACACCTACTCTTGGCTTCTTTCTCACTCCAAGCCAAAGTCTCAACCTGCCTTGTAATGTACTATGAGCTCTGGTACTCAGTTCCCCCCCACCTCCCAGCCCCAGCTTCCTTCGACTTCATCCCTTGATGGAAAGAAAAACAAAAAAAAATCTCCTCTGTTCCCTGCTGCTGCTTCAGTCAAATTGACCTCTTGCCATCTGTGAAAATGCCAAGCATCTCTCCTCAGTTGCACCCTTCTGCTTGAAAAGCTCTCTAT
The DNA here is from genome assembly GCF_003668045.3 of Cricetulus griseus. Taxonomy (NCBI): domain Eukaryota; kingdom Metazoa; phylum Chordata; class Mammalia; order Rodentia; family Cricetidae; genus Cricetulus; species Cricetulus griseus. The sequence goes on along the minus strand of NC_048599.1, from coordinate 27,182,869 downwards.
ATGGATCCACCCACATAGTGAACCATCTCTTCTTCAGATCTTGGCTCAAACACTACCTTCAGGTATTATCCTTTGTTAGAGTTCTGGAAACCGTATTCTAAGAACATGCCTATTGGAGACCAGAACATGTGTATTTGGCATACTTGAAGCTGATTCGTCTGAGAAATCCACACTCAAGAGACATACAAGAGTAACCCTGAAAATCTGTTTTGTATAAAAGAAACATCTATAAAGAAACATGCTACAGCCGGGCGGTGGTGGCGCACGCCTTTAATCCCAGCACTTGGGAGGCAGAGGTAGGCAGATCTCTGTGAGTTCAAGACCAGCCTGGTCTACAAGAGCTAGTTCCAGGACAGTCTCCAAAGCCACAGAGAAACCCTGCCTCAAAAAACCAAAAAAAAAAAAAAAAAAAAAAAAAAAAAAAAAAAAAAAAAAAAAAAAAAAAAAAGAAAGAAAGAAAAAAAAGAAAAGAAAAGAAACATGCTACAAAAGTATTAGTATCAGTTATCGGTTTGCTCTACAACTTTTATTACCTGAGACACTTCTATCTGAATAGGAAAACATTTACTCACTATGATTCACAGCTAAACCTCTCAAAACTTGAACGGTTACTGTATGAATCCCAAACCCTATTCCTTCCTTCCATTTACTTACTGGCTTGAGACAGTGTCTCACCATGTAGCTCTGCTTGGCCTCAAACTCAAAAATCTGCTTGTCTCTACCTCCTGGGTACTGAGATTAAAGGCATATATGCCTAAACTCAGCCTCCTAATCCTTTCTGGCCCTCAGGATGCTACATAAACCTCAATCATGCATCTAGCCATTCTGAGATTGGCTCTTGTGCATGCATAGGCTATCAAAACTTTTTTTTCTCCAGTCAATTTGTCTTATGTTAATTCATATTCTAGCCAAAGAAACTCAACAGGTAAAGGGTGAGCTATTTTTCATTTCCCTACATCTTGGCTGTTAACTTTTTTGTTCACTCTTTAAATTTCATTTATTTATTTACTTACTATTTATTTGCTGGGGGAGGGGCATGCCATGGACATATATGGAGGTCAGAGTACAACTTGCAGAAGTTAGTTCTTCTTTCCCACCAGGTAGGAAACCAGGGATCTAACTCAGGACATCAGGCTTGACTTGACAGCATGCACCTTTACAAGCTGAATCATCTTGCCAGGCCCTTTGACCAATCTTTTGAAAGTACTGTCCCACCCTGCCCTACTAGGCATTCTCTATGGACCAATCTGCCTTATTTTATTCAAAGTACCTACTATCAGCTGATATATAACACAGGCACACAAACACTGGAAACTGAACTTCGGTCCTTTGGAAGAGCAGCAAATACTGAGCCATCTCTCCACCCCCCAGACCATATATATCATATCATGGGACTGCTGTGGTATCCACAGTCCATCATGGACAAAAATGTCATATACAATTTTGTGTGTGTGTATACTCAGCTTAGCTTGCATATATATGCACAAGCATGTAGAGGCCAGAGGTTAACCCTAGGTATTGTTCCTCAGGAGCTATCTATTTTATTGGCTTGGAACTCACCCATCAGGCTAGGGTGGCTGGCCAGCAAGCCAGAAATCCCCTTGTCTCTGCCTTACAGCTTTAGGATTATGAGTGCACACCACTGTGCCTGATTTAAAAAACAAAACAAACAAACAAACAAAAAACAGATTCTGGATTCTGGTGATCAAACTCAGATTCTTCTTCGTCTCTCCAAGACAGGGTTTCTCTGTACCAACAGCTCTGGCTGTACTGTATTGATCACTTTGTAGATCAGGCTGGCCTTAAACTCACAGAGATCCCCTGCCTCTGCTTCCTCAGTGCTAGGACTAAAGGTGTGCCCGGCCAAACTCAGATTCTTATGCCAGCATAACAAGCATTTTACAGACTGAGCCCCAGCCTCCATTATGTATTTTTTGTCTCTCCACCAGAATGAGCTACATGAGGCAAAAATTGTTTTTTCCCAGTATCTAGCAGAGTGGGGGGGCTCAATAATTGGCAGAGGAGGCTCCCCCTCATTATTACTCTGACTTGGTTAGGTCCTTTCCTCAGATACTATCTCTTTCATAGGTGACTACTATACCCAAGACCTGTTCTGGGCTAAGAGAACCAATGTTAGACAAGATGTGGACTCTGTCTTTAAGAAAAGAGGTCCCTGCAGACTTAGGTTGGAGACTGGGGATGCAGACAGAGATCTTGATAAACTCAGGTTGTTGAAGATGTTTTTTCTGTTGAAGAGCAGCTCAGTGGGGATTACCCTTAAATCTAAGCACAGGAGGAGGGTGCCCAAATCCATTGGCCTTAGGACAAAAGTCTGCTGGGAAAAGGGGTCAGCTAAAAACATGGCTTTACACAGCCCAAACAAAATTGGTGGTTACCCACAAGAAACTCCTCCAGGTTCCACTGGAGCCCCCTGAAAAATACCTGGGTAATTTTCAAGCAGAAGATGAAGAGCTCCATGTGGCTGCTGGGGATACTGCTTTAGGGAGTCTGGAAAACCCTGTGATGGCAAAAGAGTTTTAAAAGCCACCTAAAAAAAGGATACCAAGAAGAAGTGGGTGTTCCATGGGGGAGCCCCCTGAGACACTTCTACTTCATTTGGAGACCTGAATGAGATTACTGAAAAATTCTGTGTTGGGATTTCTGATGGGGCTTCCCCCAAGAAAACCACAGAACTGCCAAATTTGCAAATGGAGCTGAGGTGCTTCAACTAAGCACACTGTATTGCACTGAAGAACCCAGAAGAGGTTAAGAAGAAACCTGTAGCTTGCTTGGGTAAGGCCAAACTAGTTTTTCTCCTGGCTATGGCTTGAAACACCCCCACCCCCAAAAGAGTTTCATCTACTGGGGGCTAGGCTTAGTTTAAGAAGTAACCCCAGGGGGCAAAGTTCAGAACCTTGAGGGAGGACGCTCATTCCTAAGAAGAAGTGTGTCCACCCTACAATTAAGGTTAGGGAAGGGCTTTTATTCTGGCGGCTGTCTATCATTATTCCATTTTACAGGTGGGAGAGACAGAAGACAAGAGACACAACAGGTTCAGCATTTTCCAAGTGACTGGGCTGTAGTATGGCCAGAGGCTGGAGTTCCAATCCTTAGAGCATCACCCCACAATTAACAGAGATTCTGGGGCAGGCCATCTTCCTGCACACACGACATTCTCCATGATTGACAGGGCTGAGATTTTAACAATGAAAACACTAACAAGAAGCCCACCATGACTGGGCAAACTCCTAGTGCCACTCAACACTTGCCATGCCTGAGTTTCACTAGTGCCACAGTCTGAGGTTTCCACATATTTGGGAACCTGCTATTGATGATAAAGACACTGTTCTCAGATGCTTGAACAATGCTACAATTACAGCATGGAATGAGCACCTTCTACTGGCATGTTTTTCTCAGCCCTGGTTTTCTATGTTAGTCTCTCTGGATTATTACCTCCTGAACAAGGTAGAGATAGAAAAGGTTTAGACTCTGAAATGAGGCCAACTTCAATTTAAATTTCTCACTCAGACACTTTGTTGGCTGAGAAACATTTAAGCTCAGTTATTTAGCCACTAGAACTTTGTGTACAACCTGAGAATAAATTCACCTACCTTGGAAAGTTACTGTATGGAACATATGAATAACCATGTATTTCCAAGATGGAGAGATAGTGTCTAGCTTAATATAATAGCTGCTCAGTAAATTGGCTACATTAAATAAAGGATGAAACACAATGTTGAATACATTGAGTACTCAAGGTACTCAAAAAAGGCTAAGGTCTTTCCCCTTTCCTATAGGAATGCTAAATTCAGAGCATACCCTGGGTGAACCACCTGAACTAACTAAACTCTACAACCTCCAAGCTGCAGCCCCCAGGGAAGTCTGGGGGTGCTGCTGCAGCAGCATCGGTGCAGCTCAGAGGGCATTCCTAAAAGGAAATGGGCAGGTATCTTCCACCAAGGTTCAAGTGACACGGAGTGGAATGTTCTTTACCCCCTGCTGTCAGGGGAAGAATGCAAGCCCAGAAATGGTTCTGCCATAACCGGCTCTTCTACACACATTCTCCCTCTGCTCACCAAGCAGAAGTGGCAAGTTACTAGGTATGTTGCCCAGCAGGCTCTGGAGATTCTTGGGTGAAGAGGCGGTGGTAGGTGGAATTTTAGTGAGAGCTAATGAACTTGCTCCAAACTGCTGCCTTAGATGAGTTTAGCATTTTTCCAGGTGACTGGAACATGACATGCAATATGGGGCAGCTGGCAATTCTCATTTCTAGTAGCCTCTGCAGAGGCTGGCTGACCCAGCAGGTGCCTATTCCATCTGCTTCCATCTGGCAAGAGTCTACCTAGTATTAGGACTACTAACTAGCTAAGACAGTCAGCAAGAGAGTCAAAGGGCCCAGGTTTACTTGGAGATGCTTCAGAGGGTGTGTCTGAAGGGCTGGAATACTGTCCCTCCTGTAATCAGCTGAACAAATATTTGCCCCAAAAGAGAATCAAAGCAAGAGAGAATGAATAGAAGAGGTCACAGCACAAACCAACAGGAACTATTTAATCATTTATCTCCTCAGGGAGTTCATTTACAGACTAACTTTCAAGTCTGGCAATCCTTAGCTTAAAGGAGCCCACCTTTACCTCAGCCAACTCGACCCTGGTCATCTGACCTCTACTGACAACTGACCTCTTTGCTTTTAAAAGAGCTACTGGAGGGGAAGAGTGGGTGAAGTTTCAAAGAAATGGGAAACTAGAGACAGGATAGGTTTCAGGACAAACCCAGGAGGTCTCTTGCTCAGTGGTAAAAGCGAAGTGCTTGCCCCGCCCTAGGCCCAGCCTATGAACAACTGAATTCTTGACATTCCCGAGTCCATGGTGCATGGCCCCTTCCACCTCACTTCCTTCAATGGATGACTTATTTTCCACAGTTTGTCCAATTTCTACATATTCTGAGGGGACAGAACACTTTGTATAAGCCCCAAGCTCCCCTACTAGGGAATGGAGCTCACTACAAAGGGTGAAAACTGCCTACTACATACAGTGGGTACTGTGAGGAAGCTCTCACCTCTATGTCACCCTGACTAGGTGACAAGCAGAAGGATTCTCTCAAGAGAAGGCTCTCAATGGCATCAGCCTCTGCTCACATTATCTCTAAGAGTCACAATACTCTATTAAGCAAGGAGAGCTTGCCACATTTTTTTCTGTGTTAGAAACTAAGGCTCTGGAAGGTAAACCAGCCTGTCCAAGGTCACATGGCTAGTTAAGTCACAGGGCCAGGGCTCACACCCACATCCAGTCTCACCAAATCTTAATTTCCTATAGAGTCTCACAGACCTGGTTCTTGTTCTGCCAGCAAAAAACAGCACTCCAGTAAAGAGGCCCCAGGGCCCTGACCAGAAAAGCAATAGTCACAACAGCTGGAGATCCCCAACTGACCCTGGGCAGGTGAGGTGCAAAGTCCTGGGGCTCCATATATGACACAGCAAGAGTTCCACAAACAAGCCACCCATAAGAAAGTTGCTTACTTTGGGGAAAATGAACTTAGGGGCACAGCACAAACACAACTGGCCCAGACTACTCTCCTCTAAAATCAGACAATACTCAGCCGCCCAAATCAGTGGGGGCTCCTGACTGGCCAAATGGTTTGAGTACCATGCATGCAAGTATACAGGGGCCAGAGGTTGCCAGCTCTTCAGTTTCTCCAGGTATTATGTTCATCATTCCCAGCCAAGGTGACCCATTACGTGAGAGTGAGCACAAAGCAGGGAGAACTTGCCACTCTCATAGGTTTTGAGCCAAGCAAACACACAGGCTATATTTTTCTTTGCTAAGAAATTGGAACAAAACTATGAAACTGTGGGGCCACAAGGGTAGCCAGAATGAAAGATGCAGGTCTCTCAAGAACTGGGTCATCTGTACTTCCAAAGTTAACCTCTTTCTTGTGTTGAAATGAAGCCAGCCAGGTTTCCTGAGCAATCAACATCCTCAACAACCATGCTATGCAACAGAAAGGAGACCAACAAGGGCAGTTGGGGATCTCCAAAGAAGAGAGAGAGGCACAAGGGGCGTGGTTCTTACCCAGCCGCCGTTGTCCTGGATCCAAGGCTCTAGGTGGTCATTCAGGTAGGTGGCCATCCAACTTGCGATCCGACTCACCAATACCTGCATCTCCTTGTCTACGCTTTCCACACAGAGGGCTCCACCGAAGGAGAAAAAGGCCACAATGCGACCCCAGTTTACCCCATCCCGGAAGAGTTCATTCACTACCTGTTCAAAGCTTTGATATGCAGTCCCTGGGGTTATATGAAGCTGGGATGTTAGATCACTGAACGCCCGCCGGTACCGCAGCTCAAACTCATCGCCGGCCTCTCTCAGCGCTTGCTTTACGGCTGCCATGGGGATCACCTCCCGTGCATCCAAACTGCTGCTGTGGCCAGTGGCTCCATTTACCGCGGGGCTGTCCGCCAGGTGCCAGGATGGGTTGCCATTGATGGCACTGGGGGTCTCCCTCTCTGATTCAGTTCCTTCTGGGGCCTCAGTCCTGTTCTCTTCGACATCACTAAACTGACTCCAGCTGTATCCTTTCTGGGAGAGCTTGTAGGAGAGAAAGTCAACCACTAGCTCCCGGTTGCTCTGAGACATTTTTATAATACAGATGGGCTCAACCAGTCCATTGTCCAAAACACCTGCTCACTCACTGGGTCTGCTCTGTGTTTAGCGACTCTTTTCCAGGATCCAAAGCCAGGATAAGGTTCTGAAGAGAGAGAAAGAGCTTCAGAAGAAAATTTTAATATGCATGTCATTTACCTTACAATATCCCATTCCTCCTCCAGGTACCAGAATTGGTTTCTTTGTGGCTCTTATGAAGGTCTGAGTCCAGGTTCTAAGGGACTTCAATGAAGTCAAATTGAAAGGACCAGCAAGCTTTGAATTGTTTCATCAGCCTCTTTTTACTACAACCACCCACCCCTTTTTCTCCGAAATGCCTTCCTCAAAAAGTCACCCCCATTGGCGGCCTCCCCCCCACCTACATTCAAATCTATCTCCGGCGACAGCAAGCAGGTGCAGCCCCCGGAAGATCTTTTGTATCATAGGTCGGGAGGAGGTGGTGGCTGGGTTGCCGGTAACTCTGCCTGCCTCGCGGCGGCTGGCAAAAAAAAACCCAGCCCCGGCCGGAGGGATCATGCGACCTGGTAGGCAGCCCAGAAGGCGACACAGGAATTGTGAAGCTTAGGAACCTGCCCCCTTGCTTGCTTCCTCCATCGCCCAAACCGAGGGCGGCCTCTCTCTGCTCCGCAGCCTCCAGCCACCCGAGAGCCCAACCCCCTCGCTCTAGCACGCCCCTTGGCTCTCTGCCTCCTACTGGGAGCCAGGAGAACTCTCCCGGAGGAGGTGCGGGCTTAGTGTAATCCCCCCCCGCCCCCCGCTTTCTTTCTTTCTATTTAAGTACCAGCCCTGGATGAGGCTTCCAAAACCCTGAAGGGACTTCTCAGTGAATCTCAAGGTTTCGCGCAGGGCAAGGGGGAAACGGCTTCGGATCTGCGGTCTGATTTCGGAAAGCCCACCCCCGGGCCTTTCCGAGAGGCTGTATTCTGGAGACCCCCCACAAACACCGCTGGTTGTCTTTGAATTCCCCGAAGGCCCTGGACATGGCGTTGGGGGACTGCCAGGTCCTCCATTCCGCGCCCGGACACAATGGCCGCCGGCACCCCGCACAAAGACGGGGTGAGAGGGGGGCGCTGCGCCCCGCCACCGGCCAGGAAGAAGGGTCGAGGCCCCCACAGCGGAGACCTCGTTTTCCCGGGGCCCGGCCCGAGGCGGCCTCCTGGAGCCCCCTGCAGGGCTCGAGGGCCGGAGGCTGCGACGCGTCCAAGCCCGGGGTGGGTGGGCTGAGGCCTCGCTTACGGCTCGCGCTCCCCTAGGCCGGGTACACGCCGAGCCACCGCCCCGTTGCTAGGCAACTGCCCTCCCTCAGGGGCGCCCCCTAGACCTCTCTGGAAGGAGGGGTCTCGCCCCCGCGGCCCGCCCCAGCGCAGCCAATCCGCGGGCCGGATCGGCACGGAAGCGGGACGGCAAAGGCTCCCATTGGGCGCAGCGCCTGTCAAGCACAGGAGGCGGCGCTCTCACCTGCGAGCCCAACGAGCCGTGGGGGGCCACATCCCCCCTTCATCGGCCCGGTGGCTTCCAGACGCGAGGGCGCTTTGCGGCCGAGTTGTACGCCGCGGACTTGGGCCGGCCTACCTGGCTGACTGCTCGCACCGTGTCTCCCGGAGAAGCCGGCCTCAGTTTCCCCTGAAGAGACCGGGGGAACTTGCAAGCGCAGTCACTTCCGGTGCCGCGGCAGCGCGCGCGAGCCCGAGACGCAGGAAGAGTGCGCACAGGAGGGACTGGCGTCGAGACGTGGGAAAGAGCGCCCCCTGGCGAGGGATCGGAGGAGCCGCAGACGCGTAGAACGCTTAACGGCTCGCGTTTATTTAGTTCCCCCATCCATCCGTTTTCCATACAGAAAAAGCACTTTTTCCGTGGATGACCAACAACGGGCAGGTGTCTCAACTTAATATTTTCTTCAACTGTAAAATAGGTATCAATATTGACCTCTCATTAAGCATGTATCAGTTACTACTTGAAAAGTCTGAAGAGTAGAAAACCCTTAGTGTGGGTTATTGAAGATAGTTATGAACAAGGCAAGACAGGTTCTCTGTTTTCATGAAGACTTATACCTTAGGGGTGGAGGTAGTGTCCAACTAGGAAAATACACAAACAAGGTAATCGCTAATGCCTTGAAAACAAACCAATCTTGGCATTATGGTAATGATAGTGAAGGGAGAGTTGTTTGGAGTGAGTGACCAGAAATGCAAAGCTCAGCTCTGCCTGTCTAGAGAAAGGTATTTATGTAAAGCTGGCCTCTTCTGTGTAGCCCAGGATGGCCCTAATTTCTGAGCCTCCTGTCTGGGGATCGAACCCAGAGCTTTGCGCCTGCCAGGCAGGCATCCTACCAAATGGTCTACAGCTCCAGCCCCAGCTTTTCAAAAATCTAATATTTTATTTGGGATTTGTGAGGGTGGATGTATATGTGGAGGCCAGAGGACAACTTCTGTGAGTTGTTTCTGACCTAGAGTGGAAATCAGATCCTCAGGCTTGCTTGGCAAATTCAATCTTTCTTGTTATACAGGATCTGGCTATGTAGCTATGTAACTCAGGCTGCCTTTGACCTTGAGCTCACCGTAGTCCAGGTTGGCCTTGAACAGTGGTCTTTCAGCTTTTGTGGACGAGAGCTACTGGGATCTCAGCCTCCTAGTTTGCAGATGGCCGGGGTGGACTACCCAGTCCCTAACATAATACAAGAGCCCTGTTTCCCAATTCCGGGGCTGCTGAAGGAAGGACATGGCATCAGGAAGAGGAGACCCCCCTCCCACATCACTAGACAATCTGGAGACTGCAACTCACTGTCCGTCACCGAAGTTGTGGCAGACAGAATACCCTGTTGTCGACAGAGCTCATTCCACCCTTTTGGGAAGCCACTTGACTGAGAGTGTGTTGGGTGCTGGAGAGCTGAGCCCACGTTGGGAATGGACACACCAGACTTGTTTCAAACTCATTATCTTCATTGAGCCTTGTACATCTCTCAGGTGGGTATAATTAAGCCAGTCCCAGAGGAAGCTGGGACTAAAAGAAATTAATAAATTACCCAGAATAAGAAACACAGTGGGGGAGCGAAAAGAATCTGAAACAGAAATGATGGGTATTGGAGAAGAATGAACCCAGGCCAGCCTGAAACCAAAGTCATGGCTCAACCAACATGATAAACTACCTTGGGCTCCATCACTGGATCAAAGTGGCATGTGTGTCCTTCACCATTTTCACCTGTGTCAGCTTCACCCCACCCTACCCCTCACCCCCCACCCCCAGCCAGCAGAGAGCAGTTTTGAGGGGTCATAGCTCATCCTGCAAAAGTGTTTGCCATCAAGCCTAACAACCTGACTTCCATCCGGGAACCCACAGAGCGGGAAGGAGAAAACTAACTCAGAATTGTTCCCCTACCCTCCAACTCCTGGTAGCACGAACACCAAATACATACTGTGCTCTGACAGTAATTTAGGTCATGGGACCTCATCTGCCTTCCCCTTCCCCTCCTGCTGCTCTCTCTCAGCGCTGTAACAGGGATTGGTAAATAAATGTGCTGCTTCCTTTGAGCCATGGCCGGGTCCCTTACCTCCTAGAGAAGCCCTTTAAAAGTAAGAGATGTCTCTGTCTCTCTCTCTCTGTCTCTCTCTCTGTCTCTGTCTCTCTCTCCCTCTCTCCTTCCCTAGCTGGCTGGCTCTTGATTTTTCTCACTCTCTCTTTCCCTCCCTCCCTCCTCCGTGGCAGTTCTGTGCCCATTCGCCTGAAGCTGACTTTCTCAATGTCTATGATGGTCTCTCAGCTCACAAACCTGTCATGCTGCCTCTGGTGTGATATGTTATCCTTAAAGTCTTCCCACTTCAGCCTGACCAAGGCCTGGTGGTTGTGTGCCCACCCTCTATAATGCTCATTGTCTGAAGGGTAATTTTGTGTTAGATCATTTCCCAAACCAAACCACTGATAATCTTGTCTTTTTATTTTTTGTTTTGTTTTTTTTTTTGAGATGGGGGTTTCTCTATATTGCTTTGGAGGTTGTCCTGGAACTCGCTCTGTAGACCAGGCTGGCCTTGAACTCACAGAGATCCCCCTGCCTCTGCCTCCCGAGTGCTGGGATTAAAGGTGTGCACCACCAATGCCCAGTTTAATCTTGTCTTCTTAACAAGTAAGTGATTTTTGTTTGCTTGTTTTTTCAAGACGGGGTTTTTCTGTGTAGCCCTGGCTGTCCTGGAACTCATTCTGTAGACTGTGCTGCCTTGAATTTAGAGAATCATCTGCATCTGCCTCCTGAGTGCTAAGACTTAAGGTGTGCACCACCACTGCCTGGCAAGTAAGTTGATTCTTTTTTTTTTTTCTTTCAAGACAGGGTTTCTCTGTGTAGCTTTGGAGCCTGTCCTGGAACTCACTCTGTAGGCCAGGCTGGCCTGGAACTCACAGAGATCCACCTGCCTCTGCCTCCCGAGTGCTGGGATTAAAGGCATGTGCCACCAACGCCCGGCTGTAAATGAATTCTTAAAAAAGGAATTTATACAAATATTTAGCATATTATAACCAGTGATTCTCTATTTACCAATTTTATTTGATCACTGGGGCTGAAGAGATGGCTCAGTGGTTTAGAGCACTTCTTTTGCTCTTTTAACAGGACCCAGGTTCAGTTCCCAGCATCCACTTGGTGACATACAACCATTTGTAACTCCAATCCCTGGGGAGCTAAAGTCCTCTTCCGACTTCTTCTGCACAGGCATGCACATGGTACATCACAAGCATGCAGACAGAACACTCATACACATAAAACAAATCTAGAAGGGCTGGAGACATGGCTCAGAGGTAAGAGCACTCACTAGTTGCTCTTCCAGAGGTCCTAAGTTCAGTTCTAGCAACCACATGGTGGCTCATAGCCATGTATAATGGGATCTGGTGCCCTCTTCTGGCCTGAAGACATATATGCAGGCAGAACGCTGTATACATTAACTTAAAAAAAAAAAAAAGAAGCTAAAGATAAAGAAACTGTTAATGATCACGTGTCTGGAGATCAGAGAGCAACATCTAGGGAGTAGGTTTCTTCCCCCACCTAATTTATTTTCTTTGCTCTCGAGGCAAGGTGTCTCTTGTTCTGCAGCTCTCCATCACCCTGTCTCTGCCTCCCTGTTGCTATAGAAGTACTTTGGCGGGGAGTACACATGTCAGATACCACATCTGGCTTTATGTGGGTTCTGGGAAGCAAATTTAGGGTGTCAGGGTTGAGTACAAGTGCTTTTGCATGTTGAGCCATCTCACTGGCCTGATTTTTCTAAATTAAAAAACAAAAAGGAAGCAACATGGTAGCTAGCATATGGTGGCACACACCTTTAGTTCCAGCACTTGGGAGGAAGAGGCCAGCCTGGTCTACATAGTGTTTTAAAAAAGCTGAAAATAAAACAAAAAACTAGAAACACAAAACCATTAACTTTATAGGCTATGCTGTCCTTTAATCACCCACTTCCCTCACTTAGGGAACATAGTTTCCAATATTTTCCCTTTACAAATCATGCTATAATTTGTCTAATCTGTGTTCTGCATATGTTGGCGTTTGTAAGATAAAAATTCCTAGAAGTAGAATTATCAGTGTATGAGCAGATTAATCTCTTTTGACCTTAATGATTATTGGCAAAGAGCTCCATATAGCGACTGTACTAGCTTAGCTTCCCATTAGCAAACTATGAAGTGTCTAGTTCTTCACATGGAAGATCACAGTGTGTGATATAGTGTGTGTACGTGGGTGTGCTCCGTGCTGGAGAGAACCCAAGATCTCACACTCAGGTTAGCTTTTCATTACTGTGCTTCAACTCCAGTCTTGTCCAGTTTTTTTATTTTTTATTTTATTTATTTATTTTTTTATTTTCATCCTTGCCAGTCAGGTGGGTTAAAACTGAAAAGCAGCTAGGCCTGTAATCCTAGGAGATCAGGAGTTCAAGTTCATCCTCTGGGCAAAATATTATCAACACAAAACCCTGTCTCAAAATATTATCTACACAAAACAACAATAAAAAAAACACCACAGAAAAGCAGTCTTTCATCTAATGTTACTGTGAGTGAAACTGAACAATTTATTAGTTTTTTTGTAAATGCTGAAAAAAAATGCTAAAAAAATTTATTGTTTGTTTTTTTGATACAGGTTTTCTCTTTGTAACAGCCCTGGCTGCCTTGGACTTACTCTGTAGAACAGGCTAGCCTTGAACTCACAGAGATCCACTCTTTTCCAAGTGCTGGGATTAAAGGATGCACCACCACAGCCCAATGATAAATGCTGTTTATATTGCTTGTTGGTCCCCCCACCCAGACAGGGTTTCTCTGTAGCTTTGGAGGCTGTAGACCAGGCTGGTCTCGAACTCACAGAGATCCACCTGCCTCTGCCTTCTAAGTGCTGGGATTAAAGGCGAGTGCCACTACTACCCTGCTGCTTGTTGTTTTTTTAATTGGTCTTTTTATTTAACTTCTTTTTCTCATTTTTTAAAAAAGATTTATCTTTGTTGCTGGGGCAATAGTGGCACATACCTCTAATCCCAGCACTCAGGAGGCAGAGGCAGAGGCAGGTGGATCTCTTTGAGTTCAAGGCTAGCCTGGTCTACAGAACCAGTTCCAGGGCAACCAGGGCTACACAGAGAAATATTGTCTTGAAAAACCAAATGAGGCCAGCCTGGTCTCCAGAGCGAGTGCCAGGATAGGCCCCTGTCTCAAAAAACCAAAAAAAAAAAAAAAGTACAAAAAAGATTTGTTTTTTATTAGTTTGTGAATATCTTGTAGTGTGAGTGTGTGTGTGTGTGTGTGTGTGTGTGTGTGTGTGTGTGTGTGTGTGTGTGTGTATGTGAGTGTAGGTGCCCTAGGAGGCTAGAGATTTTGGATCCCTCTGGAGATAGAGTTGTAAGCTATCATATCAGTGGTAGGAATTGAATTGAACCACATCTTCAAGAGCAACAGGTGCTCTCAACCACTGAACCATCTCTTCAGCCCTACTTGGCTTCCTTTCCTTCCCCCATCTCTGCCTCCTCCCTCCCTTACAGTTTTTGCAAAGCAAAGGATGAAACCCAGGGCTTTGTACAAGTGCTCTATCACTAAGCTACAGTCCTAGCCATTTTTGTTTTTGGTTTGAATTTGTGATCTTCCTGGTTTGGCTGGATCCTGAGTAGCTGGGATTACTGACATGGTGCACCTTTGTCCTCAACAGTATTTGTCTTTTGGAGTTTGGATCCTGACACATATATAGGTCAGTCTGGCTTTCAACTCATAGAGATAGGCCTGCTTCTGCCTCTAGAATGTTGGGATTAAAGGCATGTGCCATCATCCACCTGAAATTTATTTTATGTGTATATGTGAGTGCCAGCACGTATATATGTGCATTGTGTGCATGCTGGTGCCATGGAAGACAGAAGAGGGTCAGGCTATTCTAGTTTGTTTCTCTGCTGCTGTGATAAAACACTGACCAAAAGCAACTTTAGGGAGGAAAGGATTTATTTGACTTACTGGTCACAATCCATCATCAAAGGAAACTCAGGCAGTGACAACAGGGCAGTGCTATTTACCTGCTGCTTCCTCTTGCTTGCTTGCTGCCTCTTAGATAATCCAGGACTAACTGTGTAGGGGTTCCACCGCCCACAGTAGATTAGGCCCCTTTAGCCAATTAGCAGTCAAGAAAATGCCTCACAGACCTGCCCAGAGGCCAATCTGTTGGAGGCAGTTCCTCAGTTGAGGTTCCCTCTTTCCAGGTGAGACTGTAGCCAACTGAAGGTAACTTGGCAGAAGCAGTTATGAACTGCTAGGTATGAGTGCTCGAAAGCAAACTGGGAATCTCTGAAAGATCAGCAAGTGCTCTTAACCCATGAGCCATCTCTCCTGTCCCCTCCTTTCTGATATTTTAAAAATGTAATGGCTTCATAATGAATTTATATCCATTAACATTCATTTTACTTTATTACCCCTCCCCGTCGTGTGTGTGTGTGTGTGTGTGTGTGTGTGTGTGTGTGTGTGTTTTCATGTGTAAAGGTCAGAGGATAACTTGTAGGAGTGGGTTCTCTCCTTCTGCTGTGTGGGTTCCAGGTATGGGACCCAGGTTGTTAGGGTTAGAAGGAAGTGCCTTTACCTTCAATTCATTTTTTAACTTGAAAAATGTGTCTCTTGGACTAGAGAGATGGCTCAGAGGTTAAGAGCACTGGCTGTTCTTCCAGATGTCCTGAGTTCAATTCTCAGCAACCACATGATGGCTCACAACCATCTATAATGAGACTTGATACCCTCTTCTAGCTTGCAGACAGAATACTGTATACATAATAAATAATTTTTTTAAGAAAAGAAAGAAAAATGTGTCTTTTTTTTGATATGGTTTCTTTGTGTAGCCCTGGGGATGTCTTGGAACTCAACTCTGTAGACCAGGTTGATCTTGAACTCAGAGATCTGCCTGCCTCTGCCTCTGCCTCCTGAGTGCTGGGATTAAAGGCATGTGCCACTATTGCCCAGCTTCTCAAAGTACTACTTATTATTGCATTCTAGGCAGTTTCATGAAATATTCCCCTGCTTAGGAAAATTTAGGTAGTTTCCAGTTTTTTTAAACTTTGTACAATGCAAGGACTGGTCATTGATTTCCTTATTTCTGTTCTTGGCCACCCTCTGTCAGTAATGCTGAAATGGTGATGGTGTGGACCAGTTGTGCCCTCTGTTTCTTGCTGGCACTAAAATTCTGCTTCTTGATTTCAGATCTCCTTGCCACCTGTTTATCTAGGAAGGGCATTTAGATTTATTTTTTATTTTTATATTTTAAAGTATCTTATGTGTCTTTGTGAGTCTATACCTGAGGAGGCCAGAAGAGGGCGTCAAATCTCCTGGAACTGGAATTACAGGCAATTGTGAGCCTCTGGATAGGGGTGCAGGGAACCAGACTCTAGTCTAATGGAAGAGCAGCCAATGCTCTTAACCACTGGGCAATCCCTTTGGCCCCTCTATTATTAGTTGTGACCAGGCTGAGCTGGGCCATGTGAAAAGACTGGGAGGGAGAACCAGAAGCCATAAGGTCAGGAGAGCGGGAACCAAGACCAGCTGCCAAGAGGCAGAGAGGCCAAGAAACAGGCACAAAATGGCTGGGCTATATAAGAATCAGAGAAGGTGGGGGAAGAAAACCCAGCCAGTCCCTGGACTGGAGAGTTTTGGGTAGGGGGTGAGGTGAGTCAGCCAGGAGGACCCTGTAACAGGTAGACTGGCAGCCAGGGTTCACTTTGATATGTTAATAGGCACCTCAGTCAACATTGGCCATTTGTCTAGGGTTTGAGATCTGACAATTAGCACTGTACAAATTCTTATTTTTAGGTTGGGCATGGCTATATTCTCAGCACTCAGGAGGAAGAAGCAGGGTCTGGCTGTGTTGCCCAAGCTGGCCTGCACACAGGTTCCCCTTAAGCTCCTGAGAACTAGGACTGTGGCACCATGTCAGGCTTCCTTTTATGTCTTTGATGGCATGAAGATATTATTCTTCTGAGAACTGCCTGTTTTCACTTTTTTTTTCCTGTTGAATTTTTTCCTCTTGTCACAAAATTAATTTTCATTTTTTAAAAATCCATGTGACTGGGCATGATGGTACATGCCCTTAAATCCCAGGGAGGCAGAAGCAGGTGGATCTCTGTGAGTTCAGGGCCAGCCTGGATTACACAGTGAGTTCCAGGACAACCAGGACTGTAGGACTGTAACATAGAGAAACCCTGCATAAAAAAACAAAACAAACAAACAAAAAACCGGGCTGGAGAGATGGTTCAGAGATTAAGAGCACTGTCTGCTCTTCCAGAGGTTCTGAGTTCAATTCCCAGCAACCACATGGTAGCTCACAACCATCTGTAGTGAGATCTAGTGCCCTCTTCTGACTTTCACACAGAACACTATATACAGAACACTGTATACATAATAGATAAATCTTAAAAAAACAAAAACAAAACAAAAAAACAAAAGGAATCCACTAGTCTATTTGTCTGCCAAAGAAGGGATAGGTAGGTGGTGGTCATAAGCCACCTGACATAAGCACTGGGAGTCAAATTCAGGTCCTCTGGAAGAGAGGGAGGAAGCCATCTCTCAGATGACTTTTTCTCAGATGACTTTTGTTTGTTTTTGTTTTTTAAAACAGGGTTTCTCTGTAGCTTTGAAGCCTGTCCTGGAACTCACTCTGTAGACCACCTGGATTCAAACTCACAGAGATCTGCCTCTGCAAGGAAGCCAACTCTCTATACCCTTCCCAGATGCTTTCTTTCTTTCTTTCTTTCTTTCTTTCTTTCTTTCTTTCTTTCTTCCTTCCTTCCTTCCTTCCTTCCTTCCTTCCTTCCCTTCTTCTTCTTCTTCTTCTTCTTCTTCTTCTTCTTCTTCTTCTTCTTCTTCTTCCTTCCTTCCTTCCTTCTTTCTTCTTCTTCTTCTTTTTCTTTTTCCTTCTCCTCCTCCTCCTCCTCCTCTCTTATATACATTCTGGCTTCTGTCTGTATTTACTGGGTAGTATATTTGCATGGTACTGTTCTCATTCAGGCTCTGGGTAGGCTTCAGCAGTACAAATGTTACACCCATGTGTTGGCCTAGGAAAAAAAGTGATACCTTAGCCATTTGCTATGGCTGACATTGCAGCTTTCAGGCAGGTCCAAACCATACAGATGGCTCAATCCTTGACAGCATAGGGCGTTATGGCTGTGTAGGTCTAGGAAGATTTCTTAGCCCTTGACACTGGCCATTGTCACAGCTCTTGGCTTGGGGTCTGAGACATTTGGCTCCAAAGACATCACTGCTGTCTGGAACTCTTCCAGCAACCAGGATGTGCAGTCTCTCCTCTGACTCTGTACAGCCTTTTCTTTCCCTTCATTCTCAGCTCTCTTCCCTCCCCTGCTGTCTCTCTACTGTTAGAGCCTTTCTTTTTCCTCTCTGTGTTTCTCTCTCTTGTTGATGTTGTCTTTGTT
Organism: Cricetulus griseus; assembly: GCF_003668045.3. NCBI lineage: Eukaryota > Metazoa > Chordata > Mammalia > Rodentia > Cricetidae > Cricetulus > Cricetulus griseus. The sequence continues at coordinate 27,165,312 of NC_048599.1, read as the reverse complement.
TGTTTGAGACAGGGTCTCAGATACCCCAGACTGGACTCAAAGTCATTAGGCAAAGCTGGCCTTGAACTCCTGATCCTCCTACTTCTACCTTCCAGGTTCTTGGATTACAGGCACGAGCCACACACCAGACTCTTGGACTACTCAGTTGCTTCTTCAGCTGTTGAGCAGCTGGTGACCTGGCTGCTTTTACACCTTGGCCTGTGGGCTGTTCAGTTGTTGCTGTGACTGCTCCGCCACTGCCTCTGCGATTGCTGCTGTGATGCTGTCTCTGTTGCTTCATTCTGTGTCGCCAGCTGAGTCCACACTACTCAAAGTAGACAAGAAAAGACTATTCAAGAAATGCCTCTTATAGGCCCACAGTTGGAACACCAGTGAGGGGGTATCTTCCAGTCCACTCACTGAGCATGGGCAGTTTGCTTCTATGGCCAGAAGAAGGAGTGTTTGAACCAATCACAGTGTGCTTCTTCAGTGCAGTCACAGAAGGTCCTCTGCTAGACCCCCAGGGGTGGTGATCTTCTGGCCTAGGTGGGAATGGATACAGAGTCATCTAGAGTTCACTGAGGCTTGTAATAGCAAAATGTCTGGTACAAAACAGCCCTGGCAAAAACTGCCTTCAGGAACCAGGGTAAGCAGTTGTGACCACAGTCCTATCATCTCCTGATGGCTTCTGTGTAGTGTTCAGAACTGCTGGTCTGCTCATTTGACTGACAGTTCTTTTACTCAAGGAAGCCAGAGCAGGAGGGAAGAGTCCAGCAGCTGCCAGTTAGGAAGTCAAAGTAGCAACTGTGCTTCGCTTATTTATAGGAAAATGATCATGGGAAGTGCTTACAATAAGAACTCAATGATGTTGGGTTGGGTGCTGGCTTTAATCCCAGCAGAGACAGGCACATCTCTGAGTTGGAAGCCAGCCTGGTCAACAGATACAGAGTGAGTTACAGGACAGTCAGAGCTACACAGAGAAAGCCTGTCTCAAAAAACAAAAACAACAACCAACCAACCAGACAAAAATAACTTAATGAAGGGCCAGGCATAGTGGCTCACACCTTTAATTCTCAGGCAGAGGCAGGCAGATCTCGTGAGTTTGAGGCCAGCCTGGTCTACACAGCCAGTTCCAGGCCAGCTAGGGCTTCATAGTGAGACCCTGTCTTAAAACAAAACAAAAATCCTTGATGAGGTCTGGAGGGATGGATCAATATTTATCTTATTTAGTGTCCTATTGCTGTGAAGAGACACCATGATCACAGCAACTCTTTTTTTTTTTTTCTCCCTTCGAGACAGGGTTTCTCTGTGGCTTTGGGGGTTGTCCTGGAACTTGCTCTTGTAGATCAGGCTGGTCTCGAACTCACAGAGATCCACCTGCCTCTGCCTCCTGAGTGCTGGGATTAAAGGTGTGAGCCACCACTGCCCGGCTAGACCACAGCAACTCTTATAAAGGAAAACATTTCACTGGGGCTGGCTTACAGTTTCAGGGGTTTAGTCCGTTATCATGATGGCAGGAAGCACAGTGGAAAGCAGACAGACATGGTGCTGGAGAGGTAGCTGAGAGTTCTATATCCTGATTGGCAGGCTACTGAAAAGAAAGACATTGGGTCTGGCTTGAGCATTTAACACCCCCCTCCCTGTAATATACTTCCTTCAACAAGGCCACACCACCTAGTCCCTGCCAAGTAGCACCACTCCCTAATGACCAAGTATTCAAATCTCCCATCCAAATCACAGCAGTGGTTAAGACCATGTGCTGCTCTTGAGGAAAGGACTCAGGTTTAGTGTTATGATAAATCTTTCCTATATTTCACCTTTATGATTGTTAATTTTGGATACTTTACACTGTTAAGTTTTAATCCTCTTTTAGACTAAAAGGGGAATTGTAGGAGAAGCTGCCCGCTTAGGGGTGTGCATGCCTGTGAGGGCGTGGTCAGGGTGACGTAGAGTGAGAGGTTCAGGTGGATTTCACTTTTAGTTTCACTTTTTGGCTTGCTGAATAGACTGCTGCTGCACCAGCTGGCTAGGTCGCTCTGTAAGTAAGGCTTTTCCCTATTAAATACCCTTATATTTCTATTTGGCTCCGTATTGGTAATTTCCCACTTTAGTTTCTGGCATCCCTTCTGGGTGGCTTACAACCACCTGTAACTCCAGTTCAAGGCACCTGCACTCATATGTGCACACCCAACCCATATGCCCAATTAAAAACAAATCTTAAAAATTAGGGAAAGAACTTGATCTGTCTGCCATCTTGGGACCTATTGCCACTTCCCATCCTACTTAAAAAGGCTAGGAGATTCTGCTGCAGCCTTTGTTACCTTGTGATATGCTGGTGTGGAGAGATCCTAGGGAAGCTGTTTGGTGTCCCAAAAATCTGTTAATGGGATTGTATTAGTTAGGGCTTTTATTGTTGATAAAACACCATAACTAAAGCAATTTATAAAAAAGAGGTAAATTGGGGAGGCAGAGGCAGGCAGATCTCTGTGAATTCAAGGCCAGCCTGGTCTCTAGAGCAAGTGCCAGGATAGGCTCCAAAGCTACACAGAGAAACCCTGTCTCTAAAAACAAAACAAAACAAAGAGGTAAATTGTGCTTACATAGCAGGGAGGTGGTGGCGCACTCCTTTAATCCCAGCACTTGGATTAAAGGCAGAGGCAGAGGCAGAGGCAGGCGGATCTCTGTGAGTTCCAGGCTAGCCTGGTCTACACAGTGAGTTCCAGGACAGCTAGGACTGTTACACAGAGAAACCCTGTCTTAAAAAACAAAACAAAAATTGGGCTTATAGTTTCAGAGGGTTAGAGTCTACGATGGTGGACTGAAGGCATGGCAGCAGTCAGCTAAAGCAATAGCAAGAGTGGACACTGGGAATAGAATGTTTGAAACCTCAAAGACTGACTCCAGTGACACACCTCCTCCAATAAGGCCACACCTTTAATCCATCCCAAACAGTTCAGTCAACCACAGGAACAGATACCATTTGAAGTTGTAGCCGTGGACCACACTTGGCAGAATGTGGCAGAATTCGGATGCTGCTGGTGGTCCTAACTCAGTGTGTAGACCAGGCTGGCCTTGAACTCACAAAGATCCTTTTGCCTCTGACTCCGAAGTACTGGGACTAAAGGCACCACCACACCTGGCCTAATTTCATTTTTCTTAACAGCTGAATAATAGTCCATTGTATAAGTGTATCATATTTTCATTATCCATTCATCAGTTGATGGACATGTAGGCTGTTTCCAATTCCTGACTAGAATAGAATATTATGAATAGAGTAGCAATGAACATGGATGAGCAAGTTATTTCTTTGGAAGGATGTAGAGTCCTTTGGGTATATCACAGAGTGGTATAGCTAGCTGGAGCTTGAGGTAGATTGATTCTCAGTTTCCGGAGGAACCACCACACTGATTTCCATAAAGAGTGTACCAATTTGCATTCCCATCAACAATGAATGAGTGTTTTCCCCACATCTCACCAGCATGTGATGTCATAGTTTTTATTGATCTTGGACATTCTAACTGTGGTAAGAAGAAACCTCAAAGTAGTTTTAATTGGAAATTCCCTGAAGACTAAGGACTTTAAACATTGCTTTAATGTGTTTCTTGGTCATTTATGTTTCATCTTTTGAAAATTCTCTACTTAGTTCTGTATCAATTTTTAGTTGGGTTATTTGTTTTCTTGATGTTCAACTTTTTAAAATTTTTTATGTGTTCTAGGTGCTAACTCTATATCAAATTTATAATTGGTAAAGATACTTTCTCATTCTGTAGGCTGCTGTGATCCTGGGTGTGGGGCCAGCTGGGCTGGAGAGCAAGACATAGTCTTAAATAAATACATAGAGTATTTTAAAAATTCCTTTTGGGGGCTGGAGAGATGGCATATCAGGTAAGAGCACTGACTACTCTTCCAGTAAGTCCTGAGTTCAATTTCCAGCAACCACATGATGGCTCAGAATTATCCGTAGTGAGACCTGCTGCCCTCTTCTAGCCTGCAGACATACATGCAGACAAAACGCTGCACATGATAAATAAATAAATAAATCTTAAAAAATTCCTTTTGATAGTATTTTTCTAATTGCCTAATTAACTCTGTCAGTAAAGTGCTTGTTGCATGTGCTGGTTCAATCCCTAGCACCCATATGTACAGAAATAAGCATCTATAATTTCAGTACTGGGGAGATGGAGACAGTCTGGGGCTTGCCAGCCAGGTCAGATGAATCAGTGAGTTCCAGGTTCAGAGACAGACCCTTCCTCAGAAAATAAGGTGGAGAGCCATTGAAGAAGACACCTGAGGTTGACCTCTGGCCTCTGCACACTTGTACACACATACACACATGCAAAGAACGTTCCAATACTATCTCCTTCACTTACGTTATCTTTATCAACTTTACGTTATCACTTTACTCAAACTTTAATTTTTAGTTAGTATATAACCTGTTTCTTTTTTTATAGTAAAATTCCTTTTTTTCATTTTTTAAATTTGAATTAGAAACAAGATTGTTTTACATGTCAATCCCAGTTCCCTCTCCCTCCCCTCCTCCCCTACCACCTCCCCTAACAAACACCCTACCTATCACATATCCTTTCTGCTCCCCAGGGATGGTGAAGCCTTCCATGGGGGGGGGTCATAAGAGTTTGTCATATCCTTTGGGATAGGGCCTAGGCCCACCTCCGTGTGTCTTGGCTCAGGGAGTATCCCTCTATGTGAATTGGGCTCCCAAAGTCCACACCTATGCTAGGGATAAGTACTGAACTACAACAGGAGGTCCTGTAGATTTCTGAGGTTTCCTCACTGATACCCATGTTCCTGGGGTCTGGATCAGTCCCATGCTGGTATCCCAGCTATCAGTCTGGGGAGCAAGAGTTCCCCGGTGTTCAGGTCAGCTGTTTCTGTGGGTTTCACCAGCCTGGTCTGGACCCCTTTGCTCATCACTTGTCCTTCTCTGCTGGATGAGGGCTATTGGGTGGTATATAAGTCAGTCATCAATCTCATTATCAGGGAGGGCATTTAAGGTAGCCTCTCCTCTGTTGCTTAGATTGTTAGCTGGTGTCATCTTTGTAGATCTCCAGACATTTCCCTAGTGCCTGATTTCTCTGTAAACCTAAAATGTCTCCCTCTATTATGGTATCTCCATTCTTGTTATCTTCTATTCTTCCCCTGACTCAACCTTTCTGCTCCCTCATGTCCTCTGCATCCCTTCTCTTCTTCCCTTCTCATTCTCCTAGCTCCCTCCCCCACCTGTGTTTCATTATGCCTTTTATACATGTATAAAATGCTATATAGATCATTGTACATAACTCATATTTGCCCCCCACCATTTTTTTTTTTTTGAGAAAGGGTTTCTCTGTGTAGCCCTGGCTGTCCTGGAACTCATGCTGCAGGTCATTCTGGTTTTGAACTCAGAGATCAGCCTGCCTCAGATTAAAGGCATGAGCCATCACTGCCCAGCTTATTCCTCAACCTTTTTTCAGCCTTTGTCTTCTCTTTTAAAACACAGGAATGAGCATTAAAGACAGTGATATAGTTGAATTTAAAAGAAAAGAAGAAATCATAGAATCTTTGCTTTTAGCCAGTTACATTGGAGCAGGTCTGGGACTGGACAGAATATGGAGACCCACAGTTGCAGAGGAGAGCTGGAAGGAAGTGTGTGCTGCCTGCAGGATGCTGTGGCCTTCTGTCTGTCTGTCTGGTTTTTTGGGACAAGGTCTCTTTTTAGAGCCCTGGCTGGTCTAGAACTTACTGTGCACCCAGACTGGCTTAGAATGTACAGAGATTCATACCTGTTTCTGTCTTCTGAGTGCTGGGATCAAAGGCCAGGGCTAACACATTGGGTTCCTTGTGGGAAACACAATAAATAAATATGGAGAGAATAACCTTTAAAAACAGACTGGGTGTGATGGTGCACGCCTTTAATCCCAGCACTCTGGAGTCAGAAGAAGGCGGATCTCTAAGTCTGAGCACAGCCTGGTCTACAGAGTGAGTTCCAGAACAGCCAGAGCTGTTATGCAGAGAAACGCTGTCTCGGACTCTCCCCCCCTAAAAACAAAACAAAACACAAACCAAACCAGTAAAAAAATTTCCTTCCGTGAATTCAGATAGGTCTAGGATGCGTTATGTATTTAACCGCTATTTACTTAAATGGTCTCCGTCTAGTACCAATTCTCCCAATTAAGTCGGAACAAGCCTAGCATGATGATACACAGCTGAAATCCTTGCATTTGGGAAGTGGGGGGTGCAGGAGGATAAATAGTTTAAAGTCATCCTCAGTCACACAGAGGATTCAGGCAAACCTGGGCTCCAAGAGGCCCTCTCAAAGCAAAACAACCTCGCACCCCATCCCAACCGCAAACAAAACCAAATAGGGAGCAGAGGATTCTGGGTTTTGTAGTAGAGTTTCAATGAGCGCCCATACGTGCAAGAGACTACATTTCCCTGAAGCCAGTTGTCAGCTTGGTCCCGCCTCCTAACTTCCGGCGTCGCTGCATTTTTCTGAGGCCAATCAGAGGGCGGGGTTTGTCTGTTCCCGGATCTCTGATTGGTGCGTTCGACCGGGTTCCTGAGTTCAAATTTTCAACCGTACCGGTTGGGCTCCGAGGCGGACGGGCAGTGCTGGCTTCTTAGAGTTGGTGCAAGGATAAGCCGGGTAAGTGGTGGGAAGGTGAGGGGGAGCAGCGGTGCCCCGGGAGCCATTCCTCCAGTTTTCCGAGAGGGAAGGGATCCTCCGGGCAGGCCCTGACAGCCTAGGCGGCGCGCGGCCTTCGGTGACTGGGCTTTGCCTAGAGCCTCCGACTCGGAGTCGGAATTCGTGGGAATCCCGGAGCAGAGGCTGCTCCAGGCTGTCGGGCCCTAGATGGTAACTACTGTTCGTGCTAGCACTGCTCTCCAATCTCTACATTACACTTTGCATGAAGCGCTCTTTAAGGAAGGAACCTGAGGCCAAGTGGGTGGAAATAGCCCTGCCATTAAGTAGCATTGTAGAGAAGAGATGTGATCGCCACCAACCGCTTTTGTCTGAGATAGGAAAGTAAATTTGGTGTTCTGCCAACATGGTTGAGGCAGAGTTTAATTCCACTTTGATTGTCTTCTGTTTGGGATATAAAATTCGTTTTATGTTATCCTTATTATAAGTATTCAGGCATTAATTCATTCATTAATCAATTTATTCTTTCTGCCTCTTTATCTTCCTTTCCTGGGACATTTATAGGTTGGAGGGGAAGGAAAGTTGTGACCCAGATCATATAGTTGGGCGTACCCCCTTTTTCTTGATTTGTAATCGCATATAATTTTCTCAGTAGCAAAGACTCCCACCAAACTATTTCTGCTTGCTCTCCCCTCCAACTTCCAGGCTTATCCTTATTTTGTATCTTCACATCCTTTGCCTTTATTTGACTTTTTCTCATTAAAAAAATACAAGTTACTAAAGAACTATTTGCTACTATAGTAAAAATATTCCTTTTGTTGTTTTGAGACAGGGTCTCTCCACATAGCCTTAGCTGTCCTGGAACTCATTATGTTGTCCAGGCTGGCCTCAAACTCACAAAGATCTGCCTGCTTCTGCCTCTCAATGCTGGGATTAAAGGCATGTGCCACTATGCCTGGCTAATAAGAATATTTTTGTGTCTAGCCTCCGTGTATTACACCACCTGTCAAGCGCCACCCCCCCAATCATGCTGTGGACCATTTGTTGATTTAAAAGTGTCTGTTCAGTAGTATCAGGTTGTCATTTTTGGTTTAAAATTTTTGTGACTTTTAGCTAACTGCACCAACCCGTTGGCCTTTGAGAGTATATTGTGTGCTTAGGTTAGTTGATGTTAGATACTGTATGTATACAGATACATGATATAGTCAAGGGTTTTTAGTATACCTGAGGACAAAATGGTTGATTCTTTGTTTGTGTGTTAGTGTGGTATTAGGGTCTGAACCCAGTGCTAATGGTGGGGGGAGTAGCTGGGGTACTCTGTCCTTTTTGTGTGTCTGATAATAATAATGATGATTACTGTTGAGATAGGGTCTTGTAGCCCAGCATGGGCCTGAAAGAAGCTGTGTAGCATAGGCTATTCTTAAACTCCCAATCCTCCTTCCTTCATGCCGGAGTGCTGGGTTTGCATTACCACACTAGGTGCTCGGGACTCAGTGCCCAGGTGTTTGTGTGTGCTAAACAAGAACTCTACCAATTTTATTTTCAAGACAAACTGGGGAAGTTACTGTTATATAAATAAAAAAAATGTTTTTGTTTTGTAAGGATTCTGGCAATTTAGAGGTGAAGGAGATGGATGAGACTTAATACAGGAAAGGTTGGATTTCTGAAGTGTGTGGGATATAAGCTGACTCTTTCTTGAAAAGCAGGGTTTGGCTAGGCGGGATGAGAACGGCCAGGTTGCATTCTATTGAACTGGATGGATAGGAAGGTCCTACTAAGTTGACAGCAAATAGTAAGTGTGAAAAATACTGGAACATACTAAGTAGGTTGGCAAATTTGAGGTTTTCTAGTATGTAAATAAAAGCATTTTTCCCCTGCTTCAAGACAGGGTTTCTCTGTGAAGCACTGGCTGTCCTGGAACTCACTCTGTATATAGACCGAGCTGGCCTCCAACTCAAGATCCACTTGCCTCTGCCTCCCAAGTGCTGGGATTAAGGGTATATACCACCACTGCCTAGCTCAATAAAAGCATTCTTTTGGCCAGGTCTATGCTAATGTTGGAGTTAGAACAAAATTCTCATCATATTAAGTATAATTAAGTTTGTTCAAGAGAAAGTTATATGGAAAAGTAGTACTGAATTTTATATTTCCTTTATATATTTTTTTCTTATAGCTTTTCTTGGATTTGTTTCCTACAGTGTAAACCTGTGTAACTAACTTCTTCCCTTTAAAATATATTTAAAAAGACTTTTTGTTTTGTTTTGTTTTAAACTTTTGGGAGAGGAACAGGAGAAATTACATATCCTTTCACAAACTTACTATTTTTGCCATGGTATAGTTTAGGAAGCAGAATTGATAATGGTGTGATTGACTAACCTGAGGGTTTTTTTTTAATTTATTTATTTTATTCATCAGATCCCACTATAAATGGTTGTGAACCACCACATAGTTGCTGGAAATTGAACTCAGGACCTCTAAGAAAGAACACTAGTGCTCTTAATCTGGTGAGCCATCTCTCCAGTCCCTTAGCCTGAGTTATTATGTAGATAGATTTGTATTTGAGACAGAGATATATAAAGCCCAAGGTCCTCTTTATAAGAAAAAGATGGAATTAAACATAAATAGAAATGTGTTGTATTAGTGAGGGTCTCTAAACAAACAGAATTTATAGACTGGAGATATATGTATGGGATTTATTAGAAAATGGCTTACAGGCTGTGGCCCAGCTAATTCAACAATGACTGTCTACCAGAGGAAGAATCCAGGAGTTATTCAGTCCATGAGGCTGGATGTCTTAGCTGGTCCTCAGAATCTTGAAGAAGTAGGCTCTAGTGCCAGAGAAGGAATTTACCTGTGAGAGCAAGCAGGCAAAGACAGCAATCTTTCTTCCAAGTCCTTTATATAGGCTGCCAGCAGAAGGTGTGGCCCATATATATATATATATATATTTTTTTTTTTTTGGTTTTTCAAGACAGGTTTCTCTGTGGCTTTTGGAGGCTGTCCTGGAACTAGCTCTTGTAGACCAGGCTGGCCTCGAACTCACAGAGATCTGCCTGCCTCTGCCTCCCGAGTGCTGGGATTAAAGGCGTGGGCCACCAACGCCCGGCATGGTGTGGCCCTTATTAAAAGGTGGATCCCACCCCAAAAAGATCTGGATTAAAGGTGTATTTTCCCACCTCAAGAGATTCTGTCTAAAAGTGGGTCTTCCCATTTCAAATGATTTAATTAAGAAAAAAAATCCTTCACAGGTTTACTCAGCTGCTTGGGTTTTAGTTAATTCTACATGTAATTAGGTTGACAACCAATAGCCATCACAAGTTGACCCCTTGTCAACTTGGCACACAATCATATATGCTATGATTAATTTCCAAATGATAATAAGCAGGTTATAAACACACCTGACATGATGAAACTATCCAACATACAACCACAAATGCAATATGAATGTTAGAATAGATGGCAATGTCCCTTGAGGGACATTAAGATTCTTTTGGTATCTTTTGGAGCCTATCCTGGCACTTGCTCTGGAGACCAGGCTGGCCTCGAACTCACAGAGATCCACCTGCCTCTGCCTCTGGAGTGCTGGGATTAAAGGCATGTGCCACCAATGCCCGACACTGATAATTCTTTTAATTGATGCTGCATTGCATGATAAAGAAATTGAGGAAAGAAAATACAATCTGTACAAAAACAAAATATGACAGAAACACTCATGTCAATTATCCTCATTTCTGCAATTGATCACGAAGCCTTAGCTGGTATTTATAACTACCTACCTCTAATAACCATCCTGTATTTCCTCCACCTTCAGTAAGTTCTTGGCCTTTTTCCTGGAGGAGTGACCCATAACTTCCATTTTTGAAGGGTCTGTGCCCTTTTTCATCCTGTCTGGATAGATTGTTGTAGTTTCCAATTGGCTTTAATCACAGGATATGGTAGCACCAAGAGATGCCCTAAAGAATCCCCTGTACTCCAGAAAAATCTTTTTTACCTCCATTATGGAAAAACAATTCAATTTCCCCTTGGTAATCTGAATCAATCACCCCGTCCTGACACTGTTATTCCTTTCTTAGCCAAAGTGGCCAGGGGAACATCTGAACTTCCAGTTCAGTGGAATATTTGTTGTGGCCCCTGGCAGGAGTGCTACCCACTCTGGAATCAAAACTTGTAGATCAGCAGAATTTAAGGCTGAGGGAGCAGGAAATAAAAATTTTCCTAGTTACTAGGGGTGATAGTGAGTGGAACTATTACCTTTCCACTTCCTTGATTCCTGGACCCTTGAATCCTGGCTATGGGAAAAACTACCACATATTGGACACTGATTCAAATCTGGAGAATCCTGCCCCAACCCTCCATGCTGCTGCCACCTAATTGGTACTATCACTTTCTTCAAAAGGCCATTCCATCTTTCTGTCAGGCCACCAGATGGTGGGGAACATGGTGCAGTGGATTGCGTGATTGTGGGCCCACTGTTGCACTTCTGGCTGTGCAGTGTGATAATCAGCAGCAAAACTGTGTTGAGCACCATGACAGTGGATAAGGCATTCTGTAATCAACAGATCATGGTTTTGGTAGAAGCGGTACATGCAGGAAAGGCAAATCCATAACCAGAATTAGTATCTACTTTAATAAGGACAAATGCTATCCTTTCAATGGAGGAAGTGGTCCAATTTAGTCAAGCTGCCACCAGGTCACTGTCTGGTCATTGCAGAGAATGGTGCTATCTCTGGGGCTCAGTGCTGGTCTCTGCTGTTGGCAGATCTGGCACTCAGCAGCAGTTGTAGCCAGGTCAGCCTTGGTGAATGGAAGTCCATGCTGTCAAGCCCATGCATAGCCCCCATATCTATCACCATGGCCACTTTGTTCTTGGGCCCATTGGGCAATGATAGGAATGGCTGGGGAAAGAGTGTGACTATCCACAGCATGGGTCATCTTATCTCCTTGATTATTGAACTCCTTAGCTGAAGTCACCTTTTGTGAACATTTACATGGGACACAAGTATCTTCATATCCTTTACCCGTTTGGAGAAATCTGTTCACAAAATTCTTCCCCAGATATCTTTCTTATCAATTTTATAATCATGTTCTTTTCAAGTCCCTGATCATCCAGCAATTGGCTTCAGCCTATGAATCAGAGAACAATTGTATGTCTAGCTGTTTCTCCTTCCCAACATAATGTGTGACCATGACTACTGCCCAAAGTAAAGCCCACTGTGAAGATTTCTTTTCGACAGTGCCTTGCATGGCTCCAGAAAGGGGTTGTAATGCTGCAGCTGTCTACTTCTGGGTGGTGCCTGAATAATGTGCAGAACCACCAGTAAAGCAGGCCCTAGTCTTCTCTTCCTCAGTCAACTGGTTATGAGGCTGTAGGTGCACGCTTGGCAGCAGATGGCATTGTAAGGGGAGAAGAAACCATAGGCATTTGTACAACTTTTTCATGTAACTTGCTTGTGCCTTCAGGACCTGGTTGGCCAATCACATATATACTACTTATTTCTATTTAATAATAGATTGCTGCTGTGCATGTCCTACTTTATGGTTTGCTGAGCTGTATAACACTCAACTTTTGATGGCTAGCTCAGGTCACATGATGGCCCATTGCCAAATTTTCAATGTTCACTAAGGCCCAATAGCAGGTCTCTCAAAGCCTTTCTCCAGAATCCCCGAAGGTCTCGAGTGATTCATCTATAGGGGCCTGCCAAAAGCTCCAAACAGCATCCTTCAAGTACCATCAGGTTTGCTAGATGATAGGGTCCAAGTGTTAGAGCAGCCTGCACAGCAGACTGGACCTGTTGGAGAACCTTCTCCTGTTCCAGGCCCTACTGAAAGCTAGAAATCTTTGGTATGAGAATCAGAATAACACACCCAAGTGAGCAGTGTTCTATCTCCAGAATCCAAATAGGCCCACTAAACTGTGCGTCTTTCTGGTGGTGGGAGGGGTTAAGGTACAATAACTTATCTTTCACCTTAGAAGGAATATCTCTGCATGCCTTGCACCATTGAACTCTTAAGAATTTCACTGAGATAGAAGGCTCTTAAATTTTGTTTGGATTAGCCCCGCAGTAGTGGAGAGTGCCTTTAACCCCAGCACTTAGGAGGCAGAGACAGGAGGATCTCTGTGAGTTCAAGACCAGCCTGGTCTACAGAATAAGTTCCAGGACAGCCAAGGCTACATGGAGAAACCCTATCTTGAAAAACCAAAAAAAAATTTTTTTGGTTGGATTTATTTCCTATGCTCTGATGTGCATATGTATTACCAACAAGTTCAAAGTGGTTGCTCTCTCCTGCTCACGTGGTCCAATTGACATAATGGTGTCAGTACAGTGCAGCAATGTGATATTTTGTGGAAGAGACAGAAGTTATGAGACCGGACTGGAGAGTTAACTGTATCCATGAGGTAAAACTATAAAGGTATACTGCTTGCATTGCCAACTGAAAGCAAGTTCCTTCTGGTGGTTATAGGCAGGTCCTGGGAAAAAGGCATTTGCTAGATCAATGCCTGCATACTGTGTAGCAGGGGTGTGCTAACCTGCTAAAGGTTCAAGTGGGAACACTGCATCTGATACAGCAGCTGCCATCAGAATCACTACTTGATTGAATTTTCTTGCTTTTTTTTCCTTCTGTTTATCGTGACAGGGTTTCCCTGTATAGCCCTGGTTGTCCTGGAGTTCACTCTATAGACCAGGCTGGCCTCAAACTCAAGAGATCCCCCTGACTCTGCCTCCTGAGGGCTAGGGTCAATGATGTACCCTGCCCCCCTCAGCCTGGCTTTTTGATTGAGTTTTCAATAGTCAACTTTTGAACATTCTCCATGATTCATTATGTGGTGGGAGCCTCTGCTCTTGATGGTAGGCACCGGTTTCTGCAGTTCCTCCAGGAATGTGATACTGTTTTTGATTCACTGTTTTCCTGGTAGAAGTAACTGAAGGCTTCTGTTTAGTCTTTCCAACCATAATAGCCCACACTCTCACTCCAATGTGAGAATTTTTCCATCTTAGTATATCTATCCCAGTTGTAATTTCTGGGGCTGTGGGAATAACTACAAGATGAGTTTAGGGACTCACTGAACCCACTGGGAGTTGGACTTGAGTCAAAACGCCATTATCAGTTGACCTCTGTAAGCTCCTGCTTTACCTGGAGGGTCACAGTGTTTCTTGGTACTTCACAATATCTGAAACTCCAGTTTTGGGATTCAGTGCCTTCTTCTGACCTGTGACCTCCTAGGGCACATGTGGTGCATATACATGAACACATGCATGCATAAATGCTGGCCAAATACTCATACACATGAATATATATAAAAATTTAAGTTTTTTTTTTCAAGACAGGGTTTCTTTGTGTAACAGCTCTGGCTGTCCTAGCACTTTGTAGATCAGGCTCACAGAGATCCCCCCTGCCTCTGCCTCCTGAGTATTGGCATTAAAGGCGTGTACCACCACTGCCTGCCCAAATTTTTTTTTTTTTTTTGGTTTTTTGAGACAGGGTTTCTCTGTGGCTTTGGAGGCTGTCCTGGAACTAGCTCTTGTAGACCAGGCTGGCCTCGAACTCACAGAGATCTGCCTGCCTCTGCCTTCCAAGTGCTGGGATTAAAGGCGTGCGCCACCAACGCCCGGCTCCAAAATTTTTTTAAAAATAATTTATTTTTATTTTATGTGTCTTAGTGTTTTGCCTGCATGTATGTCTGTGTGAAGGTTTCTGATTCCCTGGAACTGAAGTCACAGACATTTGTGAGCTGCCATGTGTGTGCTGGGAATTGAATTCAGGTCCTTGGAAGAACAGTCAGTGCTCTTAACTGCTTAGCCATCTCTCCAACTCCCTTGGCTAGATAATTTTAAAAGTTTATTAACCCTTTAAAATGCCTTTCTGAGCTGAGTGTTGGTGGCGCACACCTTTAATCCCAGCACTCGAGCGGCAGGGGCAGGTGGATCTTTGTGAGTTCAAGACCAGCCTGGTCTACAAGGTCTAGTTCCAGGACAACCCCCAAAGCCACAGAGAAACCCTGCCTCAAAAAAACCAAAAAAAAAAAAAAAAAAAAAGCCTTTCTGCTGCTTCCAGTTTCTTAATGAGAAGTGTCGATAGGACTGCAGAAGTTGAGAAGAGAGTTGAGAAGGTGACTGCTGTCTTGAGGCAAGAGGCGGGCTGGGGAGACAAATTAACTACAGGCAGGTGTGCATCCATGGGGAGTTATACTCAAAGGAATAAAAGAAATGTTAGCAAATTAGCTTCATAAATGTTTAAATAACTTAAATGTCTTTTTAAGCTAGTAGATATTTTAGAAAGAAAGTCCTTAAATTTGGAAAAGTAAAGTCACCAACTATCCTACTTTTGAGAGAAGTTCTGGCTAATGGTTGTTGCTGTGCTGGGGCTGGAAGCCAGAGTTTCCTTCACACTCCCTAGCACTGTGCTAGCCTTGATCCTTCTTGTACTTTTAATTTTTATTATTTTTATATTATTTTGTTCGTAGTTTGAATTTTATCTTAAGCATATGAGTATTTTGCATGTCTGTGCATCACTTGTGTGTCTGGTCCCATGGAGGCCAAAAGAGGGCAACTGTTCCCTTAGAACTGGAGTTACAGACCTTTGTGAACCACCATGTGGGTTCTGGGAATTCTACCCAGGTCCTCTGGAAGGGAGACCCATATTCTAAGTCACTGAACCAACTCTCCAGCTCCCCTTTTGAGGCTTGTTTAGTGTTTTGAGACAGAGATATTGCCTGCCTCAGAGCTTGGGGATTAAAGGCCTGAGCCACCACACTTGGTCTTGTCTGTACTTTCCTGTTTTGAGTCAGGGTCTCACACTATTGCCCAGGCTGGCCTTGAACTTGTGATCCCAGTTTTCACCACCTCAGTAGCTAGTATTAAGTCTAGGCCACATGCCTAGCTTGATTGACATTGCATATTTTTGTCTGAGTCTATATTTCAAGCAAAAATGATATCATAACTAGCTGGGATATACACCTGTAAGCCTAGACTTACAATACTGAGGCAGGAGAATCAGAAGGCTAGCTTTGCCTATGTATTCAGTTCAGGGCCACCCTGCTCTACCTGTAATTCCAGGACTTGGAAGGCAGGCAGATTTCTGTGAGTTCAGTCAGGGGCATGGGTACCATGTTATATGTGTGGAGGCCAGAGGATAATTTTAGGAGTTGGTTCCCTCCCTCTACCATAGGTTCTAGTGATCAAATTCAGGTTGTCAGGCTTGCACAGCAAGCTCCTTTACCCACTGAGCCATCTGTTTTCCTTGCTTGTCTTTTTTTTTTTCCCGAGACAGGGTTTCTTTGTGTAGCTTTGGAGCCTATCCTGGCACTCTATAGACCAGGCTGGCCTTGAACTCGAAGAGATCCGCCTGCCTCTGCCTTCGCGTGCTGGGATTAAAGGCGTGAGCCACCAATGCCTGGCTCCTTGCTTGTCTTTTGAGATGAGGTCTTGTTCTGAGATGGCTTAGGCTGGCCTCAGATTCACTAAGTAGCTTACATTGGCCTTGAACTGATGGCTGTCCTGCTGCCCAACTGCCCAAGTGCTGTGATTCATTCATGATGCCACCATGCCTGGCTGCAATTGTAAGTTTGAGGAAGAAATGAAAATTCGTTTGGTGTTTGTTTCAGGGTGAATTTGAACAAGTGTTCAGTGTGTCCTGTGGTGACTTCTGAATGTTTGGATGGTGAGGGATTGGTTTTGCATTTTGAATTCACCCAATTTTGGAAGCTTCATTGATCTGTTTCTGTAAACAGATCAGATTTCAACATAGAAGTTAGCAAATGTGGAAACAAAGTCTTCAGATGTAGTTTGTAAGTTTGACTAATGCTCAAAGCTAGCTATTAAATATGTTGCCATTTTCTAATCCCTCATGTACTAGGGGAAAAAATGTAGCTGTTTTTATCTCTTGGTAAAATGAAAATATGTATGTAAGATCACTTAGTGAAGGTGGGAGAGGGCATTGGTGAGAAAATGCCTTTGCCTGGATGAGATGATTTTAACTGACTGCCTACAAGAAGCCTCGACTTCTGTTGCCTCTCTTGAATTACCAACACTTTAGCTCGAGCTTTCCTCTGTGTCTCACAATTGGGTGGTGAGGTGCTTGGCCTCTCACATTCGCCTGTTTTGCTAGGAGCTGCTAGTCTGCAATTTCATGCCCGCTTAGAATGCGCTCTGTGTTGCTCCCCACCCCTTGGGAACCTGCACCTTTTGATTTATAGAGCTTGTCAAGGCCAGTTATTTTTGGTTTGAGGGTGAGTGAAGAGAGACAGACAGAGGCAACATGAGGCTAATTTCAGATGAATGCAGAGACAGGTTACATTGCTTCTTCTACCATCTTCCTCATGTATGTTTTTGTTTCCCCTTTTTACCTATTACTTCCCCAGAAAAAGTTAGCCAGATTCATCATTTATTTATTTATCTATCTATCTATTTATTTATTTTTGAGGCAGGGTTTCTCTGTGTAACAGCCCTAGATGTCCAGGAACTCAATTTGTAGACCAGGTTGGCCTTGAACTCACAGAGATCTATCACAGATGTGTCTGAGTGCTGGGGCTAGAGGTGTGCCTGGCTCTATTGTCTTGAATCTAAAAGGAAAGGATTATACATGTGTATCTTTTCAGTGTTTTGGGAAACGGATGGACTATGTGATATGAGTGATATTTAACAGGCAATTTTATGAAGAACTAGTTCATAAACATAGCATATTGATTCATATCATATTGAGTAGGCTTTCTTTATTTAAAGAATATTTCTACTTTATTTTATTTTGTGTGGGTATTTTTTGCCTGCATGTATGGATGTGTATACCATGTGCTTGCCAGGT
Organism: Cricetulus griseus; assembly: GCF_003668045.3. Taxonomy (NCBI): domain Eukaryota; kingdom Metazoa; phylum Chordata; class Mammalia; order Rodentia; family Cricetidae; genus Cricetulus; species Cricetulus griseus. The sequence goes on along the minus strand of NC_048599.1, from coordinate 27,147,893 downwards.
GTCCATAGAGGCCTGGAGAGGGTGTCAGATCCCCAGGAACTAGAGTTACAGGTGGTTGTAAGCTACCATGTGGGTGCTGGAAACCAAACCCCTGCCTTCTGGAAGAGCAGACAGTGCTCTTAACAGCTGAGCCATCTCTCTAGCCCTAGACATTATTTTCCTCTATGATTTCCTATAGGATTGTTTTTCATTAAAAACTGTTTTTTAAAGTTAGTTCCAGGACAGTCAAGGCCACACAAAGAAACCCTATTTAAAAGAAAACTACATATTTAGTTTTTATTTTAATTTTCATTTATTATTTATTTATTTATAGGCAGGGACTCACTATGTAGCCCTTGCTGATCTGGAATTTGCTCTGTAAATCAGGCAGGCCTTGAACTCATCCACCTGCCTCTGCTTCCCAGTGCTGGATTTAAGTGCCATCAAACCCAGCTAAAGGCCATTTTTCTACTGAGAATATTTGTAATTTTCCAGGAGCCTGCTCTGTGGCAGTTTCAGATAATTTTGAAATATGAAGCTAATTCTCTTGCTTGGCAGCTAGATTCGTTTAAGGGAATGTGGTTGACATATTGCCCCCCCCCCCTTCAGTGAGACCTGTTGACAGAAATTTAATCTTGATTAAGGGGTACAGGGAGGATCCAGTTCCCACCATTCATGGGGCTCTCATTTAAACAGCTGCCTTTTGCTTTGACCTCTGGGATATCCTACTGGGCTCCAACACTTTAATTTTGATATTTTGACATCCTACTATTTATTGTTTGTGATGAGGCAGGGTTGTGAAACTATTTTGATTGAGCAGTTACTCTGCATGTGTTCTGGTCCCTTCTCCTCTTTTGTTCACTTTCTCACTGACCTTCCTCCCCAGCCCTACTTCAGGTTTTCTTGGTATACTTTGTCAGCCTTTAATGAAGAGGATGAGAGTTCTCAAGGCATAATGGATACATAGTTGTTAATTTGATCCCGTTTTGAGGAGAGGCAGGGTGTTTTGTTGTGAGACAGGGTTTCTCTGTGTAGTCTTTGCTGTCCTGTAACTCCCTTAGTAGACCAGGCTGGCTTTGAACTCACTCTGCCTGCCTCTGCCTCTGCCTCAAAAGTGCTGGGATTAAAGGCGCTGGTTACCACTGCCCATTGAGGCAGAGCGTTTGTATTTATTGTTCTTTTGTTTTTCTTTTCTAAGACAGTCTCACTTTGTAGCCCAGGCTGATCTGAACCTCAATATGTAGGCCCAGGATGAGCTTAAACTTGAGGCAGTCCTCTTGCTTCAGGTTCTCAAGTGTTGGGATTATGAAATGGCAGGGTGGCCTCCTGAGTCCGCCGATCTAGACAAAAAGATAGTATAAAAGGCTGCTGCAGTGGTGGTGCACACCTTTAAGCCCAGCATTCAGGAGGCAGAGGCAGAGGCAGAGGCAGAGGCAGGGCAATTTCTGTGAGTTCCAGGCTAGTGTGGTCTACAGAGCTAGTTCCAGAACAGCTAGGGCTGTTAAACAGAGAAACCCTATCTCAAAAAAACCAAAAATAATTAAAAAAGCAAAAAGTAGGAAAGGGGCTTGAACAGTTGGCTCAACAGTTAAGAACACAGCTGCTTTTCCAGAGGCCCTGGGTTTGATTTCTGTATTCACAAGGTAGCTAAGTTCCAGGTGAATCTTACATCTTTTGGCCTCTGCACACACTGCGTACAGGTGGTACTCAGACATTTGAACAGATAAAACACCCATGTACATAAAATAAAAATAAATAAGGACTCCAAAATAAATAAATAAAAGAAAAAGAAGAGGAAAGAGGCTTAAGTAAAGAACAAAATGCTTCCTATCCTAGAGTGATTGTGGGCTTCCTGAGAGAGAGCTGCTGGATCAGTTTTTGAGGGTCAAGTGTGATTGTGGACTGTTACATTCCTGTCTCTTCCTTCCCCAGCTCTGCTTGTCTTCATTAGACAAGCCTGGGAAATGTTCCCAGTGACCTCAATTAGCCATTGAGATCATGGGAATGTAAGATTTTCCCATGTCGTCCAGCATAGTTGTTCAAAAGAGCAGGAAAATGTCCTCCTTTCAACCAGAGAAATTGCCAGAGAAATCCGTCACTGATAGTCTTTTTTTTTTTTTTTTTTTAATTTTGCTTTTCTTTATTTATGCATTTATTTTTATGGTATGTATTTGTATCTGTGTGTGTGTGTGTGTGTGTGTGTTTATGTACATAGCAAGTTCTAGGCCAGTGTGTGCTATATAAGTCCCTGTCTTTACCCCCACTAGCAGCAACAACAGAAAAGCTGGATGTCGTGTTGTAACACCTTTAATCCCAACACTCTGGAGGCAGAGGCTAACTAATAAGTTGTTTTCCAGGCAAGCCAGCTACATAGTGAGACCCTCTCAAAAAGAAAGAAAAAAAAGAATAGCAAAAAAAAAAAAAAAAAAAAAACAACCCCACAAAAACCCAAGATAAAACAAACAGTGGAAGTGGCAATATAGGAGAGTGGAGCATTTAGAATGGCATGATAGAGAGCCTTCTGCAAGTCAAGACTGTGGAAACAAGTGCTAGCTCATAGGCAAATGGAGAACTGACCCTCCCAACACTGCTGACACTTAAAGAAAGGCTTTTTGTTGTTGTTTTTGTTTGTTTGTTTTGTTTCCTGAGACCAGGTCTCCCTCTATAGCTCTGGCATGACTGGGAACTCAGTAAGTAGACAAGCCTGGACTCACAGAGATTATTGTTTCTGTCTTTTTTTGTTTGTTTTTGGTTTTTTCGAGACAGGGTTTCTCTGTGGCTTTGGAGGCTGTCCTGGAACTAGCTCTTGTAGATGAGGCTAGTCTTGAATCACAGAAATCTGCCTGCCTCTGCCTCCCGAGGGCTGGGACTAAAGGCGTGCGCCACCACCTCACGGCCACTGTCTTCTGTGGTGATTAAAAGCATGCTTTATCACACCCAACTTAAAGTTTTTAAAAAAAATTTATTTGTGTGTGTGTACCATGCCATACACATGAAGGTTAGAGGGCAGTTTGCAGGGTCAGATCTCTCCTTTCATGTGGTACCAGGAATGGAAGGCACAGGTTGCCAGGTGTAACACATGCCTTTACACTGAGCCATCCCAACAAGAGAGGTGCTAACTTTTATGTAAATATCATTGGTATTTACTTCCCTCCAAGATACAGAATCCCTTTTTGTTTTTTTAAAGAGTTATTTATTTATGTATTTATTATGTAGACAGTGTTTTGTCTGCATGTATGCCTGAACACCGAAAAGGGCACCAGATCTCATTACAGATGGTTGTGAGCCACCATGTGGTTGCTGGGAATTGAACTCAGGACTTCTGCAGGTGTAGCCAGTACTCTTAACCTCTGAGCCATCTCTCCAGCCCCTTGTTTTCTTCTTTTTGAGATAGGGTCTTGCTATGTACCTCTTGCTGGCCTAGAATTTGCTGTGTAGACCGGGCTGGACTCGAGGTTGTCTAAAGTTTTCCTGCCTCTACCTTCTGAGTGCTGGGATTCACAGGTGCTGTGCCCTGATGGCCTATCTCAGAATGCTTTTAGGACAAACAGCTCACTGAGATTCCTAGGTAATTAATTATTGGTCATTGAGTATGGCCTTTAGGTTATTTTTCAGACTACTTTCAGCTTTTTTTGTTGCCTAGATAGAACTAGAGGGGGAGGGTTAAGCCTGCTAGGTTTGTACACAGTGGAATTCAGAGTTTTGTTGGCATAGGGGGGTAGGTCTGTGTTGTTGACTTGTCCTTCTACTTATTATGCATGTTGTGACTTTGATGTATATTAAGTAATTTTCTTCATGCCTAGAAAGTTTTGTTTTGTTTTGTTTTATTTTTCCCCACTTTTAGAGATCAAACTCATCTCCTCATGCATACTAAGTTTGCTTTCTACCACTGAGCTACACCTCCAGCCCAGAAATAGTTTTCTTAAGATATTTCTAAGGAAATAGCAAAACTTAGCAAAACTATTTCTCACTCTTCTATGCAGAAGGCCCTCTGCTAAGCATCGTGATGTATACAACTGAGATGGGCTTTTGTCTTCAGAACCGGCAGACTACCAGGAAAAAACATTTATGGAGCTAACTGATACAAAGTGGGATGCTCATTGTTCCAGAGGAGCTAAAGCTAAGCTAGCACTCTGTGGCTGTCAGGCACAGAGTGAAAACAGGGAGGGAAGCTTAGAAACAAGAAAATGACAGACTGAGGGAAAATTAATAGTGAATGTAACACCCAGCAGGGAATGACAGATTGTAGGTACTCATCTGTTTGGGTATGCATGCATGCTCTGTGTGTGTGTGTGTGTGTGTGTGTGTGTGTGTGTGTGTGTGTGTAGGTCAGAGGACAACTTGCAGGAGTCAGTTTTCTCTTTTGCCACCATGTGGCTTTTAGGGATCAAACTCGGTCATCGGGCTTGGTGGCAGGTACCTTTACCAATCAATCATTTCAACAGTACTGAACTGGCTTCTTTCTATCACTAAAAACAAGCAATCTCCTTCCAACTGCTAGGATTAAAGGCCTGTACTGCCATGCCCAGCCCTAGGTGATTTTCTTTCTTTCTTTTATATAATTTATTTATTTTTATACCATGTGCATCAGTGTTTGCCTGCATGTATGTCTGTGTGAGGGTGTTAGATCTTGGAGTTACATGCAGTTGTGAGCTGCCATGTGGATGCTGGGAGTTAAACCTGGGTTCTCTGAAAGTACAGTTCGTGCTCTTAACCTTTGAGCCATCTCTCCAGCCGCCCAGATGAGTTTCTAAATTGGAAATATAAAATCAAAGTAGTTGGTAGGGATCAATACTTATTAGTGATGTACAACCAAATTTTTCTAACCATTTCTTTCATCAGAAGTCCATCTGTTGAGCAGAGGGTTACAACCCTGGGAAAGCTAAGTGGGGGCAATGTCACAAGTTACAACTACTTATTCTTTTGATGCCCCCACCAACTTCATCAACTTTTCATCTTTGGATGCCGAAGAAGATACTGAAAATGTAGACTCATGGTTTGGTAAGTTGCTACTTTCTCTGCCATTTTAAGGGTTAGTGTCTTGTTTTGCACTGAGGACATTTCAAGAATAGAAGGGCTGGAGAGAGGGCTCAGCAGTTAGGCGTTATTTTTCCCCAAACCCACTATGGCTCCAGTCCCAAGGGATCTGATCCCTTCTTCTGGTTGCCACAGGCCCCAGGCAGGCATGTGGTCCATAGACATATGTGCATGCAAAACACCCATACACATCAAAATTAAACACATTAAAAAGCAAGAAAGTAACTAGACTGACCGACTTCCTCTTTCCCTCCCTTCTTCCCTGCCTGCCTCCCTGCCTCCCTGCCTGCCTGCCCGCCCGCCCTCCCCGCCTGCCCGCCTCTGCCTCTCAAGTGGTGGCATTAAAGTCATGTGCTACCACTGCCCGGCTCTAAAATCATTTTTAAATGGAGACATTATGGAACTAGTAACCTAACCTGCAAACAGATGTTCTATGATGTGGTACAAACCTAAAATTAGACCAAAAAAGTTTTTTTTTAAGATTTTTATTTGTATTTCTGTGTATGTCTCTCTGTGTGTGAATGAGTAGACCAGTGAGGGTGTTCGAGGTCATAGAGCCTAATTTATGGTCTGCCAGTCATGTGATAATATGTGAGTCCAATTGTTGATGAGGCTTCATTTTATCCTTTTTCTTGTCTCCACCTTCCTCATTAAGAGACATTAACACCAATAAGTGGTGGGAACAAAAATGACTCTATTGCAGCTGTACTTACCACTTAAAATGCAGAGTTCAAATTAGATGGTCTCTGTTATTCTCCTGGGAAAGGAATTAGGTGTTACTCTCAGTAGAGGGCTCTGTCAGAAGGAAGAGCAGATGGTCTGGCCTGCTGCCCTAGAGTGGTTTTGCCCATCCCCATAGCACTGCAACCCAAAGTAACACTGGAACTGTCCGATTTCTTTTTATAAATTTTTCTTTACCTTCTAGCTATCTACTGATAGGGAATATTAGCATAGCCATACAGCTAAATAGAAAGTTTGGAAGAAAAAAAATAATCCTCTAGTTAGAATACTACCTTAGCTATGGTATATTTCTTTCTTTCTTTTCTCTCTTTCAGCTCATCACATCTTTCACATGGTTATAATCAGAGTGTCCATGCACAATGTAGTTATTCAGGGGCCACTGCACCTGTAGCTTGACACAGCCCGCCACAGCAGAACCCAAGACAAACTCCTTGAGGCAACTTCGCTCTGCTCCACTCTCACACACCCCACACTCTGTGAATACAATCTGTCCCTTGTAATCTTATAGTTCCCGGTGGCTACAGTTTTCTTCAAGGAGAATGTGATGTATTTAAATGGTAGATAAGGCCAAATATTGTTGGTGTGGCCCTAACTATGTATCTTAATAAAGATAAAGGAGCACAGAATCTGCAACTTTCCTTTACTGTAAGACCTTGTTGGATGTTGCAAGTGCTTTGGGGATAGATTTTGCAGTCTGTCCCCGAGTGCACACTTCTTTCCTTTAGTTGTTAGAATTGTGTTTTTGCTAAAGGTGCTGGAAATGGACTTTACTCCCCATTTTAATGCATGATTCTCCTTTGTTTTGCTTCCTTACTGTTTCTTTCATAGAGGAGAAGGCCAACTTGGGGAACAAGTTGCTTGGGAAGAATGGAATAGAAGAGCTTTTTCAGGGCAAAACTTCCTTGAGAAAAGCCAAACTCCAGAAAAGCCGAGTTACACCTTTGAAGGCAGGTAAGGAGAAACAGCTTAAGGACAAGCACCTTAATGCTGGTGGGGACTAGAGCTGGGACTCCGAGGGAACCACCAGAGTTGTAATTGTGGTTTGTTAGTGAGTGGGTGAATTCATTTCATGGTGTATATGCCCCCAACCATGTGCTGCTCTTTTTTCCAGAGAAGAGGTCTGTGTATAGCTCAGGCTCTCATATTTGTGATCCTCTTGCCTCTACCTCTTGCATGCTGACGTTGTAGGTGCCACCATACCTGACTGTATTTTTCTTTTTATATATATGCCTTTAGGATTCATTTGAGGATTTTTTTTCTCCAGTGTTGGAGATTAAGTCTAGGACCTTATGAGTGCTTGAGTACTATACCTGAGTTACAGTGCTATCCTGAGCGCTAATTTTTTATATTTATTTATTTATTTATTTATTTATTTATTTTCCGAGACAGGGTTTTTCTGTGGCTTTGGAGACTGTCCTGGAACTAGCTCTTGTAGACCAGGCTGGTCTCGAACTCACAGAGATCCACCTGCCTCTGCCTTCTGAGTGCTGGGATTAAAGGCGTGAGCCACCAACACCGGCTGAACACTTCAGTCTTACTCTTCTCCACACATTGACCAGTTGTGAGTCTCTGTGTTAATTGCCATCTACTGCAAACAAGAAGCTTCTCTGAGTTTTGGGAGAGGCACTAACTTATGGGTGTACAGATAATACTTAGGGGCAGTTTAATACTATGTCTACTTAGCAGAATAGTAGTAGTAGTAGTAGTAGTAGTAGTAGTAGTAGTAGTATGTCCTCTCTGAGGACCCATGACCTCCCAAGCCCTTGGACCTATTAATGATGTCAGGTGTGAATTCTGTTTTCTGGGTGCGCTCTATATCCAATCAGAAAGTGTCTGGTTACTCTCATTACAGTCCTGTCATTATTGCACTGGTGGGCATGTCTTTCCAGGGCAATTGTTAACTGTAGCTGGCAGGGTTCATGTCTGAGAAAGGCTATTATTACTTCCTCAGTAGTGTACACACTCAGCAAGCACTATGAAAGCTAGCTAGTAGAGCTGGGGCTTCCAGTTTGATACTTGAGTTACTCCATGTTGTATGACTCAAGTGTGGTATCTTCACCAATAGGGTCTTAGTGTCAAGTTCTGGAGGGAAGCTAAGAGCAATGTGTTTTGGGGCAGTGTCTATAGGAAATCTGCTGACAAAAACTTAAAAATTTATTTGTTAGATTATGGTGTCTGAGAGAGGTACTATCCCCTGTTACAGGGTAAAACTCAATTTAAACCTTCCAATTTTTAAATTTTACTTTATGTTGGTGGTTGTTTTGCTTTTATATATCTCAGTACATCTTGCCAGAAGATAGGCATTAGAACCCCTGGAACTGGAGTTATAGACAGTTGTGAGACATCACGTTGGTGCTAGGAACATAAGCCCAGGTCTTCTGAAAGAACTGCCAGTGTTTTAACTGTTGAGCTATCTCGCCATTTAAAGTTGTAATCTATTTATTTATAAGTGGGTATTGTAGGACACGTCTGCAGTGGTCTAATTAGGTTTTTGGTCTATCATAGTTGACAACACTTACTATAATGAGGCAGAAAAGGCAAATCTTCAGAAACATTCTGTTCCATCAGATGATTGTTCTGTGAATGCTGAGGGGGCTGTATCAGGAAAAACTCCTGTCCAGGCTCAGAGGTAAGAGTGGTGGGTGGGGCACAACGTTGTGGGTCTTTCTGGTGCTGCTCAAACAGTATAGAAACTCCACAGATCGTCTGTGTCCCTGCTGGTAGATTCCTATGTTCCTTCAATGCTTGTGGACTGTAGCTTGTGGGTTTACTTTATAGGTCAGTGCTTATAGATACTTAGTTGCTTGCTCAAGGCAAGTTCATTTCAAAGTCAGGATTCAAATTCATCCGTTCTAAAAGCTTTGTATAGATAAAATGGTTATGTTTTTCTGATGTCAATTACTTTTCTCTCTCTTTCCCTCTTTAAAAAGTTTCATTTATTTTATGTGTCTGGGTGTTTTGCTTGCATTTATTTATGTGTCATGTGCATTCCTGGTGCCTGGCCAGAAGGGTGCCAGACCTTCTGGAATTGGAGTTATAGATAGTGTGAGCTCTCGTATGGGTACTGGGAATTGAACCTGTGTCCTTTGCAACAGCAGTCAGTGCTCTTAACCACTGAGCCATCTCCTCGGCCCTTAATGTCTTTCTTTGTTTCTTAGTATTACAGAAACTTTCTCATGGTTAGGTTTGTATATATCTTCTATTCTTTTACTTTTATTCTGTCTTTGCCCTTTATTATTCATGCTTAATATTTTGTGGCGTTAGAGTTTGAACCAGTCTCATTTGTATTAAGTATACTTCCTATTACAGAGTTACATGCCCAGCCCTTATTTAAAATTTTATAATTATGGGGCTGGAGAAATGGCTCAGTGGTTAAGAGCACTGGCTGCCCTTCCAGAAGATATGGGTTCAATTCCCAGTGCCCACATGGCAGGCAGCTCACAACTGTTTTAACTCCAGTTCCAGGGGATCCAATACCCTCACACAGACATAATACAGCTAAAACACCAATGCACATCAAATAAAAATAAATAAATCATTAAAAAAAATCTTCCGTCAGGTGTTGGTGGCGTACACCTTTTTCCCAGCACTTGGGAGGCAGAGGCAGGCAGATCTCTGTGAGTTCGAGGCCAGCCTGGTCTACAGAGTGAGTTCCATGATAACCTCTCAAAGCAATACAGAAAAACCCTGTCTCGAAAAACAAAACAAAACAAAACAAATCTTCAAACGGGTAGTGGTGGTACATGCCTTTAATCATAGCACTCAAGAGATAGAGGCAGGCAGATCTCTGTGAATTTGAGGTCAGCCTGGTCTACAGAGTGCATGCCAGGACAGGCTCCAAACCCTGTCTCAAAAATCTATGAAAACTTTAAAATTATATATATATATATATATATATTTTGTGTATGTGCTGCTGTACACATGGACTCTGACTCTCTCTCTCTCTCTCTCTCTCTCTATCTCTCTGTCTCTCTCTGTGTCTCTCTCTCTCTGTCTCTGTGTGTGTCTGTGTGTGTGTGTGTGTGATTGGACTAGAACTTAGATCAGGTGTCAGCCTCGGACAGAAGGGACTCTGCTCGCTGAGTCATCTGATGGTCCCCCCCCCCCACACCCCTTTCCTCTTAATGTGGAGCTTTTAAAGTAACCAATCACAAAGTTAAGTTTTTATAGATGGCACTTAGTGGGATCTTGCTTTTAAAAATCAATAACTAAAAACCCAGCTTGGAGGTGGTGGTGCACTCATTTAATATCAGCACTTGGAAGGCAGAGGCAGGCAGATTTCTGTGAGATTGAGGCCGACGTGATCTACATAATGAGTTCCAGGACAGTCAGGGCTACACAGAGAAATCCTGTTTCAAAAACAAAAATAACCCCAAAACAAAGACCCAAACAAACAAAAAATATCATTCTCATTAATTTTTGTTTTACTTGAAATGTTGCCAGCTTATATTTATCTTACTATAATTATTAATCTGGTTAGCGCTGTCATTGCTTTGTTTCCTGGTCACTGTCTTTTTTGTTGTGTTGTTATCCTATTTTCCTTTTCCTGTGTTTTATATTTAATCTTAACTTCTCTGTGTTCTTTCCCATCTCCCCTGGGGAAGTGAACCCAGATCTTTGCTCCTTGTACTTGCTAGGCAAGTCTACCACTGAACCATCACAGCCCTGATTCAAATGTATTTAGTATTTTATTTTAACTCTGTTCTAAATTTGAGACAGGTTCTCTCTGTGTAGGTGTGATTGTCCTGGAACTCAGAATGTAGACGAGGCTAACCTCAAACTTGCCCTCCTCTGCCTCTGGGATTAAAGGCATGTGCCACCACACCCAGGATTCTGATTCTAGTTTTATCTTTTTGAGACAAGGTCTTGCCATTCTGTATTAGCTTTTCTGAGTGCTGAGATTACAATCACAATACCCTATTTAGTCTGTTTTGTTGGTGTTTTTTTTTTTTTAAGATTTTATTTATTTATTATGTATACAACATTCTGTTTCCATGTGTATCTGCACAGCAGAATAGGGAACCAGATCTCATTACAGATGGTTGTAAGCCACCATGTGGTTGCTGGGAATTGAACTCAGGACCTCTGAGTTTCTCCAGCCCTTGTTGGTGTTTTTAAAAGTCATTTTTATTGAGGTCTAATTTGTAAACCACTAGCAAATTTGAATACCAGAATTTTATGGTTGGAAAAAACAAATTTTCACATGCATTAGATTACTAGAGAATGGGTGGTAATAAACGTTTTATTGCCCTTGCAGTTTGCCATACTTTTATTGTCTGAAGAGCTTTTGTATATGTGTAGTAAGTGTGATCATCATAAGATAAATTGTCTCAATTCCACTGTAGACGATCCGTCAGACTCTCTGCTAAGAAGGATTTGGAGCATAAATCAAAAAAACATGCCCTTGTTGAAATGAAAGCAAAGAGATGTACCACTCCTTCCAGTGACTTTCCACCTTCCAAAAGAATAAGAATGTAAGTAGTCAAGGCTTCTTACTGTTGCCTTGTAGACTTCCGTCCTGTGTAGTAGGTTTCTCTTCTGAATTGAGAGGTTTTGAGTTATAAAGGAAAGTTGCCAATGGGTCCATCTACAGTCTGGTTGGTGTACCTGTAGATTGGGAAACTCCTAAGCTATGTGTGGTCAGGGACATTGTTTCCTGTGTCCTTTGGGAAGGTGCTCAAATCTTAGTTTACAGGTTTGACCCCAGTGTTCTGCTGTGGCAAAGACCGACCAGCAAACATGGTGTACATGCTTATTACTATTATTTTCCAACTGGGAATGTGTCTCACCACAAGGAATACTCTAAATATTTTTTGTACTACAGACAAATCAAAACTAGTTTGTCACTGCTTTTTAGTTTTTTTCATTTTTCTTGAGCTTCATTATCAGAAGATAACTTCTATACCTTTAGACATTACATTCATGTTTAAGAGTGTATGATGTAAAGGAAGCAGGCCTCACCTTGACTTTCCTCACCAAGGAAAGTCAGGCCTTCTCCAGAGATTGTATCTTAGTTCAGGTTGTCACTTGTCACTCCAGTTGCAGTGGAGGCTGCTGAAGCAAGTACAATACTTACTCGTACTCCTGAATTTGCTAAGAAACAGATGTTGTAGCTATTAGGAAGGTTGTCCACTGTCTTCTTTTTGTTGACTTGATGCCGGCAGATAGAGCCATCGCATATTCTTAAATACCACCAGATGCCTCAGCTGACCTCTGAGGGCTTTCTCACGGTTAACTGTTGGCGCTGTTGCTGTGTGTGATCTGATGATGTAGAACCTTATGGTTCAGTCATGCTGTTAGTCCCCCAATGGGGGTGTGCTTTAGGAAGCTGAAATTTATTTACTTTTGTTCATTTTGAACTCAAGGTCTCATAAAAAGAAACCAGAGGAAGAGGAAGAAGACAGTGTTCGAGGTGCTTCCAGAAAGAATGAAAGAGAAAGTCTGGAGAAAGTCAAAGGCAAACATACTGCGCCTGGTGTTCCACCTGCAAGGTAAATCTTTCCCCAGTGTGAATTTTTAAATACAGTAAATTATAAACAGGTCCATCTTCAATCCAGTTGGCACACCTGCCATTTGGGAAAACTCCTAAAAGCTGTCTGTGACCCCTCCTGTGACCTGAAGGATGCTGAGATGGTAAACAATGGTAAACAAGATTTAAACAGGAAAGCTGGGCTCTGGTGGTGCACACCCTTAATCTCAGCCCTTGGGGGCAGTCAGGCGAGTTTTGCGTTCAAGACCAGCCTGGTTCAGAGTTCCAGGACAGGGCTGAAAAAACAAAACAAGTTCTTAACTACCTCAATGGGACAGGCCTCCTTGAGCTTCTTACCCTTTACCCAGTTTTACAGTCAGTAATCAGCTTTGAGGGTTGGAAAAACTTGTTTATACTTTAGTACAGTGGTTCTCAACCTGTGGGTCACAACCTCTTTGACAAACCTCTATCCAAAATATTTACATTAAGATTCATAACAGGACATTGGTGGCACACGTCTTTAATCCTAGCACTCAGGAATCAGAGGCAGGTGGATCTCTGTGAGTTTGAGACTAGCCTGGTCTACAAGAGCAAGTTCCAGGACAGCCTCCAAAGCCACAGAGAAACCCCCCTCCCCCCAAAATCATATTTTGGCCTGGAGAGGTGGCTCAGAGGTTAAGAGCACTGCCTACTCTTCCAGAGGTCCTGAGTTCAATTCCCAGCAACCACATGGTGGCTCACAACCATCTGTAATGGGATCTGGTGCCCTTTTTGGCCTGCAGGCAATGCAGGTAGAATACTGTATACATAACAAATAAATAAACCTTAAAAAAAAAATTCATAACACTAGCAAAATTGCAGTTATGAAGTAGCAACGAAAATAGTTTTGTGGCTGTGGTTACCACAACACGAGGAAATGTATTAAAGGGTCATGGCATTAGGAATATTGAGAACCACTAGTTTAATAATATGTAATGGTTTATGGGTGTTGATATTTATTGCCAATTTTATTTCTGAAATTAAAAAAAAAAAGATTTGCAGTATCATCACCTTTTTTATTTTGTAGCATATGCTGAACTTGTACTAGATAAATAGCCAAAGATGACCTTGAACCTCTGCTCTTTTTGCCTTTGCCTCGCCTCCCTAGTGAGAGGAATGTGGATATGTACCACCACTCCTGGTGTGTGTGGTACTGGAGATTAAATTTTGTATATGCTAGTAAGTACTCTGACTACAAAGCTACATTCTGAGCCTCTGTCTGCCTCTCTATAAATTTAAATTGCTTCAGATCTAGTTGATACAATATTTAGAGTATCAAATAATTTATTATTTTATTTATTTATTTATTTATTTTTTCCCGTGACTGGGTTTCTCTCAGTAGCCCTGGCTACCCTGGAACTTGGCTCTGTAGATCAGACTGGCCTCCAACTCATCTCTTTCCGCCTCTGCCTACTGAGTGCTGGGATTAAAGACATGTGCTACCATGCCCGAATCTATTTTTAAGTTTTGTAAATTGACTACTTATAATTATATTTTAGGAGTTACAAAGTAATATAATAATCTACACAGCAACATGGAATAGTCAAACCAAACTAGTATGTCTAGCACCTTAGATTATTTATTTATTTGTTTATTTAATGTGTATGATTATTTGCCAGTTCACCACATTTGTGTGGGTACTCTGAGGTTAGAAGAGGGCATCAATTCTTTTGGAATTGGAGTTAACAGTTGTTGTAAGCCACATGTAAATGCAGGAACTGAACTCGGGTCCTCTGTAGGAACAGCCAGTGCTTTTAACTGCTGAGCTATCACTCCAGCCCTTTTCTGATTTTTTTTTTCCATCTATTAATCATCTTCTTCCTTTATATCCTCCAGTATTAAAATATTTTAACTTTTATTTGCTGATAAGAGTTTTGTTTTTCTTTTGAGACAGGGTTTCTCTGTGTAGCCCTGGCTGTCCTGGAACTCAATCTGTAGACTAGGCTGGCCTTAACCTCCTAGAAATATGACTTCCTCTGCCTCCCCAGTGCTGGGATTAAAGCTGTACACCACCACTGCCTAGCCTTTCTTTCTTTCTTCCTTCCTTCCTTCCTTCCTTCCTTCCTTCCTTCCTTTCTTTCTTTCTTTCTTTCTTTCTTTCTTTCTTTCTTTCTTTCTTTCACTGCTGGATCTGGAACTAGCTAGATTACCTGGGCTGGTCTCCAGTTTGCAGTCCTCCGGCTTTAACCTCCCAAGTGCTGGAATTCTAAATGTGGCTCTTCTGGCTTTTTAGCTTATGATTTAGCATAAAAGCTAATCATTGGTGTAGAAAAATATGTGAGTCTTTTGTTGTGTCTAGTGTCTTGTGTGGTTTTAGCAATTATTCTCTGAAAATTTTATAATTTCTTCATGTAAAGTATCTATCTTTTCATAATGTTACCTAGTGAGGCCAGTGTTTCTTTCTGGTAGATAAACTTTGGTTTTGATAGATACCATAGGTTATAAACATAGTCTACCCAACAGCTCTGGGGTCCTTTGAATCACTTAACCCTTTTTCCCCTTTCTTCTCTCTCTTACTGATTTTTGTTTCTAGGCAGAAGGTTCTAAAAAGTACTGAAGAGCAGGAGTTGGAGAAGAGACTAAAAATGCAGCAGGAGGTGGTAGAGATGCGGAGAAAGAATGAAGAGTTCAAGAAGCTTGCTCTGGCAGGGCCAGGTCAGCTGGGCCTCTCTGGGGCCTTAACTGGGCGGGTGCTTCTTGGAATTTTTTTTGAGTAGTATTTTTTGAGGTCTCTAAAGCAAAAACAAAACAAAAAGAACCATTTTGAGTAGTCAGCGTAAGACCATATATTTATTTAAAACAGTGGCTGGAGGCTCATCTTTCCTAGTGGTTACTTTCTCCACTCGACTACCTACACCAGGGCTTTCTCAGAGCATGTGGTACCTCTCTTGTGTGTTAGCAGGCGATTGAGATACAGACAACCAGCCTGGCTGGAATGTCTTTTCCTTCTAGCTATAGCTAGAAGGAAAAGTATGACTGAATGAAGAGCTCATAGACTTGCTTGGTTCTGAGATAGTGCTATTGGTGGCATCAAAGCCAGAGATCTGCTTAATGGGTTGGAAAACCACTTTGGGGTTTATAGGGTCCCCTCTTAGAAATTCTGAGTTAAGTTTTTTTTTTTTTTTTTTTTTTTTTTGCTTTTAAAGTCAGTCTATGTGGGTTGTATTCTCAGTGGTTTCTGAGGCCCTGGGTTCTATCTCCAACACCATTTCAAAAAAAGGGGGTAAGGACATGACTTTATAGAGCAATTTGAGTGACTGTCTTTCTTCAAAGCTTTGATTATATCCTAGCAGTGTGTTCTTCTTCCTTACCTAGTTTGCATCTGAGCAAAGGACTTAAAACCCAATAGAACTCAGCAAACATAAAACCTAGATCTATAGTAACAGAAATACAGAAAGGATTAGAGTTGTAAAGGGACTTACTAATGTTCTCTGTTCTTAATGTTAACTGTCTGTTTTACTCTGCTCCTCAGGGCAACCTGTGAAGAAATCTGTGAACCAAGTCACCAAAACAGTTGACTTTCACTTCCTCACAGATGAGCGAATCAAACAACATCCCAAGAACCAGGAAGAGTATAAGGAAGTGAATTTCATGTCTGAACTTCGAAAGCATCCTCCATCTCCTGTAAGTTGCCAGGTAACAGTATTATTAATAATTGAGTAGGATTCAGCTGTAGCATTTGTGGTCATTATTTATATTAGGATGATTGAGGGAGGCTTACTATTTGAATCAAGATAGATAAAAATTCCCTGTGAACTGTGTGACTGTCAATGAATCACTCCTCTGGGAAAAAGCATGTTACCACATCTATGTAAAAATTAAGATGGGACATGAAGCACGTAAGATTATAGAAGCACGTAAATTTGTAGAAGCTTTCTTTAGCACTTGAAGGCTCAGGTGTGGAAGAGGTGTGGAGAGTATGACCTCATCTCAAAGGACAATGGAGACTGCAAGTGTGAAGAATTAGGGTCATCATTGCTTCTGGCAGTGCTCTGCTAATAAAACTAGACACAATAGGAAAGGCCTGCCCCAAGCCCAGTAGGGTCAGGGGGTTTGCTGGGAGATTGTGTCTCCAGAGTCTCACCAACATGACTGCTTAAACATGCTGAACAATGAACAAGGACAACCCCCAAACTAACATGGATGCTAACATGGATGAGGGGAAGCTCAGGAGGCCTCAACCCTATACAAAGAATTACAAGTAACTCAGGAATACTGACAACTGGAGAAATATTTTGCCCAGGGAAGAGCATGTCAATTGGTTATCCAATACAAAGGGTCAGCCCTGAAACATACATACAAGTAACATTAATCAGACTGTCTTAGTTAGGGTGACTAATGCTGTGATGAAACACCATGAGCAAAGAAACTTGGGAGGAAAGGGTTTATTTGGCTTATACTTCCATACTTCCATAGCATTGTTCATCATTGAAGGAAGTCAGGACAGGAACTCAGGGCAGGAACCTGAAGGGAAGGAGGTAGGAGCTGATGCAGAGGCCATGGAGGGGAGCTGCTTACTGGCTTGTTTCCCCTGGCTTGCTCAGCCTGCTTTCTTAGAGCCCAGGACCACCAGTCTAGGGATGACACCACCCACAATGGTCTGGGCCCTCCCCCATCAATCACTAATTAAGAAAAAATAGCTGGATCTTATGGAAGCATTTTCTTAATTTAAGGTTCCCTCCTTTCAGATAACTTGAGCTTGTGTCAAGTTGACAAGAGAATAGTGAACACACAGACGGGAGCAGGTTATATGTAGAAATATGTATGTATGTATGTAATAGCAGTTAATGAAAAGAGAGGTGATAGCTGGGTGCTGGTGGTGCACGCCTTTAATCCCAGCATTCGGGAGGCAGAGGCAGGCAGATCTCTGTGAGTTCGAGGCCAGCCTGGTCTACAGAGCAAGTGCCAGGATAGGCTCCAAAGCCACAGAGAGAAACCCTGTCTTGAAAAACCAAAAAAGAAAGAAAAAAAAAGAAAGAAAAAAGAGGCTATAAATCTGGAAGGAGAGGTTGTATAGGAGACTTTGGAGGGAGGAAAGAGAAGGGGAAATGATGTAATTACAATGTCAGAAATAAAAGAAAGAAATCTAGAGCCATATGAACATAGTGACACCTAGTTTTACCTGTAAGACACATTAAGGAGATTAGGATAGAACCAGGGGTTAGTTATTGGCATAAAGGTTTTAGTTATTGGCATAAAGGTTTAGGCATAAAGGTTTAGGTTTTAGGATCTGTTCTTTCAAAACCTTAATAAACATCAAATCTAGAAAAAAAAAAACTTTAAAAAAAATGCATGTTGTCTACAATGTTGCATTCAAGATCAAAGCTTATGTGAAAATGGGTTGGTGCAGACCTCTCATATTGTGTTTGGGTTTTGTTTTGTTTTTCGGTTTGTTTGTTTGTTTTTTTTTGTAGTTTTGTTTTGGTTTTTTGTTTGTTTTTAGAGACAAAGTTTCTCTGTGTACCCCTTGCTGTTCTGGAACTTGCTCTGTAGACCAGACCCTTGAACTTGTAGAGCTCCTCTGCCTCTGCCTCTCTGAGTGCTAGGATTAAAGGTATACATCACCACTGTTCTGGTGTTTTTTTGTTTTTTGTTTTAAAGACAGGGTCCCATTTAGTTTATGCTTGCCTCAAACTCACAGTGTAGCTGAGGATGACCTTTGAACTCCTGATCCTCCTGCCTTCACCTCCCCAATAATGGGATGGTGGGTGTGCACTACCACTCCTGACTTAAAGCAAAGTTTTATTTTTAAATACTTTAGTATTTATTTTCCTTTTATTCTTTATGTATATACCTGTGTGTCTTGTGAGTGTATGCCAAAAATGTGTGGGTGATAGCAGAGGTTAGAAGAGGGAGTGGGGATCCCCACCCTGACAGCTGGAGTTAGAGGTGGTTGTTGTGAGCCACCTGGTGTGGGTGCTGGGAATTGAACTCAGGTCCTCTGGAAGAACAGCAGGTGTTCTTAACCACTGAGCCACCTCTCCAGCCCCCCTCCAATTATTTATTTATTTTATGTGTGTATGTGTTTTGTCTGCATGAATGCCTAGACATCGTATGTATGGCTGGTGCCCATGTGTCCAGTTTTCTTAGCAGAGCGTCACCAGAAACAATGATGATCCTAAGTCAGCATTTCAGAACTGCTCATGTTTGTAGTCATCATTGTCCTTTATTTGAGATGAAGTTGTAGTCTGTGCCTGGTCTTGAGTCTGTCTTTTTTTTTTTTTTTTTTCTTCAAGACAGGGTTTCTCTGTGTAGCTTTGGAGCCTGTCCTGGCACTCGCTCTGGAGACCAGGTCGGCCTCGAACTCACAGAGATCCTCCTGCCTCTGCCTCCCGAGTGCTGGGATTAAAGGTGTGAGCCACCAACGCCTGGCTTGAGTCAGTCTTAAAGCCTGGATTTGTTGCTGTCTCTTTAAAATTATGTCTTTGAGTTTTGCTTCCTTTCAAAATTGATGATCCAGCCAGACCTAGTGGTGCATGACTTTAATCCTAGCACTGGGAAGGCAGAGGATGTCTTGTGAGTTAAAGGTTCGTGGTCTACAGAGTGAGTTTCAAGCCAGCCAGGGGTATAGAGAGAGACCTTATTAAAGAATCTCACTAAAAATACATGAAAAGTTAATGATCCATGGTGGTGCAGGCTTTTGTATGGATCGGGTTGAGGATATGTTGAGGTTATATGTGGAGATGGCTAAGTTAGGCTTCTGTCTGACTTGATGCAGACCCAGCAGTCTATGCCAGTTTTGTATGTGTGTTTTAACCTTTCCTTTCCTTTCCCCTTCCTTTTGACTTCTAAGAAAACTTGCTCTTGATTGGTTCAAAGCATTATATACATATGGGGAAAACTCCATATGTACTATTGCAAAACAATATCCTAAGTGCCAGCTTTTTCAAAAGAAACATGATGACATGTATAATGTAACCCTTGCTGAATCCTGGCTCCGAGGCTATGCTGCATCTGTGGCTGGTGGTAGCGCATATTCAATTTGCTGAACAGCTTTTCTCTTCATAGGCCCGAGTGACTAAAGGATGCACCGTTGTTAAACCTTTCAATCTGTCCAAAGGAAAGAAAAGAACATTTGACGAAACAGCTTCTACATATGTGCCCATTGCACAGCAGGTTGAAGCCTTCCACAAACGAACCCCTAATAGATATCATCTGAGGAACAAGAAGGAAGAGAGTAAGTTTCCTCCCACTACCTTGGCTGGCCACACCTCTTCTCCAGTCCCTGGTACAGCAGCGGTGATTGTGCAGAGGGAAGTAGGAGCGTGAGGTAAATGGGTGCAGATGCTGATGGGTTTGTATAGATTTTGCTGGTGGACAGATGAAAGGATTTTAGTTGTTTCTGTCTTTATGAAAGTAATTTCTGCAAGAAGATAAAGTCTACAGATTGAAGCCAGGCAGTGGTGACATATGCCTTTAATCCCAACACTTGGGAGGTAGCGGCAGGCAAATCTCTGTGAGTTGGGGGCCAGCCTGGTATGCAGAGTGAGTTCCAGGACAGCCAGGACTACACAGAGAAACCCTGTCTTGAAAACAAATAAGAGAGAAAGAAAGAAAGGAAATAATATATATCTTATTAGGAGATATGGCTAAATTGGGTTGGTGGTGAGTGCTTGTAATCCAGCATTTGGGAGGCTGGTGCTCAAGGCCAGCTTGGTCTAAATAGTGATTTCAAGGCAGCTTGGGCTACAAAGAACCCAGACTCAAAACAAAAACAAATATGGTTAGTATCTTGGATAGAACAGCCTGTGTTTTGATCTACCTAAAAATTTCCTCTACTGTTAGGCATCGTTTAGCATTTTGCTTTGGGTGGCCTCCTGATTTACTTTAAATGCAGTATTTCTCTGTTTTCTTTTTGCAGTGCTGGGGATTCAGCCTAAGGCCTTGTGCATGCTAGGCAAGCACTCTACCAGGTTACTACATTCTCAACCCTAACTGCAGTGTTTAAGATTGCTACTATATTCTGGCATTTTATATTAGGAAAATAGTGAATTTTTTATCTTCATGGAATTAAGTGTTTTCACCTAGCCAAGGTTTCATAGTCAGATTCAGTTTCAAAGAAGAATCTAGTAAATGAATTTGATAATTAATTTTTCTCAGTGTTATATAAAGTCTAGATAAAAGAATTCGTTTTAAGTAATTATGAAAATTGTCAGGTTTGTTACTGGCCAGGGAAATCAATGCCCTCTGAGCAGTTCTTCTGGGTCATGACCCAACCAGATAGAAAATGGACAGAGAGGAGTCCATTTGGAGGCCAAATGACCCTTTCACAGAAGTCACCTAACGCCATTGGAAAACAACACAGATATTTGCATAACAGCTAATAACAGTAGCAAAATTACAATTATGAAGTAGCAACAAAAATAATTTTGTAATAATTGGGGGTCACCACAACCTGAGGAACTGTATTAAAGGGTTGCAGTGTTTAAGAAGGTTGAGCTGCTGCTCTAATACTGATGTGTTGGAATAGTTGTTCTTGCTCTCATGGCCCGTCTTTCTCTAACTTTCCCCAGTTGATAATCTGACTTTGCTTTTCACTGCCTCCTTGTTTGGTGTAGCTGTAGTGAGATGGGTTTGAAAGTTGAAATGTAGCCTAGGTTGGGCATCAACTATTGATCCTCCTGCCTCAGCTTCCTAAATGCTGGGATTACAGGCCTGTATCACCATGCCTCGCTTTACTATTGACTTTCTATGAGTGGTGGCCTGCATGCTTTGATCTGAATGTTGTTGTAAAATTCATAAAGTTGGAAGTACTCGTTGGTTTGTAAAGGTTTGGTGTCTTAAAACTATAATAAAAACATTGTCAGCAATAAGCAAAATAATTGGTGTTGTCAGTAGAAATGCAGTGAGTAGCAAGGACCCCATCAGGCATGGGTAGACTTTAGGTGCAGAGATGGCAGAAGAATTTACCCTTCAGTAAGAATGATAGGAGGAAGGGAGGGAGCATTTGTAGGTTGAGTTGAGTGCACAAAGCCAGGCACTCTTCTCTGTCCATTTTCTATCTGGTTGGGTCGTCAGCACTTACAGGTGAATTGGGTCTTAGGGAGCTAAGCAAATGCCTATGATTTTGCTTTACAGACTTGTTACCCTCCAGAACTGAGACCAAGATCTCAAGAGATCCGAAGACTCCCATACTGCAAACCAAATACCGTGCCAGGCTTGTGACCTGCAAAAGTACAGCAGAACAGGAGGCTGAGGAGCTTGAGAAACTCCAGCAGTAAGTTCCACTGGCATGACTGAGGAAGCCTAGCAGAAACTGCGTGTTTGCTTTCAGCCCTATAGGGGCAGTGGTTGCTCTGTTCCTTCTCATTGTGGCTCTCTATACTGTTCCTGTCTCTGACTGAAAGTGGGAATATGGCGGTGCCTTGAAGCATAATTTGACTAAAATGCAGTGCAGAAGTTGGGGTGGCAGAACTTAATTTTTGGATTCCAATTGAGGACTAAGGTTAGTTTAGGTAGACCTGACCTCTGGAAAAGGCTGGAACTTAGTGTAGTCCACACTGAAACTTATCTGCCTAGATCTTCCCTGATCATTGTGCTATTGGGGTGAAACCCAGGGCCTTTGTGTATGTAAGACAAACCCTGTACTATTGAGCTACACCCCAGCCCTTTGCCTTGGCCTGAATTGCTGGGATTACAGACCATGTCACCAGCCTTGGGCCTATCTTTTTTTGTTTGTTTGTTTGTTTTTCGAGACAGGGTTTCTCTGGGTAGCTTTGGAGCCTGTCCTGGCACTCGGTCTGTAGACCAGGCTGGCCTCGAACTCACAGAGATCCACCTGCCTCTGCCTCCAGAGTACTGGGATTAAAGGCGTGTGCCACCAACGCCCGGAGGGCCTATCTTTTTTTTGGACAGGGTTTCATGTAACTTTATTTTATGTGCATTGTGTGATGATGTCAGGTTCCCTGGAATTGGAATTACAAACAGTTGCTCTAAACCGCCGAGCCATCTCTCCAGCCCCCACTTTAATTTTTTTTTTTTTAATTTTAGTGTATATTTATGGGAGTTTTGCCTTTAGGTAGTATCTATATCACTGGTATGCCTGGTGCCCAAGAAATCCAGAAGAGGATGTCTAAATCCTCTGGAACTGGAGATGGTTCAGATGGTTGTTTGCTGTGGGTACGGAGAACTGAGGCTTTTTGGAGTAACAGCCAGTGCTTTTAACCTCTGAGCCAGATCTCCAGCCCCAAACTAGAGTTTCTGGTCTCCTGTCTGTATCTACCTCCTGAATGCTAGGACCACTGGTGTTTGCCATCATGGAGCCCCAAGCCTCCAAATTCCCACCTGCCTCTTTACTCTTCTCGGGAGGTGAAGAAGAAGAGATGGAGAGGAGAGATTTTGCTGTACATGGTGGATCATCATATCGCTTATTTATAGGTTGTGCTCTACATTGTGTTGTTTTTACTTAATTTAAAAGCCTTTTGTATTATCTAAATTCCCTCCTTACAGATACAAATTCAAAGCCCGAGAACTTGATCCCAGAATTTTTGAAGGTGGACCCATCTTGCCCAAGAGACCTCCTGCTAAACCTCCCACTCAGCCTGTTGGTTTTGATTTGGAAATTGAGAAACGAATTCAAGATCGAGAGTCAAAGAAAAAATCAGAGGACGAACACTTTGAGTTTCATTCCAGACCTTGCCCTACTAAGATCTTGGAAGATGTTGTGGTAAGAATACTTGAGGTGTCGGTGCTGGCACATGGCCAAATATCTGCCCATTCACAAATGTTCAAGTTGGTACTATGAACGGGACATCATTGCATCAGGCTGAAGATGACAAAAAGATCAGCAGAATTGGATTTTGGTCTTAGGACTTCAAGTCTAGTAAGAGTCAATATGTGGGTTAGTAATACAGACTCAGAGGAGGGTGTGCTCTGAAAAGAGATGTAGTTGTTTTGTTTTGTTTTGGTCGGTTTTGATTTTTTTGAGACAGGATTTCTCTATGTAACAGCCCTGACTGTCCTGGAACTCACTATGTAGACCTGGCTGGCCTCAAACTCACAGAGATCCACGTTCCTCTAACTCCCGAGTGCTGGGATTAAAAACGTGCACCATCACCTCCCAGCAAGTATTGTAAAGGTCTGCAGAAGATGGAGGGAAGCTCCAGGGAGTGCTTTGTGGAGGGGGCAAACTTTGATGATGTGTAGTGGAGGTGACATTTTTGTGTTGTCATTATGTTGCTGTGGTGGCTGACACATGTCTCTTCATATGGAGTTATCCTTTGGTATCTGCAAGATTGGTTTTGGAACTTGCATGGATACCCAAGATCTGTAAATGTTCAAGTCTCATAAAATATAAACTAGTACACTATACATGATTTAAATAATTAATCCTTGTTTTGAGATGGGGTCTTGCTTTGTTGCTCAGGCTTGCCTTAAACTTCTAGGGTGCAGAGATGGCCTTGTGTCAGCCTCCTGGTAGCCAGGACTGCAAAAACTATGCCACTGTCTGGCTTACTGTGTGCTGCCTTTTGTTTTGTGTTTTTAGAGTCAGCCATGAGTGGAACTGATAAATTATCTCTGGGCATTATTTTGTTTATTCCATTTCCTTGCCTTAAACCAAAAGGAACCTCAAGTTGTACTTCCAAGACTTTATAAATATCGTGATTGTACCTATAAATAATCATCATTTCCTCTAGCTTTCTTTTTCTTTCATATGGTCCCCCTGGTCCCCCCAGCATGTGTGCGTGTGTGTACAGGGAAGGTATGACCCAATCTGTGGGGTCCTGAAAGAGAGTGCTGCCTGACCAGTTGCTTTTCAGAATCCTCTGGGGCTCTTCTTACATAAGCAGACTCCCAGCCCTGGCATTCTGATTTGCTGAGTTCAGGTCAGAGAGATCTCAGGGGAGCAACTAGGGTTCCTGACACATAGTAAGCCATCATGTTGATAATAGTGATACTGTATGATGTGACAGGGTTCAAGCACAGGGCCTTTTATTAGGGAAAGGGATCATAAAAAGGCGAAAGAGAAAGGGGGAGACCGACCTCCAAAGATAGGAGCTGCAGGAGAGAGAAACAAGGGGCAGGGGCTGTGGATAGGGATAGGGGTGGGCAGAGACCTTTTAAAGGGGAACAGAGTGAATGTGCGTAGGTGGTGCTCTTAGTGGCTACAGCTGAGTGTGTATCAGAACCCCAAGGACAGGCCAGTGCAGATGCCTGAATACTGACACTGTCCCTCTTAGTGCGTGTGTTGTCCTGAGGTGTTTTTGTTTTTTTGTTTTGTTTTGAGACAGGCTTTCACTATGTAGCCTTGGCACATAAAAGAGACATTAGATGTATTCTATATTCTCTTTCTTGTTCTTTCTCTTCTCTTCTCTCTCTCTCTCTCTCTCTCTCTCTCTCTCTCTCTCTCTCTCTCTCTCTCTTGAGACAGGTCTCTCAATGTAGTCTTGGCTGTCATGGAACTCCTTGTGGAGACCAGGCTGACCCAGAACTCAGAAATCCACCTGCCTTTGCCTCCCACATGCTAGGATTAAAGGCATGTACCACCACAGTGACTTAGATGTATTATTTTCTATTTCATTTTTTCGGAAAACTCGGCTTTAAAAAGGTTATGTGGCTTGCCTACCAGCTTCTGCAAGTGACAGAACTCTGCTCCTGTGTGCCCTTTACAGTGCTTCGGGAGAGACAGTGAGCATGCGGTGCTGCTTGTGGTACAGAGAGGCCCCTGAGCAGTGGCCATGCAGACAGTTTGCAGAGGGAACCAATACTCATAATTTGGGAAAGGAAAAGTTCTGTAAGAAATTAGAGAAGGGAATTTTCTTTGTTTTACACCTGTGATTGACAGGTGGTAAAGACAGTGAAAAGATGGACCTAAGTAGCAGAGAGCATGAGACAGAGTTGAAAAATGCCTCTTGGGGCAGGGGTGGTGTGATGGAAGCCTTGAGCATGATGTGTGGAGTGGGAACTTGCTGCTGACTGGTGGGGGCTGGCACACCATGGACGGATGGGCTTGCAGTGTCAGCGAAGCTAGGAAGCAGATTCATTTTTTGTTTTGGGTATAGCTTAGGGACAGCAGGCGGTCGTCCAGGTTTTTTTCGCTTTAGTGTGTTTTTTTGCATACATGTTGAAATGATGTTACCGGTAAGATCCTAAGAGTACTGAGAGAGGCCTGAGAGCTCATCCCAGGGTACTTGGGGCATTTCCCATGCCATCTCTCCACGCACACTGTCTGCTTCTAAACACACATCACCTTCCCCAAACTTCTACTAAGGGAGACTTTCCCTAATTTTAGCTCTGGTATCCACTGGGTTTCTTTAGAGCATTGATGAGGATTAAGATGTATTTCAATTACTACTTGCTTATTGTCTCTCTTTTGTCCTACTGGAAGGGAGAACAGGGAACTTGTATGTCCATGTTGTTCAGTGCCTGACCTAGTGACTCATAGCACAGGCACACTAACATTAGATAGCCCCGTAAATGACACTATAAGCGATATGCACCAGCTTGTGTCCATGTTCTGTGCTGGACACTGGGAGCTCAAAGGTAGAAGAAGACAGGCACTTGTCCTCAGAGCTAGTAGAGGCTGGTAGAACAGAGCACATGCTCTCACCACCAGGTCTTCCTGTAGGGGCTATGTGTAAGTGTTACAGGTCAGGAGAGATTTCCCCTATATGTGTTACAGCTCTGAGGAGGTCCCCTATAGGAGTGTTACAGCTCAGAGGGGAGAGGTTTCCCTTATACAAGTCTTACAGCTCAAAGGGGAGAAGTATCCTGGCATTTGGGAGCCAAAGAATACCACAAAGTCATACTGCACAACAAACCTCACACAAGAGTTTTATTGGGAGAGACAGCGTGTCTGCCTCTGCTCAATTGAGAAGCAGCAAAGAACTGAGCAGGAGACAGATTTCTTGGAGGAGGAACTTTTCAGGAGATTTCCAGGGTGGGGAGTGGTAGGTTTTGGTAGATTTTCAAACTAGGAAGTGAGCTTGGGTCATTTACCCTACACCAAAGATTCCCAACTTGTGGGTCATGACCCATTTGAGGATCAACTGACCCTTTCACAGGAGTTGCTTAAGACCATTGGAAAACACAGATGTTTACTTTATGATTCATTACAGTTTTGAACTGGTAGTAGGAAATATGTATATAGTCAGCGGTGACCACAATATGAGTAACTACATTAAAGGGTCGAAGCATTAGCAAAGTTGAGAACCACTTCCCTAAAGTATGGAAAAGGCAGAGGGATGCAAATGGCAACATTTCTGGGCCTCAAAGAACTTAGAATTGAAATATAAAAATAACAAGAAGGAAACTTACGTTTCTGGAAATTATATAATTTTCTTTTTCTTTGTTTCTAATTGAACCCCTAGATTTGATTGTAGTACAGATGGGATTTAGTTAAATAGTTGCTGCAAAGAAAGATTAATTTTCCTTTTTTGCTTTTGTTCTCCCTCCCTTCCTCCTTCCTCCCCCCTCCCTCCCTCCCTCCCTCTCTCCCTCCCTCTCTCCTCTCTCTCTCTCTCTCTCTCTCTTTCTCTCTCTCTCTTTCTCTCTCTCTCTCTCATGCAGCCCTGGCTAGCCTGGACTGGCTTTGTAGACCAGGCTGGCTTTGAATTTGAATTCACAGAGATCTGTCTGCCTCTGCTTCCCAAGTGTTGGAATTAAAGCTGTACTCCACTCTACCTGGCTAACCATAACTTAGTGACATTTTTGTATTATATTTGTTTGCTTGCTTGCTTCTTGGTGTGTATGTGTACTTGTGAAGGCCAGAGGACAATTTGGGGCAGTAAGATTCCAAGAATGGAACTCTCTGGTCACCATGCTTGGCATCAAGCACTTTTACCCTCTGAACCATCTCACTGGCTCCCCAAAGGTGATTTCTTTTTTCTTAAAAGGTTTGTTTTATGTATATGTGTGTACCTTGGAGGTCAGAAAGGATTGTATGGTTCCTTGGAGTTACAGGTATTTGTAAGCTACTGATATGGATGCTGAAGTCCAAACTCAGGTCCTTTGATAGAGCAGTCAGTGCTCTAAACCACTGAACCATCTCTCCAGCTCCCAAAGATCATTTCTTACAGAATGTCTTTGGCTTTTTTAAATTCTGAGGCTTGATTCCACTGTCAACTGTGTGGCTGCTGCTTAGGGGTTTCTTTGCTCCTCTTTGTACTGCAGGTATCGAACCACTCTCACTGTATCCCCTGGTTAGATGCTGAGAAGGTTAGAAACGATGAAAGGAGGGGGTTATTCAGAACTAAATGAGTTCTTAGATATTGACTTGCTTTGTTTCGTGAAAACTTCTGGCCTAGGAGGCTGTTGATGTGCCTGCCTGCAGATGGGAAGCCCAGTGGGCTAGAGCAGAGCCCTGGCTTCCCAGACTTTGTTCCCATGTCACATAATCCTAGTGCAGTTCCCCACGAAGTGGTGCTGTTCATCTGCCTAGGACATAGCAGAACAGCAGAACACTACTGCATACTAAAAAACTTAAAAGAATCATGTGAGCCTATTAATCACAAAGACGGCTGACTGGGTTTCCTGTGCTAGCGATGGCAGTCTTTAGAAAACAAAGTCTGGGGCTAGAAGGGTGACTCAGCAGTTCAGAGCACCTGTGACTCTTGGAGGACCTGGGTTGATTCCCAGCACCCACTGGTGGTTCAATGTCATCCATGGCTCTAGTCCCAGGGTGTCCAATGCTCTCTTCTTACCTTCTCTGGTATCAGGCATGCACATGGTGTACATACATACATGTAGACAAATACCTCATACACATAAAATATAAAAGTACAATACACTTTGCACGCACAGTCAACTATAATTCTGAGTTCTGTATCTGTGAATTCAACTAACCATGGATGGAAAATATTTAGGAAAAACTACATTTATACTGATCATGTCCAAGCTTCTTTCCTTGGCTAATATTCCCTATATAATATAATAAATTCATGTAATAAAATCATAATGTGATAGAATAAATATATTCAACACATTTTCATCGTGTTAGCTGTTATGCATAATATACGATTGACAGAATATGTGAGAAGGTGTACATGGGTCACAGGCAAATGCTCACATCTGTCAGCTTTGGTTCCCACGAGTGGAGCTTCTATGGTGCTGACAGCTGTTGTCTTTGCATTTGAATGTTTTGAAGGCATTTTAATTTCCCTTTGTTTGCGCGCGCGCGCGCGCGCGTGCATGCGTGCGTGCGTGTGTGTTGTTTATATAAGAGTGTTAGTCCTTGCATACTCATGTAGAGACCAGAGGACAACTTTGGGAGTAGGTTCTCTCCTTGCACCGTGGGTTATGGGATCAAACACAGGTCAGGCTTGTCAGCAAGTGCCTACTCATCTGGGTTTTTCCTTCCTAGCCTTAGTTTTAGTATTTCATGTAGTATACTGGGAATTGAAATTGTTCTGGGATGTCTAATTGAGTTGTGTGCTCCTCCTAGGGCGTTCCTGAAAAGAAGGTAATTCCAGCCACTGTCCCCAAGTCACCAGTTTTTGCATTGAAGAACAGGATCCGAGTGCCCACCAAAGAAGAAGAGGTGACTCCCTGGGAGGAGGGTCTCTCTCTCTCCTTTTCCTTCTGCATCATCAATCTGAGTCTTAACCACTCTTCACAATTAACAGGGTCCAAAGGCAATCAGATCTTGTCTGGAGCTAACTGTGAGAATGATGTGAATGTTCGATCATCTGTTTTGTTTCTCTGAGAGCAATTGGGAAGGTGTGACTCTTGGCTTTCAGTGACAATGGGTTACAATCTATGAAAACAGCAGGATGGTTAAGCATTAGAAGCTTGTTCATGCTATAGCATTGATCATGCTATCTTTGTAACATGTTTAAGAGTTCCCTGAGTTATTGTCACTGTTCAGTGAGGGACTTTTAAAACTTATACTAAGCAGTTACATTGTCTTGTCCTTGATACCCAAGGGTCACAAAGTGACTGAGGGTGGTGATTCATGGGACTATAAAATGTGGACTGTCATTGATCATGCTAGCTTCTTATTACATCTCCTATTTTATCTATAAATATCCAGAGTTAGGGTAATTTTATAGCAGACCTCAGCATAAACCTTTTTATAGGTTCAGTTGAAACTAAAATACATGGTAATCTTATGTTACTACCTTGAACCCAAACAACTAACTTGGTCCTATTCTGGGTTTGGCAACCATTAATTCCAGTCACATGTGTTAGAGTCTGGAGTCTGAGTCAGAATCTAAGGTATAAGTATGCTTACTTAGTATCTTCTTCTGCTCTTCCTTTTGTCTGTCTGATCTCACTAGTTATTCTAACATTCCTGTGAGGAACTTGAGATTTTTAAAGAGTAATTGTGTTAGTCACTTACCAAATGCTTTTGCATTGCTTTGACCCATGGATGTGACATCTGAATTGGTATTGTCCATCTTTGATAGAAAAGGAAGCTAGTCTTCCTTAGTCACACCTAAGGCATTGGGACCTTGCATTGATGAGTGGCTTATCTCATATAGTGCCTACTGAGGCCACAGTCTGAGGTGGGTGTGTGGGGAGACAGGAAGAGCCTAAACTGTAGTTTTTTTCTTAGGAAGAGGATAAACCAGTTGTGATACGAGCTCAACCTGTGCCACATTATGGGGTGCCTTATAAGCCCCATATTCCAGAGGCAAGAAACGTGGAAGTGTGCCCTTTCTCCTTTGATACCCGGGACAAAGAGCGCCAGTTGCAGAAGGAGAAGAAAATAAAAGAAATGCAGAAAGGGGAGGTAGGTGTTTCATTTCTGTAATTTGCAAAGTACTATTTTTTTTTTTTTTTTTTTTTTTTTTTTTTTTTTTTTTTTTTGGTTTTTTTGAGACAGGGTTTCTCTGTGTAGCTTTGGAGCCTATCCTGGTACTCGCTCTGGAGACCAGGCTGGCCTCGAACTCACAGAAATCCACCTGCCTCTGCCTCCTGAGTGCTGGGATTAAAGGCGTGTGCCACCAATGCCCGGGACAAAATACTATTCTTTGATGTCTCAAAGGGAACCTTTTTTCCTGTTTATTTTGAGGCTGTGTCTTGCCGTGTAGACCAGACTGGCTTTGAAGCTGTGGTTGTCCTCCTGCCTCTGCTTTCCAAGTACTGGGCTCACAGGTGTGTACCACCACCACACCTCCTTAGGAAACTTTTACATAAGGTTACTAAATACATAAAAACATACTTTTTAATAAAAACTATGTATACCTTTTATGTAAAATTACTATTATTGCTTTCTACTGATGCCTGCAAGACCCCCTATGAAATACATACTGGGCAAGTAACTTAAGTAATCTATCTGGCACAAGGAGGCTCATGACTGCCAAGTTTTGGAAGTATTAGGAGGAAAATTTAGGTTTTGGGGGGGGGGTCTAAAAAGATCCATGGCTTTGCTAGGCCTTGCTGCTTTCACTGACTTACCTTCCTGTCTTTCAGGTTCATATGCATACTCAGGAGCAAATATTGCTTTATCTCCTTCTCAGTTTGCTTTCTATTGCTGTGATTAAATACCAGGACCAAAAGCAACTTGGGAAGGTTCTTGTTTGGCTATGTTTTCTCAGTTGAAGTTTCCTCTACCCAGATCATCCAGGCTTGTGTCAAGCTGACAAAATGCTTACCAGCAGCATACTTGCTAAGAGACTCTTTTGGCTCTGTTTGGCTTTTGAGATATTGTCTCACTGTATAGTATAGGAGGGGTGTTGATCTCCTGATCCCCTTTCGTCAGCTCCTGGAGGTCTGGGCTTATAGGTGTGCACTGCCATGTCTGGCAAGAGTTCCTTAAAAGTTTTTGTGATCAATCTGTTTTATTCAGAGACTTGAAGGTGGGAAGGCACCGAGTCGTTAACAGGATCTGATAGGCATGTGGGGTGGGCTTTCCTGGTTTCCCCATTGATCAGAGTTCCTTAGGATACTCTTATGTTTGTTTTCCCACCAGGTGCCCAAGTTCAAGGCACTTCCTCTGCCCCAGTTTGACACCATTAACTTGCCAGAGAAAAAGGTAAAGAGTGTGACTCAAGCTGAGCCCTTCTCTCTGGAGACAGACAAAAGAGGTGCCTTTAAAGCTGAGGTGTGGAAGCTTCAGGTAGGAATGATGAGCAGCTGAAATGTTGCCGGTTGGTTGGTTGGTTGATGGATTGATGGGTGTCTAGGTGAGTGGGCAGGCCCATAGGTGGGTTGGACAGGTAGATTCACTGTCTACACTGAAATCATCTGGGATGACAGATTTGATTATGTTAATATACTCTATGTAAACCAGGAGTCACATCAATTTTTTTCTGTGAAAGGTCGGTAATATTTATTTTAGGTTTTATAGGTTTTACATATGACTTCTGTCAGATAATTTCTCTCCCTACTTGCACCCTGTATGTGTATTTGAACATGTAAAGACTATTTTTAGTTCAGGTTACATTTGGCTAGGAGGCTGAATTTGCTCCCCTCTGCCTTAGCAGTCACCTGGTGACGCAAGTCAAGAGGTTTTTTTTTTTTGTTTTGTTTTCTCTCAGATTTTTTTTTATTTAAACTAGAAACTAGCTTGTTTTTTTTTTTATTATTTTTTTTATGTGTACAGTATTCTGTCTTCTTGTATGCCTCCAGGCTAGAAGAGGGCACCAGATCTCATTACAGATGGTTGTAAGCCACCATGTGGTTGCTGGGAATTGAACTCAGGACCTCTGTAAGAGCAGTCAGTGCTCTTAACCTCTGAGCCATCTCTCCAGCCCAAAACTAGCTTGTTTTACCTGTCAGTCCCAGTTCCCTCTCCCTCCTCTCCTCCCCATCTCTCACCAACCCCTTATCCCATATCCCCTTTCTGCTCCCCAGGGAGGGTGAGGCCTTCCATGGGGGATCTTCAAAGTTTGTCTCATCATTTGGAGCAGGGCCTAGGCCCTCCCCAGTGTGTCTAGGTTGAGAGAGTATCCCTCTGTGTGGATTGCCTCCCAAAGTCCATTCGTGTACTAGGGATAAATACTGATCCACTGCCAGAGGCCCCATAGATTGCAGTCAAGAGTTTCTATAACTCCTTCCTCATCTATTTCCTTAAGTTGGTGCTTTGGTAAAAAAAGAAAAAAAACAGGATGGGAGAATTTGCTCTCAATAAGACAGGCTGGTTTTTCAGCATGGTATGTGATACAATTGCTCTTTATATATCATAGTAGGCGATTAAAGACAAATGATGGAGAATTATAGGTTGGTATAACTGCCATCTAATTTTGCCACTAACACTATTCTCTGTCTCTCCTCAAAACAAAAATTGAGCCTCTGTGTCTAACTACTCACTTATAGGAAATAAAGGGATAGGAAGTACTATCTTTTCCTTATTTTTTAAACTTTATTTTATGTGCATTGGTGTGAAGGTGTCAGATCTCCTGGAACTGGAGATCAGGTGTGAGCTGCCATATGGGTGCTGGGAATTGAACCCAGGTCTTTTGGAAGAGCAGCCAGCACTTAGAAAGTGCTATGTTTTTTTAATGAGGCAGTCCAGAACCTTCAGAATGTGTGTTCCTGCTGCAGTAGTCATGAACCCTGATGTGCTGCTATCTGACAGACTTTCCTTCTGACAGCTGGAGGAAGAGCTGAAACAGCAGAAGGAGGCAGCTTGCTTCAAGGCTCGTCCAAACACTGTCATCTTCCAGGAGCCCTTTGTTCCCAAGAAGAAGAAACCAGTTGCTGGTAGTATTTTTATGTGCTATTGGGGGTTGGGACAGAATGTCAAACTTTGCATGGGATGGTGCTGGGCTTTGCTATGTCAACAAGCCTTACCTGAGAGGATGGTAGCTTTCTTCCCTTAGACCCAGCTTTTGCTCTTGGTGGAGTCAGGACCTCCGTTAAGTTGTTCAGTGTGTTGGGGCAGACAAGTAGAACTATAGTGTTGGCAGATGCAACTGGCCTTTTCGGTGACAGTCATAGGCTATCCACACCCAAGAGGGGTGCAAGTGGATGAGGGAGGAGGAGGGTTGGATTTCTTAGGCATTGGATAACATGTCAGAAGTTGGGGTTCTTCTCCTTCTGTGTTGAATTCCTGTGTGGGAGAGCAGCATATAGTGTTGAGCAAGCTGTGCCACCTCACTGGGTCTTCCAGAGGCCTTTCCAGCTACTCAGCCTTCTACGTTTGTAATGGGACTTTACTCCACACTTCTTTTCTTGGTAGCTTTTGGGTGCCAGCCATGTCTTTCCACCTGGCCTGGTCCTGGGGGCCTAGGCTTCTGGAGTACTGCGTGTGCATCAATGTTGTCTGTGTTTCTATGCTCAGAGAACCTGTCTGGTTCTCTAGTTCAGGAGGAGCCCTTTCAACTGGCCACCGAGAGGAGAGCCAAGGAACGGCAGGAGCTGGAAAAGAGAATGGCTGAAGAAGAAGCCAGGAAAATGCAGCAGCTGGAGGAAGTCAGACAACAAGAAGAGGAGCAGAAAAAGGAGGAGCTAGTCAAGCTCCGGAAGGAACTGGTAATCAGCTGGGCAGCATGCACACTGACAAACCCTGGCTTGTCTCTGTTGTGTTTTCTGGTGGAGCTGGGACCAACTATTCCCATCCACCAAGTGAAGGGGAACAGTACAGTCTCTCTTAGGTGCATACCAGCCTCTGCTTCGCCATGGTATTTTTATTTTATTTTATTTTATTGTTTTTCAGGTACCTGCCTGTATTTTTCAGGTACCTGTGTTTGTTCCTAGTATAAATCTGTTTCTTACAACAGTTCTCAGTGTAGGCTAGTGGTAATACCTTAAGCAGAATCAGTGCTGCTTATCACTGTATTAAATGGGCTCACTCTGAGATTAATCTAATTGGCTCACTCCGAGATTGATCTTACAGTCTTCATGAGGATAGCCAGCACAGTGTCTCCTTAGCAGCCCTTCTTGATTATTTGATTCTTGCTTTTTTGCCTTTTGTTTTGGACTGATTTTGTTGAATACTAAAAGCCAATCAAATAAGCTTAAAATTTTACTCTGGTGATTTTTTTTAGATATGAGTGTTTTGACTATCTATATGTCTGTGAACCATTTGTATGGGGTGCCCATGGAAGCTAGGAAAGGGCATCAGATCTTATTTTTAAAAGTATTACATTTATTTCTTTAAATTTTTAAAAGATTTATTTATTAATTTATGTATATGTTTTGCTTGCATGTGTGCATATCCAGCATGTGTGTGCCTGGTGCCCTCAGAGGTCAGAGGAGGGTGACAGATGCCCTGGGAATAGAGTTACAGATGGTTGTGAGCCACCATGTAGGTGGTGGAAATTGAACCTGGGTCCTCTGGAAGAATAATCAGTGCACTTAGCCACTGAACCTTTGCTCCAGCCCCTGGCACAATTTTTTTTTTTTTTAATTGAACTTTTAAATTTATTTTAAATGCCAACCATAGTTTCCCCTCCCTCCTCTCCTTCTGTTCCCTCCCCCCACCTGCTTTCTAGCCACCCCCCCCCCAAATCTATTCTTTAGAAAGGGTAAGGCCTCCCATGGGAATCAACAAAGCGTGGCATATCAAGTTGAATCAGGACCAAGCTCCTGCCCCTGCGTCAAGGCTGAGTGAGGTGTTCCACCATAGGGAATAGGTTCCAAAGCCAGCTCCTCTCTCCATTTTTTAACTTGGGACTTTTGTCTGCTATAGTTGAAAAGGACTCCCTAGTAAGTGACACTGAGAATAAGCCTGACATTCTTAGTGAGGGCCCAATGACCAACAGTAGAAACCTGTTGGGGCACCATGCTTCTTCATTTTACTGCACCCTCCTTCCTTAATTTCCTTAACTTTGTAGTTGGGATCTATAAACCTTTCCAACCATTTTCCTCTAAAGGACAGAAGCAGACAACTCGCACTGCACCCTTCTCAGGGGTGACCTTGCTTTCCTCCTTTGCAGGTACATAAGGCGAATCCAATCCGCAAGTACGCAGCTGTGGAGGTGAAGTCCAGTGAGCTGCCATTGACTGTGCCCGTGTCTCCTAAGTTCTCCACCAGATTCCAGTAGGAGCGCTTTACGTCACATCAGGCACGGAGAGAGCCCTTTCTCAGACTCACCCTCCTGGGTGTGGCAGTGGACCCCACAACTGTGGATGCTGGTTTTCTTGAAGATCACTTTACACAATTCTGAAGCTAATGAGAAGAAACTCATTTAGGCTTTATTCAGACTTCTTGTAGTTATCTCCTTCCAGCATCAGTTGGTCCTTTACTATTGATTTTAGCTATGGCTAGAATTTCAAGTGTTTTTTTGGCACAGTCTAATTATTTTCTCCTAATCTCCCCCTACTCCCCTTTTATATGTATATTTTAAGCATAAAATAAAGGCAGTTAAATCGTGGGCTGTGGTTTCAGTCATAGTGTAAAAAAGAAGCAGCTAATCCATCAGATTCATCTTTGTTCAGATGAGTTTGTGGTTAAGGAGCCCTGTGCTGTGAGGCAGGGCACCTCCTTAATGGCACCAAGGAAGACAACTGCATGGATGCGTGGACTCGGATGCCTTCAGACAAAGCTTCTGTTGAAGAACATTCTTTGCTTTTGATGCTGACCATGGAACACCACGGCTTACATTTTCAAACCTGACTTGGAATAACATTGTTTTAAAGGTCACAAGGATTTATTTGGCTCACTGTTTCCCAGGAATGCAGTCCGTCCTCCTGGCCCAGATGGAGAGGTGATGCAGTTCAGCCTGTGGCAGGGTCTTATAGCTCTGTTTTGACCAGAAAACACAACTCGGGCTGGAATTTAAGATCGGTCTGCAACCTCCATGGGCCTGTCCATCTTGGCTTACATTGCCCATCTGGATCTCATAGCCAAAGGTTCTACAGCCTTCCAAAGCAGTGCCAGGCTTGGGACCAAGAAACACACCAACCTATGGGAGTGTTTTACATACAAATCACAGTACTCTACCTGTGGCCTTGTAGGCTCTGGCTCTTGCTTTGTACAAATACATGTACTTCAACTTCCAAAGTTTCCATAGTCCCTTTTTTCTTCCTGAGACCTGTTGGTTTTATTTTATATGGCTGTTTTACATGTATGTATGTATGTATGTATGTATGTATGTATGTATGTATGTGGAATTCTTGTATACTTGTGCCGGTGGACGTTTGAAGAGTCCAGATGCCCTGGGACTGGAGTTACAGTTGATTGTGAACCACCACCATTTGGGGCCTGGGAGCTAATCCCAGGTCCTCTGCAAGAGGCATTCGTATTGTGGCCAGGGCAGTTCTCAGCATTATATGTGACATTCAGCCTATTTTTATATTCTTTTGTTGTTGTTCACGCAGTGACCACCTTTTAAATTTATTTTATACAAATCTTTGTAAATTTAGCCAGAGGTGACAACCAGACAGTGTTTCTTACAGCATGATGTGCGCTCTTGGTCCTTCTGAAGGCCCACAAAGCAGTACACAGTGTGCTTCCTTTATTCACCATCTAGAGATCTTGGCATACAGCATCATTGTCTGTCACCAGTTTATTTTGCAGGGACATGGTGCTGCACACACACAGCTTGGCACTGTTCCAGTGTCTGCAATCCAGAGACGATCAAAAGCAACAGAAAACCCTTGTTTGTACTTTAATCAGGGAGATGGACAATGGGCAGGTGCCTGTGCTTTCTGTCTGTGATACAGGGGAGCCTGTGACATTTTGATGAAGCTGTTAGTGAGGGGGTTCCAGGAAGGGACCAACTGTTGCTTGCAGTGGAGATGGTAAGCACAGTTGGATTGTGAGTGCTTTTATTTAAATGTTTTAGGGTGTGGCCCTTGGAGAGACCAAAAGACCCCCCAGACCTGGAGTTGCACACAGTTGAGCCTTGTTGGCCTGGGACCTTCACCAGAACAGTGTGTCCTCCTACCCAGAGCTCCAGACCCTCTGGATACATTTTTGCTAACAGATTGGATGTGGAGACTAAGCAAAACAAAGCAAGGCGTATTCTCGGCTTCTGCATGCAAGGAATCCAGTTTTACACCAGTCCTTGGGTTTGTTGTCAATTCTTACAGTTTTTCATTCTTTTCTGGTTACTTGTTTTCACTCCACTGTCTGGGTCCCTTCTCCAGGCCTGTCCTCCGTAGTACTTCTCTGCTGTGTCATTGGTGCTGTGTTGTCATGAAAGGGCACTCACTGTGTTGTTGTTGGGGGTGACCTGGTTGGCCATGGGGACATGACTTGGTACAAGGGTGAATGGGACAGAATTAGAGTGAGCACTGGGCCTTCACCTAGGCATTCCGAGGAAGGCAGAGAGGCTCCTGACCATGTTTCCTTCATCTTCCACACTCAGAGGAATTTTGAAACTTCTGAACAAAGAAAAAGAACATGCCCTGAGATAAAACTTTACATGTTTGAGCTTGAGCAGAGGCAGGTGGGTCTCTGAGTTGAAGGCCAGCCAGGTCTAATACTGAGTTCTAGGTCAGCCAAGGTGAGACCCTGCTTCAAGAAACCAAATAAATAAAAGAATGTATACATTTGCTCATTTTATACATGTAACTACTTCCATTGAATTTCAAGTTTCATGAAAGGTTAATGTAACTTTAGTTGTGTATATATGAATGAGGTGTGTAGGCCAGAGCCGGTGGGAACTGGAGTTCCAGGTGGGTATTGGTGACAAATACCTCAGTCTACCGGCTCTGAACAGCTGAGCCACAATCCCAGCTTCTGACTTTTATTTTGATCTTGATGCCTTTTCTCTTTCATTAGTTCCCATTTAAACTTAAGTCTAATAATAGAAACTTAAAAGAATTTACTGGATTTTACTAAGAAATCTGGCTACCATTTTGCTGGGCAATTTTTCCGAATTGCCAGCTTCTGACATGCAGATGGCTGAAATTCTCAGTTTGGGGAGTGCATCTCAAGGTTGTTTTTATTCCATGTGGTTTCCCATTGCATGCGTCTGTACTAACTCAGGTAAGGCCACCGTCACTCTTCCTTCAGCCTTTCCAGGTTCTTTTCCATGGAGTTTCTGTCCCTGGAAAGTGGAGCTGAGCGGTAGACAGATTATAGTGAGTATTGATCGACAGAGCATTTCAGAGAGGAGCCCGGAATACAAACAGTTGTACATATGGGCTGTGACTCGGGCTTGCAGCCCGGTGCCGTGGGAGTACACGGCACTTGGTGAAGCGAAGCTGCTGTTGTAAACGCAAGGGTAGTACTGCTCCTTGCCAACAAAATGATAGGTGCTACGTAGAGCATGCAGGTGTCCTTTCTTCATCTCTTATTCTGAAGAGTGACCCATCCATACTGTGCTTCCTTGAAATGTTCATCAAGCATTGCCCACGTAAACTTAGCAGGGAGATCTAGAAATGGAACTTAGTCTCTTGTACATATTAGGCAAGTGCTCTGCCACTGAGCTGTATACTTTTGGAGGCACATGGCAGAAAAAAAGTTACAGCATACTTCATTCACTTTTTAAAATTTGTTCT
This sequence comes from Cricetulus griseus, assembly GCF_003668045.3. NCBI lineage: Eukaryota > Metazoa > Chordata > Mammalia > Rodentia > Cricetidae > Cricetulus > Cricetulus griseus. The sequence continues at coordinate 27,109,351 of NC_048599.1, read as the reverse complement.
TAGAAAGTTTATGCATGACATGCATGAGGTTCAAAGCTGCGAAGGTAGAAGGCGAAGCTTTTGTCCCACCTGCTCAGTTGTCCTCTCCAGAGATGGTGTCAATAGTTTCTTACATTCCCCAGGAAGCCTCTGCACACAAGTTCCCACCTCTGCCTCTGTCTGTCTGTCTGTCTGTCTGTCTGTCTGTCTAGGTTTTTTGAGATAGGGTTTCTCTATATAATACCTCTGGTAGTCCTGGAACTCACTCTGTAGCCCAGGCTAGCCTTGAACTCAGAGAGCTCCACTTGCCTCTGCCAATGCTGGGATTAAAGACGTGTGGCACCATTGCCCAGCCTGCCTTTATTTTTATTCACAAATTGCATCACTCTGCTCCTGGCTCTTTTCAGGGTGTTGTGGCTTTGAATACAGCGCATGGGCTACCCTGAGCGTGTCCTGGCTTCCTGAGTGTGAAGCCTTGGGAATCTGGTGACAAGTGGGTGTCCCGAAGCCCAGGGACATATCAGCAACACTGGCTTTGGCTTGGCTTTGTTGAGCCCCTGGGGCTTGCTTGCTTATTAGCTGAAGGGCCCGCTTGAACCTCATTCTCCTGCTAGAGAAATTTATTTACTTATGCAGAGCTCCCTATTGGCAGAGCTGGTTTTGACCTCACTGTGTAACTCAGGCTGGCCTTGAACTATGATACTTTCTTAGCTTCCCAAGTGCTAGGATTACAGGTGCTTACCTCTGGGCTGTCTCCAGCATCTGTGAGAACCAACAAGATATATATCAATTTATTAAGGGATGCTATGGGGAAAACAGACTCATGGAGCTGAGACCACATGCCGCTTCACACCACCTGAGAGCATTTGACTCCCTCTCCCTCCCTCTCCCTCTCTCTCCAAGAAGCCATGCCCCAAGGCAGGTACCCCAAAGCTATTGGCCGAATGAATTCCCACAACGCCTCCCCTTTTTGTCTAAATAAGAAGGTTCTAAACCTAATACAGAACTGTATACAGTAAGAGCAACTATCAAGTATTGTCCAGGAGAAAGAAAGGGTAATGACATACACAAAATGGAACTACAACCAACAAAAGCAACATCAAGCAGGAAGCACACATTAAATGTCCAGGCTATGGGTAACTGACAAATAACAGATTATTCTGATAGCTGTCCTATCCCTGGAGAGTAAGTCTTGTACCTAATATGCCTTAGCTAAGATGAGAGGATAGTAAGTGTGACTGTCTAGTCTTCAACCTCATCAAAGACCTGAGAAGGAAAATACTACATGAGTAAGCAGGAAGTGCAAGCAAGTGACTTCCAAAAGATGCAAGAAATGACAGAAGCAGCTGGCTGCCTGGACAGTCACCCAAAGTCTCAAAAGGAGAGAGAGTTTTGACAATCGGCCCTAAATTTCTTGCTTCCTTCTGCCCCACACCAAACATCACTCTTCTCAGTTTCGTAGAAGTCTCTGGGGAAGTTCCTCAGTGCTGACAGGGCAGTTAAAAAAGCCTTGAGCCACGTGGCTAGGCTCCTGTTTCTGCCGAGGCTGAGTGTCAGTCTGGTGGCGTGGATCCTGCTAGGAGCTGGTGTGGACATTCTGAAGCCTGAGCTGCCATCTGCCTTGCAGCCTGCTGGGATGCTCATTTTAGACAACATATAAAGTTTCCTGGAGACAGGACAAACCCAGGCCTATGGAAAGAGCAGGAAGGTACTTTGAGTAGTGACGAAGGTGTAACCAGGGAGCCAACATGTTTGTTCTAAGGCCAAGAATTCCAGGACAATTTGTTACTCAGCTAAAGCCAATGTGGTTGCTACAGAAAAGACTGGGGCAGATTCATGGGCCCCTTGTTTCCTCTGCCTCTTACATACCCACTGACTCTGTGCTGTGTGTGTGGCCGGGGGAGGGCAGCTGCTATTGACAGAAACTGAGCTCAAGTCATGACTTGTGTGTTGTGGTTCTAGGCTCCCTGAAAGAAGTGTGCAAATACTGCCATTCATTTGGAGGAAGTGTGGTTGTAGAGTTGGAGGCAGCAAGCTGGAGGAGGTTTAGGTTTATCAGGAAAGAAGTCTGGAGGCATGGGTTACCCTTTTCTCTTTAGAGGGAATAACAACAACAACAACAACAACAATAATAAAGACTGTACAGGGGATGTTCACCATTCCCAATCTGCAGAGCCTGGAGTAGCTAGGAGCTGCTATCCCCAGCGCTGCAGGCAGGTGTGTGGATATGCCAAGAACCATGGCCAAGGGCCATGGCCCAGCCTGTTTGGGCTCTGATGGTATTCTCAGGTCTTCTTTCAGGGGCAAAGGTCAGAGAAGAAGATCTAAGCATGTCAGACTACTAAACAGTGAACGTGAGAAGCAGTTTGGGACTGCTCACCAGTGCCTGGTGGTAAGGGAGATGGTAAGGTGGTAGCCTAAGCTTTCCAGGCTCCTGTTGCCTTCCTGCCACAGCCACACTGCACAGATGGGTAGTCTGTTTTTGTAAAATAGAGTCAGTTTCTCCCCTAGCTCCCCCTCCCTCCCTGTCCTTTCTTTATAACACACTCTGACCACACTCATACTTTATTAATACCGATTTTAACAGCAACCTACTACTCCATTCCAAATTTTGGTCCCCCTGGTGAAAATGCTTGCTTTGTGAAGGATTGTTCTGGGCTCTATTTATGAACAGTATTGTCCTCCTTAATGTGTCATGTCTGTATCAACTTTAAATTGGTATCTTCTGACCACTTGCCAGTCCACCTCGTGAGTAAAATATAAGCTTAAGACAACAACAAAACCCTCTAAAGGAAATGGGCTGGGAGACGGCTCTCTTGGTAAAGTTTGCCTCGAAAACATGAGGATCTAAGTTCGATGCCCAGAACCCATGTGAAATAAGCCAAGTGCAGTTGTGAGCCCTTGTAATCTCAGTGTTAAGATGTAGGCAGAGTTTTAGGACTTGTGAACCAGCCAGCCTAGCTTAAATGATAAGTTCTAGGTCAGTGAGAGGTTGGGGAGATGGCCCAGAGGGTAAAGGTGCTCTATGACATGAGTTCGATCTCAGGGACCCACATGATAGAAAGAGAGACTGGACATCCCTCGAGTTATTCTATGACCTCCACACATATGCAATGGCATGCATACATACACGATAAGTAAACAAATGCAATAGTATTTTTATTTTAGAAGGTAAGAAAAAAGAGATTTCTTTTAAAAATAACAAGGTAGAGGGTGCCCTAAGGAATGACACCCAGGGTTGTCCCCTGGCATTCATATGCATATACATGCTCTCAAACACACACATATGTACACATATGAGCACACACAGAAACACAAGCTCCCCTAAAGGCTACTGTCAGAGGTAAGGCTACACAAGAGTTGATAAAGCTCTTGCTCTCTAAGCATAGGAACCTGAATCTGTGCCCCCAGCACCTATGGAAAAAGCCAAACACAGGGAGACAGGCAGATCTCTGCAGCTCGGTGAGAGATCCTGTCTCAATAAGGTGGGGAGTGACTGGGGACACCTGGCATTGACTTCTCGCCTTCACACACAAATGCACCTGTGTACACATAACTGACACAGACAAGTACATGCAACTCTCACACCACTGTCCACAAAAAAGCACAGCCAGTAACATTATGCTGGCATGCATCTTTATTTGCAAGTTATTCATAGTTGCAAAATGGAAAGCTGCTTTTAGCTAATACGGAGTCAGCATTACTGACACCCATGCCCAGCAAAAGCAAAACAAAAAATGTATTGGTGCCTAGCCAAGCCTTCCTGGAAATAATTCTAGTTATGTTGTTTTAAAGCCTTGCAACTACATTTTCACACTGATGTCCAGTGGACCTGTTGTCCCTAGGCCTTCAGGTCAGATTGGAAAGGAGAAAGTCCTTGGACTTCTTTACTCTGGAGGTTGTGATGTGTCTTTTGCAAAATGGGAATGGAACTTATAACCTCACTTCTGTTATTGACAAGTGACAGCCTTCAGCACGTTATTCCTCTTTTCGGAGTCTCGGTTTTCACCTGTCAAGTAAGGTTGAGCCAGGACAATGCATAGGGCTCCTTTTGTCTTAAACACCTTCCGAGTTTTCCCTAGGTCATTTCTTTAGACGCCACCGTGTACTCCCATGCTTATGCTCTTCTAAAGCCTGTTGCCGTCCACTGCAAGAATGCCTCTAGCTCGCAGCCCTGCTTTTCCACGTGCACGTCAATAAAGCATTTTGGACGTGTGCTATCTTGTTGAGGACTTTCCAAGGGCTGTTCTGGAAGCGGAAATCTAGCCCAGATCACTCCAGGGGACTAATCCCTGAATAATGTTGTCCTCTGACACACACATATTTTCTGATGTTTCTCTTGACCTTGGAACTGGTTAAAGACTGCACAGAATGTTCAATTACTAATGGACTCCATAAAGGTACCTCTTGCCCATCCAAGATGTGATTTTTCCCCCATTGGAAACAGTCCTTCTGTCGTTGGAGGAGTTTTAGGATATCACAGTAGAACTGACACTTCATCTTGTTCCTTTTGTTTTTCCCCACTGCACTTTGCTTTGTATGGCATTGGTGGCCGAGGGGGTCTAGTTGCTTTGTATCCTTGTACCAAGTCCAAGAGGAGTACAGGATAGTTAAACAAACCTGATATTAGGGAATTGGGTGTTGCTCCTACAGCTTCATGGCCTCAAACATGGCATTTGAATTCTCTGGACTTCAATCTCATCTTAGTTGGAGTGGTAGAGGTTAGGGGTGTGTCTCTCAGTTGGCAGAGTGCTTACCAGGCATGCACAAAACCCTGGGTTCGACCCCCCAGCTTCTTCATTAAACCAAGCATGGTGGCAAATGCCTGTGATCCCATAACTGGGGAAGTGGGGGCAAGAGAACCAGAAGGTCATCTTTGAGCTGTATCAAGATTGAAGCCTGCCTGGCTAGAGACTCTGTCTCAAAAAGGAAAGATGGTGTTGAAGGTTGTTGTAACAATGAATTAGAATGGGCCTCTCCTCCAGCTTGGTGAAGAGGACTTTTCTCCAGCTCTAAAATGACTCTGGGGACTGTGGACACCAATGATGACTTCTAGCTTCTGTGACCATGGCCATGCTTTAGTCACAATTCAGTATTAGTTGTCAGTGGGTGGGTATGTGTCGCCAGCAGTGGCCAGAAGCCCCTGCTGTTTACCCTTAGTCACCAGCCCGACAGGACAGGCTGAGTGCGCCTGTGTTTTCTTACATGCACCAGCACTGTTGTCTCCTGCCCCGAGCTTCCTGGCAAAGGGAGGCTCAGCATCCTGGCCTGAGAGCTTTCTCCATGAAGCCACAGCATGAGCATCACCCAGAGCTAGAAATGCAAACTCACCATCCTCATTCTGGACCTGATGAATCAGACACGCTTGGTACATGTTATGTGTTTTCATGAGGCCTCCATGAGAGGTATTGTGTGCCCAAATGTGGGGACCACTGTGCCAGGGAAGGGACCTGCTGATCCTGACTCAGGTTCCCATGGAGCTGGCAGCCACTTACTCATGTGACCATAAGTGCCCAGGCTAATCAGAAACACCCAGGATGAGCACACTTTCCTCCCAACGCAGGGCCCTAGGGAGTCCAGCCATTTCTGTTGCTAAGTTCCTTGAGTGGGTGTTTATCTCTTCAGTAAGACTCCCTGCCTAGGAGGAAGATATAGGACAGATGCCTTCCCATAGATTCTTCCAGCAAGTCACATGAAAGACCAGAGATTTTTTTTTTAATGCTGCTGGAAGTGGCAAGGTCTGTATACCCCCAAAATCTCTTGAGAGCATGGGTGTGGTTGTCCTCAGGGACTCCTGGAGGGTGGGGCTATGAGTTGGGGTGTACCCTGAATCCAGCATTGTGTGTGTGTTTCGGGGGAACTCCAGCTAAGCTTCTCAGGCCATGGTGCAGGTCCTTTCCTTTTTGAACCTGCCGCCAGAAGAACAGGCATCCCCTCGATGTGGGACATGCCCTGCTGGACGTACAGGCTCCTGTCAGGGACATGGCAGCTTCGGGTCATTGAAGCCACAAGCTTCAGGCCGCCTCAGTGGTTGCCAGAGTGGTCCAGGTGTCAGGGAGGCTCCATGCAGGAGGGGCTGCCTCTGCATCTGCTTCTCTGTTGACTTGGGCATCCTTACCTTCCCAAGCAAGGCCTCCTCCATCCAACAGCCTCTTGGAGCTTGCCAGGCATCCCCTCAATCTTATGGTGACCCAGCTTAGTCAGCCAAGAGACCTGGAGCTTTAAAAATAGCACAGAGGCAGGCCAGGCCAGGCCAGGAGCCGCCTGGCCACACAACAGGACAAAACAAGCATTCCCCGATTCTGGAGCCATTTCCTGGGATCATGTGTTGAGAATAATTCCCAGAACAAAGTCAAGCTACTAACTCCTAGGTCTGCACTCTGCACGGCCCGCTTCTCTGTGACACATCCCTGTCTCAGCCTGCTGCCCCTACCTTCCCATTTGCTGTGCTCAAGCCTGCTCCGGGGACATTTCCTGTTCTTGGAACAGCTGCACCGGACTGGGGTACCCTCCTGCCACTTGATCCTATAGGGAGGTGTCCAGTGGCTGTGGGCAATTTTCAGATGACCTTGTTCCTCTGACGTCATTAGGAAGCTATTTTTAGCTTTGCTGTTTATGCTGCAGAAGTTGGACTGAGGTGGGGGAAGGAGTAGAGGGGGGGCTGGGCTGGCTTCTCTTGTCCCAGAGCCATGCCAAAGAAAGAGTATTTATTCTTCCATGTTAATAGAACTCTTACTGGGGCCACCAGTTGATGACAATGTCTTAATATTCTTATTTTTTAGATTAGGGACTCACTATGTAGGCCGCCTCTGCCTCCTGAGTGCTGGGATTAAAGGCGTGCACGGGCCACCGTCCCTGGTTCTTATTTTCTTCACACTGGGTTTTACTTTTCAGTGGCCACTGCTTCTGGCACACAGTGGGAATGAAGCCTGTGGAGGGCCTTTGAGTTAAAATTCTGGCTCTGCCTCTGAAGCCTTGGGTCAGTTTCTCCTCTGCCTCAGTTTCCTCTTAGAAGAAGGACTGTTAAGACATCTATTTTATATGGTGAGGGGAGCTAACAATGACTGCCTCTGGCACAGAGTCAGCGCATCACGGACAGTGTCTGCCACTGTTGACCACACAGCACCATGTACTGCGTGGGACACAGGGTTGATGGAGATGTGGTCCCTAACACCGGGTTTACAGAGGTCTCAGATAATGTGGATACGCACACCGCCCCCCCCCTACAAGTCAAAAGTAATACCTGCCACAGGTGTTACTTTATCCCAACCCTGGAGGGATTTCAAGGCAAGAGAGAAGCCGTCCCTGCCCCCCCCCCCCAGGAAAGCCTCTGACTGCACCTCAGATTCTTCTGGGGAGATGCCCCCTTCCTCAGATCTAATTGGCTTAGTTTGAGGAGCAGGGACATCATAGGTTATGGAAGCCACAAGTGCTTCTGTGTGCATCTGGGCTAAGAAGCATAGCCTCACAGGACAAGGATGTGTCCTCAGAACTTTCCTCTGACTGTACCAACGTGACTTACCAGGAGACAGCCTGCCTCACAGCTGGCCCTCTCTGGGCCTCTGGCAATGCCTTCTAGCGAGTGGGTCTCTGTCGTGACAATCTTCCAACTTGGGTCTGCAGACCCACCATCTGAAGCCCTGCTCAAAATGACAACTTCCTGGTACCCCATTCCAAGCAGCCCTCGTCTGAAACCAATTCCAGGAGCTTAGGCATTGAGGAAGCTTGGAGCAGTGGGGCTTGTGCCTTCTGCACCCGTCCTGCAGACTTTGCTTCCTGTGTTTCAGATCTCAGCCTCACCTTACCATGCTCTGTCTGTGCCCTTGCTGATACGTCTTTTCTCTTATTTATTCATCCAACCATAGCTACAAGGGGTCATTGAAAAGAAGCCACAAAATCCAAACGAGTAAGAGACACTCAGAAGGCCGGCTGATGTTTCCCCTTCACCAACCTCAGGAAGAAGGACAGGGCCTACAGAGCTTTCTCACAGGCCTGACTGAGAAGGACTGACAAGGCTCAGAACGGGAGAGGGTAAGGTAAACAATGTGCTGATGACAGCCCCGGTGGCTCTCAAAGAAGACTTGGAGTGGACACAGCAAGGGAAAGGCCATTGCTCAACCGCCTGGATTTTCCATCACAGCGAAGCAAAGTGAGCGCGGGAGGGAAGGGTCAGGCGGGGAGCAGTCTCCTCAAGCAGGTCCTTGTAAAGCCTTTTGGACAGACTGATTTCCTTTAGGGAGCCAAGAAGCAGTGCTGGGTGGAGTTAACCCCTGCATTCCCAATGAGATTGCCTGGAGATGGGCAGGACCCGGGAGCTCGTGCTCCTGGAAGGCAGAGCTGCCTAGGGCAAGCGGCCTAAGGAGCCGTGAACTCTGGCTAGAGAAGCCTTCCCTCTGGCCTTGTTAAATCCAACAGGCATAATTGCATCCTGCTGACCTTAATTCCCCTGGCGGGTTTAATTGGGCCTGGCACTGCCCCACTTCCTGCCTTGGCCCCACAGAGGCAGAGGGCGTCTGCGCAGCTGGCATGGGGCGGGGAAACCCCTTCATGAGTTAGGTGGGCAGGGGTTCTGGCAGCTTCTTGCAGGGTTGAGGAGGTTCCCCTGGGCCCCTCCCCTGTGCCTCCAAGGGAGTGCTGAGAAGCCCAGGGACTCCCTGTGAGCAGCTGACAAAACTAGGCCATCCCACATAGATCAGAACCATGCCCGCCTCCCAGCCTAGCAGAAGACACTCTTGGTAGAGCAGGCAAAGAAGCTCGGCTCTATCTGTGGCAGTCACCACATTACCCCTTTTCTCTGTGCCAAGTGCTTTACATACACAGGCTGGGCACACATTCTCAGCCACCCTAGGTGCTCACAGGTCTCTAAACACTTAATGAGTAGGTGGTCCTCCAGAAAGGGAGGAGACCACTGGGGCACATGTCATCCTGTAGCTGGTAACTGTGCTACTGATCCTGACCCCATGACCCCATAGGGATGCTTCAAGACTAAAGGCAGGATGTTCCTGGGGCTGAAGAGACCCACTCTTCAGAGAACATTGCCAGAGGTCCCAGGGAGGGTCAGCTGCGAGGCAGGAACAGTCAGTCTGTATAGGGCTGGGGTCACAAGCATGAGGACCTGAGTTCCATCTTGGGCACTCATTCAAAAGCTGGGAGTGGCAAAGGAATATATCCTGGGGGCTTCCTGGCCAGTCAGCCCCTTGGTGACAGACATTGTCTAGCTTGCTTTTTATTGCTATGATAAAACACCATGGCCAAAAGCAATGTAGGGAGCAAAGGGTTTATTTCAGCTTACAGCTTACAGTTTACAGTCCACTATGAAGGGAAAGCAGGGGAGAAACAGCTGGAACTTGGAGGCAGGAACTGAAGCTGAGGCCATGGAGGCCCTCCTCTAGTCACTGCTTCCTCAGCCTGCTTTTTTTTTTTTTTTTTCTTCTTCTTCTTCCAGACAGGGTTTCTCTGTGTAGCTTTGGAGCCTGTCCTGGCACTTGCTCTGTAAACCAGGCTGGCTTCGAACTTGCAGAGATCTGCCTGCCTCTGCCTCCCGAGTTCTGGGATTAAAGGTGTAGGCCACCAATGCCTGCCCGGCTCAGCCTGCTTTCTTGTACAACCCAGGACTTCTTGCCCAGGGATAACTCTGTCCACAGTGGGCTGTGCTCTTCCACAGCCATCAAGAAAATGCCTTACAGGTGAATCTTAGGGAGGCATTTTCTCAATCGAGGTTCCCTCTTCTAAGGTGACCCTAGCTTGCATCAACTTGACAAAGACAAACAAACAACAGATCAGGTGGAGCAACTGAAGAAGACACCCTGCCATCAACCTCTGCCCCCACCAGCCCCAGTGCTTCTAGAGCAACTGATCAGCTTTTGCAAGAGTTCCTGCAAAACAGCTGGAACTTGGAGGCAGGAACTGAAGCTGAGGCCATGGAAGCCCTCTAGTCACTGCTTCCTCAGCCTGCTTTTTTTTTTTTTTTTTGGAATCCTAACAAGAACAACAGATTAGAGTAAGTAAAAGCCTGTTGTGATGAGAGGGTGGCTTTGAGTTTAAATCTGACAGTTCTGAAGCTACTCACTGGGGCTCATGGGCTTTGGGATGAGCTGTTTAACGCCCCCCCCCCCCCAGCATCCATCTCTGCATCTTTAATAAGTGAAACACCAAACTCTAAAGACTCTTGTGTGGGAACTGGGCAAAAAAGAAAACTCTTGGCATCATCAGACCTGGCCCTTAGTGGGACCTTGCTCAGTGTCTGACAGGTGGCCACAGAACTAACCAGGAGATGTCATCAAGGACCACCCTAGCAAAGCAATCCAAACAGCCAGCCTTGCTAGTCAGTCACTGGCTATTATGGCAGGCATGTGTGTGATGCTGGGGACACACACAAGTACCATGTAGCCATGCGTAGGCTGTGAGCTCACCATGAGAGTAGCCTGCAGGGCACCAAGGAGCATTGGGGGTGGAGATATCCAATATTTCAAGGCAAGCCAAACCATGCTAGGGAGATAGCCAAACAGAGGGCCAGCAGTGTCCCCATCACTAACGATGGCAGAAGACTCAATCTTCTGAGTGCTGTGGAATGTACATGGCAGAAGAGAGTGAAGACATGTACAAAGCATTCTACTAACCTTTATCTCTACCTTCTAACCCTGCTGAGAGCTTTAGGCAAGTCACTCATTCCGTTAGCCCTCATTGCCTTCATCCAGAAAATGGGGGTGAGTGTGGCCCACAGTTACCACCATGACGATGAGTAATAGGAGGCGCGTGGTGGCTGAGACTCCCTTCCTTATCTTAGGTGGGGTTAGGTTCTTATCCAGCCCAGCCCCTCATGGGGAAGAGCTACTCAGACATTGATTATTTTTGCTTTCTAAGAGGGGCATGTTGTCTGCTGAACCTTGAAGAAGAGAAACCGTGAACAGGAGCAGCCCAGAGAGGAGGCCGAGTCAAGGGGTGCTCCAGCGCTAGCTTCTGTTATTTTGTGTCAAATGCCCTCCGTGTTTACCTGCTTTCAAAGAAATCATGCATTTTAAAATTCAATACATTCTCAAGCTCCAGGAAAACAGTAACAGTCTGAAGATGCCAGGGACACTTTTGTGTCTGTCATCTCAGCACTCTGGAGGCTGAGGCAGGAGGATCTGGGCCTGAACCACATAGCAAGACCCTGTCTAAAAAACAAAAAACAAACAACAAACAACAAAACAAAAACAAAAACAAACAAACAAACAAACAAACAAAAAAACGGGAAGAAGCCTTGATGGCCCCCTTCCACCCAAGTTATGGATTTCTTGTTACCCTGCCAAAGAAGTTTGCACCAGTTACAGACCCTCTATGCTCTTTCGCACCTGATTTTCCCTTCCTTTGGAAGTGACTTCATTATCTGCCCCTTAGCAGCTGCCTGATCCATTTCACAACTACGCATTCCCCCACCTCAGAGAGGTACTGAGTTCCTGGCAGCCTCCAACCTTCCTCTACAGGGCAGTGGCCAGGGCTACACATGGTGAACCACCAAAAGGTTTGCCTCAGTTGGGATCTGGACCCAGACACCTATCCTACAGCCACTTCATCACTGAGCCTTGGCCAGTGCTCATGGCCCCTCCCAGAAAAGTGTGGCTGACAGCCTCTGGGCCGCGGGAGAGGACCCTACAGTATGGTTCTCCCTGTGCCATCTCAGTCTGAACGCCTTGAGCTTGGGTCCCCATCCCTGAAGAAACTTCCCATCAACCCCTTCTGGGGGGGGCATCTTATATTTCCACTGACTTCCCTGTGCATCTCAGCCAAGCCTCCATGGCCCCAAAGAACTAGGGAAAAGGAAGTTTCCCCAGGGGGGGAAAAATGGACCTATGGACAATTAGGCAAGTGACCCTGGCATGATTTCTTACCCAGAGATGGTCTGAGTAGATCCGGATACCAGGGGCACAGAGCTGGGCCCTGAGGCCACGGTGACTCTCCCCAAGCTCCTGGGAACCCTGAGAGGTGCAGCATGGAGGTAGGCAGAGCCCTGCGCCTTCAGTCCCGCCAAGGGCCCCTCTTCTTGTAGCCCCTTCCTTTATTCTGGCCACAGCCTGCTCCCCAGAGCCCAGGTACCCCCTCCTTTTTTCTTCCTGATGGTTCCAGCGCTATTCTACCCCATGTCAGGCCGTGGGAAGAATGCCGTGTCCTCTGAACAGGGGCCAAGAGTGACAGGTGGTGGCAACCCGCACTCCATGGCCCCTGGTGTCAAAGATCCTCCTCTTAGTCTCCACCTCCACTGCCCACGCCCTTGCCTCCGCCTCTGCCCACCGGGCCCAATCCCTTACAACCACCCCAGGATTGCGCCTGAGCAGCCGCTGCAGACTGCCGGCCACCAGGTTGTCCTCTCTATACAGGTACATCTCTCCTCCCAGTTGCCTGGCCTTGGCCTTCTCTCTACAAAGCTGGAAAAGAGGGGGGCATCTGACAGCCTGGTACACTTCACTCCTCTTTCTGCAGCTAGAAAAACTTGAGTTAGACAAGCAGAAGCACACGCCTACCTACCTCATGGCTACAGAAAACGGAGCAGTTGAGCTGGGAATCCAGAGCCTGTCAGCAGGTGCCAAGCCGGGGCAGGAGACAGAGGGAGGAGCTTCAGAAGGGATGTTTTTGAAGTCAGGGTTGGGCAGGTTCCTCACAGGGAAGTCTGTGCCCAAGGCTTTTTTGCATGGTGCATGAAGGATTTGGGACCGGGGATAATCTGTGGGTGGAGTTGGACTGGGTCCAGGGCCGGCATGAAGCCCTTGCTGGAGGGACGGGGGAGATGGGAATTCTCTATCAGGGGCCATTGGGGATTCACGTCAGCGTTAGCAGGCAAGGAGTGGTGGGAGGCCAGCAAAGCCACCCAGAGGGGAGAGGCTGGCTCAGAGCGCCCAGGTTCCTGACAAATCTGCTACCAAGCGGCTCCAGAGACTTGTGGGACAGGAATTGACAGGTTGTTCCTGGGTAGGGACCCAGGGAGGGTCTCTGTTTGGCTTGATAGGGAACAAAAGGAGGGGATGTTGATGGATGTTCCCCTCCTTTGCAGAACAGACACCTAAAGGTGCTGCAGGTGATGGACCTCCAGCTTCAGAGAAAGACCCCAGCCCCCCAGCAACAGAGAAAGACCTGGGCCCCCCTAATACCAAGAAAGACCCTGGCACAGAGAAAGACCTGGGCCCCCCTAATACCAAGAAAGACCCTGGCACAGAGAAAGACCTGGGCCCCCCTAATAAGAAAGACCCTGGCACAGAGAAAGACCTGGGCCCCCCTAATACCAAGAAAGACCCTGGCACAGAGAAAGACCTGGGCCCCCCTAATAAGAAAGACCCTGGCACAGAGAAAGACCTGGCCCCCCCTAATACCAAGAAAGACCCAGGCACGGAGAAAGACCTGGGCCCCCCTAATACCAAGAAAGACCCTGGCACAGAGAAAGACCTGGGTCCCCTTAATACCAAGAAAGACCCTGGTACAGAGAAAGACCTGGGTCCCCCTAATACCAAGAAAGACCCTGGCACAGAGAAAGACCTGGACCCCCCTAACACAAAAAAAGACCTGGGTCCCCCTAACACAAAGAAGGACCTGGGACCCCCTAACACAAAGAAAGACCTGGTCCCCTCTAACACAAAGAAAGACCCGGCTCCCCCTAACACAAAGAAGGACCTGGGTTCCTCTAACACGAAGAAAGACCCTGGTACTCCAGACCCAAAGAAAGGTCCAGATCCACCCTCCCTGAAGAAAGATGCCAAAGCCCCTGCCTCAGAGAAAAAGGATGACCCGGCTCCAGCTTCAGGCAGCAGCCAGGGTCCTTCAGGAGAGGGGGACAGGGGTGGGGGGCCTGCTGAAGGCAGTGTGGGGCCTCCTGCAGCCTTGCCCCAGCCCACTGCCACAGCCGAGGCCAGCGTCCAGAATCCGGATGCCAAGCCAGCACCCTCGGGCAACCAGGGACCTGGAGAGTCCAAGGCAGGCAAGAAGGCAGCAGAGTGTCGAGAAGCAGGAAGAAGAGGCTCACCTGCCTTCCTCCACAGCCCTAGCTGCCCTGCCATCATCTCATGGTGAATGTCCCTGTTTGGGGAGGGAGATGGCAGGTAGCTCCCTTTTCCTGGCTTGAGTACAGGGCATTATCACAGCTAGCACTGGGAAGACAGTTCTGTCCCAGCCCCCCTTCTATCATCCTGTCCCGGAAGAAACCAGGAAATTACCTTTGTTGAGAGAACAGAATGTCAGACAGGAGATGTCACCAAAAGCCACCCAGGCTACATGGCTTTTTGTTTTGTTTTGTTTTGTTTTCTCTATGCTTTTTTCCTCTAATTCCCAGCTTGTTTCACAAGTGGAGAGAGAGAGTAGCCCTTCTTAATTTAATATGAAAAGGAGACTAACAGTTCATTCATAAGCAGATGCAAACAGTTCTGCACAACTGGACACTGGCGAACAGTAGACACAAAAGTGATACTTCTCGCACCAGTCTGATAGTAACACATTAATGGCAGTTACATGCAACGGTTTTTATGAATCAGGAGCCTTAGGGCTTCCTGTTGGCCGGTAGGGTTAGCCACATTATGGCAGGCAGATCCCGTCAATGATTCTTCCTGTGTTGAGAGCTGGTCTTTGACGTGGATGAGGTATAGGTAGGTGGGGTGGTGGAGGACAAGGTTGTCTTAGCTCCAGATGGCAAGTGAGGTCTGGAAGCCTCTAACCTGTATGAGGTGTCTCACTTTTTAGCTCTGAGAAAACACCGGCTGGGAAGCCCCTAAGCGAGACAACAGAACTCATCTTTACGGGGGTACCTGTGACCCCTGACTCCAGAGATCCTGGGCCAGCCAAGGCAGAAGGCGGGACCAACACCCTGGAAGAGAACCAGAAGGCAGAGGCAGAGAAAGCCCCAGGCCAGGCTGGCCAGGCTAAGGTGCAAGGGGACACCTCCCAGAGGATCGAGTTCCAGGCTGTTCCCTCAGAGAGAGCGGAGGTGGGGCAGGCCCTCTGTCTCACTGCCAGGGAGGAAGACTGCTTCCAAATTCTGGGTAGGTAGGGGCAGGCTGGGCCTGGAGTGTCCTGGGGATGGGGGAGGGAAAGGATGGAATAGTCCCAGGTATCTTTCCTTATGCAGGGGGCTGGACTACCCTGATCCAGGCCTCCTGGTTCCCTGGTTCAAATGTCACAGGGCATGAGGTAGTGTTTCTTTCTGATAGAGATGGAAAAGGGAAGCTAAATGTCCAAAGACAGATGGTGAAGACTGTCCAGCTCAAAAACCCACTTTTGATTTTCTTCTACTTCGGCTAACATGAGTTTAAAAAAAAAGAAAATTACACAGATGAGCGGAGAAGTGGATTTTTTGCTCTGTCTGAGGACAGGTGCCAATCCCAGGTGCTGGGTAGTGAAATGGTGGAGGGCAGGGTGTCAGGGAGCCATAGCGGTTTCAAGAGCTGCACAGGTGTTTGTGTGTAGGACCGGTGGCCAGGGAAGCTGGGGCAGCTTTCCGCAAGTACTCAGAGAAAGCCCTGGGTGACTGGAGAGTCAACTTGAGCAGCAGGAAGAGGGAAGGGGTCTCAGCAGGGGTGCCATCGGGCTGGGGGGTGGGGTGACATAGGGTCAGGAGAGCCCAGAGTGTCCTGACACCCCCTCCTCCAGACTGAGGTGCCCTGGGAGATCAGCCAGTCTGCTGGCTCACGGCAGAGTGCCACCCAGACAGGGTGGGAGGACCTGGCGGCTGGGCAGTGGCCAGGGGCCCTGCCTCCTGCCCCCGCGGCGACAGAGACCTCCGCCCCGCCCAGAGATCACATCCTTGGCATGACAGGACCTGAACCACCTCCAAGGGCTGTCTGATTTATTACCAGAGTGGCTTCCCTGCCGGCTCTGACTATTTTTAAAGGTTTCCATTCCGATGAGTCAGCCTGCTGGGCTTCGAAGTCGGCTGTCTCCATGATGCCCACTAGGTGGCAGCATGTCACCACCGAATTGCTGCGTCCCTAGGCGCCCCACCGTGGTGTAATCAGGTGGCGGGCAAGTGTCTCCACCCACACCCAGGCACAGCAGTGCCACTGTCTGGGATTCCACTTCACAGCTGCTGTGGGGCTTGTTTGGGTGTTTGGGGGGGGCGTTTAATGGAAACAGCCCTCCCCCACCTTAGAGTTTGTATCTAAGTGTAGTCAGCTAGTTGTCTCATGGTTCTGCAGAGAACCTAAATTCCCCCTGATGGAGACAGATTTGGGGTGTACGCAGCAGAACTAGAATTGGAAACTGGACCCCGTTCTGGCCAGGTGACCCCAGGAATCACTTGGTAAACTCAACTTTTGGAAGGGAAGTAGGGGCAGATCAGGAGGCAGGAGGCAGTGGTGTCAAAGACATTCCCCAGAAGTCCCTCCCACCCCTGGCTCTAACAGCTCAACTCTGTCTCCTTAGATGATTGCCCGCCACCCCCGGCCCCCTTCCCACACAGGATCGTGGAGCTGAGAACCGGAAATGTCAACAGTGAATTCAGCATGAACTCAAAGGAGGCGCTGGGAGGGTGAGACAGGGACCCAAGTCTGAACCATGCATGGGGGAGTAACCAGCTCCAGTGGCCCAGACACAGCTGCTAGGACATGGCCCACGCACATGCACCCGCTTCTGTGTGGTCACACGTGCTACCCATCACATCCTGAGGTGTGGGGAGTGTGGCCGCTTTCCTGGATGTGCCTTTGGCCATTTCCATAGGAAATGCAGTTTGTTCCGCCACGCCCCATGCTCTCAGCCTCATCTTGGTAGAAGTTCCTCCACTTGAGGAGGGAGTTAGGGCTGGTGGGGTGAATGCTCCCATCTTTCCCAGCCAGAGCCTCCATCAGGCCTGGGCCAAGAGGAGGATGGAGCACAGGTCCTTGCTGTGGGTCTTGGAAGTACCCTCACTCCATTTTTTTTTTTTTTTCTCTTTCCAGTGGTAAGTTTGGAGCCGTGTGCACCTGCACTGAGAAAGCCACAGGCCTTAAGCTGGCAGCCAAGGTCATCAAGAAACAGACTCCCAAGGACAAGGTAACGGGGGAATGTGGGCCCTACTGCAAGGAGATTTTCTTGGAGAGGCCACCTCTTATCTACAGCTACCCACAGTGCTAGGCTGGGGCCCTGATGTGAAAAGCTTGTGGCGTTAAGAGATACAGCCCTTACGGGCGCTCCTGGCCATAAACCAGACACTGCATTTCTCAGGGACTCTCCCTCCTGGGCCCTCTGTGAAGCTCAGCAGGCCTGGGGAGCATAGGTGTTGGTTTAGGCTCTGGGACAGCACTGAGGATACCAAAGTGCAACAGAGGTGGCCCCTGCCCCCAGGAAGCCTGTGTCAAGGAAAGAAAGCTCAGTGGAGAGTTACTCCACCCACTGCCAGTATGGTCTGCACTTACAGCTCTAAACATCTGGTCCCAGAAGCGAGCAGCTATGTGCGGGTTCACATGGATTGAGGGCCAGTGGGTGACTTGAGGTTTGCCTGGCAACAGGTGCCAACAGAGCTGTGTCTCCAGGAAGCTGTGGGGAGGGGAGGGCGTGAGGAGCAATAAGGGAGGTTCCTGCCTCAATCCCGGCTCAATGATGCTTCTTGGAGCAGCTTCTACAGAGTGAAGGCTTTGCAGGCAGAAGTGTTTCATCGGCAGGTCAGGGGGAGACTTTCAGGCTGTGAAAATGAGACTCAAGTAGAGCAATTTCCTGGCATTCTGGGTTCACTCTAGCATCACAGAGATGGAAGAAGGGAGGAAAAAGAAGGGAGGAGGGTCCCCAGGGCCAGAGATAGCAGGAGCTGAGGTTACCGAGTGTTGTAGGCAAAGGCTGGGGCCCACCAAGACCATGGGAGCAGAGCCACAGTGCTCCAGAGCACTGATTCCCTTTGCTAGGAGCATAGTGGAGAGGACCAAGTTTTCCGTGTGGCTCTATCATGCTCTGGTGTGTGGAACTTTAACTTATAAATTTATTTGTTTGAGATGGGGGCTCAAATATCCCAGAGTGACCTTGAACTCACTTTGGAGCAGAGGCTGACCCTGAACTCCTAGTCCCCCTCCTTCTACTTTTCTGAGTGCTGGGATTGCAGGCATTTGCCACAATGTGGTTCTGGGGACTGAACCCAGGGCCTCATGCATGCTAGGCAGGCACTCTGCCAACTGAGCCACAAGCCCCCAGCCTCGGATCTGTACTTTTGACTCATCTTCACTGGCCTCTTATCACAGGGTCTGGTTCAGCACTAGTGCTCAGTGCCCATGCGCTGTGTGAATTAATTGGTGCTGGCTGTTGGTTAATTGATCATGGAACATTTTTTTTTCTCTGCCTTCCACTGTACCAGGTGCCAGAGATATGTCACAGGACTGAAAAAGTCCCCAACCTCATGGGACCAGCACATCAGAGAATAGGGCCAGATAGATGACTAAAAGCTGGAACAAAATGAAGAGCATGACACCAGGTGTTGAGAGGTGCAGAAAGAAAAAGAGAACCAGGACGGTGCCAGGGGTTGGGGGCTTGATCAGAGGGATCTTGTTAGATGGGGGCCTCTCTGGGGAAGTGGTAGGCGGAGAAGGAAGAGCTGGACGAAGGGGTGGAACGAAGGGAAAAGAGGTAAAGCTGGACAGTAGTTTTGCACCCGTGCCTAGAGCGTAACGGCTGCCCTGGGGATGCAGGTGCATGGAGAGGCTTGATGAGTAGCACGTGCCAATTTTATCCCTGCCACAGCCTATATCAGCCTAGCAATATGACGGCTGGCCTGAAAGTTACAAGTGACAGTTGTTTAGAGTAGAAAGAGGGGATGAGGGATGGCTGAGCTGAGTTTCTAATGTAGTTTTAGGTGGAACTGTGCCAAAGGCCTTAATGATGGGCTATGGGTGGACATGCAGAGATCATAGCCCCTAGCTCTTTGTCCCCAGTGTTTGGGTGAAGATCCTGTCTTTTTTTCTGGTGGCTGCTGGCAAGTCAATCATGGAGAAGAGTTGGTATCAAGGACTTGGCACATGGTAAATCTGGGGCTTTCTTAGATCTCCAAGGGAAATGTCAAAGATGGTCGCTGGATAGATTAGAGTCTGGAGATGAAGGCAGTGTTCAGAGGCAGCGCTATGTAGTTGACAATCAATCCCATTTTAGGGGTGGGAGGGCTGAACAGGGTCTTACTGTGTGATCCAGGCTGGTCTTGAACTCTCCCGACCCTCCTGCCTCTGCCTCCTGAATTCTGGGATTACAAGCATGTCCCACCACACGTGGCTTTGGAAACTGATTGCACCTGGATACAACGTAGTTTTGGATTTGATGTAGGGTGAGGTTACAGGGAGAGAGTGATGGAGACAAGGAAACCAGAAGGGAGGAGGTGGGAGGGTGGGGATGTTGGTGCCTAGTGAGTCCCCTTGACTCTCCTGCTTCCCAGGAAATGGTATTGTTGGAGATTGAGGTCATGAACCAGCTGAACCACCGCAACCTGATCCAGCTGTACTCGGCCATCGAGACCTCACATGAGATCATCCTGTTCATGGAATAGTGAGTGCCCGCTGTGGGAGCCGGGGCTGGGTGGCAGGGCCGGCAGCCCGCAGCCAGTCTGCAAGGGGTCTGTGCACACAGCATCGAGGGCGGCGAGCTCTTTGAGAGGATCGTGGATGAGGACTACCATCTGACTGAGGTGGATACCATGCTGTTCGTCAGGCAGATCTGTGATGGGATCCTCTTCATGCACAAGATGAGAGTCCTGCACCTGGACCTCAAGGTAGCGGGCTGCGGCCTCCTGGAACAGCACTGGCCACATGGTGTCACTGTTGTCCCCACTCGGCTCTCCAGCTCCTCCCGTTCCTCCTTCCCCATCCCTCCTTCCAGCTTATTCAAAGTGGACCCTGACTGCCAGGGATAGAGAGGCAGGGGTGGGGTGGGGGGAGGCACCATGGAGCTCACTGCCTGATGTGATGAATCCCAGCTGCTGGCGATGCACCTCTGTGCTGGCTTGTGACTGGCACTGCCAGTGTCACAATGCATAGGAGGCAGACGCTAACAGAGTTCCTCGCACATAGCTGGACAGGTTTTACACAGTAAACTCACTCCCATCAGCACCAGTGGCTGCCAGGAGCTTAGAGACACCTGCCTAGGGCATGGAACAGGGAGGACAAATTGCCAGGTGTCTCCTGTCCCTGTGGCTGACGCCAGTGAGTATTGAGATGGAAAGTTAATCAGCTCCCTCGGAACAGGGGTGGTACCTGTGTTCGTTCACTTAACTCACGGTTGCTGAGTACCACCATCTGGGCCTACTGGGTAGTCCGGGGCTTTGAGACAAGCCCCTCACAGGACGGCAGCCTCCTTAGGCTGAGAGCATGCAGGCCTGATGGGCCTCTAAGGATCTAGTCCCCGGTGTGGGGCCCCAGCAAGGGACCAGGGTGGAACTTGTGGGGAAAAGAGGGTGAACTGGGTCGGAGGTCAACCTGGGCCATCCCTGTCTCCTCAGCCAGAGAACATCCTGTGTGTGAATACCACTGGCCACTTGGTGAAGATAATTGACTTTGGCCTAGCACGGAGGTACCAGCTGGGTGGGTGGGAGGGTGGGGCCTAGAGGGTGGGGCGGCAAAGGGGCTGGATGTTTCTGGTGGCAGCTAGGGACCCGAGCTCTCAATCTCTCTCCCAGGTATAACCCCAATGAAAAGCTGAAGGTGAATTTTGGGACCCCGGAGTTCCTGTCACCTGAGGTGGTGAATTATGACCAGATCTCTGACAAGACTGACATGTGGAGCCTGGGGGTGATCACCTACATGCTGTGAGCCCTAGGAGAAGTGCTGACTGAAGCCAGCAGGGGCACAGGGATGGGCAGGAGGGGACAAGACTGCCTTTGGGGTTATGGTCCCTGAGCCAGGGCAGTTTTGTTTTTGTTTTTGTTTTGGCGGGGTTGGGGGAATGCTAGGGAGAACCAGAAGACTCTGTACCCATTTTATACTTGGAAAAACCAAGGTCCCCTAAAAGCACAGCATTCCATCCTGGGGCAGACTCTGGACAGCAGATTCCCCCATGTCCTGGCGTGGGGACAGAGGGACAGTGGACATCTTTTTGTGTGCCATCACTGTGCGTTTCACACTCACCATTCCTCATCTTCACTGCAACCCTGGGAAGCTGGGGTGATTATGCCCATTTTACAGATGAGAAGAGTGAGGCTCAGAGAGGGGAAGTGACTTGCCCAAAGTCACCCAGCCAGATTCAAACCCAGGTCTGTCCCACTCTGGAAGCCCGGGGTCTTTCCAGCACACGCCGCCTCCTAGACTCTGACCCACCCTGCTGCCTCACTCTCTTGCCCCACTCTCCTTCCCTCTAGGCTGAGTGGCCTCTCCCCCTTCCTGGGAGATGATGACACAGAGACCCTAAACAATGTCCTGTCTGCCAACTGGTACTTTGATGAGGAGACTTTTGAGGCTGTGTCGGATGAGGCCAAAGATTTTGTTTCCCATCTCATCATGAAAGACCAGAGGTAGGGCTCACCCCTGCTGGGAACCTTGTCCGTTCAAGGGCAGAGTGCCTGTCTGGGCCAAGTGGGCCTGGCGCGGGCCTGCCCTCACCTCGCTGCCCTCTCCACAGCGCCCGAATGAGTGCGGAACAGTGCCTTGCTCACCCCTGGCTCAACAACCTGGCGGAGAAAGCCAAACGCTGCAACCGCCGTCTGAAGTCCCAGATCCTGCTTAAGAAATACCTCATGAAGAGGCGCTGGAAGGTACCAGAGCTGGGGTAGAAGGAGGCGAGGGCTGTGAGGTGGGAGAGTCCGATGCCAGGTCCAGCCCTACCAGCTATGCCTTGGCAGTCTCTGTTGACAGGGCCTGGCCTTGTCTGGAAAACATGGGCTTTTCTCTGGGCCCCGGGCTAGCTCCCATTCTGAACCTGAGCTGTTCACCCACCCTGCAGGCCAGGGAGGATTATTAATCCTCAGGTCAGGCTCCGGAGAGCACCTCTGAGCCCTCTCCTCCTTCATTTCCCAAATATTTATTGGGCAGCTGTTACTTCTAAATGCTCCCGTGCTGCTGCGGGAGGCAGAAATCTGGGTCTTGTGGACTGGACCCAGTGAAAGTAGGGAGTTCTTAGGAGGAGAGGGGTTGGCAGGGCTGGGAGGGGTTACACCTTTGAAGAGGGAGGAACATGTGACTCAAGGCCTCAAGGAGATGGAGGGGGGCCGGATCCAGGCAGAGGGGCAGCCAGTGTGAAGCCCCGTGGCAGAACCTGGGTGGTTAGTGTGAGCAACAGGCAGCAGGCTGTATGGCTGGAGTGGAACGGGAGACGGGCTACAGAGCAGTGGTAACACTGTGACTCTTTGATACAGCTCCTCACGTTGTGGTGACCCCCCCCACCATAAAATTATTTTTGCTGCTACTTGATAACTGCAATTTTGCTACTGTTATGAATCATAACATAAATATCTGTTTTCTGACGGTCTTAGGTGACCCCTGTGAAAGGGTCCAGTGCTGTAGAGGGACTCAGGGATTGGGGGGAGGGGTCTTCTTTACTTGGACAAATAGTGTCACAGCAATTTTTATAGCTGGGTTTGGGCACTGTGTCTCCCCTGGCCTCTGACCCTCCTTTAATGAGGTGGGGAATCTTTTAAAAGGCTTGAAAATTTTTTATTTAACATTTATTTATTTATTGTGTGTATATGATAGAGAGTACAGAGGACACACTCATATGGTGACCTATGTGTGGTGGTCAGAGGATAACTTAGAGAGTCGATTCTCTCCTACTGTGTGGCTCTCAGGAATTGAACTCAGGCTTGGCTGCAAGGGCCTTTCTTTATCTCCTAAGCCCTCTCTCTGGCTTAGCAGATAAAGCCAAAAGGGGGGGATTCTTAGGGACCTTCCCAAGGTTCTCCTCTACTGAAGTGATGACTGGGATTCCTCTCTTGTCCCCCAGAAAAACTTCATTGCTGTCAGCGCAGCCAATCGCTTCAAGAAGATTAGTAGCTCCGGGGCACTGATGGCTCTGGGGGTCTGAGCCCAGAGCAGCTAAGCCTGGACGCAGCTGCACAGTGGTCAAGGCTGAAGCCACACAGCTCAGAAGGCCAGAGAGAGCCGGCCAGATCTCTAGAGGAGGCTGGTCAGAGTAAAGTTGCACCAGGCCGGGAGGCTTGGGCTCCCCAGGCCCTTATTCGATACCGCTTCTCCTATGTAAACATGGAGTGTGGCCTGGAATCTATCTTGCTAACGCCTCCTCAGACAGGGCTGTGGCCCATCAGCCCCACCCAGACTCCAAGGACGTCCAGGCCATTCCCTATTCTCTCCCTAGCTTCCCCCTTTGAACTGCTGCCCTGTAGCCTCTGCTTTGCCCCACCTGGGGCACCCTTGCCTGGAGTGGGATGGCTGGGGGTCCAGCAGGTGGGCTGCTGGGTGGTGGGTGGGAAGCTTCTAGTAGGGTAAGAATGCAGACCAGCTGCTAGGGGAGACAGAGCGGGCTTTGTGTGAGACGACCTCCACGCCCTGCCTCATACTCCCAACAGATCATCTGGCCTCCTGGCCCCCACCCACTGTTTTGGTGACCACCAACACACAGGAACTCTGTAAGAGAAAGCCAGCCCAGGCCTGGAGTGGTGGAGGTGGTAGTGGTGGTGATGGTGGTGAGAGGCCTGGGAGACATAAGACTACCCCCAAGTTCATCTGAGGACCGAGTCTTCCCAGCCTGGCTACTCTGTGCTCATCCCAGGGGCATTCACAACCCCAGACACAGGAAAAAAACGCCATGGCCCATGAGGAATATGAAGCCACCGGGAAGTCCCCAACCTGCTCTCAGCTTGTGCCGTGTAAATAAATACACAGGTTGGAGGCAGCCTCCTTCCCTCTGCACGCGTGCATAACTTGTGTGAGATCGCTGCATTAATTGTGCACCTACTATGTGCCAGGCACTAAGTTCACACATCTATATATAGTGTGGTGTTCACAGTTGCAGGCTCAGGAGCTTGACTTCCAAATGTGTGCTGTGTTTCAGTGGCTGTCTTGCTGTGTGTCAGTTTCCTCCCCTGTGAGCAGGTCGTCACAAGAGTTGAAGTACAGAGTGACCTGTGCTAGACTCTAGTCATGGGCACAACAGGGATTAGATCATTGTCCTTTGGAGTAGGATGGTGAGGTAGATATGATTTGTAGTCCACAGAGGGAAACTGAGTCAGGTGGTGAGACACAAGTAAGAGCTGCCTCATGAGAAGAGAGAACGATGGTGCTTTGGTAAGATGAAGACAAGATGAATTATACATGGCCCAGGGAAAAAATGGGGGCGGCCCTTATCCACATCCAATAGGCATGGAAACTGAGGCTCAGAGCAAGGAAGGAACCTGAAATCTGCTCAGTAAGTCTGGGCCTGGGGCTTGAAACTTTTGCCATGAGCTCAACATTGTTCAAGGAGGGAACAGAACACAGGGCATCCAGGAAAGGCTACCCGATCCCACGGCCTGTGATGTCTTTATCCCGATACAGTAAGCCCTGCTTTCTGCTATCACGGGCCTCATCCATGCCACCCATGCAGGCAGGGGCCATCTGCTGGAGGGGCCGCCAGGAAAGCACAGCAGAGCCATACCAGTGGACAGACTTTGACTGAGAGGTGACTAAGCCCCAGGTGAGGTGGCTTGGTGTGAGGTGGCCTTCCATCGTGGCAGAGGCAACAGGTGACAAGTGGCGAACACCAGGGTCCCAAGCCTGCAGTGACCATCATGGAAGCACTGTACCCTTTGCCAGATGAAAAGGCTCAAGAGGCTGCAGGGAACTAAGATCAGCACCCAGACTGGCCAGGCAATGATTTTGCTCTGGCTGCTGCCCAACTACCCCCCCCCCCCCCCCGGCTTGGGCCTCGGGTGTGACCACAGACTGAGATCTTGTACATGCCTTTCTTGCCTCCATGACTGCAGAGCCAGGCCCCTCACCCCTCACCCCTAACTGCCTTGTTCATGCTGCAGCAGGTACCACATGGGGTGTGGGATCTGGGACTTGGGGGTGGGGAGAATCTAAGCCTGACCTTAGCACTGGGAATTGAAAGTTTCAAAAACCTGGTTTGGGCTGTGAATGGCAGCTGTACTAACAGCAGGGTCCTTAGGACCATGTTCTGCAGCCCACTGCCCATTGGCATCCTGCTGCCTCTCCCACCCCCACCCCACCCCCGAACCCCGCCAGCTGAGCCTGGGTTTCCACTGAGTGGTCCTCTTTGCTTCACTGGCCCCACCCTGGCTGAGCATCGGGCCACACAGAATGATGATGAAATGATGAGGGATGAGTCACCCCTGAGAGGGGAGGGAATGAGGTTTAGCCTGAGCAGAGATCCAAGGTCTGGATACAGCCAGGGAAACTGAGGCTACAACAGGGAAGGCCCCTCGCCAAAGACTTCAATAGTTGGAACTAGCACCCTGACTCCAAGCACAAGCTTATTTCCTCTTTTTGCTTGTCTGTTTGTTTTGGTTTTTTGAGACAGAAGCTCTCTCTGTAGCTCTGGCTGTCCTGGAACTTGATATGTAGACCAGGCTGGCCCTGAACTCACAGAGATGCTCCTGCCTCCACTCCCTAGTGCTGGAATTAAAGGTGTATGCCACCACGCCTGGCTCTGTTCCTTCTCTATAACTTGATCACAGCCTTAGCTCTTCTTTCTTTTGCAGCTAGGCCGTCATGACAGTTGAGAGAGAGGATGGGGGCTCATCTATATGTCACTGGTGAGGGAAAAGGTTCAGAGAGGAAAGATGACTTGCACAAGGCCACACAAGTTAATATTTCCGGGGCAAGAAGACTTCTGAGAAGCGCAGGCAGGGCTGATCATTCCACAGCCCCAAATCTACCTTGCCACCCTTCTTCTCCCAAAAACGTGTCTCCATGAATAATCAGACACCTTTGGTCTCCACTTGGAGTTGGAGAACATAGACTTGACAACATTGATGGAAGAATGGGGTTTCATAAGGTTCCCCCGCGCCAAGACAGGGTCTCACTATGTAGTTCCTGTCTATCCTGGAACTCACCATACAGACCAAGTTGGCTTTGCTCAGAGATCCGCCTGGCTCTGCCTCCCAAGTGCTGAGACTAAAGGCGTGTACCACCATGCCCAGCTTCATAGGGATATTCTGATCTCTCAAAACCTGCAGAGCTCACTCAGGTGAAGCTGGAGCCCTTGCCCCATTGTAGAGCTGTGTCTGCCTCTCTGGAGACTGAGACCCAAGCCTCATTGTTCTCAATAGAGTTCTGTCCCTGGCTGCCACTGGGAGAAAGGAGTCTGTACCCTAGAGCTGCACTTAGCGAGGCAGGAATCCACAGCCGACCAAGGACTCCCAAGCTGGAGCCAGACCTGAGTGTAGTCCATGGCCAGGGCTCTGGGCCTGGGGCCATGCCATCCCCACAATGCCAGGCTATGAGCTTTCCAGACTCCAGGAAGAGTATACCCTGCTTCTCACAGTCCAGGGGCATGGCTGGTCCTGCACAGTGGCTGTCTCAGTGACAGTGCAGTGGCTGTCCCCTTGTTACTGATATGTGCCTCCTTTGGCCTGGGCCTGAAAACTCCTTCGGGCCAAGAAGGGTTAAGAGCTTCCAGTGGACCCTCCTCCTAGCTGGGCCCAGCCCAGAGAGTGTTCCTCCAAGGCCATTTCCTGCCTCTGGGCCTGGGCCAGGCCCACAGTGACCACCCCCTGGGTCTGGAAGCCACCGAGGCCACATCTGGTTTGGATTACACCAGCACTGGTGACGTTGCCTTTTCCTGTCTGAGTCTAGTGGCCTTGAATTCCTCTGGCCACCTTGAACCCAACCAGGCAGCGGTGGGAAAAGATGCAGCCCTTGCTTGGCCGCCCAGAGGGAACAAGGCCGCCAGGGTTGTTCTGCGAGGTGGGGGGCTGGTTCCTGCCTGTGAGGCCGTTCTGCACCTACTTCTCCCCTCTCCTCAAGAGGAAGCACCTCCTGAACCCCAGCATTGCATTGAGAAAATCCATGTGTTAACCATCCAGCATTTCACAGCTAAGGAAACTGAGGCCCAGGGTTTTCCAGTGAACTTAGGACATGAGTGGGCAGGACGGGTGACGTTTCCTTGGGCCAGTCTCCAGGGAGGGACTCACAGACTCCAGTACCCTAGAGGAAAGGTGAGGGCTCGAAGAAGCTGGAAGAAAACTCAGGCAAGCTCGGGGACAGGAAGGGGTCACCAAGCTGAAGTCTCATCTTTCTAGAAGTGACATTCCAGGCACATGAAGACCAGGGCTTTCTAGGATAGTCGGGAGAGTTGCGGGGAGGGGGCAAAAACAGCATAGAAAGCCTGAAAGCAAGCTCACCTGAGCACATTCCAGAAAGGTTTTTTGTTTTGTATGTTGAAGGCAATAATTTTGGGGGAAATAACCAGGCTGGTCCAAGGCAGTAGGGAGCCACAGAAGAGCTCGGCATAGAGGGAGAGCATGCTGCCAGGCAGGTGAGTAAATGGGAGAGACTGGAGGCAGGGAGAGCAGAGGAGGCTGTATCCAGTGGTTTCGGCAGAGACAGTAGTGATCCAATGAACACATACTTCAAGGTACACAGGGCAGTGATAGACATGGAATCCCAGGTTCAAGTCTACCTACTTGCTCTCATTGAGCCTCAGACTCCTGCCTGTAAAGTGGGCTATTGACAATACCTGCTTCCCAAGGTCAGTGCCAAAGTCACTTGAGATGCCCAGGCAGAGCCTGGTGCAGGCTCCTGAGGATACGTTAGGCTATTTCGGGAGCCCCTGCTGTGTTCCACATATGGTTGCAGTTGCAGGCGATAGCATCGAGTGGACAAAGTCCTTGGTCTCAGGGAGTTTCTAGTGGGCAAAACACACTGACCTTAGCCCACACTGGCTGAGGGAGAAGGGGACAGGGGTCATGGAGTGTTCGTCTGAGGATGCTTGATGGAGGCTGGGAGTGCGGAGAGAGCCCTGTGGATAGGGTGGAGGGCTGTGCAGACAGAAGAAAGGGTGGGCATGAAAGCTGCTTTGAGTCAGTGAAGAGAGAGACCTCAAATGCTTGCCCTTACCCAGAAGCCCTCGATGGCGCCTCCACGTGAGACAGGGAGTCCCCGGGTTCTTTAAGACAACCCACTGGGAAATGACAACCCAGGCCACACAACTAGGTACTATCCACTTGGTAAACATTCACCACATCCCTATGGTGTTTTAGTCACTGAGGTAGAGAAGAGGAAAAGTGGACAGGGGCAAACACAGCCCCGCCCCCAAACCTGTGTTGTCAGGTGAAGATACATAAGTGCAGACCCCACAGCTGTGAACGCCTGACAGTGGGGCCGTGTGAAGGCAGCATGATGCTGCAGGAGAGTTAGCTGGACTCAGGCTTTGGGGGCTCCTTTGGGGTGGTGTTGGCCAATGACATGAACAGTATGTGGAAAGCCACCTTGCGAGGAGGGGGCACTCTGGAGAGCAGGCAGCAGGCACAGAGTCCTGAAAGCAGAGCTGACCGCCAGCAAGGAGGAAGTACCAGCTGCTCTCTGTGTACTTAAGTGACACTGGGCAAACTTGGGATTGGCCCAGAAGACAGTGAGTGACCTGGGGGCATCCCTGGCCTTCCTGGCTGATGGGTGACTAATAGTGCCTCTGTCTGTTTTTAGCCTTGGAGACACTTCCTTCTGCCCACCAACTGTCTCCTTGAGTCACCCACCCAGTTACCAGCAGGGTGGGGACAGAGGATCAGGCACCTCAGAGGAGCCTCCGGGAGCCTGTGTGTGTGTGTGTGTGTGTGTGTGTGTGTGTGTGTGTGTACTCAAAGGATGGGGCAGAGAGAACTGGGCAGAGATGGGGGGACCTCCAGTGGGAGATACTTTTTATTCTAATTTCATCTTTATTGACCAAATTTTACATGAGGAAGCAAATGGGACCCCACACGCCAGTACTGGGCATCAAAAGGCAGCACCCCATTTTACAGAGGAAACCGAGGCTCAGATAAGCAAATCCACACAGCAAGAAACTGAGAGGACAGAATTTAAGCTCACAGCATCGTTTAGTCCTTCCTGTACATTCTGTCTACTTCTTCTGCAGCAGCTAGACACTGTCTTGGTGGGGGTTACATCAGCCCCCAGATACAGGGTTATTTCCTTTAACTATCATTTATATTGCAGTTCTGAGTGTCAGGCTCTGCCTTAAGCACTTTGCAAATGCTAGCATATAATATCCTCACAGCAGCCCCATGGGGATGAACACTGCATTTGTACCCTGAAGAAAACAGGGAGAGGAAGTGGCTTTTCCCAGGCCACACAACTAGGACAGCGCTGAGGCAGCCTTGCCTCTGACAGCCTGGGTTATGGGATGATGGGAGCTTGGTCAGAGAAGGGGTGTTGGGCCTGGATTCCTGGGTTCCTACACTCCCAACAGGCCCATGTGCCAGGCCAACACAACCTCCCCCTGCTTTCTCATCATTGTGGCAGCTGCAGGAAGCCGCCCTCTGGGGGAGAGGGTCTCTCACCAGCCAAATGCTGTCTGGGGGTGTGGGAAGGCATGAGCAACTTGTAACTCAGGCAGGGGAATGCCTTCAGCAGGGAAGGAAGCAGTAGGCGGGAGGCCCGCCTGTGATAAGCGCAGTGGAGGAGTCTGTGAGTGAGGTGGGCCCTTGGGGTGTGGTGGGAACCCCATCCATGCCCCTCTGAAGGCAAGTGGGCACTCTGACCTTGGACAGCCAGACCAAATGGCAGCAGGTAGTAACAGTCCAGTAAGGTCACTGCGTTTTTTTGGAACAGGCCCTTCCTGCTTCCTGGAATGTACATAATGTAAGAGGGCCAGCAGACACTGTCAACTGTGCATTCCAAGAATCTGAGCTGCCGTGATTAAGAACTCTGGAATATTTTTAAATCCCGATTCTACCATTTTAGGATTTGATGTGGTCTCAGGACCCATTCTGCTCTAATTTTCTGAAGAGGAGGAAGTGGTCCCTGGCATTGGGACTGGAGACAGATGAGCTTCCACTGAAGGGGTCCCCGGGGTGTCACACCCCACATCCCTGGTCCTAAGAGTTGAATGGGTGGGTTGAGGAGACAACTCTGTTGTGCCTTGCTGTGTGACCTGTGCCACGAGCATCTATATCAAGATGCTTTATCTAGACTGACCTAGATGAGGAGCTCTTACTGGCTCCATACATCTCCCAATAGGGGCAGTCGGGCAAGAGGTATCTGTTGGCCACAGAAAGAATTCGAAGGGAGGATGCCCCATGGGAAGGTCCCACTGAGTACTGAGCAGAGGGTAGCATGAGACCCTGATGTCCAGGCCTCCTGGCCAAGTACTTCGATGGATGGGACTACCTCCATGGATGGGATGTCCCGTGGGCTGTCCCCCAGGCCACGTACTCCCCTGAGACCCAGACCCAGAATCAGATTGCCCACTTTCTACCCCTTGGACAAAGAGTGCAAAACCAAGGCTCAGAGGGATGGACCTGGTCCAAGATTATATTCCAGCTAGGTCTATACCAAGGAAAGGCCTACTTGGAAATATCACCATTTCTTGACAGACAACAAGTCTTGGTGGTTAAGGACAGAGGGAGGTGTGGCTAGAACTGAGTTTGGCTGTTTTTTTTTTTTTTTTGTCCTGCTTCCCAAGGCCCAGGAATGCAAGGCTGCAAGGCCTCAGTCTGGTTGTTCACAGACTCTCTACGAGCTAGCTACTCCCTTGGGTGGAGACTAGTGGTGTGGTGGTATGGGGAGTACCAACTAAAGGAGAAGAGAGGAACCGGGGTCTCATTGTCACCCCAGCATAAGCACTGGAAGGAACAGAGACAAGAGCCTTCCTCATACTGCCTCAGTCTTCTCTTCTGAGACATGGGCACTGGGCTCAGAGGCTGAACATCGTGCTGGCTTCCCATCTTCCTAGGATACAGGCTGAGAAGGGACTTGGGGTCACCAGGGCTCCGAAGGAATGCAAAGCAAGGAACAGTGCCCAACCGTGGCGTCTTTCTCTGACCCAGCTGAGAAAGAATCACCACTGGGGATTGTGTCCTGTCTCTAACTGACTGTGTCACCACAGTCAGCATAACCACACTCACACTTCCCACATGCTGACCCCAGATCACACAAGGGTTCCCTTCCTCTGTGTATCTGTGTCCCTCACCACATAGGACCCTGCTACCTTCACTCCCAACAGCCCACTGTTTTGCTGGTTGGGGTGCAGCAGGCATGGTTGGGAGGGGGAAATGAGGAGGGAGGAGGGAGCAGTCCACTTTCCCCAGCTGGTCAGGCATCCCCCTCCCCCACCGGCTTCCAGTCATGGCAAGCTTGCACCCCTCAGGTCCCCCTCCACCTCAGTTCTGGAGTCTGTGGGAACCAGACAGTTCAGTCAGGCCAGCCAACTCAGCTTCCTCCAAAGCCTCAGGGGACCCATGAAGGGAGGAGGGAGCCACAGAAGCTGAAGTTGGCAGTTAAGCTGCCCAGGAAAGGACTTGGGGAGGAGACCAGGCCACCTGCCTGAGAAAAGGCAGCTACTGGGTACCACCTCATGGGACATAAGGCCTTCTGGACTCTCTGTAGAAGACTAAAATGGGGGCACACCAGCACTATGGCCCCTCTGCCTCAGCCCATACCCATGGTGCAGAAGAGGAGACAAGACTCAGGAAGCCTTTTGCTTCTGTTCCTTGCAGTGCTGGGGCAACAATGAGGTCTCAGGTTCCTGTCTCTTCCTCTGGTGGGTACAATGCAAACCACCATTTCTCATCTTCTACCCAAGAGAATAGTTAGTTCACAGCAAAGCTTGGAACTCAGTTGCCTCTGCATGTGTTTATAAAGGGTCACAGGAGGGTGGTGAGAAGGCGTTAAGTGGTAACGGCCCCTGAGTTTCATCCCTAGGATCCACTTGGTGGAAGGAGAGAATCAACTCCCACAAGTTGCCTCTGTGTGTGTGGGGGAAGGGGAGGGGGCTCTCACACTCACAAATAAATGTAATATGATTTTGGCAAAAAGTCACCAGGAGACCTCAGGGACTCAGGGACCCAGGAGAGGTTCCGTTACTGTGGAGAGTTCAAATAAAGATGGGTGCTGCCTTTAAGACTTGGATTCCCTGTCTGCACAAGGGTGAAGGGTGTCTTCTCTGCCCTGGTGTTCAGAAAGATGCAGCTCCTCCTTCTGGGGCCATCCTATGCTGCCTGGGGTCAGCTCTCCCCCCTCAGTTTGAGTCAGAGCCACACAGACCTGGGTACCCTTTGCTCTCTGCCAGTCCTTTGAACTTTCCCTGGAGCTGGAGTGAGCTTGGGCTCCTACTGTTGTAAATGGGCCTGATAGTCCCTAGAACCCAGGCAAGAGGACAGAAACAAGCCTGGTAGGGTGTGGCAGTAGGCATGATGAGGCTTCATAAAGAGTGTCCAGCTACAATTCAAGGACAGAAAGCAGCCTCTTAGGCTAGCCCAACTTTCCCATACTCTGTGGATCTTGGCTGCACCTCCCCCCTGCCTGCCCTCATGCCCTACTTTCCCTTCCTGGGAAACTCCCCAAGAAAGTCCCCAACAGGAGAAAGTCTCAAGCAGGACCTTTTCAGATGAGTTCCCAACCCCTGCTGTACCCCCAATATCAGAGTGCCCCACATAGAACCCAGAATCCTGGTCCTTAGCCCCAGCTATTCAGAAGACAGACCCTCACCATTACACTGGCTTTATTAGCCCTGAGAACCACAGAGAAAATCCGAGGGCCCCACCTCCCCTCATCCCAAGTTTGTCAGGAGGCCCCGGGACCTGGCTGATGGCTCACTTCGGCCTTCTGGTCCTCACAGTCCTTGGCCTGCCAGGGCTGGGTCCTTGAAGAGTGCCCTAGGTCCCACAGCCAGGGTCTTCAGAGAGTAGTTCACAGAGGCCCTGCGAAGCGACTGCTGCAGTCAATCACTCGAAGAAGAACATTCCTGGTGTCCGGTAAAGGCAAGGAGGTAACGCCAGGGGGTACCCGGAACCTCCCTGGACAGGGAAGTTCCCAGTCACCCAGGGTTCCTTGGAGTCAGCTGGCAAGGGCAATGGGGCCCGGTGAGAGGCGGAAGGAGTCGAGGGTGCAGGGGCGGGTACTGCAGAGGCCAAGAGATGTTCAAGGCCCGAGTCAGTTCCCATACAGAAATTTAACGCTTGCATCCGGCACTGGTAGCTGCTCCCGGCGCCCTCAGGGGCCACTCCAGGTGTGGGGGCCTTGCCAAGACTCTCAGCTTCAGGGAAGGCAGCCGAAAAGCTGAATGCTGGGCACGGGGAGGGCGAGGTGGCTTCAGTGAGCTCCCTTGGACATGCAGACTTGGGCGAGCACATCTCTTTGGATTCAGTGGCCAGCTGGGGCCTGGCGTCACTAGTTGCCGGACATATGCTGGCTGGCAACGACCCCATCAGATCCCCAAAGTTTAGACCCTTGGGGTTTGGCGCCTCTGGTGGGAATGGGCACAGCCTGCCAGTAGTGGTGTTGGGGGCTCCTGGGTCTGGGCTGGCAGCTCTGAGGAGTCTGTGGTCTGCCTTGACAGGGCCCTTGGTGCCCTGGGCACCTGTGCGCTTGGTGAAGCGTCTGCGGCGACGGAGGAAGCTGCCATGCTGGAACATGTCGTGGCAGTCCGGATCCAGGGTCCAGTAGCTGCCCTTGCCTGGCTTGCGGTCGTCGCGGGGCACCTTGACGAAGCACTCATTGAGAGACAGGTTATGGCGGATGCTGTTTTGCCAGCCCGGCCGGTTGTGCCGGTAAAAGGCGAAGCGACCCATGATGTAGCCGTAGATGCCACTGAGGGTGGCCCGCTGCCCCGGTGAACTCTGGATAGCCATGGCGATCAGGGCTATGTAGCTGTAAGGGGGCTTGGTGGGCTCTGCAGAAGGAGCCAAGGATCTTGGCGACGGTTGCTGCTGCATGCTGACTGTGTTGCTGGGACTGCAGAGCCAGGCACGGCATTCAGGGCTGGCGATCTGCACAGGCTGCCCAGGCCGTTAAAAGACCCACTGGTCCAGCCTCCCAGCCTAGAAAGGCAAAAAGAGGTGGGCCCACCACACTGCCCTTCCCTCCTCTCTCACCGCCCTTTTCAAGTCTAAGGAGGCGGGCAAGAGAGGCCAGCAGTGAGCCGCTGCAGGGTGAAGAGGTGGGAGGGCAGAGACATTGAGAGGGACAGAGAGAGAGAGAGAGAGAGAGAGAGAGAGAGAGAGAGAGAGAGAGAGAGAGAGAGAGAGAGAGAGAGAGAGAGAGAGAGAGAGACCAGACATTCAGAGAGATATAATAAGCATACAGAGAGAGTGCCAGTCACAGTAGAGGGAAAGAATGAAGGAACCTGGAGACAGACAGAAGGACTGCAGAGACACAGGTATGACCAGAGGCGGAGCAGGTGACCAGAAGGGTAAAATCTAAGCAGTGTCCCTGAGGAGTGGGAAAAGCTGCAGGGGCTTCTCCAGTACCCTAGTTCTGGCTTTTCCTCTTCTCTGCCACCTCCTTCCCACACTGTGGAGCCCTTGGGCCACTATTCCAGGCCCTGGTTATTGGTCTGTGGACTCCGGAGAACTGCAAGGACAGTAAGGAGGTTGCTCAACACCGTTCCCCTGGGCCCTGGCGCCCTCTAGTGACTGGTGTCGGGAGGATAGCCTTCTGGGCCGAGCTCTCAACCTCCCATCTCTGAAACGGAACTGCCTCACTGTCCAAGGCCATGGTGAGGATGCAACAGGATCCCTTAGAAGCTGGGGCCCTGGGAGAGCCTAGTACAGAGGAGGGGTTGGACGTCCTGTGAAATCAGACTCCCCCAACCTCATCCTGGAGCTGGGTACAGCAAGGACCAGGACAAAGCCAGCCCTTTCAATGTTTTCTCTGCCTCCCCCACCCTCCCAGTCTGTGGCCACCTCTTGTGGGCCTGGCTAGCTCATGCACCCTGTCCGCACTCACACCTCACACCAAGCCTGCTGCAGAGATCTTCACAGACGAGGGACCGGAGGCCCAGGGAGGTTAGCTAACTAACCTCCCGAGGTTGCACATTTAGTGAATGATAACCCTGGTTTTAAATCAGGTCTTTTGTAACTCCTTAACACCATCACATTTGTGAAGGTCAGGAGTGGGGACAGCCATGGGGCCTCAGCTGGAAACAGGCTGTGAGCTCCAAACACCTAAAGACGACGCTGTTCTGCTCTGTCCCCCATATACAGCACTGTACACTGGAGCACAGCAGGAACTCAATAAACATTCCTGGGACGACTGGGAAAAATGCAGTGTACTTGGGCCCTCTGTTAAATCAGATCATTTTCTCCTCACAGAAGTGACTTATTGGCTGGGGGTAGTTCTGGGGCAGAACATGTACCTTGAATGCACAAGGCCCAGAGTCTGAGTCCTAGTACTAAAAAAGTAGAAAAAGAAGCAGGCTCGCTGATGTGTTATTTAAAGAGATTTATTATGTTGGCATCCATAATCAAAATCCTATAAGCCACCTCCTCGCTCACAAGGCAGGAGGAGGAGGAGGAGGACATGCTGCTTGTTGAAGGGTCCCCTCTGTCCTCAGTAGTTCCCCTGTGCCTATCTGTAAAGATCATCAGGTCATGGGGAGAAGCTGGCCTCTAGTCTTGGATTCTGCTTTAGAGTTGTGTTCATTTATCCAAAGACAGAGTCCCACAGGTACTGGCATTTTAGCTACTGGCGTTCAAAGCCCAGGATTCAGGGCAAGTGTTCTGTTTGGGGAACACACCCAGTACCCCTGAAATGTAAATGATAGGTGGGACAAAGGGCCTGAAACCCAGAGCACCTGGGAAGTAGGGCTCTTTTGCTGATAGTTGACCCTCCTCTAAACAATTCTTAGGGTCTAATCACTGGGAAGCAGTGCTTTAAACAAGCCAGAAGAGCTTTGTGTCAGGGTACGGCTGGCTCTAAGGAATGAGTTGTAGTCACGTTGGACCAGTGACAAGTCATTTTGCTCCACATCTGCTTCAAATTCAAGGGGCCTCCAGGTCAAATTCCAGCTGACCCCTATACCCATCTGCCAGTCACTTCCGGCATTCCAAGGCTCTAGCCCCAGAGTAGCAGGGGACTGCTATCTTGGACTTTGCTGTCCAGTGACCTGGGCAGAGCTCTCCACTGGTTCAAGGAGGGCAAGGTTGAGGGTGAAGGCCTCACACCCAGTGGTGGACTGCTTTTAGTAGCTGTGAAGGAGGAAGCAGCTGACTTAGGAGTCATTCTGCTTTGCCAGAAGGTGGGGGATGTGGCTAGGGGTGCTTGTCTGGGCATCTAGTGAGGCCTCAAGGTACAGATGCTTCCAGCGCAGGAGGAGCTGGTGAGCCAAGACTGGCTCCACCTGCGGCAGCATCTGATCATGAGGCAACCCATCCCCCACATTCTGGGTTGGAGTCTTGCTCATTTTTGAGTCACACAGACTGGAGAGTGGTACAGTGTGGAGGCGGGGAGCTGGGAAGAGGGGGAGCTAGGTCTAGGGACCATCAGTAAGAGGCCATTTGGATAGGGGTTGGAGAAGAGGGAGTGACTCACAGGAGCCACAATGAGCCTCGCCTCTGGCTGGTCTGCAGGACCTGGGTTCTCCTTACCAAAGCACAGACTGATCTGGTTATTCAGGCTTGGTGTGGCTGTCCTACAGGTGGGCCTGCAGCTCTGCGGGCACAGAGACTATGAGAGAGGGGCAAAGAACTTTGCATCTCACCTGGTGCCTGCTTTGTGCTCACATCCCACACCTACATCCCCTGTGTGCCTGTGCCCTGTGCCCACTTCCATGTCCCTATCCCCGCCTACTCCAGGGCCGTCTACGCCATGCTCCAGTGTCTATGTCCCTTGCCCCCTACTCCTATATGACCACTCCATGCCTTTGTGCCCATCTTCTGCCCATTGCTATTCATCAATGCCTGCCATGTGCCCACTGTCCCTAAAGCCTACTTTAAGCATGTGCCCAAGTCCTGTGCTCTTCTCATCTCCAAGGACCAAAGCTGCCCCTAACTACGCCCCCTATAGGCCTAAAAGGAATCTGCCACAAGCCCTGATACCCATGTTCTTTCTCATCTTTGGTGCCTCTGTGTGGTGTCTTGTTTCCCAGCGATGATCACTCCCCTGTGGCCACCATCACAAGTTAGCGCTCTCCATTGTCCAGGCTATTGTGCTTGTGTCACCGGGGCACACTGTGGGCGCTTACCCTGTGTGTGGCAGGTGCACTCGCTCTCCAGGTGGTCTCCACCAGCACGCTGCCTGCACAGATGCTGGGCGAACTCGAGAGCCACCCACAGGAGCACACAGGAGCACTCTGGGCTCCAGATGTCACAGCAGGAGCTGAGGCACTCAGGTGCCCCTTGCAGGCTCCAGGATGAGAATTTGCTAGAAGGTAGCAGGCACCCCCAGCAGCTGTCCCCTGCGCACGGTACGTCCCGCTGTGGAAGAGCTACATGTGCAGCCAGAAGTCTGTGGGGACAGAGACACAGGGGACTGGGGAGCCCTGGCTCAATATCCACAGCGCCAGCACCCCCTTCTTCACCCTCTGGCTCAGCAACATTGATAAATAAGTCTGGCAGTAGGAGTAACAATAGATCCCACTGTAGAAACACCGGTAGTCTGGGGACTCATTTGGTACAGTGCTTCCCTGGTGTGCATGAGGCCCTGGGTTCCATCCCCAGCACCACAGACAAACCAGATGAGGTCTCAACTCTACACAATGATGTACAGGCAACTAAGGAATGCTGACAACCAGAGAAATAGTCTTCCACAGGGAAGAGCACACCAATTAACGATCCAATACCAAATGATAAGCCCTGAAAACATATACATACAAGTATACATTATAGAGACTGAGCAGGTTGTACGTATGTATTTAGTAATATACACACCACCACCACCACCACCACCACCAACAACAACAACAAGGAAAAAAGAGGCCATGAATTTCAAAGAGAACGAGAGGAGGTGCATGGGACTGGGTCTGGAGAGAGGAAAGGGAAGGAGGA
Organism: Cricetulus griseus; assembly: GCF_003668045.3. Lineage (NCBI taxonomy): Eukaryota > Metazoa > Chordata > Mammalia > Rodentia > Cricetidae > Cricetulus > Cricetulus griseus. The sequence goes on along the minus strand of NC_048599.1, from coordinate 27,071,610 downwards.
AATGATGTCATTATATTATAATCTTAAAAAATCATTAATAAAATAAATTTACACAAGAACCAGATATGATGGCACACAGTTGCAATCCCAGTACATGGGAGGTGAAAGCAGGAGGATCAGAAGTTCAAGGTCGTCCTCTGCTACACAGCAAGTGCAGGCCAGCTCCTGTCTCAAAACACAAAACAAACAAAAAAACAAAACAAAACCCAATGTCGCGCTAAGGACCTGTGACCTGGGATTCCAGGAGCTCGTTTCAGCAGTGTTTTTGTTTTTTTTAGATTTATTTTTATTTATGTGTATTTGTGAGTGTGTGCCAAATCTGTGCAGGTAACCAAGGAGGTCAGAAGAGCCATCAGATGCCCCAGAAAATTACAGGTGGTTGTGAGCCATGCCAGACATGGGTGTTGAGAACCAAACTCTCACTCTCTGGAAGAGCCAGAGTGCTCTTGGCGACTGAGCCGTCTCTGCAGTCCCCCCAGCAGAGGTTTTAATGGCAGCAGACACAGCAATAAGAGCAACAATTCGGCAGCTCTCTTCTAGTACGAGTGGCATCATGTCTGCCCTGAAGGTTTGGGTTAGGGTCTGGGCTCCTGCCAGGCCCTCAGAACCTGTTCTGCTGCTGCTGCTGCTGGGCAGCTGTGACCCTATTGGTAATAAGCTGTGTGAGCTCAGGCAAGGATAGGAAGTATCTGATGGCATCGGGGGATAATGCTGTTTCTGTCACACAAAGTGCTTAGGAGGATACCCGGCATCAGTCAGGGCCTCAAACATCAGCCCTGCGGTGTTGGCCTGTTGGCAATGGATGCTTTAACTAAGAGATGCAGGGTAGCTGTTCCTGCCCTCAGGTCCTCTCCAGTTTGGCAGTTGGTCATATGGGAGCACCTTTAGCATCCTTACCAGGGTTTCTGAACTTCTCAAAGGTTGCTGGGCTCCAAGAGTATATGGGGTTCTATGCCTGGTACCCTGGGAGAGAGAGTAAACAGTCAAAAATCACTCCAACCAGGCCCTCCAAATCCCAGATCTATCCTAAAGAGGAAACAGGAGTTGATGCTTACTGTGGTCAGGAAAAGGGCCTGGCATAGGGAGGCTTCTGGCATCCTGCAGACCTCTCTCTCTCTCTCTCTCTCTCTCTCTCTCTCTCTCTCTCTCTGATGTGTGTGTGTGTGTGTGTGTGTGTGTGTGTGTGTGTGTGTGTGTGTGTAATCTGAAGCTATTCTGGGCATCAGAGAGGGCCAGCAGTGAAGATGGGTAGGGAGACCAAGGCCGAGAGAAGTTGCTAGGCTATCTCCACCTGAGCAGAGAGAGCACTGGGTAATCTGAAGGCCAGCTAGGGCTAATGGAACCTGGGAGTTTCAGAACTTCAGACTCTTTACCCGGGAGGTAAAGAGTTAATGAGGGTGTTGGAGGGGATAGACTCAGATGCTGGGGAGAGATGCTCGGGAGTGAAGGATCTGGAGGATGACAGAGTTGGGGTCCCAGGTAGATGGATACTGAGGGCACAGAATGGGAGAGGAGGACACAGCAACGAGCCACAGATGATGGAGACAGACGATGGAGAGGCATTTACAGGGATGATAGACAAGCAGACAGAAAAAGGAGGCAAGCAGACATGGAAAGGGACCAGGGAGGGATCTGGGTCTGGAGGGACCAGGGAGGCTGAGGGATGACCTGAGGGTGATAGGGGAGTGGTGGGCGTGGCTTGAGGCGGATAGAAGGACGGACCTGAAGACAGGGCAGGTGATGGGGACAGACAGGGAGCCAGGCTGATGGAGGGGGAGGAAGGATGAAACCATGGTGGGAGAAGTGGAGCACAGGGCACGAAAGGCAGATGAGGGGGGTGAGGGAGTTGTAGAGAGGGTGGGGCTCCTATCAGGCTTGGCTCAGATGTGCCTAAGCTAGCCAGGCTGATGGGGCTGAAAGTACACACTGACCTGGTCTGTCCTGCAGGCTGGCTCACTCACTTCCCTTAGGGGCTCCTGGAAAATGCTCTCCTCAACCCAGAGAGCTTGAAGCCTGGTAATTGTATCAAGCAAAAATGGCCAGCTATTCCCCGGGCCCCTCAAAAAGCCTTGCAATGGAGGTGACCCCAGAGAGAGTGACCACAGACCACTGCCTAACCTCAGACAAGCCCAGTTTCCTTCTTTCTAAGCAGTGTTCCATTGTGAGTTCAAGGGCAGGGAGGTGGGTACCTGGGTGATGTCCAATTGACTGCACTCTTGCGTGTCCCAGAAGTCCATACTCTTGTTGAGGGCACAAAGGAGCCAGGTCTTCCAGATGGAGGTTTCCTCTTTGTCAGAACCCTCCAAGTGCTTGCCCCCGTGCAAGCCTAAGCTTGAAGATGAGTGGAGGACATGAAGAGGAATGGCCTGGATGGGGCTGGCACCATGACAGGGGTGAGGGACATCTTGACATCTTACCTCCTTTCTCTCTTCCATACCTTCTGACTACCATATTCTTTGAGCTCCTGGTATAATGTAGCCAGATCTTGGAATTAGATAGTTCCCAAGACACACAACCCTTGTTCTTAAAGAACTCCCATGCAATAGCTTCCAGCTTGTGGCTGATATAACGGACAAGGTGATGAGTGTAGGTGTATCGAAGGCAGGTGATGACCAATCTCTAGAATGCTCTGTTAAGTGCTTTGCACATTGATTCTGGACATGAATAAAGATTTCTTGGTTTGAAAGAAAAACAGTAAGATGACAGGATATAAAATAGGGGCAGATTTGACGTATGCAGAACCACGAGGCCACATCTCTCCCACTTGCCAGGATGGACAGGGTGGTGTTTGCAGTAGCCACCACCACAGACAATTCCACTGGGAATTCCCTTAACCAGCACCACATATGCACAAAGTGCCTAGCACAGACACTGCACACAGTTACAGCCTACTTGTAACATTTATTCATGCATGGAGGGCCGTCAAACTGGGGCAGAGGAAGCCTACGTCACAACTAGAGCAACTGTCCTTTTCTTCACTTCTGTGGCCCCAGTGACTAAACTTGCCTGGCACAGAGGGTGCTCAGCCAGCATGTGTTGGATGAGTTGAGCTGGACTTTAAGGGTGAGTAGAAGTTTATGAGGTTGAGTGATGTCCCTGGACCAGCCCAGGCAAAGTCCTGCTGGTGTGGAACAACATGGTGCATTCAGGGAACAGGGAACAGCCCGACCTGAAACAGCTAGCTGGGCATGTGTGTCTGAGCGGCGGGGGATGTATTTAGCTGGTTCTCCTCCTCAACATTGTTTTACTGCAGGGAGTCTCTGTTAGGTTCCTGTGAGGTTCTGGTCCGCATTATCACCAATCCATCACTCCATACTCTTTGTTTTGTGCTGCTGTTTAGAATACAGCTGCATACAAACTGTGGATTCGTTAACCCGTGTTAACTCCTGCAAAAGGTCACCCAGTGAGGTATGACATGGCCTTCCTGCATCAGAAGCAGAAGCCATCACTTCACTCTATGCTCAGGGCCATTCTGGATAATGCAACCTCTCTCTGTCTCTGAAAAAGATATGTATTTAAAATGTGGCCTTGCAATAGACCCTTGAGGTGAAGGTGGTGTTTCTTTATTTATGCTTAACTCACAGGATTCAAATTCCTTGTCAAGAGCTGGGGTCCAGAGTATGCAGCTGGGGGATAACATGCCTAGCATGCCCAAGGCCCTAGGTTCAACCCCCAGAATAAAAACCAGCCAACCTATTTTTTTTAACTGTTATACACATGTCTGAAACTGGCACTGTGAAGAAGGAAGCATTAAAAACTTTCCCAAACCTCTACCCCGAAACACGAATAACCAACTGCACATCAAGCCTGCCATCACCCTAAAAACACAGCTCCCCTCTCCTGAGTGGCACTAGTCAGTGCCCTCGTCATTAACTCCTTCCCAGTTCCTCTAGTCCTGGTCCATCTGACTTCTGTCCCTTGTGCTTGGTTTAAGGGTTACAAATACACTATAGGAATCAGGGAACTATGCAGATCCATGTGGGAATCCATGTGGTGGGTAGAGGGGAAGAGAGATTAAGGAAGAAGAGGTAACTGAAGGCCGATCATGAATATTCTTGAAGCCAAGCTTTATCCACGGGTGCTGGGACAGCGGGAGGGTTGAGCGAAGGCCATGTGTGCCCCGTTGGGTGGAGAGGCAGGGGGCTGATAGGCTGCCTCTAGAACACTCTTCTTTAAACAGCAGTATGTAGTTTAAGGGGCAGGCCATGCAACCACCCATTTAACACTTACTGGATGTCGAGACTGCATGCCAGGTTCTGTGTTCAATGTCAGCACCCTGGGGCAGATAGATCATGCTGTGGCAGGAGGAGATGGCAGGCTCATTCTAGAATCATGGGGGGAAAGCAGAGGACCAACTTGGGAGAAGCAGTGAGTTAGTGCTTGGTGAGTTATGTCAGTGGGTGCACCAGGGAAAGCTGTCTCCAGGAAGAGATGACTAAGCAGAGGAGCTTGGGGAAGGTGGAGGGAGGAAGTGGTGTAGGCAGAGGGAGCCTCGTGAGGAAGCTCTAATGGTAGACGAGAGGGAGGAAGCACTTAAAAACTGAAAGGAATCCAGTTGGAGAGGAGAGAGAGGCCAGAGATGAGGCCTGGGAGGGGTACTTCCTGTGGCTTCCGTGGCCAGGACGAGGAGGGAACTGTAGCATCTGGACAATGAGAAGCCATAGACAACTCCGAAGAGGGGCAGGTTTTGACCATCTCATCACTAGAAAGGACCTTCTGAGGGCTTGAGGGGATTGCTGAGGGTCAGGAGGAGTGTCCCCCCGCCACCCCCCCACTCCCCCGTGTGTGTGTGTGTGTGTGTGTGTGTGTGTGTGTGTGTGTGTGTGTGTACAGTAACCTAGAGAGAGATGCTGGGCATAGATGTTCAGGAGAAGCATGAAGGCCTTGGAACTAGGATGAGATTCTGGATAGCCAGTGAGAACATTTGGAGTAAATGGATCCACCAGGTGGGGGACCATCCTGGTGAAGGCTAGCATGTCTTCTTCTTTGAACTTGGCAGCTAGTGACAGTATTAGCAGGAGGGACAGAAGCCAGATGGAATGGGGACTGAAGAAGTTGGGAGGGAGGAGGTACTAGGGGACACTGTCTAAGTGTCTCGGGAGAGGGGAGCTGGAGATGACTTGGCTTTTCGTGGTTATGACAGTGGCCTGATGTGTGCAGTTGGATGCTTGTGGCTTAGGGGAGAGATTTCAGAGAGTTTTAACTGCCCCTTCAAAGCATCTAATTCCAAAGAGTTTGTGATGCCTGAGCAAGAGGCATCCCTGCAGGAGGTCCCTGAAAAGATGGCTCTCAAGACGCTGAGCTTGGCCGTTTGGGGTGAGAGTTCCATGAGGGAGTGCCTTCTGATTTCTCTGTGGGGTGAGAAGAGAGGCCCCCAAGGGATGGAGAGGTTACAGGCAGTGGCAGGCTAACGTTATTTTAAGAGGGTGTGGAAATCTCTCCTGTATATGTTAGGGAAGACTACGCCCAGCCTTGAGGCTATATGGATGGACCAGTGCTCCAACAGGGCACTGAGGCTTTGTGAGTTCATGGCTGCCTGGCTAGGCTTTTACAGGACCCTACACCTTACCCAGAAAACCTCTGCATCCTAGTGTGTCTGGTAGATAACCCTGTTGAGCTGTGGCCTTCCAGGGGATGCAGAAGAGGGTTTTGTCCACGTCTTCCCAGCACAACCCTTCCTAGCATCAACTTTCTATCTGTGCCACCAACCAGAGGATTCCCCAGTTCGTGGCACAGATTTCCCATGGACAGAATCGTTCCTACACAAAATGCTAGGGATGTTGCACTGGCTGTGTGAGCACGAGGGAATTAATCACCAGGCCACCTGGATGGAATATGGACCCCCCGCCCCCCAAAGGCCCTTTCCTTTCACCGATCCAGGTAGCCAGCTGTCCTGAAGATTGAGGGACAAGAACAAGCTGCAGGGGTGGTGGTGGTTGGGGGGGCGACTCTGCAAGGATTCTGTGGGTGGAGGAAGTCTCCAGCAGAGGAGCAATCTTGCTCCACCCCAGCATCTAGCCTCTGCTTCTCTTAGCCTACCTATTTTTGTTTCCTTTTTCTGGGACATCTTGCTATGTTACACACTGGTCTCTGATTCCTGAATCCTCCAGCCTCAGCACCCCCTTCATGGTGGGGCCACACCAGGGCCAGCTGTCAGTCTTTGCTCAGGGCCTGGATTGTGCAAATTGGAAAGGCAAAGTGCTTCTCAAACCTATTCTGTGATAACGGGGCGATGACTGGCTTCAAAGGCACACAGGTGACCTCCATGCAACCTTAGAGAGGCCCAGGGACTGGGATGCTAGCCAGTGCCCACTCTCGTTCACATGCAGGCACTCCATGGATTGCACTTGTCCTCTCACTTTTTGGAATTGCTCATCCTCCTGCTGGCCTGGATGAGTCCTTTCCCAGTGGGTCCTGGGGCCTTTAGTAACTTATACTTACATTAGCAAGCTCCATGGCACCATCAGGGATAGCTAAGAATCCAAAGCTCTGTGTCTGTGCCCCCTTGTTACCTCCTAAAAACTATATCTAGAATTTACAGGTTCCTGGTGGGGTCCAAGATCCACTAAAATTGTATGGGAACATTTTCACATTGATATATTTTTTGGGAGGAAGGGTTGGTGTCTTTAGGAAGGGGAAGGTTGAAACAGGGTCTCACTCTCCCAGGCTAGTTTTGTTTTGTTTTTTTGAGATATGGTTTCCCTGTGTAGCTTTGAAGCCTGTCCTGGAACTAGCTCTTGTAGATCCAGGCTGGTTTGAACTCACAGAGATCTACCTGCCTCTGCCTCCCAAGTTCTGGGATTACAGGCGTGTGCCACCACCGCCCGGCTCCCAGGCTGGTTTTGAATAAAAATCCTTCTGCTTCTGCCTCCTGAGTGTTGAATTGTAGACATGCACCACCACACCCAGTTCTAGAATTTGTCTTTTATTTATCAGGAAATATCTGCAATATGAAAGATGTTGGGTAGCTCAGGCTGACCCAACCCTTGTTGTGTATGTGGCAGAACTGGTACAGTGGCTAGGGCAGCATGGACAGAGGTGGGGGTGAGGTCTCCCCTTCACAAGCACCTGTGGGGGTCTGTTCCTACTCCCCCTCCTCTGTGTTCCACATGCCAGCAGCTGTCCCATGATACTGACACAGCCACAGTCCACTTCAGACCTGTGAACTACAGAGGAGCACAAAGCATTTCCTGTGATTAACGTGAGTAATAATTGCCCTTTTATATCGGTGAGAGCTTGGTTCCAGGACCCCACTGAATGCCAAAATGCATAGCAAATCCCTTAAACCAAGTGGCGGACTATTTACACAGAATCTGTAAGAATCCTCCTACATACTTTGAACTGTCTCTAAATACTCAGAATGCCTAATCCAAAGCAAATGCTAGGAAGCTGTTAGATTGTTTAGGGAATTATGGCAAGGAAAAAAAGTCTGTAGCTGTTTAGTATTGGTGGGATAATTTTCCCAACTATACCCCAACCGGTGCTGGAATTTAGAAGCCAACCTGAGGTGTCCTGTCATCCAAGCAGCCTCCTATGTGTCAGAGGGGCCCTTCGTATTTCCAGATCCCAAAGGGTAAATAATGAAGAGAATGGGGTCTGCAGTCATGTGCCCGAGTTCACATCCTAGCACCATCCCTTGCTCATGACCTGGGACACCAGCCTCCTTTTTTCTCCTCTGATACATGGGGCACCTGTTAGGGTAGAATGAGGATCAGCTGAGCTGCAGTATTTAGGACAGTGACTAACGGGCGCTCTCCTCAGTGGGGAGTCCTGCACTGTTGAGGCAATGTGTAGAGGTGATACTCTGGACAGGGAGCCTCGGGAATGGTCTGGAACACTAGAGCAAAGGGCCTGGTTTTGTCTGTGGATGATGGGAATGACTTGTCCAGGACAGAAGGGCTAGAAAGCAGGTGGGCTGTGGTGCCACTGGCCAATTAGAACGATGCAGGCTCCCTGTCCTCTGGGGAGCCCCGCCACTTTTCTCTTCACACTGTCCTAACTCAGGGCCTTTTCATGTAACCACTCCTTCAATTTGGGATTCCCACTTGCCCCCCCTCTCCCCCCCCACTCCTGTCAGATGGCAAGATGGTCCATTCTCTTACCCCTTCTTTTATCTGGTATCTTCCCCTAGAATGTCAGCCATGCACAGACAGAGGTTTGCTCCTTGTAGTAGCCCCAGGGGCCAGCACAAAGCCTGGCACACTGTATGCTTAATGAACACTTGAGTGGATGAAGAGTTGGGGGGCGTGGTATTGGTAGTTCATTCACCGTTACTTCAGCTCCGGGCAGGGAGCTGTGCCTCCCCATCAGCCACGAAGCCACAAGAGTCTGACTGATAACGACTTCTGCTCCCTCAGGTAATCAGCTCTTGTGACACTCCTTCCTCTGTTCATCCACAGGGTTACTTCCTGCTTTATTGGATGTCCTGCCATCGCCCCCCCAACCCCGCACCCCAGTTGGTGCTGGGTCTTCCTCTTCAGGAACCTCCACACCAGGAATGACTTCCTCCCTACTGTTACAACTGCTCTAGCTGTGTGGCTTGGGCCAGCTGCCGGACTTCTCTGAGCCTTGTGTTCTCCCTGAGTGCAAAGCCATCTCAGACCATAAAAGATGATGTGAAGGCAATACCACCAACTGGAGCACACTGGTTACTTATTTGCGTACAGAGGAGGGGGAACTGGAGAAGAGGAAGGGGCCTCAGAGAGGTGATGGGTTCAAAAAAAAAAAAAAAAAAAAAAAAAAACAAAGGTTCAGGGACGGTGTCAGGAGTCCAGGGATGTGGAAGGGATGGGGGTGGAGGGAGGGGCGGCACAGAAGGGCATGGTCTTGGAATTCAGCTCTTCAGATTGATGGAGAACGGGGTCTCTCCTGGGCCCCTGGAAGGGGCGCCCGCCCTGCCTCCTGCTGGCTGCAGAACCCAGGCTCTGAGGATTGACCAGAGGTACCGGGCCAGGCAACGTCCGCGTCTCTTTAATTTCCTCCAGGCTGGTCCGCCCTACCCGATCTTCCCTGCAGCGCCCTGACTGTCTGAGTGGAGGCCTGTTGGAGTGGAAGCCTAGGACCCCTCCCCCGGGCCCAAGGACTAAGGCACCAGGTGGCTTGAAGCAGGGCGGCGGAATACGGACTCACAGAGGGGACACGGAGGACGGACGCAGACAGGCGTGGTGGGCATTGGGCATGGGCGAGGTTCCAACCGGCTCTGGGTGCGTCCGGGATGCGGGAAAGCCCGGTCGCCCACCGGCGAAGGGCTGTGGCTTGAGGACCGGCGCTCACTTGCCGCCCTTGCGCGACAGGCACCGCGGGAGGCAGGAGAAAGTCTGCTTGACTCGTGCTAGCAGCGGCAGCGGACGGTGGGCATCTCGTGGCGATCGCGGCATCAGGCGCTGCAGGGTCCCTTCGGAAGCGGCGGCGGACGCTGTGGCCGACGTGGCGGAGGTCGCAGAACCCTGGCGACAGCGCCTGTAGAGAGGCAGCAGCGTGCGCAATTCCTCCTGGTCTCTGAACAGGCTCTCCCCGAAGCGCTCCTCCAGCTGCCGGCGAAGCTGGGGCGGGCAGGAGGCCACCAGTTTGCCACCTTCGCCCTCGCGCCCTGCCCACACCTAGCTCTTCTAAGCTTCCTCCGTCTTCGTTCTAAGACTTTACAACACTCACGGAGGCGCCTAGCTTTACCTTTGAGGTCTTAACCTCTCCCTAAACTCCACTTATCCTTGCCACTGTCTTCCAGACTTGCCCGCTGCAAACTGCATTAAACCACCTTCCTTAAAGCCTCTGTTCCCCACCCTGGACTCAAAAGACACCACACACCCAGGGTCTCTTCCTTGTCGGCTCTTGGCCTAGGGCAGCCTTGGAGTCCCTTGTACCACCTTCTGAGTACCTTCCAGCTTTCCATTCCTTTTCTCTATTCCATTCCTAGTTGGCTACGTGGTCTCAAGCTGATATTTTCATGGGCAGGCTTCCCAGAAATAAGAGAAGGGACTCCTTTGGCCCCAGAAAGACTCTGGTGGAATAGGACACAGAACCCAAGTGGACAAACTCTGGACTGCCTTGTGTTGGGGACACCAGTGTTGGTCACAGTCTAGTCTATAAACATCTGAATTCTCAGTTAAAAAGACAAAATGAAACCTGAAAACCCAGGCCAGGTGTGCTACTATGGTGCAATGCCAGTGTTTGGGAGTCTGGGGCAGGAGGGTTGTCAGTTTGTGATCAAAGTGAGAATGGAGGGAGGGGAGAGGCGCAGGGAGGTTATCCTCCAATGGGTGCTGAGGTCAAGGATGTTTCCCAGCCCACACAGCCCCAGCCCTGCACAGCCCCAGCCCTGCACAGCCCCAGCCCTGCACAGCCCCAGCCCTGCACGGCTCCTACCTTCTGGGAGTTTCCCCAGCCAAATTCCTCAAGCTGCTGCCTAAAGCCTGGGTTTGGGTTGGCGATGGGCCTGTTGGCCTTGATGGCTTCAAGTACTTCCCGCCAGCCTAGTCCAGTCACCGTCATCACATAGGCGACCACGATGGTGGTACTTCGAGATATACCTGCAAAGCTGGATCCCAGGCCACCCCAGGCTTCAGGAAAGTCCCACTCCCGTATGTCCTCCCTGCCGGGTCCCTTGCCTCACTGGAGCTTCCCCATGCTTGCTCCTTGAACTCCAAACGTGGGGAACCTGACTGGCTCTAGCGCTAAGGTTTGGCTTTGGCATCTCCCTTCCCTCTGACCAGTACTCTTTACCCCACTCTAAGGGATTGGCTGAAACATCATACATTTCATTCAACAAACTTCTCCCAATCCTGTTTTTGTTCAGGCACTGGGGTATGATAAGGAATAAAACTCCTGGCCTCTGCTGCCCTGGAGCTTACAGTATAGTTTGGAGAAACAGCCACTAACCAAAGCAGCAATTTCAGATACTGCTGATTGCCTGAAGACAAGACGAGTCTGGGACTTGAAGGGCCATATAAGCAGAGAGGTTTCTTTAGTGGGGACAGGAGAGGTGTAGAGAAGAGGCTCCCTAGGAAGTGACATCAAGCCAAGTCTTGAAAGATAGGGTTAGACAAGAATGTTGTGGGGCTGGAGCAATGGGTGAATTGTGAGTGCTTGTTTGGTGTGTGCGAGGTTGAGTTCAATTACCCACAATATGAGATAAAACAGAACAAAATATTCTAAGTAGTATGTACAACAATCACGAGTAGAAGGTAGGCTGTGGATTTGAAGATGGGGAGGTTAGGATGGCTGAATACAAGAAGAGCTAGGCCCTCATTTCCTTTCTCTCTCTCTCTCTCTCTCTCTCTCTCTCTCTTTCTCTCTTTATTCCAAGAAAGGGTTTCTCTGTGTAGCCCTGGCTGTCCTGAAACTCACTCTGTAGACCAGGCTGGCCTCAAACTCACAGAGATCTATCTGTTCTCTTTCTTCCAGGTGCTGGAATTAAAGGTATGCACCACCACCATCTGGCTAGAGAGCTAGGTCTTAAGAGAGCTAGTCCCTAGGCCCCAGCCAGAGCCCTTGGTGAGATACGTTATGGTATCCTTTGGGCCAGAGACACTGGAGAAGACTCAGTCCAAAGTCCTAGCCATGTACTCCTGCCTCCAAGTAGAGAGAAATGAGGCTAGAAGGAATGGGTTACCTATGTGACTCCACCTACCTCCCACAATAGCCCTGTCAGCATGTCACTTTATAAAGAAACTGAGTATCAGAAAGCAGCTGCTGGGCTATGCCATCTAGCTGCCAGGAGTGATGAACCTCTGAATGGTCTGTCCCGATGAGGAACTGACTGTCAGTACTGTGACAGTCTGGAGGGAACCTGCCCCACAGGATAGGCATGAGTGTGGGGAGTACACCCTTCAGAACTCACCAGTGTACAAGGCAGTTACCCCCGTTGAGGCGGCAACTGTGGATAAAGTTGATGCATTCTTTGAAGTGCTTTTTGCTAGAGAAGAAAGCAACAGGGAAAGGAGTTGGGGGCAGTACTCTCAGGAGCTGCCTCCTCCTCACTTACAGACACCAAGGGACAGAGAACCCTAGGTCCTTAGTGTGGCCAGCATGTACAACGAGTGGAGACATTGCTCCGGAAGGAGACAGCATAGCAGGCAGGAGGAGAGGCTGGCCCCATCATTTAGGTAGGCGCCTCTCCAGTAGGCGTGAAGAACAAGCTTCCACTATGGGTGTGTTCTGGCTGTTCAAGGACATGGGTGTGGGGAGAGTGAGGTGCCATTTCTCTGGGGTCTGCAACTGGAAGATCTGGAACAATAGCAGTGGGCTGGGAGAAGAGCCCCAAAAGGTCAGGCTTCAGTCTGAGTCCATCCTAAGCTCAAGATACTGGAGCTAGTAAACCAAACAAAACTCCCATTTTCCAGAGTCCCTGCCATTACTAGGTCCAGTCCCACATCTTCAACTCGGGTCAGCTCATTTTTGCAAACCTTGACTCATCGCATCCTGCCGTTATGTAGCTGAAGCTCAGAGAGGATAAATGATTTTTCCAAGGTCACACAACAGTAAATGGCAAAGCCTGGCTGTGAACCAGGTGTCTTAACTGCAAGCCAGGATGCAGGTCAAGTCTGACCCTCAAATCTGCTGTACACCTGGTCCCAAGAGACAGGACACTGTCTCCAATCACAGGGGAGGAGGCTGTGGCTCTGGAGAGAGCTGAATAGGTACATGCTGCAAGGGCATGGCGGAAACAGACTCAGTCTGGCTCTGGGTGCCCTTTGACAGCTTTCTGGCCTGAATACTCTATGCCCTCACTCCCACCCCAGGGGCAGCTCTCCATCAGCTGCTGGCACGTTCAGGGGAACTTACATGGGTACTTCAGGAGCATCGGCCACTGAGATCCGAAGGTACTTGATACCCTGCAGGGGTGAAACACATACTCAGATGGTGGGGCCTTGACTGCACCCCTCCCCCAGCCTGAGCTGCCAAGGCCAGTGTGACCCCAACCCATTCCTGTCCCTCTCTGGGCCACCATTGTTTTCCTGTCCACAGAGAGCAGGTACTATCTGTATGGACCTGCCAGCTCTCTCTGTGAAGATGGTGTCCTCACCCATAGAGGACATGGGCATGAGGACTTTGAAGCTGGCATGGTGCCCCTTCAAGGACTCGCCTCCAGGCAGGGATTGCAAAGTTATACAGTGAAAAGGGCGGAGCTCATTTGTCTTACAGAGTATGAACTATGAAAAGAACAGTCAGGCACAGTGATCACACACTTGTAATCCTAGCACTCAAGAGGCTGAGGCAGGATGATTAGGAGTTAGAGGCCAGCCTGGTCTACCACAGTAAGTCCTGTCTCAAAAGACAAACAACACCCACCACCCACCCACTACCACCACCAGCAGCAGCAGCAAACAGCATCAACAATAGCTTCATGAACTAGTCTGATAGGCTTTGCTTCCTGTGGAAGCTCAACACAAGGGTATTAAGGATATTTCTGTCCACACCCCAAAACCTTTACTGCCATTTTGCAAATATTTTGCTCAATGCTTTGTTATTTCACACAGGCCTTTCCAGGTGCCTTGTCTGCTTCTGGCTGTGGCTCCTAAAGGACACAAGACCTGTCCTCTTGTGTCCAGGGAGATTTGTCATACCTCTCTCTAACACTTCCAAGGTCATGGAATCCCATGTTGTTAGCAAGATCTGCAGTTTCACTTTGCAGTGTGTTTGGCTGTGGGTTTGCCTGGTAGCATCAAACCCTGCCTGCTGAATTCCCTGATGGAAGGCATGGCTGCTGGTGAGGTGTTGGGGCAGGGCTCTTTTCCTAAGCACTCATTTCTTTAATAAACACATTAATAACTTGGAGAGCCTGCCCGTGCAATCTGTTCAGACTACACACTCCAGTGCTCTAGAACGAGCTGCCCTAGAATGCAAAATCAGATTGCACTGGCCTGGAAATTTCTTCATAGACAATGAAATTCATAGATTATTGTCAGATGCCCTTAGAGATCATTAAATTTGATAGGCAAACAAACAAGCAGAGAGGGTGAAAGACTCTGTCCAAGGTCATCCCAGCAAGTTTGTGGTGGATTCTGTCTTTTTTTTTTTAATTTGAAAGATTGATTTTATGTGTATGAGTGTTCTGCTTGCATGTATGTATGTGCACCATTTGTGCACATGGGAGAGATCTGCCCATCAGATCTCTCTGGAATTGGAGTTTACAGTGTGAGCTGTCATATGGGTGCTGGGAACCAAGCTTGGATCTTTTACAAGAACAAATGCTCTGAACCACTGAGCCATATCTCCAGCTCCCTGGAGCCTGCTTTTTGTTTGTTTTGTTTTTGTTTTTAAATCTCAGATCTCCAGAGCCTTTCAACCTACCAGTCCTTCTCTGTAATAGATGTAGTAGACACAGACTCTAAGACAAAGGGTTCTTTTTTTTTTTTTAAATGGGAGTGTGTGTATGTGTACCTATGAATACACATATGTATGTATGGAGGAGTGGCTATATACATTTGTGTGTATGCATGCCAAAGTCAGGTGTCCACTCTGTCACCCTCTGCCTTATTAGCCCAGACAGGCTCTCTCACAGAACCTGGAGATGTTTGTCCCCAGAGATTCTCCTACCTCCACCCCCTCTACCTCCAGCACCAGAGTTATAGGCACATAGGGCATGCTTGGCTTTTATATGGGAGCTGGGGATCGGTAGAGTGTGCTCTTAGACACCAAGCCATCTCCCTAGCCTGGGATAAGAGTATTAAAAACCAAATGTATCTTTTTTTCAGTTATATTTTGTTGAGCATCTGTATGTGGCTCAAAGAAACTCAGTGAAGTCAGTACTATTGTAACATTTCCATTTAATAGATGGTGACTGGGGCTCAGCTTGTCTTGTGCATAGGGTCACAAAGAGAATAAATGGTCGGTCATCTGACTCCAGCACCAGTTGTCTTACTTTCTTCCTTTGGGTCCTAACACCCTCATCCCTTCCTTAGAATTCCATGAGAGCAGAAGCAATCATCAATGAGACTGTGTGTTACAGGATGCAGAAATGTCTTCCATATCTGGCAGGCCCCCTCACCCCACAACAGCCCTCTGGGGCAGTCGGGATCAAAGGCCCCAAGGAGCTGACATTATGGCCCAAGGTTACACAGCAAGACCCAGAACCTGGGATTTTCTGTTTGTAATAATCCAGACACTTGGCAATTGGAAGGATGCCCAGGCAGATGCAAAAAGGATTACTAAGGAGACCTGCCTTTAGGGCTTAATATTAAGGATTGACATGAGATCGCCAGGGTCAGATGGCCTATGTTCAGAGTCTAGCTGGCCAGCTTCTTCACTGTATGGCCTTACATGAGTCCATTTACCTCTGTGGCCTTAGTTGCCAAACAGGGATGATAAAACATTCCAGTGAAGCTGGATGAGTCAGCTGGGGTCAAGATGGTAGTCCAGGGGCTGTGGCTCAAGAATAGAGCATTTGCCTAGCATGCTTGACACTCTGGGCTCTATTTCCAGTACTAGAAACTAGGGATGGGGTGGGGAGCAGCCCTGGACCTACAGCCTCCCCTCCCCGCCTATCAGCCTGGAGTGGAGAGCTTGGAGTACCTGCAGTTGAGGTTGAGGTGATTCATGGATAGAGATGATATGTGTGATCTTATTCCGGCCCAACTGATCTGGGTCTTTGGCATCTGAAAGAAACAGGATGCTTGAGCCAAATTGGCATGTGTTACTAATTTATTCCCAGTGACCAAGTGCAAAGAAAGCCAGGGCCCAGCTTGCCTCCTCATCCCTCCCTTCCAGCTTGGCCCACCCTCTGCTGGCTTGCCTGTTCCTTCGCCACCTCTGGGGTACCCGTCAGAGACAGGCTTGTGCTGTTCTTCCCATCCCAAACACCTATCTCCAGAGCTCATCCTTGGGCTCAGCAATTCTACTTCTAGGAATCTATAGAAAGCTGCACATGGAGGCTGAAGTTCTCTGCAGCACTGTTTATTGCAGAAACAGCTGAATGTTTGGAACAACCCAATGTCCACCAAAAAGGGACAGAACAAAAAGTATAGTACAATTGTTCTTTATACTCCTGTGCAGCAATTAAAATGACCCCTATGAGCTGAGAGATGAGGATGTCCACAATATATGTTTTAAGTGGGACACACCCCTTCCTGAACGCATGCAGGGTGAGGTTCCATTTGTTTTAAATATTACCTCTGTATCTACAATATGTGACAAATACTCGGGACTACACCCCATGGGACTGTCAATGGTCATCTCTGGGGAGTGAGATATACCAGCACATACCTTTTATAACCAGAATAAATCACACGTAGTCCTTCTTATTTCCATATACCTATTTTCTCATTCAACAAATATTCCCCATATACCTGCCATGTGACAGCTTTGGCTGGGCACTGAGTCTGGGGTCAACTTCATGGCTCTTGGTCCTTGTGGAACTTACATACACCTAAGCTGAATCCTCTCAGAAATCAATGTGGTAGGAGCTGCTGAGGAGATTCTTAGGGAGGAAGGAGCCAGGGCTGTGGGGTGGGTCACCTGAGTCTTGTCTGTGATGTTTCCACCTTGGGTCCCCAGACCTTCAGCCAGCCTGTCTCAGCACCTTCTCCACCACAAAGTCAAAGGTCTATGTTACCATCTGGCTCCCTACCTCCAGCCTGGAGGCCTGTGAAGGCACAGATGGGGAGGGCACTGCCTCTCCCCCATGGGAGGTTGTGAAAGGGATAGAGAGAGACAATGGCAGAAACCTGCAGGCTGGCCACCCCCTGGCTTGAGGCCGCCTGGTGGTTCCACTCAGGACTCTGCTTAGAGGAGCTGGTCCAGCTCCCTCTTCAGAGGAGGCTGTGGGAGAAGAATCACCAGCTTTCTTGAGGGAGTCATACACCCAGACAGACTTCAACAAAAACCTTATGGAAGAGCCCTTGGGGGGCTGGTGGGCCTTATGCTGAGGAGGGGGGTCAAGGCTCAGACCCTGAGTCCTTTGTGCAGGCCTTTAACCTGTTGGTGAACCTTGGGGGAAGGCTGAATTGGGAGGCAATGTCAGTGATCTTCCAGCCTGGGGACTCTCTGCCCTTGCACCCCCTTATCCTCCATGGGCTCTTTCTCCTCCCAGCTTGGCTTCATTCCCTCCCCCACACTCCATTCTTGAGAGCATCTAAGTTGTGTGGGCCTGAGTGTGAATGGCGGACAGAGGCCTGGGACAGGCAGAGTGCCATGGCCTTGTGACAGAGTGGAAAGTGCTCACCAATGAAGTTTCCAAGGTAGAGTCCAGGAAGTACCTGGAGGAAGGACAGCAGGGGTCAGGGGGCGGGATGCACCTCTACCCACCCATGGTAGCTGGGGCCCGCAGCTCTTCTCTATTGGAGATGGGACCCCAGGAAGCCATCTCCCTGTTAGGTCTGGGTGCTGCGTGGTGGGTTTGGGGCTCTGGCAAGAATGCAAGAACAGGCAATCAAATTAACCACACGAGGGGCCAAGGAGCTCAGCCTGGGGACAGGTAGAGGAGGAGGGATGGGTCGAAAGTCCAACATAGAGATCAGGAAGGGGCGACCGTGTGGGTCCAGGACAGAGGGGACCGAGGCGGGCACAGGGAGAAGGCCATGCGGAGCAGAGCTGGGAGGATAGAGAGAGACACCAGAGTCCCGGAATCTCAGACCCACACAGACATAGAGGGGAAAAGGCGCTCCGGGAGAGGCCAGCGAAAGACACAGCAAGAGTCAGGAGTCGCGCAGAGGACAGGCAGGCACGGGCAAAGACAGAAAGGCAGATCAGTCTCGGAGGGCAGCGTGACAGTGATGTGGCGGAAGGTCAGCGACCCGTCCAGGGCCCGGCCACGGGGCAGCGACGGCCAGGCGCGGCGGGGGCTCCCCCTACCTTGGTCATGCCATTCCCCATGATCACGAGGCCGGTTGGCCGGGGGCTCCCCCAACTCGGCGCCTGGAAAGCGCTGGATTCACAGCTGCCTGGCTGGCCTAGGACCAGAGCCTGCAGCCTGACTGGGAACCAGAGGCCCGGTGCCAGCGGCCCTGACCAGCCCTGTCCAGCCGCCAGGCGCCCCCCCGCCACCTCCCGCCGACCCCCGGCCCCGGAGGGAAGTGATGGAGCCGCCGCCGCCGCCGCTGCCACCGCCGCCTCAGGCTCCTCCTACCCCTCGGTCATGTGGGGCCCCCTCCCCCCGTGGGTAGTGGCGGGGGGCGCCGGACAAAGCCCCAGTGTGCGGGGCCCACGGCCCGCGGGACAACGGCAGCTTGTTGCGGCCGCGTGGGATGCCACCTCCGGAGGTGGGGGCGGGGCGCTCCCCCCACCCTGGCACTGTCAGGCGCCGCAATGGGGGAGGAGGTGGTGAGGGCCCCCCAACCGGGCCCAGACCGTGAGTTTGCGGCTGTGCCTGCACCTGCCCGCACCCTGTGCCTGCCTGCAACGGCCTGGAGCAAAGCAGCTAGCTTTTCCAGCCTGGGTTTCTGTAGTATGGAGGCTGGACTAAGTAAGGGGTGTGTTGTTCAGTTTTTGTTTGGGACAAGAAATTAGAAAAAAAAAAATTCTTCCATTATAGACCCTAGCCCATGCAGCCATCCTGCCCCTTTCTCACTCATCCCACTACCCACGCCTACTCATCCGTTCTATCCATTTACTCATCCATTCACCTTCCGTCCATCATCATCCGTCTGCTTCCCCTTCCAACCATTTAGGCCTCAGTCCACCCATTCACTCATCTGCCTTCTCTCTCTCCCTCCCTCCATCTTATCACCCGCCCATCACTCATCCATCGGTCCTCTGTCTCTCTGCCTTCCTCCCTGCTGTCTACCCTTCCACGTACTCTGGTCCCTAGGAGATAGTGCTACGTGGGTGATTCTACTAGGACCAGGCTTAACTGCCATTAGAGGCCTGAAGAAACCAGGGGTAAATGCAGGAGAGGGAGATGTAAAAAGGCTCCAGCCACCCGGATCCTGGCTGGGAAAACTGCAACCAGATCTCCACAGTTCAAACCGGTGTTCACACTCGACTTGCTGAATGATCTGAGAAAGTCCCCTGTGACTCCAGCTGACACTATCTGCCTAAGCATGTTAAAATAAATGAGTGCCTATGGGAACAGCCTGCTTTGTTCCCGCGGCCATCATCCCTATCCTTCTAAGTGACTACATGGGAGTGTCCACACAGGCAGGGACAGAGATTCTGTTTCAACTACAGTTGAAGAAAAATAAACCCATTCTTTAGGTTTTGCCCTTCCTTGAGTTCACAGTATATGTGGGGTGTCTGGCTCAGCATCCTCTGTTTTCATAAAATCCAAATTATTCAACAAATATTTAGCGAGCACAGTCATGGGACTAGGGACACAGTCATGGGATAAGATAGAGGCGGCTCTTACCTTCCTTAGCTAGCAGTCTGGACCTCAGTTTCCTAAGCTGTGGGTTTGGCCCAAACTGAATGTGTGATGGTTGTGAAAATTTTGGCAACAGTGATTTGTTCTAAATATATCATGGCTAAAAATTCAAAATTAAACACACATTGAGTCTGGGGTGTTCCAGATAGCAGTCACCTGTGTTGCACCATGTGACATTACTGCAGCCTTCTGAGTCTGTAACACACAAGCTGCTCTGAGCACGCTGTCAGGTACACACCATGTGTGAACACTACCTGAAACACCTCAGGCCAGAATTGAGACTCCAGTATGCTATGAGCTGCAGGGTCTTTGCTGTATAAACTACTTTTAATTAGGGGGGTGGGTGGGGTGGGGGGGAGACTGAATATTTTCCTGCCATCATTCCTCAGCATGTGTCAAACTAAAATATCTTCAGATTATGTTATATTGAATTTTTTTTAATGCTGATTGAGGTGCTGGATTCAATATCCTAAAAAATTATCACATGAATTTTGAATTGGGACTAGGACAGACTTTTCAACAACTTGTGACAACATTTGTGTTACATATTTATACAAAGTGACATTCTCAGCATTGATGACTATAAAATTAAAATACCAACCCTGAAAACTGTCCTACAGTATCAAATATTCAGCCAAGATTTAGTTCTTTATGCAGAAATTGAACAAGTACATGGTCTCATTAGAATGCAGATTTGCTCCAGGCCTTTCTATCTGATAAAATTACATGTAGATGAAATTATTTTAAAATAAATTCTTTTATGATTTATTATCAGTAAATGTTTGATTTGTATACCTACTTTATACATGCATATGCCCAGGGGTTATTTCTTAGGGGAAAAAGTGCTAGATTAAGCTCAGCTAGTAGTGTTTGTCTAGCATGCATGAACCCTGGGGTTTGAACCCTAGCATTCTTGAAACCTCCTTCAATCTAGCACTTGGGAGGCAGAGATGTCAGGATCAGAATAGCAAGTTTGAGGCCAGTCTTGGCTACAAGAAACCTTGTCTCAGAAACAAAGAAGCCCAAACCAAAAAGGGGTGGAGATCACAAATGGAAAAAAAATCTAAGAGGCCCTGGCCTAGTCCCTACCATGAGATACAATATATTATATATATATATATATATATATATAATATAATTTTTCTAGTATTCACATGAAAACAGTAAATGCAAATTAACTGTTGATAATGCTTTGATTTAATTCAGTATATCCAAATACTATCATTTAGCATTTATCATTTATCATTTAGCATCCAATACTATCAGTGTTTAGAAATTATACTATCATTTTAGCATTTGGTCAGTGTTTAGAAATTATTGATGATGTGTTAAATCTTCAAAAGGTGATGTGTGGCTTCTACTTCAGGCTCATCTTAACTCAGACAATCTATATGGCAGATGCTGGTAGCCTTATGTTCTTAGCATCAACAAAACAAATGTCCCAGATCTAGGTGAGAAGGCAAAGGAAAACTGCAAAAAGACATCTAATGCACTTACCAAAGGTCACAGTTGACTATGAAGAAGACAAAGCAGGGATTTTTTTTTTTTTTGCAGATTTTTTATTTGAATTAGAAACAAGATTGTTTTACATGACAATTCCAGTTCCCTTCTCCCTCTCATCCTTCCCTACCCCCCCTCCCCAACTAAAATCTTACCTATCCTTTCTGCTCCCCCTAATGGTGAGGGCTTCCATAGGGTGTCATCAGAGCATCAGAGTCTATTGTATCTTTTGGGATAGGGCCTAGCCCCTCCCCCCCCACCCGCCGTGTGTCTTGGCTCAGGGAGTATTCCTCTATGTGGAATGGGCTCCCAAAGTCCACACCTATGCTAGGGATAAGTACTGAACTACTACAGGAAGTTCCATAGATTTCTGAGGTTTCCTCACTGAAACCCATGTTCCTGGGGTCTGGATCAGTCCCATGCTGGTATCCCAGCTATCAGTCTGGGGAGCAAGCGATCCCTGATGTTCAGGTAAGCTGTTTCTGTGGGTTTCACCAGCCTAGTCTGAACCCCTTTGCTCATCACTCATCCTTCTCTATAACTGGATTCCAGTTCAGTTCAGTGATTAGTTGTTGGTGTCTGCTTTTACTTCCACCAGCTGCTGGATGAGGGCTATCGGGTGGCAAATAAGTCAGTCATCAATCTCATTATCAGGGGAGGGCATTTAAGGTAGCCTCTCCTCTGTTGCTTAGATTGTTAGCTGGTGTCATCTTTGTAGCTCTCCAGACATTTCTCTAGTGCCTGATTTCTCTGTAAACCTAAAATGTCTCCGTCTATTATGATATCTCCATTCTTGTTATCTTCTATTCTTCCCCTGACTCAACCTTTCTGCTCCCTCATGACCTCTGCATCCCTCCTCTTCTCCCCTTCTCATTCTCCTAGCTGCCCCCCCTTCCAGGGCTCTCAATTTGCTCAGGGGATCTTGACCCTTTCCCCTTCTCTGTGGGACCATGTGTGTCTCTCTTAGGGTCCTCCTTGTTTACTAGCTTCTCTGGCAGTGTATATTGTAGGCTGGTAATCCCTTACTCTATGTCTAAAATCCACATATGAGTGAGTACATACCATGTTTGTCTTTTTTTGACTGGGTTACCTCGTTCAGAATGGTTTCTTCTAGTTCAATCAATTTTCCTGCAAATTTCAAGATTCCATTGTTTTTTCTTCTGAGTAGTACTCCATTGTGTAAATGTACCACATTTTCTCTATCCATTCTTTGGTTGAGGGGTATCTAGGCTGCTTCCAGTTTCTGGCTATTACAAATAGTGCTGCTATGAACATCATTTAACAGATGTCCTTGTTGTATGAATGTGCTTCTTTTGGGTGTATGCCTAAGAGTGGAATTGCTGGATCTTGTGGTAAACTGATTCCCATTTTCTTGAGGAGTCACCATACTGATTTCCAAAGTGGCTGTACAAGTTGGCACTCCCACCAGCAGTGGAGAAGTGTTCCCCTTTCTCCACATCCTCTCCAGCATAAACTGTCATTGGTGTTTTTGATTTTGGCCATTCTGACAGGAGTAAGATGGTATCTCAGAGTTGTTTTGACTTGCATTTCCCTGATGGCTAAGGATGTTGAACACTTTCTTATGCGTCTTTCAGCCATTTTAGATTCCTATATTGAGAACTGTCTATTTAGTTCCCTACCCACTTTTAATTGGATTGTTTGGTGTTTTGGAGACTAGCTTCTTGAGTTCAAAGCAGGGATGGTTAAGAGAATCTATCTGAAAGGTGGCATGTGAGCTGAGACCTGACATAGATACTTTTAGAGTGGAGATGGACAGAAAGACAGCACTGTAGAGGCCTGTGATGGGGAGAGTGTAGCCTGTGGGCCCAGCAGCTACAATTGGAGCAGAGAGAGCTGAGGCAGGAACATGGCATGGGCTGGAGAGTGCAGCGAGGGCCCCTACACAAAGAATCCTCCATGGCACAATTAGCCTTAACATTGTTTTCTCCTCTGTGGGACACTTAACAAGGGCCCATGACATCTGGTTTAAGGGTTTAAGTCCCTCACTGTGTCCCCCACTGACCCTCCTCTTAGGGAATCCATCAAGGAGGCTACTGTAGCTGTGCAGGTGGGAGATGAAGACAACTTGGGATGGGGCAGACAAAGAGGCTGCAAAGAAGGAGAGGTACTCACTGTGTGTGAATACCTAAGGGTATGGCTGACAGGATATGCAGACAGAGGTGGGTAGGGAAGGAAGGGACTCCTAGGTTCCCTGGCTTGAAAAATCATCTCTACCACAGAAAGAAAAACATCAATAATTCAACATGAGGTTATTGGATGTCAAGTTACAGGTGGAAAATTACACCAAAGATATGCTGATGTTGACTTGAGTCTCCCAGAAGGCCGGTAAAGAAATGCTGATAAGTGGACTGTGGAGGTGTGCATTTATAATTATAGCACTCAGAAGATAGATGCAGGAAAATCAGGAGTTCAAATCCCGCCTTGGCTACCTTGAAAACTTGAGCCAGCCTAGACTATATGAAATCTTGTCTCAAATATACACATACTGGAGTGGGGGTGGGGGATGATAAAAAAAATCCCAGAGACAAGGTCCCATATCAGAGTCCTAGGTGGGAGAGGCAATTTTCTCAGGTTATTTCCTCATTAAAGGGACAGCCTCAGTAGCCCTTTGTGTCCTTGTTTGGTAGTTAGAGGGAATGATCAAGTCTCTCTCTCTCTCTCTCTCTCTCTCTCTCTCTCTCTCTCTCACACACACACACACACACACACACACACACACACACACCTCTGCTGTGGTGAAAGCCCTGAGGAGAAAAAAGGACGTTATTAGACATCACACATTTAATAGCTATGAACTATTTGCTCTGTAAGTGAGAGCTATTGAAAAGCTCAGCTTTTAAAAATGAATCATGAAGTGACTGTTTTACAAAAATTCTGCTAAAACACACATTTCCCTGGAAATCAATCCATGGCTCACCATGGTAAGCAAAATGATAACTTTCAAAGATGTCCACATGCTAATTGCTGTCAACTCTGAGCATGCTGTTTTATACAGGAAAGGGGCGGGGTAAGACTGGAGGTGGATTAAATTCATTAATCAACTGGCATGAGGTGGAATGATACCGGTGTGGCCAGTGAAATCCCCAGTAGAGTGTCCTCCCAGTGACAGGGAGGCAGAGCAGTAGGGTTATAGGGATGTAATGACAGAAGCAGAGGGCACAAGGGGATCTGGTTTTGAAGGTGGAGGGGATCTGTGGTGAGGAAACTGTATTTCTGAGCTAGTTTTTCACATCAAGTTGTCAATAGAGCATCTATCTCTAGGCTGGCAAGATTCCTTGAAAAGATTCGAAACACACTTAAAACACAGCCAGTGTTTTGGGAAATGTATAACTGAGCTTAGGAGGTGGCTAAAGGGGGAGGGAGAGTCTCTCCTCAAATAAGAATGGGAGGAACCCAGGTGTGTCATTAACTACTCGTTTTATCAGGGTGGAGACTGTTCATCTCATAAACAAGCACTTCAGGAGTCGATGGTGAAAATTTTAAGGCAACAGAATTATTTTTTTTTATAGCTACCAGAAAGAACTCAGCTGTGTGGACACCTAAATTCATCCACTGAGACCCATTCCAGACTTCTTCCCAGAACCTTAAGATAACACAGTCATGATATTTTTTTTTCAGATTTTTAAAATTTGAATTAGAAACAAGAGTGTTTTACATGACAATCCCAGTTCCCTTCTCCCTCCCATCCTCCCCTGCCACCCCCACCCAACTAAAACCCTATCTATCACATATCCTTTCTGCTCCCCCTGGATGGTGAGGCCTTCCATAGGGTGTCATCAGAGTCTATCATATCCTTTGGGATAGGGCCTAGGCCCACCCCTGTGTGTCTTGACTCAGGGAGTATTCCTGTGTGAAATGGGCTCCCAAAGTCCACACCTATGCTAGGGATAAGTACTGAACTACTACAGGAGGTCCTGTAGATTTCTGAGGTTTCCTCAATGAAACCCATGTTCCTGGGGTCTGGATCAGTCCCATGCTGGTATCCCAGCTATCAGTCTGGGGAGCAAGAGATCCCTGATGTTCAGGTAAGCTGTTTCTGTGGGTTTCACCAGCTTGGTCTGGACCCCTTTGCTCATCACTCGTCCTTCTCTGTAACTGGATTTCAGTTCAGTTCAGTGATAAGTTGTGGGTGTCTGCTTCTACTTCCACCAGCTGCTGGATGAGGGCTATCGGATGGCATATAAGTCAGTCATCAATCTCATTATCAGGGAGGGCATTTAAGGTAGCCTCTCCTCTGTTGCTTAGATTGTTAGCTGGTGTCATCTTTGTAGATCTCCAGACATTTCTCTAGTGCCTGATTTCTCTGTAAACCTAAAATGTCTCCCTCTATTATGGTATCTCCATTCTTGTTATCTTCTATTCTTCCCCTGACTCAACCTTTCTGCTCCCTCATGTCCTTTGTATCCCTACAGGCATGATATTTTTAAGTCACAGAGTTTGTGGGAGTTACTAATGACAATCAGAAACTCTCTGTTATCCTTAAGAGAAACCATCTCACAATCTGGTGGCAGCCACTGTGCTCTTGAGTAAGTTGCTTAAAGTCTGTGATCCTCACCCTTATCATCTATAAGCTGGAGGGAGGGAGGAAAAGACCCTACAGGTTTGTAGTGTGACTAAAGTACACAGGGGAGACCTGGCATGCAGGATATTGTTATTACCTTTGTCACGGAGCCATCAGCAGGTGTAGGTGTTAGAGCAAGTATTTTCCATACACTTCTCTGAATAAATAGGCCACACCTCCTTGCTATCTCACTTCCCCTGCAAAGGTGCAATGCTGGAGCTGACAGGCAACACTGGCTGGGACCCTGCATTTGAGAGTGTTCACTAATCTTCAAGAGGACCCAGGTTTGGTTCCCAGCACCCACATGGCAGCTCACAGCCATTTGTAACTCTAGTTTCAGGAAATCCAATGCCTTCTTCTGGACTTGAAGGTTCCCTGCATTCACATAGGCACACACCCCTACCACAGACGTGAATAATTAAAAATAAACAAGTTAAAAAAATAATCCAGCATGGGCTTTGGTGGAGGTCTAAATTGGAGTGCTGGTCAGTCCTGGACTTCACAAGGTAGATTTCGTGATTACCTGGTGAACAACACAGGCCATGTAATGCAGCTTCACACAGAGCTTGGAAGTGCAAAAGCATCAGACACTCTTGCTTTGGAAATCTTCCGGACAGTAGCAGCCTCGGTCAATCTACAGATGACAAATCCCTTGAATGGCCTTGACCTTGGGTATGCACAGGATCCAGGGCATGAAGTCATGAGGCTGCAGTGGTTTCTTCCTGGTTTTGGTTATCTTGGGAGCCCGGATGGAAGCTGCTTTCATTTTGCACATCCGATGTATTTAAAATCCTAATGTATAATTGTCTTTATTTACATTCCTCAGATGGTTTGCTGTTAGTTTCGATTTTTTCTCTCCTTCCTTTTTCTATCCCTTCTCCCTCCCTTCCCTGCTCTCTTCTATCTCTGTCCCCGCCTCTCTGTCTTTTTTTTTTCCAGACAAGTTCTCACCAGGTAGCCCTAGATGCCCTGGAACTCAATACATAGCCAGGCTGTTCTCAAACTTGCAACAATCCCCTTGTCTCTACTCCTCAAATGCTAGGATCCCAGGTGTGTGCTCCTATCCCCTGTTCGTTTGAGTTTCTTCTGCAGAAAATCCCCTGTCTGTGATGTGTAATATTGTCTGCTTAGAACCACTTGGGAGACACATGCTCTTTTTGCTTTCTAGATGCTTATGGGAGGAGTTAGTGAGGATTTAGAGGAATTTTTCCAGAATCCAGTAATAGATGGTTAAAGAAGTCTTGAGATAAAGTGCAAGTTAAGGTTAGGACAGAGGAGGAGAAAGTGCCCTCAGTAAGGGTGGATTTCAGAGTGTGAGGATGGGAAATGAAGGTCAAAACACCAACTGGAACCAGGTTGGAGACTGCATCTGAGGAACAGGGCCACGGAGTGAGTGGAATGAGCTTGGGAAGACTACCCAGGGGTAGGGAGATGATGGAATGTGTGTTCCAAGTGCTCAGGCAGAGACTGACTTGAGATGGACAGTAATGTGAAGTGGGCATTAGAGCATGACCCCGCAGCAGGCATGATGGTTAGCTCTAGCATACAAGTGGCACTTAAGAACTATGATTATAGCCTGGCTAGTAACTTACACCTTTGATCCCAGTCCTTAGGAGGTGGAGGCAGAGACAGGCAGACCTCTGAGTTTGGAGCCAGCCTGGCAACAAAGTGCATTCTAGGACAGCCAGCACTACACATTGAGACCCTGTCTTTAAAAGAAAAAAATTATTTTCTGTTTGGGATATTTCTCAGTTGTAGAGTGCTTATACAGGAGGCCCTAGACTCAATCCTTAGTGCCACACACACAAATAATAATAATAATAATAATAATAATAATAATAATAATATACATAGCTCATTTTTTGTTTTTGAGGCTGAGTTTTATGTTACCCTGGCTGACTTTAAACTCACTTTCTAACCAAGATTGCCTTTGAATCCTCCTGACTTTGCTTCCCAAGCAAATGCCCCTGTGTCTGGGTGCTTAAGAGTTAGAGATAGTGAGTTCGAGGCCAACCGGGTCTACAAAGTGAGTTTCAGGGCAGCTAGGGCTGTTACACAGAGAAATTCTGTCTTGAAAACGGGGGTGGGGTGTGTGTGGGGGAGACAGAGAGACAGACAGAGAGACAGAGCGTCAGATGTAGAGATGTCTCGGAGTTCAAGGTCATCTTTGGTTATGAAGTGAGTTTGAGGCTAGCCTGGGTAACGTGAGACCCTGTTTCAAACAACAACAATAAAAAAAAAAAAAAACGTTTTGGGGAGACCAAATAATCAAAATAATCAGGTTACCTGGTGAGGAAACTTCTTTCAGTAAGATCAAAGGACTGCATTTTCTTAAACGTGACCATTTTTCAAATGCAGTACTTTTAGATCGAGGGGAGTGTAGCTGGACAGCTGGACAGTAAGTGCGGCAGGCAGGCGGCCAGCCTCTTTCAAAGTGTATGCTATGCAGAGAAGTGGCGAAAGAGCCAAAGGCTAGGCATCACTTCCAGAACCCAGGTGCGAGGAGGGCCTCCACTGTTTGAAGGCGTGGCCTGATATCATCCAATCAGAGTGGCGAATATGGACAACTCCTTTCGTTGCCGAGGGAACGAGACGCACTCGCTCTCGCGGGCGCCGGTGGCGGTTTGGTTTGGGCCCATGCCATGTCGCGACAGAAGGTAGGAGTGACACCAATTCTATGCTTTTGATGCCTTTAGGGGAAGGGAAACCGCGGAGGGATTCAGAACGGGAACGTTGGGTGCAGTTATTAGAGAAAAAAAAAGAATACGCTCGTCTCTCTAAGGACTACAAGTCCCTACATGCCGTGCACCACACGAACTGTGGCGCATGCTCCGCGAGACTGGCTTGCTGGCGGGAAATTTATCTGGAATCTAAACTCCACGATTTCTGTGGCCCCTAGATACTTTTCTCACTTAAAGAAACCTTTAGAGATTCTTTCATCCTCCGTTTGTCTGTCTGTCCGTCAGTGCGTCCATCCATCCATCCAAAAAAAAAAATCTCCGTTAGTGGCTTTTCCAATCCCTTTGCTGATCCTCAAATCAGACAAGCTCTGGCGCTCTAGGAACCGACAGGCCAACTCTGATTTTAAGACCAAGAAAAATGAGATCTCAAGAAGGGAAATGAGGGGCCCTAGAATCCAACCTGGCCCCAACCTGCTTCTTACCTCTTGTTTCAACTTCTTGGAATGCCACCTCTGTTTCTTTTCTTCAGAATGGAAAGTGGGTCTGCCTACCAGCAGAGTGCGTCAATTTACTCCTCTCACCAGGGTTCATTATCCCGTCTAACGTTTGTTTAGCATCCGTCTTTCCTTCTAGACTCCATGATCGACTTGTTCTCTGTATCCCTGTACTCCAGCGCCAAGCAGAGGCCGTGCACAGCCATCACCATTGGGTGACTGCTGTTGGTCAAGTTAGAGAAACTGAGGAGCTACTCTAACGCTCCTGTTTTTTGTTTCCTATATCCAATAAAGTCTCCTCTTTGAACTCTGTGGGTTTATAATGAATTTATTCCTTCCACCCCCACTAGCACTACGCTAAGCCATCACGATTCACTTCTTAAAGTAACACTCTTAACACACAAGTTGGGAGACATCTCACTATTAAAATGTTATTAACAAAGCAAAACAAAGGTCTACTGCAGTAGCCCTTTCCATATAGCCTGTTTTCCTTTGATGCTGAAATTATGAAGGCAGCACCATCTTGTTCTGACTTCATTTTGTGTTTGCCTAGACAGTTCTCAGGCCCTCTAACCCCCGTCATGTCTGCTTTGGCAGCACATTTGAGATTTCCATGTCCTTGACCATGGTTTAGTGGTATTAATCAACATAATTAAAGTAAACTAAAATAACTAGAAGCTATATAAGTCAAAAATAATTGGCATGTTATGTCTAAAATAACGACTATGCTCTTCCAGGAATGAATGTTTCAAGGTTACTTTGACCCTCATCTAACTTTGATGTGAATTATATCTTTGTAGTTTTTGCCTTTAAAATCTCTGTACCATGGATCTTGTGCAGAAAGAGTCCCAAGCTCTTTCTTGGTCTTGCTACTAATAAAAAAAAAAGGACTTAAAACTTTTAACTGGCTTAATCAGAGTAGATGTCAATAACTATCCTGCATGGATCATTTTAATACTAGCTAGCAGAAAGTGGTCTCAAGCAAAGCAAAAGAAAAGTTTATTGGCAAACATTATCTATGATGGAGGAGGAGGTTCCAGAGCTGGGAAGACGGTCAACTCCTAAGGGGGCTCGGGTTTTTATTTGAGCTTAATATATTCCACCTGGTGATTTCCCCTACACTCCCTCTGTATCAGTGTAAAGGCGTCTATGTGGCCTTTCTACATCAGGACTAGGTCTCTTTGTTCATGATCACAAAAATAACTATAGTAAGACCCTGTCTTGGCCAGTGAGCACAGAAGCAACTGTAATAGGATTCCTTGCCCCAGCGGACCAGGACAGAAATGCTTGTTGGTTGGCTGGGATAAGAGTTGGCTCCCCAACCGCCTCTGCCCTTTGAGGTGTAATGAGGGCAGAGAGATCCACTGCATGTAAGAAGAAATATTTTCAGAAATGTGTGTGTGTGTGTGTGTGTGTGTGTGTGTGTGTGTGTGTGTGTGTGATTACTGTCATTACTGTCACACACACACACACACACACACACACACTGGGGGAAGTTGGTGGTAGATTAGAAATTCATAAAGTTCTTTTAAAGGGGAGAGAAAGAAATCTCCCTGTACCATTGTTTCTTCTTGTCTCTTGGGGTAGAGGTAGATTGCACTGCAAATAGACTGGGGTCAATAATTGGAACTGATGGTTCTTCCTGAATCTCTGACCCTTCAGAGGGTCCTACCCCTGGCAAAGGTATTCATTAGAATAGATGTACCTTTGATCAGTGAGGACCACCTAGCTATCACCCTCAGCAGAGACCCTAGGTGTGCCTTTGTGGCATTGGAAATAGTCTCCAAGCTTCTGGGTTGCTGGACACAGAGAGGGACTGGGAGAGTGGTGTACCTGGGGACTTCATGTAGCTCCACAAGCCTTGCATGTTTCTCCTTCTGCTTGTTTGTCACTTGTGTACGTTGTCATATACAAATGATGTAGTAGTTCTGATAAACTATCTGCTATTTCAAAAAGAACAGGAAAGCAATCTCTTCTGAGAACCTGTGACCTTGGATGGGTCCCCATGACCTCTGGGAAAGGCTAAGCAAGGACACTGGCATTGCATTTACAGTTCATGCCCAGTAGACAGCTTTCTGTGAAATGGTGAGGACCTGAATTAGAGTGCCTGGAACAAGGATGAAGCTAGGCATGGCAGTGCTTCTATGGGAAGATGGGAAGCGGGGGCAGGAGAATCTCCGGGAGCCTGAAGGCCAGCTTGCCCAGCATACAGGGCTACAAACAACAACAAGATGGAAGGCAAAGACTGATACTCAGGGTTGCTTTCTGACCTCTACATATGCAGCAAGGCCACGCACTCTTACATGGAATAATGCATGCATGCATCTCACACACTCACTGTGTGTGTATTTGACACACACAGTTCTTGTGGTGTCAGGCAGAAGTAAATGCCAAACATCTCGGAAGAACTAGAACTTGATGGCCGTGATGGGTAACAAAATAATTATCAGCGAAAGATGTTCTCAGTGAATTTCATAGCATTTCCATAGTGACATAAAAAAGATGCCTTAAGTCAAAAAGATTAAATGAAATACTTGTCCTTGAAAAACTAGGAAATAGCAGGAAATTTACCCCTTTTTGGTACAGGACAATTGTAAGAACCTATAGTAACATCGTTCTTTAAAAACAAATTTTTATTACATTTTTTAAATTTAAGTGAGTGTTCATATGTGCTCCATAGCCCATGTGTGGTGGTCAGAGGACAAGTTGCTGGAGTCCATTCTTTCTTTCTACCATGTGAGTCTCCATATTGAACTCAGATAGTGAGGCTTGGTTGTAAGCACCTTTACCCACTGAGCCATCTTGCTGGCCTCAGCAATACCATCTTTAAAAGTTGAAACAGGAAATGTCCCTTAGGGCCATAGGTAAGTTAAGGATGCTTGCACCAAAAACTTACAGGCATTATGGTAGGGTTTACTCACTGCAACAAAAATAAAAGACACATATGGAAAAGGAGGGAGTAAATTTGCTTTATTCATGGGTAACATGTATATATAGATATAGAAAATATGAGGGAATCTATAAGCAACTTCCATTTCTAGTCAGCAAGGGTGCAGACTATAGGTACTATACATTAGTTTTGCTTCTGTTTGTGTCTGTTTCCAGTCATTACTGTAACAAGCTACCACAAATATATTGGCTTAGAAAGCTTGTTATATAACAGGCCGTGGTCAGAAGTGTGAAGTGAGGTGTTAGGTGAAGACACAATGGAAAGCTGTATTCCTAGGCCCGCCTATTCTTGCCTGTTCTGGTATCTAATGGCTGCCCTCGCTCATTGGCTTCTGGTCTCCCTTTGCTGTCAAAGCCCATCTTCCTCACATTCATCGTTCTGACACTCCTGCCTCCTTCATCTACAGTTCAGATCATTGCGATTACGTCAGATCTATTCAGATAGCTAGAATGATCTCTCTATTGTAAGGTCGCTGGAGTAGCCACTTAATTCCAGCGGATCCTTAATTTCCTTTAGCTTGTAATGTAACATATTTATAGGCTCTAGGGATTTGGATATGGATACCTTTGGGATGGTATTTTTCTGCCTATCACAAGTTAGAATCATCAGGACCTGGATTTGATTCCCAGTACACACACACACACACACACACACACAGAGAGAGAGAGAGAGAGAGAGAGAGAGAGAGAGAGAGAGAGAGAGAGAGTAGGTGTGGTATCCTGCACTTGTAATCCCAGCACTAGAGAGGTGAAGTCAGGAGGATCCCCGGGGCTTACTGGCTACTCAGTCTAGCTGACTCAGTGAGTTCTAGGTTCTGTGAAAGATGCTGCCTCAAAAATAAGATGGAGACTGATTGAGAAAGACACCCAACCTTGACTGACCTCTTGTAGCACGAAAAATAAAAGACCCAGAGACAGATATTGGAGTTCAAGCTTCAAGTTGAAGATCAGAAAAGCAAAGCAGCCAGCCACTAGCCCTTAACTCTACCTTAGACTGAAAGGCAATCCGGGCTCCACCAAACCTCAGACTGAAATCCCAGACTGCTATGTTCTCCTTAATATGGTTAAAGACTCCAGTCAATGCCTTCCTATCCTCAATGTGGCCAGCCCCAATGAATGCCAGCTCTGAGACCCTCTTCCTGTCTTAAATACCTCTCATGAGTCCTGGAATTAAAGGCATGTGAACCCAAGTACTAAAATCATCTTTGTGTGAGCTGTTTCTTTTTAGGATTGGATCAATTTTGTGTAGCTCAATATGGCCTTGAACTAACAGAGATTCGTCTACCTCTTAATTCTGAGTCCTGGGATTAAAGGTGTGTGCCTGGCTTCTATGGCTAACTAGCATGGTTGCTTTGGTATTTTGATCTCCAGTAGCTTTAATAAATCATAAACAATATATCATCACAACCTCTGTCTTAGTTAGGGTTTCTATTGCTGTGAAGAGACACCATGGCCATGGAAGCAACTCTTATAAAGGAAAAGCAATTAATTGGAGTGGGTGGCTTACATTTTCTGAGGTTTAGTCCATAATCATTATGGCAGGACATGGAGGTGTGCAGGAAGACATGGTGTTGGCTACATCTTGATCAGAAGGCAACGGGAAGTGGACTGAGATACTGGGCATGGCTTGAGCATATATGAGATCTCAAAGCCCACCTCCACAGTGACATACTTCCTCCACAAGGCCATTCCTACTCCAACAAAGCCACACCTCCCAAAAGTACCACTCCCTATGAGTTTATGGGGGGCAATTACATTCAAACTACCACATTCTATTCCCTGACCACCATAAGCTTGTAACAATACCATAATGCAAAATAGATTTAGTTTAATTTCAAAAGTCCCCAAAGACTATCACAGTGTTAACAATGTTTATTTTATTTTTATTTTTTATTAGAAACAAGATTCTTTTACATGTCAATCCCAGTTCCCTCTCCCTCTCCTCCTTCCCTGCCCTCCACCCCCCATCCCAACCCCTTTCTGCTCCCCAGGGAGGGTGAGGCCTTCCATGGGGATCTTGAAAGTCTGTCATATCATTTGGTGCAGGACCTAGACCCTCTCCCATGTGTCTAGGCTGAGAGAGAATCTCTCTATGTGGAGAGGGCTCCCAAAGTCCATTTGTATACTAGGGATAAATACTGACCCACTACCAGAGGCCCCATAGATTGCCCAGACCTCCAAACTGACATCCTTGCTCAGGGGGTCTGGAACAGTCCTATGCTGGTTTCCCAGCTATCAGTCTGGGGTCCATAATCCCCCCTCTTTGTTCAGGTCAGCTGTTTCTGTGGGTTTCTCCAGTCTGGTCCTGACCCCTTTGCTCACCACTCTTTCCTCTCTGCAACTGGATTCCAGAGTTCAGCTTAGTGTTTAGCTGTGGGTGTCTTCCTCTGTTTCCATCAGCTACTGGATGAAGGCTCTAGGATGGCATATAAGATAGTCATCAATCTCATTCTTGGAGAAGGGCATTTAAGGTAGCCTCTCAACCACTGCTTAGATTGTTAGTTGGGGTCAAGCTCATAGATCTGTGGACATTTCCCTAGTGCCCAAATTCTCTTTAAACCTATAATGGCTCCCTCTATTGTGGTATCTCTTTTCTTGCTCTCCTCAATTCTTCCCCTGACTTGATTCCTGTTCCCTCCAGTCCTCCTCTTCCCTCCTCTTCTCCCCCCTCTTTCTTCTAGCTCTCTCTCCCCTCCCCCCACACTCCCAATTAGCTCAGGAGATCTTGTCCCTTTCTCCTTCTCCAGGGAACCATGTATGTCTCTCTCTTAGAGTCCTCCTTGTTTCCTAGCTTCTCTGGCAGTGTGGATTGTAGGCTGGTAATCCTTTGCTCCATGTCTAAAATCCATATATGAGTGAGTACATAACATGTTTGTCTTTTTGTGAGTGGGTTACCTCACTCAGGATGGTTTCTTCTAGTTCCATCCATTTGCCTGCGAATTTCAAGATTCCATTGTTTCCCCCCCCCACTGAGTAGTACTCCATTGTGTAAATGTACCACAATTCTCCATCCATTCTTCAGTTGAGGGGCATCTAGGTTGCTTCCAGGTTCTGGATATTACAAATAATGCTGCTATGAACATGGTTGAGCAGATGTCCTTGTTGTATGAATGTGCTTCTTTTGGGTATACGCCTAAGAGTGGAATTGCTGGATCTTGTGGTAGACTCATTCCCATTTTCCTGAGGAACCAGCATACTGATTTACAAAGTGGCTGCATGAGTTGGCACTCCTACCAGCAGTGGAGGAGTGTTCCTCTTTCTCCACATCCTCTCCAGCATAAGCTAGCATTGGTGTTTTTGATTTTAGCCATTCTGACAGGAGTAAGATGATATCTCAGAGTTGTTTTGATTTGCATTTTCCTGATGGCTAAGGATGTGTATAGAAGAAGGTGAAGAAACCCACCTTTAACAATGTTTTAAAGTCCAGAGTTCAAGCTCTTTTCTGAGATTCATTCAATCTCTAACTGTAATTCTCTATAATATCAGAATCAAAAAACAGATCACATACTTCCAACAAATAATGACACAGAATATACCTTACCATTCCAAAATGTTGGACAGGGATCATAGTCAGAAAATACTGGACCAAAGCAAGACTGAAAGCCAGTTGGACAAACTCCAAACTCTGTATTCTACAACAGACATCCATGTCTCTAGAGTTTGGGGAGCAAGCCCCAGCTGATGAGTCACCAGGGACCTCTGTCCTATTACCCCAAGGAACTGACTTATCCCCACAATGTAATTGAGAGTGGAAGAAACCCCCTACTACAAAAGAGAACTATCTCTTGTGAGGCACTTGATGTGGCCACATGATGTGGCCATGTAAGACATGTGCAGACAGTTCAGTTAAGCTGTGTGAACAGACTATCCACCCATGGAAACAATGTGATAATGGGTGCATAGACACTACATCTGTGTTACTGTGTTAAAGGGCAATAGAAAAGTCCATCCATCCTGAGGTTGTCATCCTGAACAGGGCCAGTTTTTTCCCTATTCATGCATGCCTCAGAGAGCAATCCAACCAGGACTGGGGCCAACAGTCTTTTGGAACTTGATTGGAGCCAAACAACACCCTTACCCATAGAGGATTGAATAGATCTTTTGGGGTATAAGGAAATCACTCTGAGAAATAGGCATAGTCTGTTGTGGAATATTAGTTGAAGGTGTGTTACATTTCATTTACGCTGTGGAATATTTGTTTGATGATGCAAAGATGTATTGCATTCTTTTAAACAAATGCAACCATTTGTTTAACTCTATGATGCTGTGCTACTTTGCCTGCCTAAAACTCCTGATTGGTTTAATAAAGAGCTGACCATCCAATAGCTAGGAAGGAGAGGGATAGGCAAGGTTTCCAGGAAGAGAGAATAAATAGTAGAAGAAAGAAGGGGGAGAGAGAAAAGGAGAAGGAGAGGAAGACACCAGAAGCCAGCCACCCAGCCACACAGCCAGCAATGGAGTAAGAAATAAGAAAGACATATGGATTAGAGAATAGTAAAAGCTCAAAGGCAAAAGGTAAATGGGATAATTTAAATTAAGAAAAGTTGTATAGAATCAAGCCAAGCTAAGGTCAGGCATTCAAAAGTTAGAACAAGTCTCTGTGTATTTATTTGGGAGCTGGGTGGCAGGCCCCAAAGAGCAAAGATGAAAAAAACAAAAACAAAACAAAACAAAACAAAAACAACTCCAATAGTCCCTTCCTAGATCTTGTGTACAATTAACATCCAAAGTTAGAATGGAAGGTCCAGACTCGTCTCATGGAGCCAGAGGAGCTCTCAAGCTGGGCTTTGGGTTGGCATTTGAAGCACTGATGAGCAGACCTTTATATAGCAATCTTGCCTGTGGCACAATTCCCAGTGATGAAGAATTCATTTCTTGGTAAGCAGGTTAGTTCTGCCCTGATTTCTGGGCAGAGATGACGAGGGAGAACACAGCCAAGCTGGACGTTCATGCCTGAGGACCTACACCCCACTGAGTGTAGTGATTTGAGCAGCTCACTCACTGAACTAGGCTGAGCAGAGAAGGTAGGTGGGTGTGTAAAACCAATTACATCATTTTTCTTTTCTCTCTACAGAATCAAAGTTACAAGGCCCATGGATTGTCCAAAGGAAAAGAGCGGTGAGTGGTCTCATTCAATACATACCCACATGATTGGCCCTCCTTCCTGCCCTCTTTCCCTCCCCCACTTCTCTCTGCCCTTCCCCTACTCTTTCTGACTTTACCCTCCCCACATTTGTCCTTTTGAGTTAGGGTTCTCCATTTGTAGACCAGGCTGATCTTGAACTCACAATGGGATCACAGGTGAGCTCCATGACAACTGGCCGTCTCTCCATTATTTAGCTTATAATTATTATTGTAACCCTAGTAATCCTAGTAAACAGTTGTTTATTATGCAAAGTCAGGCCCTGGGTCACCCCACTACTCCCTGTGCTGTCATGAAATCCTTATCACCACCCTTGATGTAGATCCTGCTAACATGTTCACTGTACATATGGAGAAACCAAACACTCAGAAGAACCAAGTGCCTGTCTTGCTGGAAATCCTGCACTCATGAGGCAGGGCTGGTTGGACGTGGGAACTAGTCTTGTTAACCCTATGCTTGTAGTGTACACTGATCCCTCCTCTCTGGCACTCTGCATCCATAACAGCCTGGGCTCTGAGTTCAGCACCTACTAGTCTGCCCTAAGCACAACCCACCTGGACCAAGCTGGAGAGCAATACTCTTTACTGGAGACTTTTGGGGTGTGGAGGGGTTTGTACTGCACACATTGTAGCCAGCATTTGATTTTTACTGTTCACTGATGTTTCTGTGGCTCGTGTGGTGACTTCAGGCAGCTCTCTCGGGGCTCTTCCAGCCTCTCTTTCCATATGGTTGGTACCAACTCATCAATGCCAAGTCTCTCTCTCCCTTACATGCAGAGCTCCTTAACATGGCCCCAGGTCTTGACCCTGAACTTGTATCCCTACCCTAGTGAAGCCAAGAGAACTTCAGTCAACAGGACCCACCTGGCTGTTTGTACCAGGGCACCTGCCAATTAGAAACCTGTTTTGTTTGGCTACAAGCAACACAACAGCAAGTTACATTTATTTCCCTAGTAGGCTGAAGTGGCCACAGTGTGGCTGCAGAGGTTTGAGGCCAACCCTCTATGATTGTGTTGATCCCTCATGGGCACTCAGTAGCTGCAGCAGCTCCAGCCTTGGGGTCACAATTGAGTTGGGCGTGGTGGTTCACATCTGTTATCTCATGCCTACTGAAGCCTAGGCAGGAGGATTGAGAGTTAACATCTTCCTGGGCTACCTGAGGGCCTATCTCACAAAAAAACACAAAACAATAACAACCAAGACAGGAAGAGGTAGGGGGTGGGGTTCCAGGCACATCCCTCCAAAACTTTCCTAGAAGCTCAGCCTTCTTTGTGTTTTTATCTTATTGATCATAACCATGTCACAGGGCCATCCCTGACTGCTCAGGAGCTGGGGATATAAGTAACCTATTGGTTTCATTTCTCCCCTGCATCCTGATTTTGTCATATAAAATTACATTTTCATAAAACATAATAAAAATACAAAAATTGGCTGGGCATTGGTGGCTCACACCTTTAATCCCAGCACTCGGGAGGCAGAGGCAGGCATATCCCTGTGAGTTCAAGGCCAGCCTGGTATATAGAGCGAGTTCCAGGATAGCCTCCAAAGCAATATGAAAAAGCCCTGTCTTGGAAAACCAAAAGTAAAAAAAAAGCAAAAACAAAAATTGTGGTTTTAGTATTGATTAGTGGAGCTCTGAGCATGTGGAACTTTGTCCCAGGCTGTTCCATGGCAGAGCCTAGACGTGTGGCCCATCTGGTTCCCAGTGAAAGCCTTGGGTGTGTCCCCTAGAAGCACGCACACCCCAGATAATGACCCAGAGCAGGATATTTGGAAGGTGGTTCCAGGAAGCACCAGGAAGCGGGGAGAGCAGGTAACCAGGGGGAGGGAACTGGTGTTGCTGAGGCTAGTGGGCTCCATCTGTCCAGACGCTGGAAGCAGAGCTGGAGAGTGGCTCCAAGTCTGCTCTGGTAGGGGAAGAAGACTTTTTCCTCAAACTTCAGATTTGCTCTGGGTCCTAGTGACCCCTGGAGAAAAGTTCAGGGGCTGAGGGGAAGGCCCTCTCATTGCCATGCACAGAGTAGAGAATGCCTAGGGGATATGGGGAGGCAGCCAGTGCCACAGCAAATGTCAGCAGCCAGTCCCTGACAGAGGTCCTTGCACGTTTCTGAGAACACACCGGGAGCACACTTGGCCGAAGCACTGAATTCAGAGGTTTTGCATGTTCCGGTGCTGCCTCTGCCAGCACAATGGCTGCTTCCTCCCAGTGTTTAAGGACTTGCCAGTTTCATGTGTACAACACAATAGTGGGTGTTTTGTTTTGTTTTTGTTTAGTTGTTTGGTTGCCTTTTTGAGACAGGGTTTCTGTGTGTAACCCTGCTGTCCTGGAACTCACTCTGTAGACCAGTCTGGCCTTGAACTCACAGACATCCACCTGCCTCTGCTTCCCTAGCACTGGGATGAAAGGGCATGAGCCACCACCACTATTGCCACCACCACCCACTTCCAGGCTTGCTGGTGGTTTTAATAGCTGCATTCCTGCCCATTTACCCTCCTATCAACACCATATGGTAACTATCATTCCTTCCTACCTTCATGTGAACACTTGCATCAGATTAGTGAGAATATTAAGTTTCAAGAACTTTCATTTTATTGATTCAGTCGATTGTTTTCAGTGGTGTTGATTGGTAATTGTGTCATTGAACATCAACCCAGAGTTGGAGGGACAACCTCAGGCCTCCATCTCGGGAAGTTCAGGCTCCCCAACCCTTGGCCTCCTATGACATGAGACATGGGAACTCCTTACTGCCTGAGGCAGATGAAAGCCTCTGCCTTGCATTCCTCCTTCTCTGCACCATCCAGTAGAAAGCCAGTGTTGGGGTACATTGATGCAATGATGCATTGGTGAGAAGTGAGGACTCCCCCCTTGACCTTTGCTGGCCCCCGTGGAGGTGGACAACAGGTGTTCTCTTGATGGCTCACCACAATAGAGCCGTTGTTAGATATTCCGCTGTGGAAGGCTGTTCTGTCTTGGGCTTCCCTAGGCTGGAGAAAGCAGGCTGCTTTTAAAGGTTGTTTAGGGTCGCTGGCCATCAGCATTTCTGGATGCCCCTTGACTGGCTTTTTCATTTCCACATCAGAGATGTAGAGAAGCAGAAAGAAAACTGGGAAAGTCACTAGTGCCATCCCTTTGGTCCAAGGTCTCTAGGTAGCCGCCTGTTTACCATTTGGTCTTCTTAGGTTTGTTTTCTACATGATGTCTTGGGTTTTTAGTTGCATTCGTAGGAGGACTAGGGAAAAGAACATCTGTTCCCTCTTCCCAGCTGAACGCCAGGGAAGGGGATCTGCAAACACTCACCATGTGATATAAGAATCAGTCAGCAT
Source organism: Cricetulus griseus (assembly GCF_003668045.3). Classification (NCBI taxonomy): domain Eukaryota; kingdom Metazoa; phylum Chordata; class Mammalia; order Rodentia; family Cricetidae; genus Cricetulus; species Cricetulus griseus. Next base: position 27,031,644 of record NC_048599.1, on the reverse strand, counting down.
ATGTGAGACAGCCAGACCTGTTCTAGCACATAGTAGGGACGGGAGGAATGTTTGCTTTTTGTTTTATCGTTTTATTTTTGTCTTTTGATAAGGTCTCCTGTAGCCTAGCCTGGCCTTAACCTATTTAGCCAAAGATGACCTTCAACTAATCCTCCTGCCTCCACCTCCCAAATTCTAGGATCACAATCAGGAACCACCATGCCTGGCTTACTATCTCTATTATTTACTTTGTGTGCATGGGTATTATGTCTGCATGCATGTTTGTGTACCCTATGCATGCCTGGCACCCACAGAGGCCAGAGAGGGCACTGGGATCCCCCCTGGGAATGGAGTTATAGATGGTTATGAGCTGCTGTGTGGGTGCTGGGAGTTGAACCTGGGTCCTCTGGAAAAGCAGTCAGTGATCTTAATCACTCAGCCATATCTTTCCAGCCATCATTATTATTGTTACTGTCATTTTGAGATAAAGTCTCACTTTGTGGTTCAGGCTATCCTGGAACTCACTCTGAAATCCAGGCGTCCTTGAACTTGTGGCATTCCTCCTGCCTCGGTCTTCTGCATCACAGGCAGGCACTATGGAGTTTGCTATTTTTCAATAGCTCAAAGATGCTAAGAGTCTTATTTTGGCTAGTCTAAATGTTGGCAGGCTATGGTATTGAGCACTGAGATGCAGCACTTCTGGCTGTGGCATCTGCCGGTAAAACCTAGCTTTTCTTCCTCCCCTTTGTCCCGATCCTTGGGGACATCCTAGGAAAGTCAAGGTCCTGAGCATGTCTTTTGCTGTCTTATGTTGCAGAGAGCAGAGAACGTTAATCCGTTTCAAGACCACACTCATGAACACTCTCATGGATGTCCTTCGCCACAGGCCCGGATGGGTGGAAGTGAAAGAGTAAGGCCCTCTCCTCCCTCCTCTCAGCTGTTCTTTCCTGGTCTCCCAGGTCCTGGGCTCATTTTGTCTTCCTTTCAGTAGCTCCTTGGTAGCTCCTGGAACTTGCCTAAAGCAACTTGCCAGCTTGACAAGACTGAGAATCATCTGTTGGGACAAGCCACTAGGCATGTTTGTGAGGGCATTTGTAGATTAGGTTAATCAAGGTGGGTTTTTAACAGTAGGCAGAACCATTGCATGGGCTGCGGGGGAGGGGGCAGTGTCCCAGGTTGAAATTAAAGAGGAGAAAGACAGTTGGGCACCAGCATTCACCCCTTTCTGCTTCCTGGCTGTGGGGGAATTGACCAGCATGCTCCTGCCGCTCTGATGGACTGTATCCCCTCCAACTCCTTCCTCCCTTATATTGCTTCTTGTTCTGTATTTTGGGCGTAGCAATAAGAAAACTAACACAGCATGCAAATGTCCCTGTAGGATTCCAGCCCAGTTCCGGGTGATTTCTGCCCAGTCAGTGTTTCATCACTCTCAGCAGAAACATGGAATGTGATCACATAGACCTGCTGGTCTGCTCACCAGGGATCGGCCTGGCCAAGGACTGCTCTTCCCCTGCCTCTTACTAATCTGTGGCCTAGAGTGAGTGACCTGACTGGCAGGCCTGCATTTATTCCTTTGTGTTAGACTCTGGGGACAGTGACACAGGCAATACGTAGCACGTGGCAGTAGGTGCAATTACCAAGGGCTGAGGCTGGAGCGTGCATCACAGAAACCCACAAGAGGCTGTGGCAGGTGGGAGTTCCTGACGTGAAAGTTCATAGACGGCAGAGTCCGCCCCCTCCACCCCTCCACCCCTCCACCCCCCACCTCCCCACGCTACCGCAATATGGAACACATCTCCTTCTGTCTTCCTATTCTGCTCTCCTCTGAGTGAAGCCTCATCTTCATGACTGAGGCAGAACTTGCCTTCCAATAGCAGTGGCGGGACGAGGCCAGATAAGTGAGATCACCCCTCACCGAGGCCCCGGCAGAATTCAGCCATTTAGTCTGGAGAATGTACACCACATGTTACCAGGTAAATGCAGAGAATTCCAGCTGGGTATGGCGGGGCACGCCTTTAATTTCAGCACTTGGAAGGCAGAGGCAGGCAGATCTCTGTGAGTTCAAGGCCAGCCCGGTCTATAAAATGAGTTTCAGGACAGCCAGGGCTATTACATAGAGGAACCCTGTCTCGGAAAAAATTTTTTTTTAAATTAGTATCCCAAATAGTAAGTTTCATGATGGTGTTGTCACACGTGTATGTCATTGTACTTGCTCATCTCCACATTGCTTCTCCTGTTCCTTCATCCTGCTGGCCCTCCTCCCTAAGTAGACCCTTTCTGCTTTCTTGACCTGTGGAGATGGGTAGTTTCTGGCAGTGCTGCTCCATCCCACAGGCCATTTATATCCTAGCCCATGTGATGTGCTTGGGATTTCCCCAGAGGCTCACTTGTTCCTACTTAAACACCAGCCTTTCGTATCACGTGGCAGTGATTACCAGTTTGTCTCAGTACGTATTATTTTCCCACTTAACATTCAATTAAAAGCCAGGATGTGGCTATTAAACTTTTTAAAAGTCATTTGGAGCTCATTGGAAATAAGGGGCCCACACACTCAGAGACATTCCCATACAGTGTTCTTGCAAAGGACAGATGAATTCCATGCCACCCCATACCCCTGAAGGCCAAGTTCCTATTTGTGATTGGCATCCAGGAGAAATGCCCATCCCCCAGCTGAGAGGAACTAAGACATAATCTAAGTCTTTAGCTGCTGGAAACTGTAACACCCAGAAGAACTTGTTAGCCACTGTTCCCCTTGCTCTATAGAAATTTCAGCCCTCAGCCTCTGGGACATTTGGCCAGCAGCTCCTGCATGCAGGTAAGGGTTTGCAGTGGCCACAGCAGAGTGGAAGTCAGCTTTGGTCATTTTGAGAACACATTGAGAACTTATTGTGCCATCTTCCAAAAAAGGTTCTCATGGCTTCTCCCTGTCCTTGTAGCCTGCAGCCACTGGGATGAAAGAGACAGTATAGGCCTTTGGGAAGTACAAAAGACCCTGACATTCTTCATGGTTTGGTCAGGGTCAGGACTGGTTGAGTTCATCACTTCAGGTAGCCACCTCTGTAGGGAGAGACCCTGGCTATCTGTATCGCTGACCACACCTGTTTGGACATGGTCTCTGGTACATAGAGGGGAAGGATAAAGAGCGAGGAGGAGATGTTCTCTCTCTCTCTCTCTCTCTCTCTCTCTCTCTCTCTCTCTCTCTCTCTTTCTCTCTCTCTCTCTCTCTGGTTCAGGCCAGGTCTTGGAGGCATGTGGGACTGGGCTTCTTGGTTATCAGCTACACGTTGGAGTTGTTCTCATTGTTTTCATTTATAATATACCATCGATAACCATATCTTGTGTACGGTGTGTTCCTTTTCAGCTGGTGTCAGGAGTGGGATTTACAGTTGTGTTCCTTTTCACACCTCCTCACTGCTGTCTGTTTTGAGTTCAGATCCCTGAAGGTGTTTTCCAAAACTGAGCCTACTTCGCCACAATAGGGGGAAAAAACAGCAGGGGTGGAGAGCATTGGTCAGGTTTCCATTGTTTTGGCAAAATATCTTCTAAGACAATCAACTTAAAAATGGGAAAGGATGCTAGGAGCAGTGGCACACACCTTTAATCCCAGCACTAGGAAGGTGGAGACAAGTGGATCTTTGTGAGTTCAAGGCCAGCCAAGGTTACATAGAGAGACCATTCCACTTTTTTTTAAAGTAAAAGTTTATTTGGCTCTGGAGGTCTTGGCTCATGATCAGTTGTCCTTTTCCTCTTAGGCCTATAGCAAGGCCCAACAACGTGGTGGGACCGCATGGTAGCCAGGAGGCAAAGCCAGAAGCCAGAGAGGCGCTAGAACTGGCCCAGTATCCCCTTCAAGGGTATGCTCCTCAGCATCCTTCTGGGCCACATTCCTTAAGGGCTCCCCTACCTCCCAGTATTGCTACAGGCTGATGGTTAAGCTTCCAACACCCCAATCTTTGGGGGACGATAAAATCCAAAGTAAAGCAGCAGGGCAGGGGCAGAGAGGGTAGATTTATTGTTCTACCACCCAACAATGCAGCCTGCAGAAGCAGCAGTGACTGCCCAATGGACGGGCTGTAGGATGTTCAAGCAGGGAGCATCCTACACCTCAGAAATGGAGCAGGTGTGACCAGTCTGTTGAGAAGTACTAGAAGGCACTCTGGGCTCGGGGTGGCTATATCTACTGGTGCCTCAGAGAAGCCAGGTGCTATGGCCAACACACACACACATACACACACACACACACACACACACACACACACACACACACACACACACACCCCTGTTCCACCTGCTCATGTTGTGTGCTGGGAGAACCTGGCAATGCCTCAGTCCCCAGGTCTAATCCTTGTCTTCCCCACTGCAGTGAAGGTGAGTGGGATTTCTACTGGTGTGACGTCAGCTGGCTTCGTGAGAACTTTGACCACACCTACATGGATGAGCACGTGCGGATCAGCCACTTCCGGAACCACTACGAGGTGAGTGTCAGCTTTCAGGCCTGACAAGTGAGAATGGTTCTAGACCAGCAGGCTGGCTATTGGAGTCCTTTTGACTATTCCTGCTACTCTGAGGGTGAAAGCAGAGGCTGGGATCAAGAGGTGGACAAGGGGCCAGCAAGATGACACAGCAGATAAAGGCTTTTATGGCCAAGTCTGAGGACGTGAGTTCAGTCCCTAAGAGTAGTAGGAGCGACTGATACCCAGAAGTTGCTCTTTGACCTCTGATACTAGTGGGTTCTATCAGTTAAATACTGACAATACTGGAAAAGGGCTCAAAACAAAAGGAAAGCTTATTGGCAAGTGTTATAACTCTCTAGACAAAAACAAAAAACAAAAACAAAAAAATCTTCTCTAGACAGAGAGGGGCCCAGAGCTGGGTACCGCTGACTCTAAGGAAGCCTGGGGGTCTCTCTAGGGTTCAGTTGTCCCCATCTCCATAACTCTCCCTACTCTTCCATTTGTCTTTTGTTTTTGAGATGGGGTCTCTCTATGTAGACCTGGCTGTCCTGGATCTCACCATGTAGAGCAGGCTGGCCTGGAACTCACAGAGATCCACCTGCCTCTGAGATTAAAGGTGTGGGCCACTATGCCAGGCCTTCTGTTGGTCGTAAAGTGTCTGTGTGTCCCTTCTGTAGTAAGGGTTGGGTTGTTTTTTTCTGTCTACAAACACGGAATCTGTAATTGGACCACCAACCAGCCTTGGTGCATGAGTAGGGAAGCAACCATTTATAGGGACCTTGCCTTGGTACACGGTTACAGAGACAACTGTTGGTTTACTGGGATCAGGGTGGTCCCCCAACACTCTCGTCCCTCTGTGGTATATGGGGGAAAGAAACTCACTGCAGGTGAAGGAAAATGTCCTAATTTGAGGGAAATGAAAACTTAATGTGGAGAACTAAGGCTCAGAAAGGGGGTTATCATGTCCTCTTTCTCTCATTTTAGCACCCCCCATAAATAAATGTAATGAACTATTGTTTCTAAAAAGAGGTGGACAAGGCAGGGATCAGGAGGCTCACCGTCTGCCCTTGTCCCCTGCTGCCCAGCTTACCAGAAAGAACTACATGGTAAAGAATCTCAAGCGTTTCCGGAAGATGCTGGAGCGCGAAGCCGGGAAGGTAGAGGCAGCCAAGTGTGACTTCTTCCCCAAAACCTTTGAGATGCCCTGTGAGTACCATCTGTTTGTGGAGGAGTTCCGAAAGAACCCCGGAATCACCTGGATCATGAAGCCCGTGAGTGCCTCTGCACAGAGAGTCGGGGTGAGGGGGTGGCATTTGGGGTCCCAGGAATGAATCCTTTCTGTCCCTGCGAAGTTCCATGAAAAATAAGCAACTCTGTCCCAGAGCTATGCTGTAGGTGTCTTGCCTGAGCTCACAGGCAGGGGAGCCTGGCATGGAGCATTCCCTCCACACCCACACCCAAGGCTTCTGCTCCAGTAGAGAACCCTGGCAGAAAAGCGCCTTTGCAGGCCCCTCAGGCCTTCTGAACCAGACACTTGGGGAGTCCTGTACCTGGCTTTCCTGCAGAGTTGCCAGCTGCAGTGTGTTTGGCAACCACTGCCTTAGACTCTTTTATTTTAAAAAAAATGTAGATTTATTTTTTATCTTATGTGTGTATAATGAGAGCCGAGAGCCGATCCATAGTCTGTAAGGTTAAGATATCTTTATTCAGATAAACATCAGCCAAATGCAAGCCAGAGCATGCCAGGGACAGCAAGGCAGGCAAGCCAGAGAGAAGGCTCTCCCATGTGCCTTGCAGCCCCTTAAAAACCTATTATGCGTCATTCTGACCTCACCTTGACCATGCCCTGACAGGCGTGGTCAGGCACACCTATAGCCAGCTTCTAACAGGCGTGGCTTACTGTCTCCTACATGTGTGTTTTGCTTGCATGTGTGTCTATGCACCACTTGTGTGCAATGCCCAAAGAGCCAGAAGAGGGCATAGGATCCTGGAGTTACAGACAGATGTGAGCTGCCATGTGGGTGCTGGGAATTGAACCTGGGTCATCTGGAAGAGCAGTGAGTGTTCTTAATTGTTGAACCATCTCCCCAGGCTCTGCCTTCCAATTTTGCCACTCAAAGCCACCTAAGACCATCAGCAAGAGCAAGGATGCTCCCCCACATGAATTAGACTAGAGCGCTCAGGCTCACCCCATCTGCCCAGCGACTACCTTTGAACCTGCTCCTGGGTAAGGTGTGTGCACAAATTTGTTTATTTTGTCCTGGTTGTCCTAGAACTTGCTATGTAGACCAGGCTCCCTCAAACTCATAGAGATCCTTTGCCGATACCTCCCGAGGGCTGGGATTGAAGGTGGGCAGCACTGCTCCCAGCCACACAGGTTTGTGAAACTGACCAGACCTTCCTGGGGCAGGCGGGGGGTGGGGGGAGAGGGAAGAAACTTCCTGGACTCTTGGAAATGATGAGAGCAACTGTCCATGGTTGTGCCTCTGATTCCCAGCCTTTCATCTAACCCATGTGCTATGTGTCTAACGTGCAGCTTCAGGGAAACCAAGCCTGTGACAGTCTTGGGTCAGCACAGTTTATATGTGAAGCAGTAGGTGGCCCAGTGGGCCTTAGCTCAGGGTCACACAGCTCTCAGGTGGCAGAGATAGAATTAAAATCCAGGAAGGTACGAGGCAAGGCAGGAGGAATGTTATGAGTTTAAGGCCACCCCAAGCTGCACTGTGAGTTCCGGGACAGCTTGGGCAATCCAGTAAGACCCTAGCTCAGAAAACAGAAAGAAAACAAACCCCAGGCTCAGCTGAGTGGAAGCAGCACCTGTTCTCATTCCCCAGCCAGTGTGCCTCAGCTAGGGGACACACGCCCAGCACTACCCACTGCTGTCATGGTATTGCCACTAACAAAGGCAGTGGGCTGGGAAAGGAAGCGACTTAATAAGCAATTGCTGGTTCCCAATTAGCAGAAAATCCCGCCTGATGCAGCTGGGGCTGCCTGTAGCTCTCTGCTCATCCTCTGCCTCCACCAGATTGCCGCAGCAGCCTGTTCAGGACTCTGGGAGCCACCTTCCTGGGGGACATTGTGGACCAGCGTGCTTTCCTTTGCACTACTTCCCCAAGTCCATCCCCCTCTAGGCCCCTGTGTGAAGCGGCTACACCTTCATCAGCCAATCCCTACAGAAGGCTATGCCCTGCTGCTGTTCCCTCACCCTCTTCTTGGGCAGCCTCTTAGGCACAGAAAATATAAGGGGCTTTGGCAATGCCCCACCCCACCACAGTACCACTCTGCAGACTCTTGGGGCCCTAGGACCATCCATCTCTCAGCTTTACTCTCTTAGGGATAATAAGAATAGGCCTTCAGCCCCTGGGCACAATAGTGCATGCTTGTAATCTCAGCACTTGGGAGGTAGAGGCAAGAGGATCAGAAATTCAGGGTCATCCTTGGCTACAGAGCAAGGGCTGTGGTTTAGCCTTGGCACTTGTGAGAACACCAGATGTGGAGGCCTGTGCCAACAATACTGAGTTGTTAGAGATGAAGGATCCCTGGGGCTCACTGGCCAGCCAGTCTGGCTGAATTGCTGAGCCCCAAATCCCAATGAAAACTCCTGTCAAAGTGAATATGCTGGGCACTGTGGATGTACAGATTAAGATACACGGCACTAGGATAATAAAGGTTAATTTTATTTGGGGAGAAGTCACTTACATGAGAAACCGATAACCCCCAAGTTCCAGTTCTGAGGATTAATGCCCAGCTGCTCTCTATGACCCGACTGGAACCAAGAGAGAGCAAGCCTGTCCTGGACCCCAGACCAAATCCCACACCTCACATATGCACCTGTGACCACGACCAAATGGCATGGTTAGCGCTACAGGTGCATAGTTGGATCTCCTACTACAGGGTACCGTGCCTTTAATCCCAGCAGTTAGGAGGCAGAGCTAGCTGGATTGCTGTGACTTCGAAGCTAGCATAGTCTTCATAGTTCTAGGACAATCAGAGCTATACAGAGAGACCCTATCTCAAAATGAAGAGCTAAGGTGAACAGTTTCTGAAGAATGACAACTGAGGTTGACCTCTGGCTTCTACACACATGTGCACATAACCGGTACATTAACCACACACCTGTGTGTGCCCCAACACATATAAATGTGCACACACAAATAAAAACTAAAAAAAAGATCAAGCAAACAAATAAATAGGTCTTTGGGTTTGGCCATGAAAAGTCCAGTCTAAGGGCTGAGGACAATGCTCAGGGGTAAAGTGTTTACCTAGCCTTCCTGAGACCCTGAAAAAGGTAAAACAAAAACAGAATTTAAGTTCTGTGTAGTATAAAAGAAATCACACACTTCCAACTTTTCCCCTTCCTGTCCTTGCATCCAAACTGCTCTGCTGGGACAGAGGTCCTGGGCCAGGTCCAGACCCCAGGACCACTGCAGCTCTTCTAGTCATGCTCAGGGTACAAGGCAGCACGTGTGTGGGTCAGGACTGTGCCTGTCCATCAGTCTGTGTGTCCGTGAAGCTGCTCTAAGCCCAGGTTGTGATACTGTGGATAACCCCAGATGTCCCCCACTCTAAGGCATTGTTTTGATCTGCTGAGTCTGAATGGAGGTGCTGAGGCTGTCATTGAACCTCCTGAGAGCTGTCCTACATGGTTTGTAAAGAGCAGGGAGGGTCTCACTATCTCTGGCTGTCCTGGAGCGCACTATGTATATTAGGCTGGCCTTGAACTCACAGAGATCCACCTGCCTCTTCCTCCTGTGTGTTGGGGTTAAAAATGTGAGCCACCATGCCTGGACTAGATTTAGGAGTTTTGAACAGTATTGAAACTGTTAGGACAGTGGGGAGGCTTTTGAAGTCAGAATGAATGCATTTCACACTGGGATGGCCACGGCCCTATGGGGCCAGGGCAGAATACTGTGGTTTAAAGTGATGTGTTTGTGTGTCAAGTTGGCAAAGCTGAGACTTGTGATGATAGCACATTGTCAGCTTGATTGGATTAATAAACACCTACAAAATTAATGAGGCATATCCTTAGGGGTGTCTGGGGGGTGTTTCCACAGAGGTTTAATTGACTGAATGAAAGGGGAGGAAGGAAGAGGCATTTTCCTTTCTCTGCTTCCAGCTCTGTCCAGATGTGAGCAAACCACCTGCTGTCAGGCCTTCTGAAGCCTGGGTGGGCATGGCGGGCCTGGCGGGCCTGGCGGGCCTGGCGGGCCACTGCTCTGAAAACAGAGGGAAGGAGGCTTTGCACCCACTGGGTGCATTCATGCCAGAGAAAGATGCCTCAGGGGGTTCCTACTCAGGAGCTCAGATAGCTAAAGGACTGAGCTGGCATCAGAAGCCAGAGTTGGTCTCACAGGCCGTAGAAGCCAGGCCAGATAGCAGGTCAAAGCTCTGTACAGGTTCTGCTGGGAACCATCAGGCATCTAAGTGATAGATACAGCTTAATCCCTGGGGATGGCCTGTAGCTCAGCGGTACAGTGCTTGCTTAGCAAAAGCCAGATCCTGGGTTTGATCCTCAGCAACACACACACACACACACACACACACACACACACACACACACACACACTCACTTTGCACGCATGTGTGCACTCACAGGCACACATGCCAACATACCGTTTAATGATTGCTTAACAAAACTACCCTGCAGTACCAATGAACTGTGGGGTGTGGAGAGGGTAGTGGGCACACTGGCCATGTTCCTATGCAAGCCCAGGCAGGTTGAACTTCTCAGAATGCAGGAACACGACCGGATACCAAGGACTCTCCCCCAGCCCCCTCGCCTCTGGGAGGCCATGAATTACCTGTGGTGTGGTGCAGTAAAGGCAGAATGATTCCAGTATTAGCTGAAGCAAAACCTAATTAGGAAGGCAAATTGATTTCCAAAAAAAGCATTGGATGATATGTTCCAGGACTGGCCGAGATGGTTTTTTAATTGTCTGTCCTTCTGCATTATTCATGCAAATGTATGTCTTTGCAGCAAAGCCCAGTTCCTTTTCCTCCTCCAGCCCCACGGGTTTGAAAAGCCCTTCCTCTGGGCAGCGACAAGAGCCCACAGGGAGATGGACACAGAGATGAGCTGGTGAAGGCCCTGGGAATAGGGGCCAGGGAAGGACTCTGAGCCAGGCTCTTCCTTTTTTCATCCCCAACTCATCTCCCCCACCCCCACCCTCAGGTCGCCCGATCTCAGGGGAAGGGCATCTTTCTCTTCCGGAAACTGAAGGACATCATGGACTGGAGGAAGGTGAGCCCCCTTCTTCTTCTCCCCCAAAGTCTCAGCCTCCAGGAGAAGGCCACACCTTCCTTCTCCCAGAACGCACAGGGGTGCCCACCAAGGTTGCACACAAGGGTGTCAGTTCTGGGTTCAAATCCTGACCTTGCCCCGCCCTTTCTCGTGCCTGCTGAGGGTTCAATGTGAGGATGAGCAGGATCCCAGTTAGCAGCTGTGCTCTCAAAGACTTCTGAAGCCTGGGGGAGACAGCGGTGCTAGGGGTAGGGAGCAGGAGGACTTGACTCCCAGTGGCTACAAGCAAGTGCTCAATAAATAAATATCTTTCCCATTACACATGTGCCTATGTATCCGGTGCTCCTGCCAGGGCACTGTGGGAAAGAAGCTCACCATTGTGGAGGCGCAGCCTGCCCGTGCCAACACGAACCCCTCAGGCAGCCATGTGAGTAGAAGTGTGAGGAGGGCCGGGAGGGAGAGGCCTGGCTGCCCGGGGGGGGGGCCCGCCATGGCTCGGTGGAAGGGGGCATTTCCCCATAGCCAGAAGTCCCTAGTCCAAGTGCTTACCTCTGGTGGCTTGTGAGCCTAGAGAGTGTGTGACTCTGGGGTTTGATCTTAACTCTTCATGAGGCCATTGAGATGGGGGGGGGTCACAGGGAGGGTTGTGCCTGTGAGTGTCGCTGTCCCTTGAGCTGGTGGGTAAGAGGAGAAAGGGACGGCCCCACTCTGATGTCCTCTAGGCATCGCTGTGCTAGAACTTCTACAGCCATGGCATGGGTGACTTCTCTTTCCAGGCTAAGCACTGGGCTCCCAAAGGGGGATTGGCCCTCTCTTCCTCCCCTTCCACCCCTCCTCCCTCCCTCCAGGGCTTCCCCTTCCCTTCCTTCTTTCCTTCTCCCCACACACCCCTTTCTGACAGAAGCCAGAGCCTTTGCACACTGGGCATGTGATCTGCCACTAAACTCATCAAAGGGCTAAAATTTTGAAATTTCATTTCCTCTGAGAATTGAAGCTGCAAGAGGGATGGTTGAGTGGCAGCTGCTTGGCTATCAGGCACATAGCCCTGCCCCCTTTTTCTCCAGCAGTGCCCCTCCCTCAATGGAGTAAACTGTCTAGAACACACGATTTAGCATTTTGACTATTTGCATGCATTCAGGGAGGCAGAGATTGAGAGTCTTCATCAATTACTCCCCTTCCTTAGAGACAGGGCCTCTCACTGAATCTGGAAGCTCACCTATTCAGCTGGACTGGGTAGCCAGTGAGCTCTAGGGATCCTCCTGTCTCAGCAGCCCTCCCCCCCACAAGTGCAGGGATTACCTGCCTGTTTTTAGTGGGTGTTGGGGATCTGAACTCAGGTCCTCACACTGTGTCTCCAGCAGTTTGCTGACTGAGTCCTCTTTGACCATTTTTGATGTTCAGTTCTGAAGTACAGGGAGGATTCCCTTGGTGCACTTGTCATGAAACCCCATGGCCAGAGCATTTGCACCCCCTCAAGTCAAAACTCTGTGTGTTCCATACTGACCTCCACCGCTCTCCTGCTTTCTGAGGATGTGACTACTCCAGTGACTTGGAGAAGTGGATCCTTTGTTGCTGGTTTATTTCAGGCAGACACTGACTTTGGGATTTGTCCATGCCCATGCCTTTTTATCAATATGAATGTAAATGTTAATTCCCACATGTGGCCAGCGGCTGCCTTCTGGGGCAGCACAGGTCTAAGAGTAATTCAGGCTCTGGGCTCAAACTGCATACGGCTCCATATCCCTGCTGGATCCTGGCCAGTTGTGTGACTTCAGACAAGTCACTCTACCTCTCTGTGCTTCAGGTGTGCATCTGAAATGGGGGTTGCATTATTCTTACCTGAGAGGATCCATATAAGAATCCAATCAGATACCCCAGGTATAGTGCCTGGCGTGACACCCAGCACACATGACACTCTCAATGTGTGTTCCTGATCAATATTGTCACAACCAGGACCCAAGGAGTTCTGATGACCAGAAAGATGAGATACCAGTGGAGAACTATGTGGCTCAGCGTTATGTGGAAAACCCCTACTTGATAGGAGGTAAGATGGTTGGGTTGTGTCTGACCCCTGCCCTCTGACCATTCAGTCAACACATAAGTCAGAAAAGACCTGGCCTGTCATCAGGCCTGAAAGGGGACATAGACAGAGACCTGTCCTGTACTCTCCTACCTCCTAGCTGTGGCCTGTAGGACTCCCCCAGCCTGGCATGCTCTTCCTACTCCCACGGGGGTCAGGGGGATTCTCCTCGGAAGCCAGTTCATCCATTCATGCTTTCAACAGTGAAACATTTACAAAGCCTCCTTGGTGCCAGCCACTGTCCTGGACTCTGCCCTAAGAGCTCCATATGAGCTCCATATGAGCTCCATATGTACTCCATATGTACTTGGAGCAGGCAGCAGCAAGCCTGAAGGAGTCCAGCCACACAGTGCTGTGGAGAACGGGGCAAGGGGACAGAGGATGACATGGGGATCAGGACAGGTCACCTCTGGGATGGCCTGTGAGTAGACATGGAGGAAGAGTGCTGCTGGGAGAGGCCATTCCCAGGGCAGAGGCTGCTGGGAACAGTGGCTTCCCTGAAGCCCAGGCAGCTGTCCTGGGCTTTCCCATGTGTTTATGAATTACCTAAGGAGTCTCACTATAGCCATGACCTCCCCCACCCTCTTCCCTGTCCTCTGACAATGACCATTGATGGGGGGGCAGCCTCTGGGTCTCTTCACTTTTTCCCTGCCCCAGTGACTTCAGGTCTCTGTCCCCAGCCAAGAACCCAAATCACTTGGACTCTCCCAGTGACTTCATACCAATGTGCCTCAGACTCAGAACTGCCCCCAAGTCTGGCTCACTCTCCAGCTTTTCTACCTGGGCCATGGCTTCTGTTCCCCCAAGTTGCTAAGCCAGAGTCTGGGAAGTCTGTGGTGTCCTTGGTCCTTCCTTGCCACTGCTCTCTCTCTTTTTAATTTGTGCTTCTTATTTTAATTATGTGTAGGTGCTTGTGTCTGTGTGTGGGTATGTGCAGGCCAGTGCAGGTGCCTGCAGAGGCAAGAGGTATGGGTTCTCTTGGAGCTGGAGATAAGGAGGCGTGAGCACCCCTCCCCCCACTCCAATGTGTGTGCTGAGTGCTGAATCAGGTCCTGTGGGGGAGCAGCACACACTCTTAACCACCGAGTCATCTCCCCAGCCCCCTTTCTCCTGTTCTTCACCAAGCTCCTCAGTTCTAAAGCTGCTTGTCTCTCTTTTCACTGTCCCAGTCTTAGCTGCTGTTGTCTCCCTCCCGGATGGCTGTTCCTGCCCACTGGTGCCCCATTGCCCTGGTCCCTTAGACTCCACGCCAACACAGTAGTCAGTAGCCATGCCTCAGGACCTGGCAGAGGGTCATGCGTGATGGTAGACGCATCATTTTGTCTCTTTTGCACCCCTAGGGAAGGAAGGGGTGGAGTCACAGGTAGGGATGAAGGGAGTGAGGGCTACTATGGAGAGAAGGCAGGGCCTTCTGGGTAAAGGAAGACAGGCGAGGAATGAGGTGGCAGGGGAACACTCTAGCCAGTGGCTCCTTGTGGTTTATAGAACAAACCTCAAAGACTGCATGGAGATTTGGCCCAGTCTGCATTACTGTCCTCAACCACACATGTCCTGGCCCCTGCCACCTGTCTCCTTTCTTTCCCTTCCCCTGGGCCCAGGCACTTTGCCCATCTGTATGTAGGTCTAACCAGAAGGTCTTACCCAGCTTGGGCTGGGCCTACACATGTCTGTGTGTCTGTCAGTCAGTCTCCACCTCTCATAGGGCCTTCCTTGACCACTAAACTTCTCACCTTGTCCCAACACTGCCCCACCCAACCTCTCCCTGTGCCCTGTGTAGGTGTGCTTGGAGCCTCAGATAGGCAGATCCCTGCTGTTTGTCCATCTCCTAATGTGATCTGAAGCCTACCCACAATCTGACAGCCAGGCAGTATCTGTTACACCAACCAGTTCTTTCCCACAGGCCGAAAGTTTGACCTGCGAGTCTATGTCTTGGTTATGTCGGTGAGTCACTGCAGCCGGGCTTCCCGTGAGCCCAGGGACATGGAGGGAGGCCACTGAGGTGGATGTCCCTAGTGTCACATCGTAGCTGTCCGTGTCTACAGCTGTAGTCCTCCCATCTCTCACTCAGATCTGCAGGTAACCATAGCAAACAGGCACTGAGCACCTACTGAGCGCCAGGCCCCAGCACTCAGCAGGCTCTCACTGCATTGTAACAACTCCGAGGCCTCGGTTATTCGCCTCAGTTTACAGATGAGAATGGATGCATAAAGTTTGATTAAGAGTGCTTGGGAGGCAGAAGTAGGAGGAGCTCAAGCTCAAGGCCAGCTTGGTCTCCATAGTGAGGTCCAGACGAGTCAGTTGTACAGCAAGATCCTGTCTCAAAAAAGTAAAAACAAAAACAGGCACAGCAAAGTTGAATGACTCACTCAAGGTCACAGAGTAGGTAAACACAGAGAGGTGAATGACTTGCCCAAGGTCACACAGCAGGTAGATTGCCAAACTAAGATTCAAATCCAGACAGCGGAGCTGCAGAGTGTGCTGTATTCCCTTTGCCCACTTAAAATTCCTCCATTTATTAATTCAGCACCTATTTAAATCTTCATGATGTACACTCCACTGGGAACAAGAATTCACAGTGTGTCAGGCTTAGCCCATCCTTCAGGACCTTGAGGTCCTGGTGGATTGGGGTCGTCATGCATTGGGGTAGACACATCATTTTTTCTTTTGCACCCCTAGGGGCAGGAAGGGATGGAGTCACGGGGTGGCAGTGGAGGGAATGATTGAAGGCTGCTGTGGAGAGGGGCAGGGCCTTCTGGGTAGAAGGAAGACAGGTGAGGAACTGGGTGGCGGGGGACACGCTGGACATCATTTCTCCTTTCCTGTCTCCCTCACCCCACCAGTACATCCCTCTGCGGGCTTGGCTGTACCGAGATGGCTTTGCCAGGTTCTCCAACACCCGCTTCACACTGAACAGCATCGATGACCATTGTATCCTTCCAAGGATATTCCTTCCAGTCCCCTCCTCCAGTCAGCCTCCCTCCTCCTCCCCCTACCCTGGGAACGTTTCCACCCCAAGGACACTTGCCAGGGTCCCTGGGATCTGAGCACAAGAGTCCCTACTCAAGATCAGCTCAGTTCTTTCTCTCCAGGGGTTCCCAGGCTCTCAGGGGAAGGATCTGCTCAGAGCAGTGCCCCTCAAATGTCTCTGTTGGATGGTGGTCTTCACGGGTGTCCAGCACTCAGGTTTACACGTATTCACAGGAGAGGACAGGTTGAGCCTCCCAGAACCTCTTCATCCTTCTTCATGCATCGTCACAGTGCTCCTCTCAGTCACTCAGTCACCAACCTATTGGTAGACGCCACACTGTCCTGCAAAGCTGGGGGAGGAGGAGGATGTGTGTGTGTGCTCGGCGGGTGTATAAAGTACTGTGACCCTCAGAATGAGCTGCCAAGACAGATGCACATACGCCGTGACCAGCAAGCCTCTTCAGTGTGTATATCACAGATACACACACAACATGGGAACAGATGGGCTTAAAGGCTGCACATGGCATAGCCTTGATGGAAAGCAGAACCCAGGCGACAAGAAAGGCGGCATTTCTGCAATGGAATACTACACAACTGTTAAGTGGAATGCTACGGGGGAAAGTAGAAGAGCAAAAAGTTTACTCCCATTCAGGTCAAACCAAGTCTGTGGTTGGTTTGTTGTTTTGTGTATAGACGTTTCTGAATGATAGATAAGAAACAAAACAGAGCTGGGGGTATGGCTCAGTGGGAGAGCCCTTGCCTTATATGCAAGGGCCTAGGTTTAATCCCAGCACTGCCAAGAAAAGAAGGAAGGAAGGAAGGAAGGAAGGAAGGAAGGAAGGAAGGAAGGAAGGGAAGGAAGGAGAAAGGAAGAAAGGAAGGAAGGAAAAAGGAATGGAGGCAAGAAAGAAAAACTAGACACAGAAACTGTCTTGGGGAGGAAAAATGAGTGGAAATCAGATTATCTACATACATGTGCGTGCATATATAACGTATTATCTATCACATATATAAAACATTTTTTTTTACTTTTGAGCCAGGTGAATGTATTGCCTACAAATCATACACATTTTTTTAAATAAAAAGACTGCTGGATATGATACATGTAAGGCACATACCTGTTAATCTCAGCATGTGGGAGGTTTGAGACAGGAAGATTTTGAGTTTGAGGTCACTTTAAGCCATAAAGTGAGACCCTGTGTTAAAAAACAAAATCAGGACTGGGCTGTAGCTCAGCTAGCAGGGTATTTTTTCTGGCATGCACAAAGCAACTGGGTTCCATCCCCACGCCCAATAAACAGGCTGTAATGACACAAGCCTATAATCCCAGGTCTTGGAAGTTGGAGGCAGGGGGCTCAGAAGTTCAAAGTCATTTTCAGCTATAGAGTGAGTTGGGGCCATCCTAGGCTACATAAGAACACGCATCAGTAACAAAACAAATAGGCAGTTTTTGTTTTGTTTTGTTTTGAAATTTTTAGAACTGAGCTTCAAAAGAGAATTGAAGGACAGCCCAGGCTACCGGGGGTGAGAGGGCTGGCGGGCCTGACTGCACACAGGGTCCGCACGCTGATGGGAAGATTCCAGCCTGGGCTTTGAAGCCAGCCTCCTCTCTCTGCCCTGAGTGAATCTTTCAGTCTAAGTGTGCACCTTAAGTAACACATTTGCATTGCCTGCCCATTGCTTGGGCCCTCCTGTGCATGCTTGTGCATGCTTTATGACTTACTTTCCTTGTTTTGCTGACTCCATTTCTACTACATTAATTTCATTAAAATTAAGTAACACATACAAAACACATGGAGCGCCGTCGGCCCCAGTGACACTTCAGTCAATGCTGTGTCAGAGTGCTGGTGCAGCCCTGTGCACCCTGAGGACATACTGAAGAAGCCAGGCCCTTCCTAGGGGCCGTTTCCATGAAATGAGGCTTTAGTCACTAAATATTCACATGAAAGACCACACAGCACTTTCTACTCTTCTTTTAAATGTTTCTACAGGAAACTGCAGAAAAGACTATGAAGGAGCATCAGGGTCCCCCACTGGCCAGGAGCTCACCTGTCCTCAGGGTCCCCCACTGACCTAGAACTCACCTGTCCTCTGGGTCCCCCACTGGCCTGGAGCTCACATGATCTGCTGGGCTGGCCTGCTGGCTCTAGTGATCCTGTCTCTCCCCTCAGTGCTGGGACTACAAGCACATGCCACCATGTTCAGAGCTGGTTGGTTGGTTTTGAGACAGGGTTTCATCATGTATCCCTGGCTGGCCTGATACTCAATTTGTAGACCAGACTGACCCTGAACTCATAGAGATTCATTTGCCTGTGCCTCCTGAGTGCTGGTACTAAACATGTGTGCCACCATGCTTGGCCATTCTCAGAGGTTTTTTCCTGTGGCATCTGGAGATCAAACGCCTCATGCTTGGGAGGCAAGCGCTTTATGATGGAGCTGTTGCCCAACTCTAAACATATCAACCTTTAAAATAATAATTTTTTAATCACAAAACAAGAAATGCCAATTTTAACTTTGGTATATGTAATATATAGTGTACATGCAATAATTCTCTCTCTCATCCATATATATAATATATATATATATATATATATATATATATATATACACACACACACACACACACACACACACACACACACACACACACAAATACAACATAATTCAGCCTGAGTGCTGTGAGTGGGTTACAGGGCATTGATCTACATGGTACTCAATATCTGCCAAGCACATCAAAATACTGAGGTGTCAGAATGCCCTGACAGGGACATGTGTGAATGTGGGTGATTGGTTTCTTAACAATCCATTTCTACTTTTTCCCCAAGAGAGGTAATAAAATCTACAGGTATTGTTGGATATATTAAAATATACTGTCCCCCTTGGATTTATTGTGGGAGGGTTTGGGGGAGGAAAGGGGAGGGGGAAGTGTCATAATTATATTACAGATTATGGCATTCCCCCTCCCTTCCTCCCTCCTGCCTCTTTTTGGAACTCAAAGCTTCCTTTTTCATAGGCCTGGGGGAGTGATGCTGAGGAGGGGTTTTGAATGGTGGGCACTGTCCTTCTCTGAGCCTCTAAAGTGTCACCCATGAGATGGAGATTGTTTAGGAGCAAACGAGATGGCCCTTGAGGAGTGTTTTATAGGTCATGGTGTCACCCTGGAGGTGACGATGGTGGTGATACAAATGGCAGACTCTTAGGCCTGGGCCCCTCAGCACCATGCCTCCTCCCCAACACTAGACCCCTCCTCTGATGTCCCTACAAAGGGGCCACCAGCACAGCCCTCTCTTTATGTGGTCTCTGTTCTTGTCAGGCATTGCTGTGTGGGTTGGAAGTTGTAATATCGTCCTCTTGATGCTGCCAGGCTCCCAAGAAGCACTTCATCCAATCCTCAAGTAACCCTGTGAAGCCAGTGTGCTTTGTGTACTCCCAGTCCACAGGCTGGGGTCTTAGGTTTCTATGATGAATCACCACGGCCAAAAGAAAGCTGGAGAGGAAAGGGTTTATTGGGTTTACATTTCCACACCTAGTTCGTCACTGAAAGAAGTCAGGGTGGAACCTGGAGGCAGGAACTGAGGCAGAAGCCATGGAGGGGTCCTGCTTATTGGCTTGCTCTCCAAGGCTTGCTCAACCTGCTTTTATAAAAATAGAACCCAGGGTTGCCGGGCGTCTGTGGCACATGCCTTTAATCCCAGCACTCGGGAGGCAGAGGCAGATGGATCTCTGTGAGTTCAAGGCCAACCTGGTCTCCAGAGTGAGTGCCAGGATAGGCTCCAAAGCTACACAGAGAAACCCTGTCTCAAAAACAAAACAAAACAAACAAACAAACAAAAAAACCCAGGACCACCAGATCAAGGATGATACCAGATGATACCACCCACAATCACTAATTAAGAAGATGCCCTACAGCTAATCTTATAGAGACGTTTTCTCAATTGAGGCTCCCTCCTTTCAGATAACTCTAGCTTGTTTCAAGTTGACATAAAATGAGTCAGCACGGGTGGTAAACAGGCTGGAGAGGTCACCTGGAGTGTCCAGGAATTCACATCTCCTGAGATGTACTCAGGACTTGTACCCAGGCCCATCTGACTCCAAAGCTCATGCATATAACTTTGGGCTGTTTTTGTTGTTGTTGTTGTTGTTTTTTGTTTTTGTTTTTTTCCTGTCAACTTCCCAGCCAAGGCCAGGGTCTCATCAGTTCAGTCTCTGGGGCAGCAGGGAATATGGCTGCCCTCTCTGTCCATGTTAGCCCTTGACTATCAACTTCTGCCAGACGTTCACCTCACCAATGTTGCTGTGCAGAAGACATCTCCTGACTACCACCCCAAAAAGGTGAGGAAGCCAGGCATTTGCCCTCCTTCTGGGCCAAGTGGGTGGGACAAGCAGAGTGACATGGAGCCTAAGATGGGCCACAGTTTACCAGAGAGGGCAGGGTCACCCTTACCATCTGCAGAGATGAGCTCATCTGGCATGAACCTCAATATCTGAATGTCAAACTAACATATACCTAAACAAAATGTATTTTATCCTCGTATATTAGGTATCTCTTACTGATTAACCAACCCATCAACTGGTATACACATATTCCGCCCGTCAATTATCAATCTACCTATATATCTCCCTATCTCTCTCCTCATCTATCTATCTATCTATCTATCTATCTATCTATCTATCTATCATCTATTTGTCATCCAGTAGGATGGATCTGCCGTCATATCCACCTACCCGTTTGCTGCCAATCCATATGATAGCCTGAAAGTTGGTACAACTATAGAATTCAGACTTCTCAGAATTAAGGGCCAAATCAGGAGGCATGGATGAGTGAGCTCCCTGCCCACATTACTCTTGTTTTCCCCTCCCCTGATTTCATCTCACACCATATAATCCTAGGAGCAGAAGCTTTTTGGTTGCCTTTCAGCCCCAAGAGGCTACCAGTGCAGTCACCAAGAAAAGCCACCTGTGTAGGGAGGGGCCAGAGACACATCCAGTCCTTTTAGCTATGTAGGCCTTTATTCCATAGTGAGGGGCACTCAGATGAGCCCTCCCACCCGGCTTGAGGGTCCTGCACATGGGCGCATTCAAGGATTATCAATGAACGGGCTCCTCTCCTATCCCGACTGTCTGGGCCTCAGGGTTGCAAATGGATGCTCCAGCGCTTCCGACAGTACCTGGCATCCAAGCACGGTCCAGAGGCCGTAGTGACACTCTTCAGTGACATGGACAACATCTTCATCAAGAGCCTGCAGAGCGTGCAGAAAGTGATCATCAGTGATAAGCACTGCTTTGAGCTGTATGGCTATGACATCCTCATTGACCAGGACCTCAAGCCGTAAGTGGGCAGTGGCCCAGAGAACAGGGGAAGGAGGGTCACGACAGGCTACTCATTCCAGTGCAGACACCATGGTTTGAATCCCAGTTCTGCTGCTTCCTAGCAGTACAAACTTGGACATGCTTACTTTTACTGTGCCTCAGTTTGCCAGTCTGTAAATTGGGGATGATCAGAGTATTTGTCCTTGTGGGATTGTTAAAGGGATAAATGAAATCTAATCAGTGCTGGTTCTAAAGGGACCTCTACCAATTATTTGCTGAATTGATGTTGCTTGACCTTTCCTGAGGAGTCTATTTCTATTCACAGATAAAGAGGCCACGATGAACCAAGAAAAAGAAAAAAAAAAAAAACAAAAAACAATTCTACCTAAGTCTAGTTGGGGACACCAATGGGTTTAAGTGGGGTTACTTTATTCTCGGGAGCACGGCTAAGCAGTTTCTAGAGAATGGGAACTCACAGGCAGCAACTTCACTGAAGAAGAGAGAGCCCCCATCTCAGGGGAGGTCATGTGAGTCCTTGTCACCTTGAACAAGGACTGTGAGTGGGCCTAGTCTTGTGAGGGTGTGATTTACTACATGGACCTCAATATCTGAATGTCAAACTAACATACCCCTAAACTAAATGTATTCTATCTCACTCATATCTCTTATTGATCAACCAACCCATCAATTGGTATATCATACAGATACTCTGCCTATCAATCAATCAATCTATCAATCATCTATCTATCCATGTATCAATCATCTATCTATCTATCTATCTGTCTATCTATCTATCTATCTATCATCGCAGCTGTGAATCATAGCCTCTCTGACTTGGAGACTGACCCTGCTAGGGGACAGTATTTTGCGGCACTGCTCCCATTGCTCTGGCCCTTATATTCTTTCTGCCTACTCTTCTACCTGATCCTCGGAGGGCGTGAAAGGTCTGAGTGCTGGGCTGCAATGCCATTGTAATCATTGCTATTTCTTTATACCCACAAGTTTCTGCAGTAACTGCGGTCATCTGCAGAAAGAGACTTCCCAGGCCAGGGCCGAAGCAGTAACGATCAGGGTGTATACACGTCTAGATTTAGAAAGCATTTCATAGGTATAATGTCCATTTAGCACAACAAAAGCAGTAGCTTCCCCACTAGAACCTGTGCCCTCCTAGCTACGGGGTTTTGTCCTGACTGACAGTGGCACACATGGGCTCCCTCTTGCAGAACAGGCCACACACGGTATCCTCTTCCCTCCCCAGGTGGCTCCTAGAAGTCAATGCATCTCCTTCGCTGACAGCCAGCAGCCAGGAGGACTACGAACTGAAGACCTGCCTGCTGGAAGACACCCTGCACGTGGTGGACATGGAGGGCAGGTAGGGTCCTGTCGAGGGAGAGGGGACTCAAAACCTTGAAACACTTCCTTCATAGATTGAGAAACTGGGATGCCCATAGGTCCAAGAACTCAGTGTAGCTGGATTTACTCAAAGCTTCCTGACTGTGGGACCCTGGGCTGGTCACTTGGCCTCGTTGAGCCACAGTTTCCTTAGGTGTAAAGCAGGGAGCACTAACTCTCCTTGGGGTTGTTAGGTTAACTCACTGAGGCAATTCACTGTTAAGTATCTGGCTCACAGTGTCCACCAAGAGGCTACTTACCACTCTCAACACCGTGTCTCCAGTGAAAAGAATACAAGACCAGTGTGAAGGATGGCTAAATCCCTGGGTTGAGGAAGGGAGCAGTTTTGAAACCAGAAACTACAAATTAGGAGCACATGATCATTGGTGAATAGGGCCTCGGAGGAAGTGAGGGTGGCCCTGTTGGAGAGCTGCTTGGCCCCTGGCTCAGGTGGGATGGGTGAGTCTTTTCTTAAAGCCTCACTGACTACGTGTTCTTCCATCCTCTGCACCCCCAGACTCACAGGAAGGGAAAAGAGAGTCGGGGGCTTCGACCTCATGTGGAATGATGGCCCTGTCAGCAGAGAGGAGGGGCCTTCTGACCTCACAGGGTTGGGAAACTTTGTGACCAACACACGCTTAGGTATGAGTCAGACAGAAAGTGAGTGGGACAGAGGCACCATGGGAGGTGTGGGTGGACTGGGGCAGCTTGGCATAGCAGTGAGATCATGTAAATCCAATCTGCAGCATACCAGCTGTGTGACTCAGGCAAGCAGCTTGCCCTCTCTGTTCTTCATCCATAACATACAGATGAGTAGTGTCTTACAGGCGGTGTGCCCAACTGCAACCTGGGGACCCCATGAACCGAATGCCCAACACAAAATTGTATACTCAAAAATATTTATGAGATTTTTCTGTGAGAGGGAGAGAGAGAGAGAGAGAGAGAGAGTTTTTTCACAATTATCAAGTGTGAACTTTGTAGATGACAATGTCTAGTCACAATGTTAAGAAGTTGGACACTCCTGGTGAGAGATTACTGAGTCATCAGAAGGGGGATTTCAAGACTCAGGCAGAGAACAAATTATCATTAGAAAAGTTAAAGACTGCAGGAGTCTGCGATAAAGTTAGTATATAAAATGTGAAAAAATTTCCAATTATAGCAATTCACACTCATTGTAGAATATTTGAAAACTAAAGAAGGAAATTTTAAAACACATCCAGACATAACCATCATTAACAATCTGGTGTTTCCTTCCAGTTTTAAAAAATGCATATATTCATATTTTTATAAATCTGGCACCAGACTGGCATTTGGAGTCCCGCTTTCCACGTGGCATCCCTCCATTCAGGAATACAAAGGCCCTCCCATGGGAAGCATGTGTTAGCCAGGGCTGGGCTAAGTGTGTACCTGCATTACCACATTTCATATGGTAGCTTCTGTGATCCCGCCATGGGGGAGGAAATGGTCTCCAAAGGTTGCACAGACTGCAGAAGGCTGTTGTCATGGTGATGGGTCAGCTTGAGCCCTAACCCCTGAATCCTGACCTCTAGACTCTCCTAGTCCCAGAAAAGTTACAAAGTGGTTACCGCATAGCTGCAGAGCATTTCTTGTGTGCCAGCATTTACCAAGCTTATTTCTTATCAATGGGCATTTGGCACAATTTCATCTTTTTACTTTTCCAGACAACATCATTGTGAACATCCTCTCCTGTGAAACCCACTGAAACTATTTCCTTCTAGATCCAGGGAAGTAGAGTCACTGGGCCAAAGGGGCAGACTAACTAGATAACTAGAAAGGAATCCAAGCCTTCACCCCTTAGTGAATTCATTATTATTTTATGGGGATTCCATTGCTTTCTGAGGCGCCTTCAGTTTTTGTCTTTCTTCTTTTGTAAGCTTTTTATTTTTAATAATAAATAGACTACTTTTATGGAAAAATAACATGAACCAAGTTCTTACAGGAAATTAATTTTTTGTGTGTGTGGTTTTGGGGGTGTGGCTAAGACAGGTTCTCATGTAGCCCAGGCTGTCATTCAACTCACCAGGTAGCCAAGATCTTGAATTTATGGTCCACTGGTCTCTACTCCTGAGTGCCAGTACCATAGGTATGTGCTAATATGCCAGGCTTTCATGCTACCAGGATTTGAACCAAGGACCTCATATATATCAACTGAGCCATACATAGGCCAAGCTGGCCTTGAATTCACAAAGGGGCTAAGGTTGAGCTTGAAGTTCTTTCTAATCCTCCTGCCTTAGGCTACAAAGTGCTGGGGTTGTAGACATGTTTTTAATTTTTTTTTTTTGAGACAAAGTCTCACTATGTAGCTTTGGCTGGCCTGGAATTCAATATGTAGATCAGGCTGGCCTCAAACAGAAATCCCTGTCTCTGACTCCAAAGTGCTGGGATTACATGGGTGTACTGCTATGCCCAGCCAGTACCTGTTTTTCTCTGGGTTGCCTGTAATTTTCTACATTTGTAAAGACATGACATTAATGGCTGAAGATACCGCCCATCCCACCCTGCTCAATCAAATGTATAGTAAATATTTCCTGGAGTTTCTCATTTGTTGTTTTAAATTTTGTTTTATGGCTCCTATTTATTTATTTATTTATTTATTTATTTATTTATTTATTTTTTCCAGACAGGGTTTCTCTGTGGCTTTGGAGGCTGTCCTGGAGCTAGCTCTTGTAGACCAGGTTGGTCTCGAACTCACAGAGATCCGCCTGCCTCTGCCTCCTGAGTGCTGGGATTAAAGGCGTGCGCCAATGGCTCCTTTTTAAATTTTTAGTTTTTTGTGACAGGGTCTCACTATGTGGCTCTAGATGGCCTGGAACTTACTATGTAGACCTGGTTGGCTTTGAACTCAGAGATCCACCTGCCTTTGGCTCCTAGGTGCTAAGTTCCTATTTCTTTTATGATGAGAAATTGTGTATCTTTTAAAGAGTTTAGTATGGTTTAGGACTGGGTTTGGCTGCACACAACAAAATCCAACTAATAGTTAAGTAGGAAGGGGCTGACCTAGTGAGGCCTAGTGCCACACACTTGTAAACCCAGCCCCTAGGGAGGGTGAGGTAAGACTATCACATGTGGCCGGGCGTTGGTGGCCCACGCCTTTGATCCCAGCACTAGGGAGGTAGAGGCAGCCGGATCTCTGTGAGTTCGAGGCCAACCTGGTCTCCAGAGCGAGTGCCAGGATAGGCTCCAAAGCTACACAGAGAAACCCTGTTTTGAAAAACAAAACAACAACAAAAAAAAAAAAAAAAAAAAAAAAAAAAGGATCACAAGTTCATGGCCTGCCTGCACTACAGAATGGGTTCAAGGCCAGTCTAATTAGTGAAAAACTGTGCCAAAGAGGGGCTATAGAAAAATGGTAGAGTTCTTGCCTAATATTTAGGAGACCCTGAGGGTGGGGAGGGGTGAGGGGATGGGAGAGGTGTCTCAGGCCACCAGTGTTAGGTATGGCATAGGGGACTGACACAATGGTTTTGAGATGCCTGGGTGACACTTTCCTCCCCTCGTTGCCACACTCAGCAGGTTGGCTGAACGCTCAGGTTGTCTTCTGATTGCAAATGGTTGCTCCAACAGCAGACACTGGACTTGAAAAATGCAGATGCTTAATGGAAATGAAGAGATGGTTGATTTGCAGGCACTCAAACAGGGGAACAGTATCTGTAGAAGTCTCTAGAATTACTTTCAGATTTTTAGTTGAGTGGTGGTAAACAGGAGCTGTTTGGGGAGCAGAGGCAGAGGAAGAATGCTGACGGTTGAGGACAAGTCAGAAATGTGTT
The DNA here is from genome assembly GCF_003668045.3 of Cricetulus griseus. Lineage (NCBI taxonomy): Eukaryota > Metazoa > Chordata > Mammalia > Rodentia > Cricetidae > Cricetulus > Cricetulus griseus. The sequence goes on along the minus strand of NC_048599.1, from coordinate 27,005,433 downwards.
CAGGGTCGTTAGGTGAAAAGGTTAGCAATTAAAATCCAGGGGTGAGCCTACAACTCCAAGAAAGGCTTTGTACTGAACCTCAAGATTTGGCATGATGAGTGAGCCAAAAACATTGAAGCAGGTTCCCTGGCATCAGTTTGGAAAATGTCAAGGATGCACAGGGTGGGTGCTGAAGCCTTGACAGCCTTGGAGGTGAGGCTGGGATTGGAGTTACTATGTAGGAAGCAGGCCTTGCCCGATTAATTCTTGTGGCCATGGTGGGTCAGGCCATTCAAGCATATTTGTGAGTATTACAAATGTGCCTGGCTAAGATTAAAGACTGGTATTGCCTTCAGAACCGGCTGAGACCAAGCAGGGAACAGGCTGCCTGGTGAATGTGTGGGGAGAGGCAGCCTTTTGGCATGGACTGCCTGGGACACACACCCAGTGTGTGCTGAGTAAGGGGGTAAAGTTAGCATCAGGTGCTGCTGGCTTGTGTGTTTTCACCGAGCAAAGATGAGGGCGCTGCAGTCTGCAGAAGCAGCTGGAATGTGACTCTGGCACTGCATAGCCTGGGATCAGCTCTCAGTTCTGCTACTCACACAGCTTGGGGAAAATGACCACCTCTCTGAGTTTCCTGAATACACACCATCCCTGTGAGGGCTTACCAAGCCACCCGGGGCCAGTGTCTGAAGCGGCAGGTAAACCCCCAGTCAGCTTAAGCCTTTGTTGACCATTGATGGCTGGTGGTGCCATTCCGAGAAAGCTGATGCCCCGAGGTGAGCTGAGGGCTGGTCCAATACAGGAGTGGGGCACCCGTGGCCATGCAATTCCTGCTGCCCCTTCCCTGTACCAGCAAGTGGGTGTGCAGGCCATCCCAACCAACACCTCGTGTTCTTTCTAGGTTGCGTCAATGATCGGAAGGAGCAGCTGAGGCAGTTGTTCCGATCCCTTCAAGTGCAGAAGAAAGCTCCTGGCTGATCTCAGCCAGAATGAGGCCCTGGCAGGTGCTACCCCGGCCTCTTGCAGCAGGGTTCCAGCACAGCGCACCAATCTTCACCTCCCTCCAGCCTGGCAGCTATTTTACTGGATAGGCAGCCTCTGCTTGCTACTTAGACCAGACACCCTAGACTCCCCATTCCAGCCCCACCCTACTCCCATCTCTGAACCAAGGACAGCCAATCCTCGGGACTGGGTGGGCTCATCCTTGAAAGATTGGTGACTGGATCCAAAGAGGCCAAGCAGCAAGTTCTTCCACTCTGAGAACACGTCAATAAAGCACAGGTTTGAGGCACTCAGCACTGGGCCTAGTTAAGGATGCCACTGCCATTTGGATGTCTCTTTGGTGATGGTGAAGGGTCCCCCCGGGCTAGGAAACTTGTCTGTAAGCTATGCTTGCAAAGTAAATGATTTTAGATTGTCTAATGGAAGCCTGAGAGTGTGCCAAGCCCTAAACATACCATGGTCTGCAATGCCCTGATTCACATGGACCCACGGACCGGGCCATGTGAAAACCACAGAACTGGAGCCTCCTGTGCCTCAGATGAAAATGGGACCTGGGAAGGCAACACTTCGTAGCCAGGGGCTCTGGGAAAACTACCTCTCATTTGGGGCTGAATTTTAAAATCAGAAAGTAAGGCTACAGTTGACAGGCAAGATCACATGGGGAGTTATGCAATTACTGCATTCTGCTCAGAGGTCTCTTGATCTAGGAGGTGGAAGTAAGCCTGAGCTGGGAGGTGCCGTGCTCCATAGAGAAGGGGCCTCCAGGAGGCCAGGCAGCTCTACCTACCTTCTGGGCAGCGTTTTTTCCCTACAAATGCAAACCTGAATGCCTAAGTAAGCCCAGAGGGAAGTCTGGGAAAGAAAAACCAGCAAAGCACAAAGTGAATCAACTGGCCTTGGGGGCTAAGAGCTGAGGCACCCTGGACTTTCTGCTTCCAGAGCCCACAGGTTTCCCAAGCCCACAATCCCCAGGCATGGATTCTAGGTTCTCACTTCCAGAATACAGAACTGATGGGCTCTTTGGCCTAACATCCACTCTGGCAGGCAGAAGCAATATTCCCAGGGGAGAAATTGTGTGCCAGGTAGACCTCCTAGGTAGCTGACATCAAAGTGAATTCTGCTTAGTTTGTATTTTATTCATCAATCAGAGGGTGTACACTAATATCCTCCCTTCAGTCCTGCAGTTTGTCCTGAGGGACCACACAGCATCTATAGTCAGAAGACCACACACTGCTCAGCCCTTGCCTTGCTCAACCTACTTCATGGTTCAAGAACCTCCCTCCGTCTGGGCTAAGCCAGTGCCTTCCTCTGAAGCTGTGGTCTTCTAACTAGACCCCATTGCACAGACTTGCCGCTTGGTCTGGGTCTATCACCAGAGTGTCTATAAAAACAATACAAAAAACTATAAACATGGGCTTAATATGCCTTACATTAGGTGTTTTTCTTGATCAATACAGGTTTTTAAATATTCCCAGAAAACATCAGCAATATTTAAAGTGTTTGGCTTAATTCTAATTTTTAGTTCCCTTTTTTTGTTTTTTTGAGACAAGGTCTCTCTGCAAAGCTTTGGCTATCTACCTCTGCCTCCTGCGTGCTGGAATTAAAGGCGTGTACACCTGACTAGTTAATTTTTAAAGATTGGTATTTCAGTGTTTTGCTTGTATGTACATATGTGTGTACATGTACTTTGTGTACCTGTGGAAGTTACAAGTATCAAATGCCCTAGAACTGGAGTTATGGATGATTATAAGCCACCATGTGGAACTGGAAACTGAACCTGGTCTTCGGAAAGAAACACAAGTGCTCTTAACCCCAGAGCTACCTCTCCAGCCCCTTCTTTCATCTTGGAAGAAACTTGGGATCTGGTTATACCAGCTTGTTTCTGATGTAACTATGGATCAAAGTGCAGTGAGAGGAACAGACAGTGGCCTCTACCTGTCTACTCTTGATGCCATGCATTTTAAGGCAAGGGCCCCCTCCTTTCTTAAGTAGCACTCTAACAAAAAGGGCTGGGCCCTTGGTGAAGAACTGAGTAAGGTGACAACTCAGAGCTGTGGTTTGCACAGTTAATGTTTATTGAGCCTCAGGGAATAGAGGCCAGTTTTGCTCTCACAGTACACTCACACTCTGAAGTCAGGTCAGCCAGCATAGCCTTGCTGTCAGAGGTCATGGAGGGTGCTCGTGTGGACTCACATTAGGAAGGATGCGGTTTGCCTGCCCTGGGCCAGTCCTCTGTAAGGCCTCCCATCTCAAGAGCAACCACAGAGGGTGACTGACAGCACCTACTATGGAAAGCCAGCAGGAAAACGGACAGGACTGGGGGCTTTGGGGAAATGTGTCCACCCTGCAGCTGGTGTGGGGCACTAAGGGTCTGTCTTCTTCACACAGAAGCAAACTGTCAGTCTCTTGTTTTATCCCAACTGTCACACACACTTCCTAGAAATGCCTCGCCCTGCAGAAAGCTGGAATGAAGCTTCCAGTCCGCCCTCTCTCTCCATCCCTGGCCAGGCCCATCTAAACAGCAGGCTACTGTTGAGAAGTGTCAGTGGCAGCCATTCTCACACCCCCACACACCTACAGATGGCTGCCAGGGTCTGTCAATAGGTCTTGTGTCCACCAAGCTCTGGTAGCCAGGCCAAGCACACAAAACAGGCAAAGGGTTCTCTCTTGTCACAAAGCAGTCAAGCACTACAGAAAAAGACTTGGTACAAAAGCCACATTCCTGGGCCTATCCCCTTAAAAAGACAATCCTGTCCTTGCAGGTCTCAAGGTTGGGGAGGGAGTGGCCGAAGTCAAAGGTCCCCCATCCTGCTGTTTGAGTCTCATCCTTTCAGGATGACCTTGAGGGCTTTAAGCTCATCCTGGTTGAGGGGGTTCAGGTTAAAACCCTTCAGCTCCGGTTTTCCTGCAAGAAGAAGATAGTCATGATTAAACTGGGCCCCCTGCTGCCCAACCTACTGCTGACTTGGGAGCCAGGCCCAGGAAAGTAGCTAACACTGCATTAACATTGCCAATTTGGCCTGAGAGGTGCAGGGCTGGGCCTGGGATTCTGCAGTGCACAGGCTGATACGTGTCAACACTACTCCTGGTGAAGAACTAGCAAAGTCATAACTGCTACACACAGATCTGCAGATTCTCATCAGACCTGTGATCTGATGTGTTTAAGTTTACCCCAATTTAAGCTCTGACCTGTGACTAAAGTCTTCTGGGTTTCTCCTGTCCTAGCTACCTTGGTACCCACACCATGCAAGAAAGATCACCCTAGGAAGCTCCTGGTGCCTGGAAAAGGACCCATGACAAGAATGAGCCTCACAAGCCTCCCTGTCCTACCTCTGAGCAGCTATAGACAACCACTGGTTATGTCCCACTGCCCACCCCTTTCCAAACATTCTCTAACAATCTTTCAATAGCTTCCTCCCGCCCAGCTTTCAGCCTGCCAGGCCAGTACCTTGGGCTTCGAAAAGGCGGTTAACTTTCACTTTAAGTTGATTCCGGAGTCTTTCTATTTCTTTATCCAGGTGCTCCTGATCTGAAAAGGTGCAGCAGGCAGAGAGGACAAGGTTATATTGCAGAGAGGGACCCCAGCTCTCCACCTAACACCCACAAGAGCCAAGGCTTGTAGCACACAGGGAGGAAAAGGTGACCTCAGAGAAGGGCTGAGAAAGGATTAACACCAGAGTAAGCAAAGTATGCTAGGTGGCTGGCTGGTGGGTGGCCAAGAAACTTTACAAACCCAAGTACCATCAAGGCCCTGTGAAAATGTGACCTAAGTAGCCAAAGGAAGAGCCTACTGCTCCAGCATAACCTGGATATGGTCAGCCATGGCGAGCCGGAAGGACCAGTCTACCATCCCCATAGTTTGTACCCGAGAAATGGCAGTAAAACAACACAGGAACCTATCGAAGCTTGATCAATCAACTGGTGGGAGGGACACTACTCAGTAAGTTCACTGCCTAGTCTCATTTCCCACTGAGGAAAACCCTGACTAGCCAAGCTTCATGGCCTTGGTAATGATTTCATTTCTCACTGAAAATAAGGAAGGGTCCCATGAACTTGTTCAGCCTATTTTGAGTTGGGGGAAGCCTGATAACTTCCTAGAACCCCTCATATAGAGATTAGACAACATTTGTGGGTCAGCAGGACCCCTGAGATTTCAGCTGCAAAGTATCTGGCCCATTACCTATGCACAGTATCGTTTTCCACCTGACTGCCTTAAGTAGGGTCTACCAAGCTCTTTGGCCAGGTTGGCTGACATGGCTGAATGTGCCTGTAACCCAGCACTAGAGGATGGAGACAGGGAGATTCAAAGAGTGTGCTGGCCAACCAGCCTAGCCAAAGAAGTTGGTAGACCCTACTTCAAGGCAGTAAGGTAGAAAACGATAAAGGAAGACATCCTGTTTTGACCTCCGCATGCACATACCCAGTGCAACACACACACACACACACACACACACACACACACACACACACACACACACACACACACACCCCACAGGCTCATGCAAAAGCTCACTTATCCAGGCCCCTTTACAGTTATGGATGGCCTTGACCAATAAGGTTTTAGCAAATGACCTTATTTTCAAACAGAAAACAAAGACCTCATATGAAAAAAGCCCATTGCCTTTCTCCAGCCTGCTATACAGACCAAAGGACTAGGCTATGGGGCCACTGCTGAGTGTCTGGGAAACTGCTTTTGTTGTTGTTGACTTTATTTATTTTGTGTGGAATGTATGTGTGTGGCTGGAGCTCAGAGGTCAAGCTGAGTTGGTTCCTCCTTTTATCATGTGGGTCCTGAGGTTTGAACTCAGGTCATCATCAGGCACATTTACCTGCTGAGCCATCTCAACAGCACTCTAGGAAAACAATCATTGTTGGTATTCTTTCCTTCCTTTGGACAACTTTTAATGAGGAAAACAGTATTTTAAGCTCAATTTGTAAATTTTTGTAACCCAACTGACTTTTCCCTAGTAAATAAGAATCATGCTAACCATACTGTTTATCTCAGCTTCACAACTGTGCTGTGTAGATGCCCCACTCACACATGAGGAAGGCCCACTGTGGCAGAGCAGGAACCAAAACCACATCGACTCTACAGTACAGCTGCCTCTCAATTCTGGATAATGACTGGTAGGGAAGTGACCATGTCCTTGAACATTCCAGGAGACCTTACCTTTCTGGATCATTTCCTTTGTCTTAGGGTGAGGCATTTTGATGAACATGTTCCCAAAGCAAACCATCACATCTTCTGAAATAGCAAACAGACATTACTTCAACACGTTTTATTTCTTCTTTTTGAAGCACTGACTATCTGCCAAGCACTGTTTGGATGCTAAGAACATAGCCCAACAAGACAAGTTCTTGCCCTTGTGGAATTCATAACAAAGCAAAAGACAGTAAATAAACAAGTTGTTTTTCCACATAGTGCTAAGTGATGGGAAGCATCAGGAGAGGTACAAGGGCTCTTTGCAGATGTGACATCCAGGCAGAGAACTGAGGAAAGGGGGGGGTATCTTCCCTAGACACCTGGGCAGAGCCCAGGCAGAGGGATGGCAACAGCCAGAACTGGCAGTGTTTTGGTGTCAGAACAACCAAGAGACCAGTGGGTCAATGAGTGGGTGAGAAAGTGGGGGCTAACATGGTGGAGTGTGTGGGGCGGGGTCATGTGGAATCAATCCTGCAGGACAACTCTGGGTTTTACTCCGGTGAGATAAGCAGCCAGTGGAATGGACGTCAGTGCCCTTCATTATGCCCTGAATGCTGCCCATCCTTCCAGAACTGCTTCAGGTTGTCCCCCACTTGCTCACACTGCCAAAGTCACAGCCACCTGGCTCATCTAAAGAGCCCCATCTCCTCCCTCCTAGACAGTCTCAACATCCACTCATGGCCAACTCCATCTTTAGCTTTCCACAATTTTCAGTTGTATGTTTACACTGCTTTTCCTCATGTGGAACATAAGGGCAGATCTATTATTGCTTCTAAGTGCTGTGTGCCATTGATGAGTGATAAGCTAATGGCCTGTCACTGAAGTGAGCAGCTCAGATCCTGAATCACAGCATATGTCTGACCTGCAACGTTTGCCCGCTCTTCCCCACAAGCTGTTTTCGTTTCCTGTGAGGCTGAGTCACACAGTCCCAGCCTCCTGCCTGCTCTCTAGCAGGGACAACAAAGGCCTTCACAGGAGAACTGCATCAGTTTCCAGGGCTTCAGTGAGGATGTTACAACTTACCAGAGACGCTCAGGTCCTTCTGTAGGGCCCTCAGGCCCTCTCGGTTCTGATTCCTCTTGGTATCCAGGTCTACAATCTGAAAACAGAAGCAGATAGGAACTCAGCTGCCTCCCGCCCCAACCTGAAGAGACAAGGAATCCTTCCTGGCTGGAGGCCAATGTCTTGGTTAACATGGACTGAAGCATGAGCGTGTTTCTTTACCCACTCAGTTGCCAGCCCCTCGGCCTGTACAGGAGCCTCCTTCCTCCAGAGCAGGTGCTAGGAAAAAGTTTACCAATTAGGAATCATTTGCACAGCCCAATTCAAACCTGAGCATGTACCAGGGTCATCAGAGAGTTTAGTGTCTCCCCTGGGCAGTTATTGTTGACAGGCTATTGTAGGAAAATCTAACAGTCTCCCCAGACATGGACGTACACCACCATGACAGCTACTCAGGCAATGACTCTGGGGCTGGAGTCCACAGGAATCCTGCTGCTTGTGAACCACAGAGGCCTTCTCACTATAGACCACAGGAGTAACTATGGCAGCTTTTGGAGACCATTTCCAAAGTATATTTCTCACCCCATCACTAACATCTGGTCCAAATCCAGATCTGGATAACTAAATTCGTGGTTCTCAGCCTGTGGGTCTTGACCCTTGGAGTCGAACAACCCTTTCACAGGAGTCACCCAAGATCACTGCAAAACATTGCAATTCATAACAGCAGCAAAATTACAACTATGGTTCCGGGAGGTGGTGGCACATGCCTTTAATCCCAGCACTCAGGAGGCAGAGGCAGGCGGATCTCTGGTGAGTTTGAGGCCAACCTGGTTTACAAAGCTACAAAGAGAAACCCTGTCTCCCCCCCCCAAAAAAAATTACAACTATGAAGTAGCAACGAAAATTACTTTATTGGGGGGGGTACCCATAACATGAACTGTATTAAAGGGTTGCAGCATTAGAAGGTTGAGAACCACTGATCTCAATGGTTCTTTGCACACTAGTTAGCAGCTAGAGAAGACTTTTAAAACCTAAGTCCCGTGCATGCACGCCTATAATCCCAGAACTCAGGAGGGCGGACAAACACGGACTGTTCAAGGCTATCCGAGATTACACAGTGAGTTCGAGGCCAGCCCCAAGACACATGAGTCCCTCTAAAGTTTAGAGTCTAAACCAACCTATCAATCAATCAAAATCCAAAGATAACATTCTCAGCACTCAGAACTCCCTTTGGAGACTCACCACTTAATCATAGATCCAGAGCCAAGCTCCCCTTTCGGGTCTACGAGGCCCTCCAGCCTCCCCCGCCCCACTCCACGTCACCCTACCGTCCAGCCAAATGCCGCTCGGGTCTCAGCAACCTGACTCACGATGGGGGTCGGGGAAGCCGCATGCAGAGGGTAAGGTTCCGGGGGGCCCGCAGGGACAGGGTCAAAGGGAGGCTACTGCCCAGCGCAGAGGAGGCGCTCGCTCCGGAACCCCGCGCGCTTGCCTGCTTACGAAGCTAGCCGCCGCCGCGTCTCTCACCTGCCGCTTGTCCGACAGCACCGCCTCGGCCAGCTCCTCCACTTCGACCAGGTACCGCATCACCCGCTCCGCTTCAGGGGACAGCATGGCGACACACAGCTCTCAAGACACCTTCGGCACCGCTTCAACGCCCCTTCTGCTCTATCCACGCACGCGCCGCGCTGAGGACTTCCGGCGCGCCTGCGCAGTGAAAAAAAAAGGGCCCTTAGAGGGGTGGCGCATGCGCATCAGCGGGGCGCCGGAGGGGCGGGTCTAGCTTTGGGAGCGGGACAGGAGCGCCCCCTTCAGTCTCTGAGGGAGCAGCCCAGTGCGCTGCCTTCTTTGCTCTCCCTTCAAAGGGTTGTTGAGCATCCACCGTGTACCACGTTGGATGGAGCAAGGAGTAAAACATCCCGACTTTAGAAATGTCGTCCCAGTAGGAAACAACGAACACTGATGGGAAAATAGTTACATATTATGGGTGGTAGAGTTAAGAGCTTTGGAGACACAGAAATCCTAAGTCCTGTTTAACGACGCCGAGAAACCGAGTGTGGCAGGGAGACTTATATTTAACCGGTGATACTTTCAGCTTCTGGTTTGTAAATAATGGGTGATAAAAATTACCCCCCCACACACACACACACACTCTCTCTCTCTCCTGAAGATGAAAAGGAAACAGTAATCATTTTAAATCTCGTCTGGCTGCTGCGTTTGTTGAATCCAGTGTCCTCAGTAGCAAGCTGAGACCCACACAGAAGGAGCTGGAAATTGTCCAGGGTGAGCAGTGAAGTGTCAGTAAGAGTACAGTTGCAAAGCTGGGGGCTCAGAGGCGAGGCCTGGGAGTTTTTGCCTCGCCGATGCCATTTTGCTTATCTGTGTATATAACTGGAATTAACCCAGTGCCTCTCACACGCTCAGCTCTGCCACTGAGCTGTATGCCATTTGTGTGGGTGTATGTGCTGTGTGTGTGTGGGGGTGTGTGTGTGTGGTGCATGCATGTAAGTGTGGGGGCACCTGTGTCCATGCAGACACATGCAGAGGCCAGAGTAGGGTGTCAGCTGCTTTCCTGTCTTTCTCCACCTTCCTGCCTTGAAATAGAACCTCTCACTGAACCAGAAGTTCGCTTTTGGGCTAGGCTGGCTAGCCAGTGAGCTCTGTGTATGTACCCAATGCTGAGGTAACAGTCCCACACAACCGTGTCTGGATTTTTATTTATGTGGGTGCTTGGGATTCGAACCCAGGGCCTCATTCTTTCAGAGTGAACACATACTCACTGAGCCCTAAGGCCCAGATCGGATGTTCACTTTTTAGTCTCCTTTATTGACTTCTGGCGACTTAGGTCCTTAATACACTGGCTCACTTGATTTTCATGGCCTCTTTTGTATAAATAGGGTCATTACTGTTAAGTTTTATAGCTGCAGGCTTAGGCTGGGAGCAGGATAGGTCAGACACAGATCTGGGGGTGGGGGCCCTGGGCTCCACCGCACAGCTGCCTTTGGACATTCTCAAACTGGGGCTCACTGAAGCCCAGAAGCGCCTCCTCTTTGTCTGGCTTTGGGCTGCCTTCAGTTCCCAGAGACTGAGCCAGTTTACTCTGCAGCTGCCTGGTGTGGGGAAGGAGGAAGCTTCATTAAGGATTCCTCATGGAGGGTGAATTTGTCGCCAAACCCAGGATGTTTTGTGTAAACACCTTCTGGTTCAGAAATGCAGGCACAAGCCCTGGGAAGGAAGCAGGGATATTTGCCAAAGGAGAAATGAGCCTTTCCAGGAATCCCTGGGGCCCGGACCTAACCCTGGGTCTCTCCACCTTAAGGCCAAAGATGGCCGGACAGGCTGACACCTCTGACCCCTGCCAGGTGGGCCTGTATACAAGGATTAGGGTAGACCCCATGCTAACAGTTTCTTGGCTCTGACCTTCCCCCAGAGGCTACATCTGGTCACCGGACACGGGAAAAGAGAGCACAATCATATCCAAGAGTTGAGATGAACAGATTGTGGACTCTGGGACATCACTGATACTCCTCAACTATTCATTTCATAAAAATAAAGCAATTTCCCAGGCTCAGGGGTTCATGAGTCTACTATGCGCAAAGCCAGGTGTGGTGCCTGCCTTCAGGCTGGGGGAGGAAGTGGACAATCAGCAGGTAAAACAAGCAAATGTATCTTGTATCAAGTGCAGGTTAAGGCTCGTCAGGCGCCCCACCAATGCAAAGGGGAGAGGGAGTGGTGCAGGAGCTGTTTGGGATAAAGCAGTCATGGAGAGCTTCTCTGAGGAGGTGGCATTGGAACAGAAGTGTAGGGGAGGTGAGGGAGTGAGCCATGTGGCTGTCTGGTGAGACGAGACAACGTGGCAAGCAGAGGACACAGCAAGCGCAAAGACCCTGAAGTGAGCATTGGGCAAGCTGAGGACTGGTGAGGCATTAATGCAGGAGGACGAGAATGGGTGAGGGAGAAAGGTGGGAGATGAGGGCAGAGGGATGGAGGAGGCTCTGAATATATATGGCCAGAGAAAAGAGGTATCAGTGCCATACCCCTATCTCTAAGGCTCTCACTGGGCATCATCTGCCCTCCCTGCTGCTCAGACCTGTGACTTGTCTCTGCTCACTGATGTAAGGTGAGTGGCAAGTTCCAGGTGAGGCCTGCAGGAATGGGGCCCTGGTAAGAGGAGGGAGGGATGAGTGAGTGATGGACAGCCCCAGTGTCCATTCCAGAGAGTGAAGGGTCATTGGACCAAAGGGCAGTAGGGGAGTCATGGCCAATGGAGGGATTCTCAGGACAATTTGCACACACTTACCACCAGCCTGGTTTAATTTCCTCCTACCCCTTGCTCCTGCACAGCCATGGCATGTCTCAACTTCTCAAGTGCCCCTTTGCTCGCTGTGTGTCTCCGCCTCTGCACTTACCACATCATTTTTTTCCAGAGAGAAGTCACACAGATCTGGAAGACTCTACAAGGCTGATTGACTGATTGAAACTTCGTGTTTGTGGAGAGTTGGAATGAGGTAATTCAGAGGTAATTCAGAGCTGAATTACCTCACGCTGTCTTTATTCTCCTTACTAGCCGTTCATTGCCAAACTCTGTGACCTAACGTCTTTTTTGGTATCAGGCAAAAACCTTTGGAATACACTTTAAGTAGACCACTAGATCCCGTACCACCCAAACACTAAAGACGTCAGCAGATAGCGTCTAAAACTCAACTGGTTTCCCCATTTTGCTGTACTTCATCTAACTGTAGTCCCCACCAATATATTTAATAAATGGGTTGAATTTTGTCTTTGTCTTGGTCTATGACTAAGAGAAGCTCATGTAACCTGGGCTGGGCTTGGTAGTTCATGCTTTTAATTTCAGCCCTTGGGAGGCAGAGGCATCTCTGTGAGCTCAAGACCATGCTGGTTTACATAGAGTTTTCCAGGCCATCCAGGCCAACATAGTGAGACCTTGTCTCAGAAACAATCAACAACAAAATAACTCAGGTAACTTTTGTTCATGGTGGAGCAGTCACCTGAGGTAATCTGAGTCTGCATTTAGGACCATGGGCTCTCATATTGGTGGCCAGAATAAACTGTATTATTCCCTTTGAGATGACAGCTAGGTTTGCCTCAGCAGGACCTTAGCTGTCCAATTCATGGCTGTATCTCTGGGACAAGAATATGCATAGCACAGCCATGCTCAGTTAGCGATTGTGGCAGAGCCAGCCCATGAGGCCACCAGGCTGGGTGGCTACATGGCTGGTATACTGCTGAGACAATTTAAGCTCTAGAAGGGTGACCTTTTGTTTCTCCTTCTCTCTCCCTTTTTTTTTCTTTATGTTTTTTGAGACAGGTTTCTTTGTGTAGCCCTGGCTGTTCTGGAACTTTTTCATTACAGCAGGCTGGCCTCAAACTCAGATCTGCCTGCCTCTGCCTCCTGAATACTGGGATTAAAGGTGTGAGCCACCACCATATCACCAGCCTTCTTTAGTCCCTTTTTTGTTTGTTTTTGTTTTCTGAGACAGTATTTCTTTGTCTGGCTATCCTGAAACTAGCTCTGTAGACCAGGCTGGGTTTGAACTCACAGAGATCCATCTGCCTCTGCCTCCAGAGTGCTAGGATTAAAGGCATGTGCCACCACCATCCAGCCCTTTAGTTCCTTCTTAACCTAAAACATTCTACCTGGTCACACTTGGATCTGTCTACAACTCTAATGACATCAATTTAGGAGTGTAGCTCTTGGGTCTTGGTGTTTGGAGAGTTCAGCCAATAGCAGTCATTCTCTGCCCATCCCCTGGAGTCCTTGCCTGCCATTTCTGTGTGCTCGGTGATAGCGCCCACAACTCTCCTTGGGAAGCATGGCCCTCGGACAAGGAAACCTTCCTTCCTAGCTTTAGCCATCAATTTGGGACTTGGAGGCCTGTCTTTTTTGATGAGGTGACAGGTGGGGGCTGATGCTTCCACGTCTAACTTACAGATGGAGTCCCTAAGCATCAGGCAGATGAAGCCACCATCTGTGCATCTGGCTGAGATCATAGTCATACTGACTTCTGTGTCTGCTCCCTAGCTCCTTAATGCTTTTAAACCCTCCATGACTCTCACTTCAGTCCCTAGCCTACCCTAGAGAACCCATCTACCACCACTGCAACAGTGAAGTTAAGAGGTTTTTGTTTTTGTTTTCTTAAGATGGTGCATGTAGCCGGGCGTTGGTGGCACATGCCTTTAATCCCAGCACTCGGGAGGCAGAGGCAGGCGGATCTCTGTGAGTTCAAGGCCAGCCTGGTCTCCAGAGTGAGTGCCAGGATAGGCTCCAAAGCTACACAGAGAAACCCTGTCTCGAAAAAAAAAAATGGTGCGTGTAATCTCGACACTCAGGAGGCTGAGGCAGGAGGATCATGAGTCCAAGGGCAGTCTGGGCTACAGAGAAGTCAGGGAAACCACTCTTCCCAGAACTCCTGGAGAACTTCCTCTACTCATTTGTCCTGTATGCTGTGTACTTAACTTAGAATGTCACCTGTCAATATCTCTGAGCCATAAAGGAGACTGTGAGGCCATGAATCTATTTCATCTGCACACGTATATGACTCACAACAGTGTATGGCCCTGAGTAGGTGCTCAGCAATGTTTCTGATGAACGAATGAGATGAATCAATTGTAACCAAGGCAGCTTCTTCACGAGGCTGGGCTCCTAACCCTGTGCTGAGATGCTGGGGTGGGGACAGGAAGAGGCACAGCCCACCAGGCTCCACTGATGAAGGGAATGATTGACAAGAAACTGTGGAAGGTTTTGAGCAAGCATGGGTGTGATGGGGTCTGCCTGGAAGAGACCCTCTGACTCTGGTGGGATGATGAGGGGCCAGTGTGCTGCACTCATCTTGCCGTGGTGGCTGTATTGTTACGGGTGGGAGGTTGATGCCTAGTGCTTGAAGAGGTGACCAGCTGCAGCTGCAGCTGTACCGGGGGTGGAGAGTACAGAAAAGCACTTATCAGTGTCCCAGTGCTCCAGACAGCTTGGGTGGCTGCCTCACCAGCTCTGGTCCATGACTAGTCCGGGTGCCCACACCCTTGCTCTTGTCTTGAATATAGGCTGTGCAATGGCCTGGGTGGTCCCTAGCTCCACCCTCTACTTCCTTTGTGGCCTTGGAAAGTGGAAGGGAGGCCTCCATCCCTCTCCTCCCATGACCCAAAGCATGATCCCTCCATTCATAGGATTCTCCTGCGCCTTTGCTTCACCCTCCCACGTCTCTGGATGATGCAAAAATATGATTCCCTTTGGGCAGATGAGGACATTAAGGTCAGGAAAGGGGACAGGATCCTCCCAAGGTCATGCAGCCAGATGGGGACACCAGGTGGGGGCATGTCTCCAATTCCCCATGCCTAGTTTTCACCAGGCAACAGATGGCTCTGTGGCCTGACTTGAAACATCTTAAATGACTCCCAAAGAGTACAAGTCCAGAATATTCCAGGCCTCTGGGAGCAAATCTTTACTAACTCAATCCTAAATTTATTCATGTGAAATTCTATGATTAGAGCTGACCTGCTTTCCCCCCAGGACTGAAAGTTACATGCTGAGCAAGCACTCTGCCACCGAACTATAACTTTTTCCTCTTTTTTTTTTTTTTTTTTTTTTATGGTTTTCAAGACAGGGTTTCTCTGTGTAGCTTTGTAGACCAGGCTGGCCTTGAACTCACAGAGATCCGACTGCCTCTGATTCCTGAGTGCTGGGATTAAAGGTGTGCACCACCACCGCCTGGCTAGCTTTTTACTTTTTATTTTGAAATTACGTCAAACTAAGTAGCTCAGGCAAGCCTTGAACTCACTCGACAACATGAACAGGTCTTGCTCTTAGGATCCTCCTCTCTTAGCTTCTTAGGTAACATTGCTAAGTTGAGATCTCAGGAAGCCCAGCTCAGATCCACCTTTACATGTGTTCTAGGGATGGAACCCAGGTCTTCTTCAGGCTTGTGCAGCAAACACCTTCACCCTCCGAGCCACCTTACCAGTCCACATATGTTTATCTTCTGAGCTTGCCATTGGCAATGGCATCTAAAGCTGCTTTCTGTTGTGGGTCATAGGAAGTGCTGGTACAATGGTCCCTTGAATAAGAATGGCCCCCATAGGCTTATATATTTGAATGTTTAGTCACCAGGGAGTGGAAGTCTTTGAAAGAATTAGAAGGATTAGGAGGTGTGGCCTTGTTGGAGGAAGTGTGTCATTGGGAGTAGCCTTTGCGGTTTCAAAAGCTCATGCTAGGCCAAGTCTGTCTTTTTCTTTCTGCTGCTCGTGAATCAGGATGTAGAACTCTCAGCTCCTTCTCCAGCACCGTGCCAGCCTGCACACCACCATATCCCCCTGCCATGATGATAATAGATTAAACTTCTGAAACCATAGCTTTCTTTTTTAAGAGTTGCCTTGGTCATGGTGCTTCTTTGAAGCATAGAATAGTAACTAAGACAGCCCTCGATATGGCCCCCCTAGTCCTTGTCTTTCTACATCTTCCTCTACTCTTCTTGGGTTCAGGTCCTCAAAGGCGCCCTTGCTCAGGCTGTGCCCAGTCTTGCATGTCTTTTAATTTCCTTATCCAATGGTGTTTGCTGTCCCCTTGAGAACATAAGATCCTGACCCCCAGATCAACTCTCAGTGGGTTTGGGTCTCATTTCTGTCCTTACCCATTTTCCCTGTGTTGGACTTGGCCTAAAATTTTGCCCTCATGTATTTGGTATTCTCACCAGGATGGAAACCATATAAGACATGGATTCCAGGGACTTCCTCTCAGGAGTGAAGGGCCTCAGAGTGGACTCTAGAAAGATCTGTTGAATGAGCATGACCACAACCTAAGAATCTTGGAGGGAGTTAAGGTCCCAGCTTGTTGTTTTGTTTTGGGATAGGGTCTCCTGTACCCCAAGCTGGCCTCAGACTTGATATATAGACAAGGATAGCCTTGAATTTCCGATCTTGCCTTCATCTCTAGAGTTCTGGGATTGCAGGCATGCCTGGTTTTACAGAGTGCTGGGATTGAGTCCAAGGTTTTTGCATGCTAAAGAAGTGTTCTGAAACTGGGCTGAGCTACATCCTCAGCCCCAGGATTCTGTTACTTTTCTCTCCATCTTCTCCTTCTTTTTCTCCTCCACCTTTTTACTCTTACAGGTAAATTAAGGAGTGGGAATGAAAGGGTCAAAATGTCCCCACTCTTGGGTAGGAATGTGTGGATCAATCCTCTGTGAGATGGGTGTTGGCATTTGGGACAATGACTGTGAGCATTGACACCATACTGGGCCCCAGGGACTCGGTGCTACACAGGGACAGGCCCAGTCCTTGGCTGTACGGACTTTCAGCCATAAGCATCATGTGGCTGACATTTATTCATGTACCCTTTCCTAATTGTGATAATGCCCAGACAAAAATCTCACAGTCCTGTGAGATTGTGTGGAGGGTCCTAAATTAAATCGAGGGGTGTAGGAAGGCTTCTTGAGAAAGTGACATTTAAGCTGAGATCTAAGGATAACTAGAAATAAACCATGCAAAGGAAAAATGTGGAGATGGGCTGTGTGGTGCTCTAGGCTGTGTGAATGGGTTCAGGCTGTGCCTTGCCCTGGGAGACTCCATTTTACAAGTAGCATTTGACTGCACTTGCAAGTATCAAAGGAAGGATGACTCTGCATCTTGGTTATTTACATAGACACCACCGCTGTGTAGCACCAGCCATAAGGCATGTACCCCACAGCCATGAAGAACCAGCTGTGAGGCAGAGAGTGACAAAGTACTCCTCCAAAGAAAAAGGTGCCACCTATAAACTTACAAAGTAGACTGAGAACATATGGGTATGTGGGTGTATCAAAACCATATCAGAAAAACCAAGTCTGAGGACTTAGTGAATATACCAAAGAATGAAGGATGTAGCATCCTCCCTGAACCCCATAAAGAAAAGGATTCCTAACCCTGGGAGTGTGACTGCTCACTATTCCACCTACCTGTCATCTGACCACCTGATATATGGTGTGTGTGGGGGGGTGTGTCTGAGTGTGCGCGCACGCGTGCACAAATGTGTAGGGACCAACAGGCAGAGACTCCCAGCTGTCCCTGGGTTTCAGCTCAATACAGTGATCCTTGTTGCTTGATTCCACTGGAATTGACCTGTACATCTGTACAACTGCCTAATATCTGAAATTCCAACTATCTGGACTGGTCCTGTGCTTTTTCTCAATCTGCTAGAGCCCTGCATGCCTCCATCAGTGTCCACCCAGATGCCCTGCTGTCTTGTCTAGTCACCTCCTATAATATCTGCTCTCTGCTTTTGCCTCCAGAGATATCTCTTTGAATTTTGCATCCCTTTAACCCCTTTATAGTTATTCTGTAACACCTGTATGAAGTGTAACACATGATCTGAGAATTAATATTAGCAGTTAAGAATAGAACAAAAGAATTTAAGTGTCAGGTGGTAGTGGTACATGCCTTTAATCCCAGCACTTGGGAGGCAGAGACAGGTGAATCTCTGTAAGTTCGAGGCCAGCCTGTTCTACAGAGTGAGTTCTAGAACAGTCAGGGCAACACAGAGAAACCCTGCCTTGAAAACACACACACACACACACACACACACATATATATGATTATTTATGATTGCCAAATAGCAAGGAAAATTGGGATGACATGGTAAATGACAAAGATATCAACAAAGCTGGTTAATTTATTGTTAGTCAATAAATTCTGATATTATGTAAACTCACACACATGTCCATCTATGTATTTCTGAAATAACACACTCATAACAGTGGGTAGGGATGGGGTAATAGAAGTGCTTCAGCAAGAGAGAACAGTAAAGAGCAAGTCACTATGGCAGGAGGGAACCTGGGTGAGGCTAGTGTGGCTGGAGACAATGGGGTAACAGACTAGGCCATGATGAAGGGCCTAGTGGACAGAGAAGAATTAGCAAGTGGACACACCCACTGATCATTATTATTGAACACTTAATGTTAACCAGGGCCTATGCTCTATCACCAGCCAAGTCAGACATGTCCCTGATGGGAGTATGGTGTGTATCCAAAGCAGATGGAGGAGTCAGAGAGCCCCTGCTGCGTCTTGGGAACCCTGCTGAGCACTTTGCATCAGTGTGTCCTTAGATCCTCACAGCCACACGAAGTAGGGTACCCCTGCAATTGAAGCCGGAGCTGAGACCTAGCACCATGGACCTGCACGGATTCTGAAATGTTACTCAAGACCCGAGGTCCACGGTCCCATTCCGGGCCACCATATCAAAGGAAAACGGGGAAACAAAAACTGGGGAAGGAAACGGGGGTGGGGGGTGGACGGTTGGGGGTGGACGGTGGGGGGAGCGGCACATGCACTGTGCCTACTGCTTGGGAGGCAGAGGTGGGAGACTCTGCATGAGTTTGATGCTAGTCTGGTCTACATAGTGAGTTCCAAGCCAGCTAGGGCTACATAGTGAGATCTTGTTTCAAGAAAACAAATAAAACAAAACTGATGAAGGAAGAATTTATTTAGTTTTATTTATCCATTTTTTTTTATTTTGGCAAGAGTCACAGAGGGAAAAACTAGTTCTATCCCCTTTCCTGTGGTAATGTGTTACAACTTCACTGAAATATAAACAAGGGGCACTGGCTGCTCTTTCTGAGGACCTGGGCTTGATTCCCAGTAACTACATGGTGGCTCTCAACTAGAACTCCAAATCTGGAGTATCTGATGCCCTCTTCTGGCCTCCTCAGGCATCAGGCATGGTACACTGACACGCATGCAAGGAATACACCTACACATGTACAGTAAAATAACAAGGTAAAACAAAATGATGATAATTTTAAAAAGCTGAAACAAGGGCAGCAGGGTGGCTCAAACCTATAATCCCAGCATTTGAGAGGCTGAGGCAGGAGGGTTACTCAAGAATTGGAGGCCAGCTTGGGCTACAAAGTGAGACTGTGTTTCAGACAAAGCAAAACTGAGCAAACAAAAGTCAGGAAATCCACATGGAGGGTTAGCTGGGAGTCAACTATATGGACTCTTCTGCTCTGACACCAGGTTTCAGCCCATTCCTTCTTGGCATGGGGCCTCCTGGAGATCTTTCTATCCTGTAGGGTCCATTCTTTTAGGCTCTCTACAGCAGTGTTACAGGGAGACTCACTGTAGTCCCCTTTAGAAGGCCTTTGAGAAGCGAGCTCTTTAATACTGTTGTCTAGAGGACAGATTGGAGCAGTCCCCAAGGACAGCATCCATCAAAGTCGTAAGCATTCATACCATTCAATCAACAGGCCTATAACTAGAAACTTACTCTAATAGAGATCTAAAATGGTGTGCCCACCAAGTTTCTGGCATATTGTCAAAGGCTGGAGGTCACTCAGTTGCCCAGCATCTAAGGGATGGGTGAAATAGGTTGCAGGACATCCATGCAGTGGAGTGCTTGATACCATGACAGAGAATGTTGTAGAATATTTGTTTATGTGTTGCACCGGGCGTTGGTGGCACAAGCCTTTAATCCCACACTCGAGAGGCAGAGGCAGATCTCTGTGAGTTGGAGGCCAGCCTGGTCTCCAGAGCGAGTGCCAGGATAGGCTCCAAAGCTATACAGAGAAACTCTGTCTTGAAAAACCAAAAAAAAAAAATGTGTTGCATTTGTTTACACTGTGGAACATTTGTTTAATGATGCAAAGGTGTGCTGCATTCTTCTATGTTGCATTTGTCTAACTCTGTGAAGCTGAGTTACTTTGCCTGACTAAAATACCTGATTGGTCTAATAAAGAACTGAATGGCCAATAGCAAGGTAGGAGAAAGTATAGGCAGGGCTAGCAGGCAGAGAGAATGAATAGGAGGAGAAATCTGGAAAGAAAGATCAAGAAACAAGCAAAGTAGGATGCCAGGGCCAGCCACCCAGCTACACATCCAACCACAGAGTAAGAAGTAAAGAAAGAAATATAGAATAGAGAAAGATACAAAAGTCCAGAGACAAAAGGCAGATGGGATAATTTAAGTTAAGGAAATCTGGCTAGAAACAAGTCAAGTTAAGGTCAGGCATTTATAAGTAATAGTAAGTCTCCGTGTGTATTTATTTGGGAACTGGTTGGCCAAAGAGCAAAGAGCCAAATGAATAATAATAAAATAATAATAATAATAATAATAATAATAATAATAATAATAATAAACCACCAACAAAATAATGATGCACTCTCTATGCACTGGAACAGAGAAGATTCTGAAAATGCTGCCATGTATGGGAAAGGCCAGACATGGGACTGGGTACAGTTCAGTGTCTGGTTTTAAATGGTGTGGGTAGGTTTGGGGGAAGGTAGATGAGCTCTTGAAGAGACGAATCACAAAACTTTAATCCCTACCCTTAGGAGACAGAGGCAGGTAGATCTCTGTGAGTTCAAGGCTAGTCTGATCTACACAGCAAGTTCCAGGCCAGCCATGGTTGCATAGTGAGACCCTGTCTCAAAAGGGGGAAGGTGTGATGGCTGGAGTTCTGTTGACAGAGTACATGCCTAACATGAATGAAACCCTGGGTTCAACCCCCCAAAGTTAGGAGGTGGAAGCGGGAGGATCAGAAATTCAAGGTCATCTTAGGCTACAGAGTGAGTCTAATACTAGCCTGGGCTACATGAGACCCTGTCAATAACAAAACAAATGAAACACTCTTGTACCCTTGGTTGCCTCTGGGAGGGAGCTGGTGGTTGTAGGACAGGACAGGAGAAAACTTTTCCAATGTGCCCTCTTTGTACCGTTCAGTTTTTAAACCTGAGGACATACTGAGAATTCAATGAATGAATAATGACATTTACATTTATTTGAGTGACTCTCAGAACCCAAAGAGAAGAACAAGACATTGAAAGGAGGAAGACACCTTGATATTGTTAATCTGAGGACCTGGCGGTCACTATAATTGCAGGCCCCTACCCTTTCCTTCTGGAACTGAGCCTGCTGGCTCCCCTAGGTCTTGAGGACTCAATGAGGTGTAACCCAGGCATGCAGGCCTTCCACTCTGTACCAGAAATAATTGCATGTGTATCATAGTCAGGTAGTAACAGAAGCAATGAAAGAAAAAATAAGGCAGAAGGGGCCAGTGTCTTGAGTATAGTGAGTAACAAAATGCCCCACGAGCCAGGCCTGGCTCCTATTAATCTCAGCACCAGACAGGTTATGGCTGAGGACAGGGAAACCCCCCTGAATGGGCCACATCTTAGAGAAAAGGCAAAGGCTTGTAACTTGGGAGAAGAGCAGGAACAAAAGCCCCCAAAAGGGAGGAAATAAGCTTATAAAGAACCAGGAAGTCTGTGGAGTGGCTCAGGGGTTCATAACCCACCTAGAGTGCACGAGGCCCTGTGTTCAATTTTCAGCACCAAATAAAAAACAATTTAAACGAAATAAAACAAAGAGCAAGTAGCCTGTGCAGCTGGAACAGGGTGGGTAAAAGGAAGGTGGTGAGAGATGAAGTCAATGATGGAGAGGAGAGATAGGCAGGACGGAGACATTTGCATGGCTGAGCTGACTCGAGGTAGGGAAGAGTCAGAGAGTACTCAGTGGACATGAGGCCTGATTACATTTCCCTGTTAAGAGCTTTTTCTGACCGAGGGTAGAGACTGAAACTCAGGAAGAAGACAGGGGGTCTACAGAGAGCTCATAGAGAGTGCTGGGCCAGCCAGGAAAAAGTAAGAAGGTCTTGAGGTGGGAAGTGGGGCTAGGAGCAGTCTGCCTCCCTGTCTATCAAAGGAACCTGAACAAGATGGTCTGTAAAGGTTGTTATGGGGTTGGGATTTGTTAACCTCAGCATTTGGAATTTGGTGAGTTACCTTAACACTCACCAAGTGTGTATGGCTGGCTTTTCTTTTCTGACAGGCTCGAAGGTTTCCCCTTTTTAATCTGATCCTCACACAATTGACCAGAGCCCTGTGGTGTGAGCATTATTGGGAAGCCCTTTCCATCCCTTCTCTGCCAGCCTCACTTCTGTCTCCACTTCCAAGGGACAGATGGGTGTACAGCAGGAGGCAAGTGGGCTTTGATGCCGACAGCATCCCAGGAGAGGGAATTAGCTGAGAGTTCATAGCCTCTCTCTGCCTTCTAGATCTTGAGTTAAAAGTCCTCAGTGTCACAGCCCCAAGGGGCAGGGATTGAGGGGTGTCAAGAGAGAGGCAGAAGGAGTCACTTTTCAGCCTGCAGCTGCCCACATAAGGAGGAAAACCTGGAGTGCTGAGAGCTCTGGGTCAGGAAGTCATCGGCGCTGAAGCCGAAGATCAGGTCACATCTGCCCCACTGGCTTACTTACCATTCAGAGAAGTGTCTGAAGATACCTGGAGCTGATGTCTAAAATTCAGGTAATTTTACAGTGAAATTGAGGTTTCTGCCCTCTCTTGAATAGTTAGAAAATCTGACCACACTGATAGCTTATTCCGTCGATATAACATCCAGCCAGATTTACATAGCAGCTGTCCCCATTGTAATTTTATTTTATTAACAAGCAAATGCATTCATGTGACTGCAAAAATATACACAGAGACAAATAATTCATTTTCCCTCCTATCCTTATCTCCAATTCCCACTGGCCTCTTAAAGCAATCTTTATTATGCAATTCCAAAGTTCCTTTTTTTGAAACGAAACACAATTTTATTTCAGTTTTATTTATTTATTTTGTGTGCACATGGAGGGGTGCATGTATCATGGCTCATGTGGAGGTCAGGAGTCGTTTCCCTCCTTCCACCATGTGGATTCTGGGAACTGAACTCGGTTCCTTCGGGCTTGTTGTTACCTCCTGAGTCATCACACCAGCCCCAGGGTTTCTTTATGCTTGTATAAACTATAAAAGCAAAGGTTGTCATTTCACATTTTCACACAGATTCACCTCTCTTCTGTTCTTGTTTTTCCTCCATGAGGACTTCTCCATAGTAAGACAGACCATTCTGTGCTCCAGGCCATTTCATTGTCACAAGTCCCATGGCTTATTTAGCCAGACTCATGATCAGTATTTGGGCCATGCCCAATACTTGCAACTACAAACAATGTAGTATCAATTATCTCATGCATAGTCTGCACGTGTGCAAATATTTAAGTAGGAACTAAAGGAAAACCAACAGGAATTGCCCAAGCAGAGGGTGCAGTAGATGGGCTGGAGCCCTCATTCAGTAGCATCCTGAGGCCAAGTAACAAAAGGTGACAAAGATGATTCCTAAGAGTGATTCCCCACATAGCTTAGAGACCATCATGTCTCCAGGAGCTAGGCCAAGGCTCCAGATTTACCTTTGCCACTGGCTAACTTAGGTTGTCTCTCCAGGCCCCTTAGTCTCCATCTGTGAAGTGAGAGAGAGAGGCTTAGGAAGACCGAGGAGATCTCAAAGGGCCTCTGCAGCTCTGACCAACTGTGTGTGGTCCACCTCCCTCCACAACAGCCAGATTCTGCCCTTGATTGTACCTGGCTCAACCCCACTATAGAATCTTTGTCCAAGTTGTCTCCAGCCCCACACAGATACCTCTGAAACATAGTCCCCTTGTCCCTTGGCGCCACTCCTGATACCTGAGCTCAAGTGCCATCTGAACACATCACTATAAATCTCCAGGTCAGATAGAGGCCCCTCTACAGTATCCTTTATGGGCAGGTTACCCATGCCTGGTCCATGCTTCAGGTCTTCCATCAAGTCCTTCCTTTGTGTCATTTCACCGTGTCTACATAGGGCTCCTGAATGCCCATGTTGTTACTTCCTAAAAATGACCTTGAGGCAGCATTTCCCGGTAGCTCAATTTCTACTCCCAAAGTAGCTAGTTTGTAGATAACAACTAGCAACATTGTAAACATCCTAGAGGCGCAAATACTACACTAAGAAGTTCAGAAGCCATCGCCTCTGTCTGAGTAAGTCACCTTTATAAACTGGGGACAAAAAGGCCACTTGTGTCACCAAGTTCATCACTTACTTACAAGTTCATTAACTTGTCAGATGTTCTGGAGGGTTTTATAGTTATTCTTTTCTTTCTTTGTTTGATACAGGGTCTCATTATATAGCTCGGGCTGGTCTGGTATTCACTATGAAGCCCAGACTAGGCTTTGATTCACAATTCTCTTGTCTTAGCCCCTACCCCTTACCCCAATTGCAGGAATTACAGGTGCTTGTCACAATGCCTGGGTTTCATTGGATGGTTATTTATTTTTCCTTTCTTTTAAAATTTTATTATACAGAGTACTGAAGGCTATCTTCATATTTTCACCAGATACCTACTGAGTACCAGGCCCAGTACTGGACACTGGAAGTCCAGTACTCAGAAGTCTCAGTTTGAAGAAAAATGGGTGAATTTCCCAAAGCCTCTGGAAGATCCCAGACAACTCTAAACAGACAAACATGAAAAGATAAACTGCTGGTGTGTCAGTGTGGAAAAGAAAAAGACCAGGGTGCTGTGGCATTCATAACCAAAGTACCGGGGAGACCTCTCTGAGGGACAGAGAGCAGGCCACCACTGGATGTTGAATGGGGCTTCTATGGGAAGCATTATACCTATTAAAATTTCCCATTAATTATCCTCACCACAGTCCTAGCAGGAAAACATATGATATCCTCTATTTTGTTATTCTATGAAGCAAAGAAAAACTGAAAGCCATGGAATCCTGAGGAGACTGTGGGTCTTGACCCCAGATTTTCTGGCATCAGAGTATCAAAGCCTAAACCTGACTTCTGCTGCTGGTTTGATTAAGCCAGTTATGGGCTATATGGAGGCTTCCATTTAGTTGGGCCCAAAGGTGGGATCCTATCTTTGCCAGTCCAAGCACCTGTGACGGTAGTGATACAGACCACTAAGAACTGACAAGAGGGTGGCTGGAGGCAGACTCACTCTTCTGACTTCACTTAAGGTTCTGTGTATTCAACTGCTTTCTAGGTCTGGGGTTGTAGGAGACAAACAGGCAGAGATGGGCCTTCCTAATTCAGACCTCCCAGCCTCCTGTCAGTCTAAATGTGGGCTGCTGGCTTGGAATCCAGCCTTGAAAACTCCCTTAGCCCCTAACACTTCCCCTCTGCTTTTAGCTTTAGGCAACAGCTGGTACCCCAACCTCCCAAGCATCACTGAGACCAAAACAGTCCCTGGACACGAAAGGGAAGCCAGGCTGCAGGGCAGCAGATGGCTGCTCCACCCAGCCCAGGGCAGCTGTCTCCTCTCTCTTTCCTGTCACTCTGAAGCAGGGTGGTCTTTCCACCTCACTTCCTCCCCACCTCCCCCTTCTTCATGCCCTTGAGCTTTTCAAAGCCACATATGAATTTGTTTCTAGCACTTACTATGTAATTCTAAGCCACCGAATGCAATTCTTTGACTGTTTCCTCATCTATAAAATTGGTGGATGAATATATAAACCATGTAAACTGTGAGACTAAAATGATTAGTAATTTCACATTGCTTAGAAACAGTTCTAGTGTTTCATAAACAATGTCCTAGGACATCTGACCCAGGTCAACGTGGGTGGTGGCATGAGAGGACCCAGGCACATGAGGGACCCCTACCTCCTTTCATAGACTTTGCTCATGTCTCTCTGATCTCTCCAGTTCCAGGCTGCTGCTTTCTGGTCCTTGCTCCACTTTGGCTGTCAACTCTTCTTGCTAAGTCCTGACCTAGCCACATAACTCCTCAGCTGACATTCTGGCCCTTCAGGGTCCTATCCATCAGTAATCACCAGTTCTATCTTTCTGCACCCCACACCCTCACCAGGACATTCTAGAAAATGTGGCCTCCAGTGGTGGTGGGGGTAGCAGTTTGCACTTGCTCTTTCCTCCCTCCCCTCTGCCTTCCCTAACCGGGCTAGTGGCCAGATGAACGCGGCTCCTGAAAGAAGGAAGAGTGAGCAAGAGACCGCAACTCAGAACTGCAGTTTTTCCGCTTGGAAAAAAAAAAAAAGACAATGAAAAGAGAGACCTCTCAAGATCAAAGGAGGGGATGGAACAATAAGTGAACACGGGGGAACTAAGAAGTGGCATTGGAAGGGAGTGATGCTAAAGGGTTACCGCAGGTACCCAAAAAGCTGCTCCCACCCCTGCCCCCCCGCCCCCGCCGCCGCCCCGCAGACCCTGGCCTTTCATCCTCTTGAGGCATTGCAAGACCCAAATCACCGGAGGTACCGCAGAAGATCAATGGAAAAGGAGAAGACAGGGCGGGGACAATCAAAGAGAAATAGGGTCCAGGGGGGAGGCCAGAGGCAGAAAGCATGTGGTTGGGCCCCACGCCTCCAAGGAAGCCATGCAAGGGTGACCCGGGATGCTCTCCCCGCCCCGGCCCCTTCCCTTCCCAGGGGGCGGCCCACATCCAGGCCGGAGTCCGGGTGGGGCGGCGCCGGCAAGGATGAATAATTGAGGTAGAGGGGAGGAGGAAGAGGAGCGGCGGAGGAAGAGCGGGAGGCGGGAGCCGCCCGCTCAGGGTCCTCCCCACTCGGCACCCCACCCGCTCCGCCGCCCGGAAGTCGCTCCCCGCCTCCTGCTCCGCCAACATGGCCGCGAAGTCGGATGGAGCGGTGGCCGCGGCCGGCCCGGGGCCCGAGGGGCCGGCGGGAGCAGCCCGGGGCGGGGCAGGAGGGCGCGGGAGGTGACGGCGGAGATCGCGGGCCCGGGACCGGCGGCGGGCGGGGGGCCCGGGGCCGCGCTACGAGCTGCGGGACTGCTGCTGGGTGCTGTGCGCGCTGCTCGTGTTCTTCTCCGACGGCGCCACCGACCTGTGGCTGGCGGCCTCCTACTACCTTCAGGGTCAGAGCACCTACTTCGGCCTCACCTTGCTCTTCGTGCTGCTGCCCTCCCTGGTTGTGCAGCTGCTCAGCTTCCGCTGGTTTGTCTACGACTACTCGGAGCCCGCGGGGACCCCAGGACCCGCCGTCAGCACCAAGGACAGCGACATCGGCGGAGCCGCCATCAGCACCAAGGACAGCGCTATCGCCTTCAGGACCAAAGAAGGCAGCCAGGAGCTGATCCCCCGGCCCGCGCCGTCCTCAGCCAGCGCCTACCGCCGTCGCTGCTGCCGCCTCTGCGTCTGGCTACTGCAGACCCTCGTTCACCTCCTGCAGCTCGGCCAGGTCTGGAGGTAGGAAAAGAGCAGGTGAAGGAAGCTTGAGTCCTGGGAGTGGGATGCCGCCCCAGATCTGCTCTGGCCTTTGCAGCCCGCCCTGCTCCGTCCTGACCCCCCATCCCGTCCCACTCCATTGCAGCTCTGACTTCTTGTCAGTCAGCTCCTCTCCTCTGCCAAACTCTGTTGGACCCAAGATCCATAGCTTTGATCTGGCTAATGGGGCAAGAAGGTACCAGAGACCTTTAGTAACGTGTGAGCCAGGAGAAGTTGGGGAGCATGGGGACAAGTGTTATGCTTGGAAAAGGGCCACAGGGATCCTTTCAGTCCTGACCCCCTCCTCCATGTCCAGGTATTAAGCCTAGACATGGGGAAACATTCAGAAGTCTTTCCCAGCTCTCAGAGACACTCAGTTCAGAATTGCAGCTCACCCCCAACATCCTAGGAGAGGCAGAATGTGAGGCACCTAAATGACTATCCCGTGTAAACTTCCTGGTTTTATTGAGAAAGGGCGTGGTGAATCCAGTCCATCACTCTTAGGCTCCTACTTCCTAAGTAGCTCCACAGAGCCCTACCCCCAACCCCCAACTCCCAACCCCAACCCCCCACCCCCAACTAAAGGGGACAAGGAGATTTGAAATCTTGACTCTGTCACTAGATAGCTACTGTCTGCCCCTTAGTCCTCAGACTGGAAAACAACACTGGGGCTTCATTCAAACTGTTCACTTCCAGGCTTCTTCCTTTGCCAGCAAGTGGGGTGCCTGCTGGGCTGTGTTAATTGGAGAAAGGGGGAATTCTAAACCACAGCTCCTCTTGAATCAGTCACTCGAGTTCCTTGGGCTGTACCTGCAGTGACAAAATGAATTTGCTTACTATGTGATCTTAGCACACCTCCTCCTCCAGGTCTGTTTCCTCACCTGTGAAGTGAGAGGGAATCTCTACTCTTCCTGTCTCACTGACTTACTCTCTACACTTCCTGTCTTAATGACTTACTCTCTACACTTCCCATCGCTGACTTACTGTTACAGTTTTTTAACCTGTTGGGATGACTAGGCGGGAGGAGGTCTGTGTGAGGATTCTGCAGACTGGAACGTATTTGGGGGAAGTAAGGGATTATCATAGCAGATGTGTGGAGAGCATGGGGGACGTCCCTCTACAGATACAGAGAATGGTTATTTACTCTGTTACTTTTTAGTGTATTCTGCCTAACTCAGAAGATGCAGTTGGACTGGGCCCTGGAAACTGGACCCCTAGTGTTTGGCCCAGCTGCTCACTTGCCATGTGTCACCCTTGCTCTGTTGTTGATCCTCTCTCTACCTTGGTTTCCCTATCTTCACCTGCCAAGATGATGTGCTCCATTCTACTTTGCTAGCCCTGGAGTCAGGGGAGGGGGAAACACTATCCATGCTCTTATTATTATTAGCCTGACGCACAAAAATATTCATGTCTACATCCAGGGACGAATCTGCATTTGTCATTCTGTGCCCAAGTGGACAGATGGTGGGTTATTTTTAGGTTCTGAAATGGTAACTTCCTATTCTGGGTAGCCAAAGCTTCATTCCCCTTTCCCTTCAGCCTAAAGTGGGCCAGCTGCCCCACGACACATAGGCTACCCTCCTTCTCCCCATTCAGAACCTACTTACACAATGCTAACAGGACTCTTCTTTCTTGAACAGAAACTGAGTTTCCCTCAAATATGGGGGGAAATGACTGTAAATGGGCATCCTGGGGAGTGACTGGAAGTGGCTAAGAGGCCACTGAACTCCGTGGTTCTGCAAATAGAACTCTCTCCACTATTTCCACTGTTCTACACTGGGAAAGTGAGAGTCGGGATGAGATGACTGGACAGGGCAACAATCAAATGAGCAGGGGGAACCCAACCTATGGAAGTGGTTTGTGACCGTAGTGTGGTACTTTTAAAACTCAGAATCTTTCTGGGGGAGGAGAAAGAAATTGGCTGTAGTAGTATTAGGCCTGTAAAAATTTTAGACACAGTTTGCATGGTCTTAGTGTGTGGATTCTTCCTCTTGATTGCATTTCTTTTAAACATTCACTTAGGTACTCAAACCCTAATTTACAATGCCATTGCAATTATTTTATTAAGCACTCACTTTCTGCCAAGCCCACTGGTTGCCTCCGTTCTCTCCTGTGTCTTTTCTAATGATTCTGTCATGTGGTTAGTATTATAATTTTCACTTGGCAGATGAGGGAACAGAGGCTGAGAGAGGGGGGCACCCTTGCCCAAGGTCACACAGTGAGCAACTGGGAGCTTTGGCACTCAAGAGTCTGCATCTTCAAAACCAAGTTCCACCTTGCAATTCTGCCACCAAAGTGTTCCCCCAAAGCTTGAAGAATTATGAGTCTGAGATTGTGAGATTGCGTGATGACAGAACCTCCGGCTTCTGTTGCATGGAGATAAGAATGTGAAAAGGGGGGCAGGTAGTTGGACTGTGGGTAACGATGAGGAAACTTCGTACTGTAGGAAGATGCTGAATTTGGGGAGGGTGTGCTTCCAGAGGATTTACGTTTTCATCTTGGTTTGAAAGTGACCTTGGGCCAGGTTCTTTCCACTTCTGAGCCTCAGTTTCCCTGTGTGTGAAATGATATGATTAGATGTGGTGATGCTAAGATGTGGCATCTGTCTCATGACCCATAACGATATGGTACATTTCCATATGACCACCTCCTGACCAAGACAGTTTAAGGTCACCAAGGTCAATTTGGGGTCCTCCCCCAATACCTCTTCTATGGCTAGGTTACAATTCTGTCTCCTCTGCTTCCTAATACACCTGCCCTTTGGAGAGGTTCTGAAATGAGTTGGTCACCTGCCGGGTACTTTGTTCCCTGCATAGAATAGAAATCACTTAAAGGAAGAAGTGATGCTGGGGTCTACAGAGAGCTGGAAAGCAATTACTGGCAGCTTGACTGTTCACTAAATTCAGACTCTGCAGTCAATTAGGAGAGATCTCATAGAAATGGCTACTGGGGATGAGAAGAGCACACCAGGCCACATTAACCAGGCTACGGTTCTGTTGTCACTGAATACTCTGGACCCTTGTCCCACAAGCTTTGGACTCTTAAACTGCTAAGGGCCTGGATAAACAGGAACATTCAGAGAAGGTGGAGAGAAGCCATCCAGTTTGGCATGCCTAGAAATCAAGAGGTGTTGGCATAACATGTTACCACATGAGCTGTTCCAGCAGATGTTCTGAGTGGGTGATGAGGAGAGAGCTCAGTGGCTAAAGGTGCTTGCTACCAAGCCTGCCTGGCAACCTGAGTTCACTCTCCAAGACCCCCAAGGGAGAAAGAAAAACTGACCCCTACAAGTTGTTCTCTGACCTCCAAACCTGCACAGTGGCACACACACACACAAAGAGAGAGAGAGAGAGAGAGAGAGAGAGAGAGAGAGAGAGAGAGAGCTTAAAAAATAGTATCAGCCAAAGGAAACATTGGAGTGGGGGGTGTCTTCATTACATAACCCTAGGCAAACACTTCACAAGACAAGGTCCTTCCACACGGATGCCATTAGCTAAAACATTAAAGGAGGGAGCTCACAGACACTGCACACCTGCCATATTGCAGCAAGGGCTGTGTGAGGTGTTCCAGGCATTGCATTAAAACCTTCCCTCCATGCTTATTGCTACATTTGTTCTTCCGACAAGGAAGCAAAATGCAGAGAAGTCAGAGAACTTGACTGAGGTCACAGGAATAAGTGCAGGAAGGGAAGGTGCCTGCCCTTTTGTCTAGTTCCCAAACCCAGCTCCATCCATATCATGACACACTTGGTGTGTTGTCTGGGGCCGTGGGGAGGGGGCTGAGGGTGGGAGGTAGGGGGTGTAGGGACTTGGAGGGGAGGTGGGATCATGGGGAAATGCCTTGAGGCAGTAGCAGACTGAGTCCCTGGGAGGAAAGCAAACATATCCTTGGTGGGGCATGAATCTGCCCATGGGTTGGTCACCAGGCTGTCCTTATCCACCTCCCACTCCCAGCCCTCTGAGCTGTTAAGCCACTGAGGGCTGTTAAGCCAATTAAAGTCCCAACTCTGCCTCCTCTGACCCCGTGGGCAGCAAAGCAGTAAGCCATGAATCCCACTCTCCCTAATCTTGAACTCACGGGCCCCAGCTTTACCCAGATAAGCATGGCTTCCTAAGCCAATTAGTGTGAGGAGACCTGGCCTAGGATTCCCTCCAGCTGTCAAAGTCTGAGCACTTTGAGGTGGGGAGGAGGGTAGGTGGCAGTGAGCTTCTGGGTCCCTCTAACAGCTCACTGAGTCCAGCTGTTCCATCTCTGCCTGTGTGTGCCATAGAGCCCTACACTCCCGAGGGCTTCTGCAGTGAGTCAGAGCTGCTGTAGAATCAGGCTCTGGGTTCCCCTCCAGGAAGCTGGATCATTGGTGTAACACAAAGAGCAGGAACTCTGGATTCAGGGTCTCCACTCAAATCCTGCATGCACTTCCTTGTCAAGTCACTTGCCTCCTTATCTTCTAAAGTAGAGACTATAACTGCATCTGTTTCTGCTTCTTGTGTTGTCTGCGTTTAAGGAGGTGACGTGTACCAAGGACTTAGCAAGGGCTGGTCCCATCATTTAACTATTCAAAACCTGGTGGCAGAGCAGGTGAGATGTTGGCAGGGTCCTCCCAATGCCATGAAGACTGACAACCTGAGTTCAATCCCAGGGCTTCATATGTTTGAAGGAGTGGACCCCTGGTTCCCACATGTGAGCTGTGGAACACACATGCCACTCCTATACAGGCGCACACAAAATAGATTAAATATGATTTTAAAATACTGGTAGCACCAATTAGCACCATTGTTCTGAGTGACAGCCAGTGATGTGGGGAGAGGGTTGTGAGCCGCAGTGACATGACACTCGAGTATTTAATCTGCAGATATTTATGGAGCACCTGCTGTATACCTGGAACTGTTATAAGTGCCAAGGATAAAGAAGTGATGGCAGTGTGAACTACAGTAGGTCACATGGTAGTCATGTTATTACTGGAAAGGGTGAACTAGGGGCTGGGGAGACCATGTATGCCTATAACCCATGTGTGCCTGTAACCCAAGTTCTGGGGGTGTGAGGATAATGGATGGTTGAGACTTGTTGACTAACAGTCTCACCCCACAGTCAGTGAAAGACCATGCCTCAAGGGAATTAGGTGGAAAAGGAAATAACAAGACACCCTTCTATGGCCTCCGTGTGCACACCGGCACACACACCATACACACAAAGCTGCAACAGGGCAAGGAACTAGTGAGTGGCAGAGCAGAGGACCCGGGGAGGGAAGCCTGATTAAAGAGGTGGCGTGTGGGTGGGTGGCTGGGCTTGTCAGGAAAGTCTAGGAGGGTATCAGGAAGGGCAAGGGCATTGCAGGCAAAGGGAGACACCAGCCAGAAGTGTCAAGGGAGAATTGTAAAGTGAGGCTAGTCATGCAGGGCCTTTAGACCCCAAAAGGGGAGCCAAGAGAGTCTGACCAGAGAAGGTATGGACTCCTTTTTGCAATGTTCACTCTGGCTACTGGATGAAGAATGGACTGCAGAGAGGCCAGGGCAAGTCTGGGGACACAGGAGTGTTCATGAGATCTAGGTGAGCAAGGTTGGGGCTGGACCAGAGTTGTGGCAGCAGGGGTAGGACTCCACATCAGGCTGGGTTCACAG
The DNA here is from genome assembly GCF_003668045.3 of Cricetulus griseus. Classification (NCBI taxonomy): domain Eukaryota; kingdom Metazoa; phylum Chordata; class Mammalia; order Rodentia; family Cricetidae; genus Cricetulus; species Cricetulus griseus. The sequence goes on along the minus strand of NC_048599.1, from coordinate 26,972,600 downwards.
GATCTCTGTCTTTCTCTGGCCCTTCCTCCGTTTCCTCATTCATGTGGGTAATGTCACAACCCATTCTCCAGAGCCAGCGATATCGTTGCATGTGCCACTTTGAGTGACTTTGGGCAAAAACCCTAATTTACCTGTGTCTTGGTAACAATACCATCATTTGTCTTGGGGTGTTCTAAGCTAAATAATATATGTATCATGTTTAGCACCTCTTGTCTGGAACACAGAAGCACTCAACTGTAATTAGCCCTTGCTGTTTTCATAATTATTTGTAACAGTGGCTGCAAGGTAGGGTCCATAGTCTCTCTAAACTGTGTCATGGTCCTCCCACCATCATTTCAACCCTGGTACCCATTCTCCTTGTGTTGGTTAAGAGTCTAGCATTTTGAATCATCACCCCCACATCTGAAACATGTTTACAGTTGCTTGGGCTTGGCTGCAGCCCCTTCACAAATGTTCCTCTCTGTGCTGAATTGGCAGGGTTGTTCCAGTGTGGCCTCCCCACCCACCTCCAGGGAGACCCTGGCCAGTGCACTCCACACTCCACCCTTCCTTCCCCCTGCCATCAGGGCAGCAACAGTCCACCAGAGCCTCTCCTAACAGACACAGAGGCGGCAGTTAGGCCCTGTCCTCTGTTTGATCTATAAAGACCACACAGGCGAGAAGCCCTGGGGAGTCAGGGGAGGGAGGACTGCAAGGAAATGGCTTTGAACCCAGCAGCTGGGGCAAAGGTCCCTGGGGAGAGGAGGAGGCAGTTTGAGATCTACTCTGGCCTCTCCATTCACCACCCTGACTTTGTAAAGGTGTCCAAACTCTTGCCATGGGAGGTGCTATCAGCTTCCTCCACCATGTCCCTCCCACCCCACCCCATCCCACCCTGCCCACAGCCAGAGGCAGTTGGGGATCCTGGATCTGATATTCAGGAGCCCCAGAGTGTCCTGGCTCGCCTCTCCCCTACCCTGCATCAGAGCTCTTGGCTTCACCCTCTGTTTCCAGACTGCAGAGGCAAATCGCTGGCCCCTGATGCCCAGGGGCTGCTTTCTCCATCAGATCCTATCCCAATCCCCACCAGGGAATTTCTACACACCCTTTGTACTGGCTGGTTCATGTCAACTTGACCCAAGCTAGGGGCATCAGAGAGGAGGGAGCCTCAAATGAGAAAAGCCTCCATAAGATATAACTGTAAGGCATTTTCTTAATGATCAATGAGGGAGAGGCCAGCTCATTGTGGGTGGTGCCAACCCTGGGCTGTTGGCCCTGGGTTATAAAAAAGCAGGCTGAGCAAGCCACGGGAAGGAAGCCAGTAAGCAGCACTCCTCTATAGAGGCCTCTGCATCAGCTCCTGCCTCCAGGTTCCTGTCCTGCTTGAGTTCCTATTCTGACTTCCTTTGGAATGATGAACAGCAATGTGAAAGTGTAAGCCGAAGAAGCCCTTTCCTCCCCAGCTTGCTTTTGGTTATGGGATTTCATCACAGCAATAGTCAACCGGAGTAAGACACCCTTCCAGGACACACTCCATGTTGTCTCTTTCTCAAGCTTTCCCCAAGCAAACTGAGCACCACCCCCAGCCCCTCACACCGTCTTCCACTTCTTCAACTAGCCAAAGTCATCTTTATAACCTAAAGTGGAACTGCTTGCAGTTCTGTTTATGGAAGACTTATGCACTCCAGCCTCACCCAAAGTTGTTTCCTTGGGAAGAGGTGTGATTAAGGGAGATTTCCACTTGCTGATTAGAATTTGCGTTTGCGTATGTTTTGAGACAGGGTCTCCCGTGTCCCAGTCTGCCTTCTATGGCCACTAAATGGCCCCAGGTGACCTTGAACTTCTAATCTTTCCAAGATCTAGGTTTGTAGGGCAAGTACCACCATGCCCTGATTTCTGTGCTGCTGGGGATCAAACCCAGGACTTAGTCCGTACAAGGTAAGCACTCCATGACCTGAGCTACACCTCCAGCCCACTATTAGATATTTCTTGTGTTGTTTGAAGATTTTACTTCTGGTTCTTAGTTCACTAGGACATAAATCTATATATTCATTTCTGTTGTAAAAATCAGCTGTTTTGATGGGTGTGGTGGCACCTGCCTCTGTAATTCCAACACTTGAGAGACAGGCCAGACTGGTTTAGGCAGAGTCAGCTACTGCTACATAGTAAGACCCTGTCTCAAAAAAGTAAAGAATATTACTAAAAATTTTAGAGTTATTGTTTATTAAGCCTCTGGTTGTATCATTGCATCTGTAGCACAAGGGTCTACAGAAACAAAACCATATCCTGCCATAGTTTTCAATGACATCTCTGAACCTTGGTTTTCTTCTCATCTGTGACAAAGGGATAATTGTCCCTGTGTGAATGGCCACTGTGCAGGCAAAGTGACAGAATACATAGAACATGTTTTATACATTATTAAGCTTTATTCAGCACACCATAGTGCTCAGTGTTAACTAGCATTATTGACCCATTTTACAGATGTGAAATTGAGTTACAGCGAGGACTAGCCTCCCAGTTGGTAGCAAAGCCAGGGCTGAAAATGATGTGCTCAAGCCTCCCAACCCCCACCCCATGTGTGGGTTCTAAGCCATAGCTTCTTCTGCTAGCTAAGTGAATGCTTTTTTAAAAAGATTTTTTAAAAAAGTTATAGGTATATATAGGTATACATGTGGGTGTGAGAGTGTGCACAAGAGTGCAGTTGCCCTCTGAAGCCAGCAGAGGTCACTTGATCCTGGCTTAAGTTATAGGCCAGTTGTGAGCTGCCTGATAATGGGTGTTGTTGGGAACTGGACTCAGGTCCTCTGCAAGAGCAGCAAGTGCTTTTAACTGCTGAGCCATCTTTCCAGCATTTGTTAAATATATATACTTAAATCCTTTATGTGTGTGAGTGTGTTTGTGCCTTCATATGTGAGCATAGGAGTGGACCTGCTACGGGCATGTGTAGAGGTCAAAGGACAACCTTGGGTGGTCAGTCCCAGTCTTACTCTTTGAGACAGGGTTCCTTGTTGCTTTGCAATTGTGTATTCCAGGATATCTTACCCACCACTTTCTGGGGATTCTCCTGTTTCTATTTCCCATCTCACATAGGAGTGCTGGGATTACAGATTATAGGCACACACTACTGCACTGCCCTCACCACACACACACACACACACACACACACACACACACACACACACACACACACACACACAAACACTTTACAAGGGTTCCAGGGAATCAAATGCTAGTCTCCACACTTGTACAACAAGTGCGCCAGGGGAGGCCTGGCCTTGTCCTTGTTACCTTTGCTGGCCTTGTACCGAGCCAGCTCCTGGATGAGGAGCCTGCTGCAGCAGGCTTTGGCTTCATGGCTGTGGTATCAGAGCTAAGGCAGTGTAAAAGCCTGCAGCTTGGGCACAGCAATGAGGTTTGCTGGGACTCCAGTCTCAGCCTTCTACTGCCAGTGGGCTGAGGGTAAGACTTAACATAGCAACCCTGAGTCCAGTTCCCCAGAGGAAAAAGGCATAACCGACTTAGGAGATGTGAAGAGCGTGCTTAGTGACGTTGATGTGAACTGAACAGAGCCTCTGAGGTCAGAGTCCTGGGCAAGTCATTTCCTCTTCTGCTGAGTTCACGTGAGGACTTGAGTTTTCCCAGGGCTCAGGAAAGAAAACAAAGGAGCAGAGCACTCTGGGTTCTAGGCAGATTAAGATCCTATCACCTTGTAGCAGTGTGATCCTGGGCAGAATTGCTTCACCAGCCAGAGTTTGTCTATAAAATGGACCACATGATGGTTCAGCCTCGGGGGTTTCTCTAGAGATGTCAGCACTTGCCACAGGGTGCAGCCTTGAGAACACTGCTTGGTGCTGCCCTGCGGCCTGAGTTGCAGCCCTTCCTATAGCGGTGGCGTTTGCCTTTAGTCCCAGCACTCCGGAGGCAGAGGCAGGCGGATTTCTGTGAGTTGGAGGCCAGCCTGGTCTACAGAGTGAGTGCCAGGAGAGGCTCCAAAGATACACAGGGAAACCCTATCTTGGAAAAAAAAAAAAAAAGGTGGTGGGGGGAGGGGAGCCCTTAGGGATCCCAATTCTCAATAACCCTCACCTACTGAGCCCTACCAAGGAAGGATCCTTGTTCTGCCGCCCCTAGTGTGCACACAGACAATCCAAAGCTAAATGGTGGTGGGGTCTTTTGGGTGAAAGCAAGAAGACCTGGCATCTCTTGCAAGGGCAGGAACGCCCACCAGCAGAGGGTGTGGAGGAGGTGACTAACTGGCAGAGATGCTGTAAGCAGGGGACTTTACTTCAGTTTAAAGGACAAACTAGATGACTGTAAAGCCCCTTATGGTTTAAATTCACAGCCCTGACTTAGGGTCTTACAATACCAAGTCTCACGCTGCTACACAGCCATGCTGCAAGCTGCAAATCGGTGACATTTGGGGAGACCCAGCTTGGGATGTGTTCGTTCTCCATAAGGTTATCTCATCTACTTTCTATTGCTTTCATTTTAATTCACCTGGTTTTTTGTTTGTTTTTGTTTTGTTCTGCTTTGTTTACAGTGCTAGGATCAAATCCAGCACCTCATACAGGCTAGGCAATGCTCTACCCCTGAGCTATATCCCAATGTCACCTTCTTTTTAATGTAGTGTTTTAGTTTTTAGTATGCAAAAATGTAAACATATACAAAAGCAGAGTGGCTAGGCTGATGAACCTCACATTGTATCATTAATGGCACTGATTCCCGGCCCACCTGGTTTTGTAGAGGTCAGTGCTGTCTGCTGACTCGGTGGGGTCAGCAGGGTTCTGTGTCTTCATTGACTAATGTGCCAGCCCACCAGCCACCAACAGCTATTGAGCCCTTAGATTGGGAGCAGAGGGATGGATGAAACATATTTTTAAGTGAATTAAATTTCCCCATATTCATTTTTATTGTATGTGCACGAGAGTTTTGCCTGTAGGTATGTGTGTGCAGGTGGGCATGCATTCGTGTGTGTAAGTTAGAGGACATTCTCCAGGGTCATTTCTCCTTTTGTTTGAGGCAGGAGTCTCTCACTGGCCTGGAACTTCACCAAGAAGGCTGGACTAGCTGGCCAGTGAACTTCCAGGCATCAACCTGTCTCGGATTCCCAATTTGCCATCACTGGGATTACAGGTGTGTGGTGCCATGCCTGGATTTTTAAATTTTCATTTTATGTATAAAAGTGTTTTGCCTACATGTATGCTTATGCACCGTGTGTGCCTGGCGCCTGCAGAGGTCAGAAGAGGGCATTGGATCCCCTGAAACCGGAGCTACATATGGCTATAAGCTGCCATATGGGTGCTGGGGACCAAAGCCAGGTCCTTTGGAAGAGCAGCCAGTGCTCTTAACAACTAAGCTTACAATGCTTACAAACCCACGAAGGCTTTCTTTTAAAAATTGTGATATTTCTTTAATTAGTTGCCACAATTTCCAACCTGGGGCTTTCCCTTTTGCAATGATATCCTAATTGCTAGCTGAGCTTGAAAAGTGTATAAGGAAAAACATTGAATTCCATACTCTGCCACTGAATTCCATTTTCTCCCAGGGCATGGAAAGTTAGAGTTGAGGCATGGCTGCCTCTTTAGAGGGGGCAATGCTGTTGTGACTCCCTAGAGCCCAGAAAAATGAAATCAGCTGAGTCCTCCTCGGAGCACTCTGCTTCTGAAATCTCTGTCAGACCACAAAACAACCAGATGCAATTCTTCCTCTCCGAGTTAGTTCCCCCCCCCCACACACACACCTTCAAATGTCACCGGGAGATTGGAATCAAGGCCCTCCCCACTGTTTCCTGACATCCTCCCTCCACCAGGGGGACTGAGGTGAAGAGAAAGAGCAAACAGAGAACCTTCAGAGCCCAGGGCACTGAGTGAGTCTCTCCTGCACATCACCAACTCATACTATAGATGGCAAAGTTGAGGTCCAGAGAAGGTAGGTATGTGAGAGTCCAGAACCTGATGCCAAATACGTTGCTCCAGAGCAGCTGTCCGTTTTTCTACTAAGCAAGAATATGGACACTGACTGGGAGCTGACGAGAGAGGGCAAAATGGGAGAAAGTCACAGGTTTTCAATCAGGGTTTAAAACCAGTGGACAGAAGTGTTTGGCCTGAGGCCAGCAAAGAAGAGGGAATGTGACTCTGCAGGGGGCTGTGAGGGTGGAGGGAGACAGCCTGGCTCCCCGCTCCACATGAGATGGGAGCCAAACGTGTAAAATCACATTCTTTACTGACATTTAGGATTCTTTTGGCTGCCAACCCCAGGAAGGGCCCATTTTCACATCCTTGCAGGAGTGCTCAGAATTGAGGGGTAAAGCAATGCCAGGAGATGTGGAAGCCACCCTTCCTGGGCTGCAGTGCTATAGCCACAGGTGGGGACTGCATTCCTGGGCTGGTGACATGAAGGACACCACCCTGTCCAGAGACACAGCTCCAGTGCTTTCCAACTGCTGGACTTGGGCCCAGTCTCCCCTCCAAAGTTCTGATAGCAGTCTCCTTTTTTTTTGAAAAAGGCCATCCCATCCTTTTCTCTCACCCAGCAAGTGACCTACCACTCACTCTTGTCCCCTTTTAGGGAGTTCTCCACAGCTAAGCGTTACCTCTAATACAACTGCCCCATTTAAAACCTTCCTGGGTCATGTGATGAAGACCAAACCATACACAGTGGCATCTCATCTCTCACTTTCTCCCTCTCACTAACCTCAGGACCTTTGCTCAAGTCGTTTCCTCTACCAGACTCTCCCTCCCCTTCCCTGTTCACCTGCTTAGCTTATGTGCCTGCTTCAGACTGATCAGCAATGGAAACTTCCAGAAAAATCTTTCCTGACTGCCAAACCTCCTCCAGTCCCGCTGGTTTCCTCTGTGCTGAGCTGCCCTTGTTCGGGACACTACTGGAGCCTATGGAATGTGTTTTCTCCTGTTTGCATGACGATTTAATCAATGTCCAGACCTCTGTTATTAGGAAGAGTCCCTATCGCATGGGTTGGATCTCTTCTTGCCTACCCGTATCTGCCATAGCTCTTGGCACATAGTAGGTACTCAGAAGTATTTGGGAAATAAATGTCAAGTGGAAATGAGAAGATAGTTTAATAACAGAGTACATGCTTAGCATGTACAGGACCCTGGGATCAATTCCCAGTCTCTCCTTGCCCACCTCTGTCTCTGTCTCTGTCTCTGTCTCTCTGTCTCTCTGTCTCTGTCTCTCTTTGTGTCTCTCTGTCTCTGTCTCTCTCTCTCTTACACACACACACACACACACACATATACACACACACATACACACACACACACACACACACACACACACACACACACACACACACCCCACATCAACTGAGCTTTTCCCTTGGTGAGATTCAGTTTTCCTCATCAGAAGACAGACTCCTATCCTCAGATGTCACACGTTTGCAGTGAAGATTTTAGCAAGGTACAAAACTGAATGTATTGAATGAATGGCAGATACTTTTTGCAGGGGGTAGAAACACCACCCCCACCACCCCGCAAAAAAAGAACTCACCTAGCCAGGTCTTCTCTGGCTTTCTGTTCTCAGGGACAGCTTTCAGAGGGACATCCCAGCCTGGAAGTTGTCTCAGCCTTGCCAGAAACTACCAACCCTCCTTCAGTTAGTAATTGTGACTTTTTGCTTTGTTTAGTGACAGTCTCACTATGACACACAGACTAATTGGAAGGTAGTGTGCAGCACAGGCTGGCCTTGGACTCAGAAATCCTTCTGCCTCAGCTTCCTTGTTTTGTATTTTGAGATAGGGTCTCACTACACAACCTGGGCTGGCCTCAGACCAGCAATCCTCCTGCTTTAGCTTCCCAAGCACAAATTACAGGAGAGTACCATCATGCTTGGCTAGAAAATTCCAGGCTCCTTTCTGACGAGGCCTCTGGGAGGACAACAATTCTGAAATACTTGCTTAAGTGTCTTGTGCCATATTACCACTTTCTGGTTTCCCAACTTCACTGGAAGGTTGCTGCTTAATGTGAATTGATATCACTATGACAAGCCCTGCACATTGTCCTCTGTCATCCTACAAAAAGGCGAAGGGTTTGGAGGGGGGAGTCCTTCTGTCTCCGGAGCCCCACCCTCAGCCTGCAGGTGTCACAGGACAGGGTCCATCTTGGAGATAGAGGTCTTTAGCTGCTTCCCGGATGGAACAGGCAAAGTGGGGGAGCCTCTGGAAGCTGCTGTGGTTTTGGCCCAGAGCCCTGAGGGGGAGTGGGGAGGGGCGGGAACACACGCTCGGAAACTCAGAGACCGACAGATGGAAGAGCTGAGGATGTGAGAGACACAGACAGACAGAAAGGAACCCAGAGTCAGGAAGAAGAGAAGCAAGCAGGGGAGGATGGCTGGAAAACGGGCAGTCATGCCGAGCTACGAGCTGAGCAGCAGGCCAGCAGATGGACCAGTCCGTGAAGGCCTGGGAGCCCCAGGCAGGCAGATCCGCAAAGAGACAGTAAAGCTTGTGTCCACAGGGCAGACAGGCTTGCTCCAGAGCCCAGGGCAGATAATTGTATGAACAAAGTCTCTGAATAGAATGATGTGTAGTTCACAGGATAGGTGGGCTGGCCTGGGGTCCCAGCAAGAGACTCACAGACTGACTGACAATGGTAAAGCAACGGACAGAGAAGACTGCCATTCAAGGGACAAGCAATGACCTGGGGTCGAGGCCAGGCTTGCCTGTCTTAATGGAGACTAAAACCAATGACGGGAACATCACCTCATGCTAGAGACTTGGGGTGACTCAGCAACAAGACAGAGATGGGGTAAGCCGTGTGCTAAGCCCACAAGCTTCTCAATAACATCAACCCCCGCACATGCCCCCCCCCATTCTGTCCATTAAAGCAAATCCCTTGGGCTCTGGAAGATGCTGGGTCACAGGGTGACCTGGTTTGGGAAGAAGAATGAGTTCGGTCCATTTATTGACCCTGCTGCCTGTTCACGGAGGTCATAGGTCCCTCGGGAGCTGTGGATCTGGAGCAGGTGGATTCACTGTTAGTTTCTCTAACAGTGAACTTCTCAGGCTAGACGTTTTCACTCTCAGCCCCACCTGTTCATGTTTACCGGGTCTTCAGATTCCTCTTCTAGAGCATGCTTCACTTCCTCTCTTAGCAGGAGACAATGATTTGGAAGCTGGCAAGAGGGTTCAGAAGGCAAAGGCATTTACCACCAGGCCTGGCCACTTGATTTGGGTCTCGTGGGAAATGGAGAGAGCTGACTCCTGCAGGATGACCCCAGACTTCCACGCATGGCACACTCATGCCTATACACATGTAGGAACACACACACACACACACACACACACACACACACACACACACACACACACACAATGTATTCGATAATTTTTGTTTGTTTTAGAGACAGGAAGTCAGAAATGACACAACAGGGTTCACATCTGTAATCCCCACTCTTGGGAGGACAAAGCAGAAGAAATCTCATGAGTTTGAGGCCATCCTGGAATATTTAGCAAATTCCAGGCCAGCCAGACCCTATCTCAAAAACCTAGATGAAGACTGGGAACCAGAAAGTTTAGTTTTAACAGATGTCTCCATACCCCTATAAACTGGGAACACAACCTACAGTGGCCTATAGGTTAGTAGTTCACCCTGGGCTTCAGGCCACTGACATCTGAGAATCAGAGGAAAGTAGCCTAGTCGGCTAGAGGGGCACCAGGGAAGACTTCCTGGAGGGGGAGCAACAGAATGGATGGGGAGTGGGGTTCTGGAAAGTGTTCTGATGTTGTGCAGACTGAGATGGAGAAGCCCAGGGCCTGCTAAGACTAGAAAGGAGACACATACAAGACTCGTTTATCAGCTCATTCAACATTTAGCCCTGCCTGCTCCCCGTGCATGCCTCCTGGAGCACCAGTGACCACATAGAAAGAAAATGTCTAGGGGCTGAGGATGGAGCTGAGTTGGCAGAGCACTTGCACAGCGTGCCTGGGACTGATCCCAGTGCTTCATAAATAGGATGTGCTGTCTCACACCTGCAGTCCCAGCACTCAGGAGATGAAGGCTGGAGGATCAGAAGTAAGGCAGGCATGTGAGGGACTAGCGTGATCCTTGGAAGTGAGAAGCACCAATGCGGGATGAGTGGCCTCCTCAAAGAATGTGTCAGGGGAACCGGTGAGGAGCCAGCCAGAGAAGGATCTGGGGAAGGGTGTTCCAAGCTGAGCACACAGCAAATAAGGAAGTCCTGAGGCTGGAGTAAGTCTGGCAGGGAACTTCCGATGCAGCTGGGGTGTGGAGAACAAGCAGACAGTGGTTTGAGATACAGTGAGAGAAACAGGCAGGCCAGATGGTTGGGAGCCTTCGAGCTGAGGGGAGAAGCTTGAGTTTTGTTGCAAGTGTGCTAGGCCTATGTGAGGTTTCCAGGAAGGGAGTGACCTGATTCAACAGGCTTTAAGAATTAGCCGCTGGCTGCTATGTGTGGAATGGACTGTAGGGGGCCGGAGTGGCTGGACAGAGACCCACAGGGAAGGCTGCTGTGGTTCTGGCAAGAGATGGTGGAAGATGCCTGTGCAAGGTGGTGGCACCCACCGGAGAGATGGATGGGGCAGGGACCGGAGAGGTGGGTGGGAGTGGCACTGGATGCATTTTGGAGAAAAGCAAGTCTGGATTCCTTGTCTTGAGATGGGGTGTCCTGTGTGGGTGTTACTGGTCTCATTTGTGGTGACATCTGCTCCTTTCAACTTCCTTTCAAACAGAGAAGGCAGCAGAGTGCAGTGGGATTCCCAGAGGAGGGTCCAAGAGCAGTTGCTTGGTGGCCAGAAGGAATCAGAGACCTCCACCCAATATATGCTCCTCTTCTCTCAACCACCACTATGTGCTCATACCCCCATCTTGCCTTTGGGATTTTCATTCTGGTGACTGTGTGCAGGCAGGATGACAAGCACTAGCCCTGATTCAGAGAAGGGGAAACGGAGGCCAGGGAAATGAGGCTGTATTGTCCTGGACAGTGTTGTTTTAAGACCTCTGCGGCTCAACATCTATCAAGCATATTAAAACACAGCCGCATCAAACATCAAATGTAAATTATATATAACCAGATAAAAGCCAAATTGCAAATGACTAGCTGACATCATGTTCTGTTTTGCAGACATTTAATTAAACATTTATTAATTTTGATTCTGCAGTTTTTCCCTGGATTTTGAAGCCAAATTTCCCCACAAGCTTCAAACACTCTCCTAAGCCCATGAACATTTCCCAAGCCCCTGGCAGCGAGTAGTTAGTCTGGCTGGAAGGAACAGCTACTGCTTTGGTACTGTTGCCAAAAGGACCAGAGTGAGGCTGGGCTCAAAAAGGCTAGGCCTTTTGTCCCTAGGGTGCAGGGTGGTTTCTATGTTACTCTCTGACCCCCAAGCACCATGGACAGGTGGCAGAAGCCTCCTTTCTAGCCCTCCCCATCCGAGTCCTGGACGATGTGAGCCCTTTGTCTGCGGTTAGCTGGAAGCTGGCAGACGAAAGAGTAGGAGTGGGCGGGGAAGTGGCAGGAGGTCTGCCAGGTGGTGACGGATGCTGAAGGGGCTGGCACCTCCCTCATCCTAACCTGGGCGGAAACAGATGGTCTCCTAGCCTCAGAGAAACTTCCAAGGTATTGCTCTTCCCCTGCTCCCCAGGCCCCTTCACATTGGACCAGCTGGCCTCTCCTTCCTGTTGGAAGTCAGAGCCACAGGAATGAGGAAGGGAGTGGGCTGTGGGGCAGGCCTGGAATGAAGGTTCTGGGGCCCTCAGATGCTCTGGGGCTGCCCGCCCTCCACCCTGTAGCCCTCACCTCTGGTTGCTTCCTGAGTCCTTTCTCTTCCGCTCCGGTGCGCATTCTCTTAGATCAGCCCTGTCACTACAGCCTGGACCAGCCCCATCCGCTCCTTGGCTTCCCTCCAAGCCAGCCCTGGGAGTAGGCTTTCGAGGCTCTGAGCTGATCCTATCACCTCCAATTCTGGGATTCAGATTAAAAATTAAACCTATACTCAGGAGTCCAGATTCCTTTTTCAGGATGGAACCCAGGGTCTTGTGCATACAAAGCATGTACTCCACGGCTGAGCAATGACCCTAGCCCTGCAGCCTAGAACTGGATGCGGGATTTGATGAACTTTCACAAGGTGATGAATTATGAAAATTCTGGACTTCCTGTGCCCCTTCTCATTGGAAGCCTCCAGGCTAGGCCCAGCCCAGCAGATCCCAGCCTATGCCCCTGAAGGGCTGTGGTCTCCCAGTTCCTTTGCATTTGGCATCTGTCCTTTCTCCTGAATGCCCTCTTCTTGCCATCCTCGTGTGTGTGTGTGTGTGTGTGTGTGTGTGTGTGTGTGTGTGTGTGTGTAAGTAAGATTTACTTATTTATATTTTATGTGTATGGGTATTTTGCCTGTCTGTATGTCTGTGCACCCTATGAGTGCTGTGCCCACAGAAGAGAGCATTTGATCCCCTGGAACTGGAATTACAGATGGTTGTGAGTCACCATATAGGCTCTGGGAACTGAACCTGTGTCCTCTGGAAGAGCAGCCAGTGCTCATAACCAATGAGCCATCTCTCCAGCTTTCCACCACCACTAGTGATTTTTATTGTATTTTACTGCTTGGTCGGTTGATTGACTTGGTGTTTTTTGCTTTTGTTTTTGAGACAAGTCTCTTTCTGTAGTCCAAGAAGGCCTTGAATTTGTGGTCCTCCTGCCTCAACCTCCCAAGTTGGGATCAGAGACAATACCACCATGCCTGGTGCCAGCATTTGCTTGAAAACAAAAATTAAAACCAGGCATTGTGGTTCCTATAGGAAGGGAGGTAGGAGGTGAAGACAGAAGAATTGGGAATTCAAGACCAGCTGGAGCTAAGTAAGGAGTCTGAGGTCATCCTGGGTTACCTGAGAACCTACCTCAAAAACAAAACTAACAAAACCTGGCATGGTGGCACAAACCTGTAACACCAGCACTTGGAGGGTGGGGGCAAGAGGATTTGGAATTCATTCTTAGCTACTTAGTTCTAGACAAGCCTGGGCTACATGTGATACTGTCAGGACAGAAAGAGAAAGAGAAAGAGAGAAAGAGAAAGAGAAAGAGAAAGAGAAAGAGAAAGAGAAAGAGAAAGAGGATGGGGGATATTTCTTGTAGGAAATCTTCCTGGCTGCCCCACTTCCCTGTCAAAGTTTCCCATCTGCCTCTCATTGCGGGGTGAGATGTGTAGGGGCACAAAACCTTGTACAGAGCTAGGATGAAGCATACCTACTATATGACTGAATGATGCCACCTGCAGGAAACCTGTGTGAGAGTCGGGGAGGAAGCAGGAGACTCAGAAAACTGGGTGATGCGGGGAGATGACTTACTACCACTCAGCAGAAGAAACACAGTCCAGTCCTGGGGTTGCCAAGCAGTCAAAGGAACAGCCCCCTTTCCCTCCCAGCTACCAGGTGTCATATTGGGGATATGCCAGCAGCATTAATTGGGGCCAAGAGGATGCCAAATTGGATGGTCTTAGCCACATTTAGGGAGAGAGTCCATGACATAGAACACTAGCCCAGAGCCATCAAGCCCACCCCTCTCATTATCATACAGAGACCCTGTAGCACTGTGGTTCCTTCCACAAGCTGTCAGCACACTGTGCATATAGTTGGTCCTCTGGTTCCCATGTCCTAGAAATGCCAGCACTTTCCCATACCTAGTGTCTCAGTTTGACGTTCAGGCAATAGGTCCACTGGATCTGTGTTGGACACTCTCCACCCATTTTCTGGGAAGCCACTTTTAGAGAATCCCTCTGTGGTTTGGACAAAGAGCTAACCTGTCATAGTCAAAGATTTTCAGGGGGCGGGGGTGGGGGAGGGTGGGGGTGGGGTGGGGAGGGTGGGGGTTAGACTTAATTCCTCATACCATGTGAGCACTTCTCCTTAACGTCCATCTTCTTTGCTACTTGGGTAGGAATGAGCACAGATTCAACAGAGGAAATTAGAAATAGGATTAGGGATTGAACTCGGGCCTTAGATCCTTCCCTATCTACTTCAAGACTATCAGAGCCATTGAAGTCAACAGACTTACAACTATGCATTCACTCGTTTGTGAACACGGGGATTGAGCTTATATGGTAAGAGCTGTGTGTGCTGCGTCTAGTAGATGACATAGTCACCGACATGGGGTTCACAGCTGGGAGAGATATGTGCCTAGCCGTGAAGTTCAGCCCATTGTAGGTGGCAAGGGCTGGAGCTGTTGGCTAGCGGTGTGATCTTGAGCAAATGTATGGTTACTGACTCCCAGTTCCTTCCTCTAAACTGGAGATGAGGACAGGATTAGGCTAGAAGCTAATGGATGCACTTAGTGCTCTGCAACCACGTCCTGGAGAGGCGAGCCCATTTTACAGCCGGAGAGTACAGTCCTGGAGGTAGGGGACTCTCCCAGGCACGCAGGCGGAGAGGCTGAGATGGGCGGGAACCTGAGCCGGAGCCGGGAGGAGCCTGGATCTGAGCACCACCTCCCCCGCAGGTACCTGCGCGCCCTGTATTTGGGGCTACAGAGCCGCTGGCGCGGGGAACGGCTGCGGCGCCACTTCTACTGGAGGATGCTGTTTGAGAGCGCGGATGTGAGCATGCTGCGTCTGCTGGAGACCTTCCTGCGCAGCGCACCGCAGCTGGTGCTGCAGCTCAGCCTGCTGGTCCACCGTGGCCTGGAGCCAGACCTGCTGACTGGTGAGCCCCGTCAGCCACGTGCTGGTCCCTGGGGATACCCTGCGTTTTCCGCCCCAAAGGCCGACCTGCCTGGACAGGGTTTAGGGAACCACATGCCCTCACTACCCTCGAGGCCTCTCTAGACCTCCACTCCCTTCTGACTTGTCTCTTCCACTCTGACACCACCCCTCAGTTACCCTGGGCTCTCTTTCCCTTCCCTATTGCCAGAGCAGACCATATCTTGCTTCCTCTCACATCCTCTGGAGACCATCAGTTTTCAAAGACTCTGTCTACCTATCCCTTCGCTGAATGTCCTGGTCTCCTCCCTTAAACCAAGTCCTGTTCATCCAACTTTGCCCTTTCTGAAACACTCCAGTCAGTGTCACAGAAAAGCGGCATCACCATCTGGGAAACTCTACGTATCTTCCCACCCACACCCTGCCAAACCCACCCTCAGTGTCCCAAGACTTCATCACTAGTCCCCAGGCCCGCTGGGGACGGCTTTTGCCCTCTCCAGCCCCGAATTCAGGGACTCACATGGGATCCACCTCCCTAGCTCTGCTTAGCTCTAGTTATCCCTGCATACCCAGCTCGCATCTTCTGATGGGTCTCCTGACTCCTCCCTGACCTCGTGATCCCTTCTTGACCTCCTCTTCTACTCCCAGAGTCCTGGACCCCAATTTCCTACTCTCCACCAAGACCCCTGAACCTTGTCTACTCCATACTAGAATCCTAGACTTGATGGAGATCAAAATCACCCCGAATCTGTTTCCCTTTATGCTTCCATGCCCACAGAAGGATCCCACTCGTTCCCCAGCCCCAGCCCATATCCTTGCCCTTGAGGACCCCCAATCAGACCTTCCTCATATCTGATCCTCAGGCCATTCCCTCACACCTCCTCAGAACCCAGGACCTGACCCAAAACCTCCTCTCCAGACCCAACCTGGACCCACCCCTAACCCAGCCCACCCCATCCCTACCCTGTCTCCACAGCCCTCTCCATCTCCGCCTCCCTTGTGTCCCTGGCCTGGACACTGGCATCCTACCAGAAGGTGCTGAGAGACTCAAGAGATGACAAGCGGCCCCTGTCCTACAAGGGTGCTGTAGCCCAAGTGCTGTGGCACCTGTTCACCATTGCAGCCCGAACCCTGGCTTTTGCCCTCTTTGCCAGCGTCTACAAGCTCTACTTTGGCATTTTCATTGTTGCCCACTGGTGCATCATGACCTTCTGGGTTATCCAGGGTGAGACAGACTTCTGCATGTCCAAGTGGGAAGAGATCATCTACAATATGGTGGTGGGTATCATTTACATCTTTTGCTGGTTCAACGTCAAGGACGGCCGCAGCCGCCACCGTGTCACCCTCTACTACTGTATCGTACTGCTAGAGAACGCAGCGCTCACTGGCTTCTGGTACTCCAGCCGAAACTTCTCCACCGACTTCTACTCACTCATCCTGGTCTGTGTGGTGGCCTCCAGCTTTGCACTGGGCATATTCTTTATGTGTGTCTATTACTGTCTCCTGCACCCCAATGGGCCCATGCTGGGGCCCCAGGCACCTGGCTGCATCTTCCCCGAAGCCCCGGGGCCCTGTGCTCCTCCAGCTGATGCCATCACAAGTCCACCAAGATCTCTGCCAAGGACTACAGGCACTGAGCGGGATGGGGCCTCAGTGGGAGGAGAGCGAGCTGGGACCCCTACGCCACCTGTCTTCCAGGTGCGACCTGGTTTGCCTCCCACGCCAGTGGCTCGCCCCTTGCGGACAGAGGGGCCCGTCATTCGGATTGACTTGCCTCGAAAAAAGTACCCAGCATGGGATGCTCATTTTATTGACCGCCGGCTCCGGAAGACCATTCTGGCTTTGGAGTATTCTTCACCTGCCACACCCAGGTTGCAATACCGGAGCATAGGCGCCTCCCAGGAGCTGCTGGAGTATGAGACCACAGTGTAGGCAGTCTGCCTCCCAAAAGGGACAGGGTTGGCTGACCCCACATTGACCACAGTGTTGAGTCTGGATTTCAGGGCCACCAGGCTAAGTGGGAGTAGATCTTTAGATCCAAGAATGGCCCCACTTTGGGGTTCTCCTAGGGGAGAGGGCAGCCCTGTGGAGGTCCTAGGCCTCATTTTTAGCCCTATGGCCCATTCCCTAAGTTTCCTTGGACCAGGGCACAGGGCGTCAACTGGTGCTACCCCCTCATGAACTGTGCCACTCTCATGGGGATGCCATATTATGCTTGGCACAAGGGTCTTCACCTTTCCCCTGCCTAGAATCATCACACATCACCCCTGGTGGGCTACCAGAGAAAAGGCAATGCCCGGGGCCAGGGCACCCCTAGGGAGTGTTGGGAAGGGCTGCCTTGTGATAGGAGGGGATCCCTGAGAGAAGATGGAAAAGGCTGAGGAGGGTGTAGGATGAATTGAGGGAATCTCTGGACAGATTTGGCACAGTTCCTGTAGGAAGAGGAACTGGACAACAGAAGAATTAGAGCAGGGAGTTAGGGAGGGAACCAACTGGAGATCTGACAGTGCAGACATTGGCAGGATAAAGAACCCTGAGAGGTGAGGGAAGACAGCGGTATGTAGGGGGTACAAGTGTGAGGTGGGGTGCCTTTGCTCGGGAGGAGCACTTGGTTGGGAGCTCTGTTATGGTCTAGAGCCCCCAGGTGAGAGGTCACAAGGTGCTGTTTGTTCTAGACGTGCATCTGAGATGTCCCTTGAAGACAAAGTTCCTAAGCACAGCAGATAAAACGTCTGGGAAATATTCTGTCTGGCTCAACTGTAGACAAGGCTCTAGCACACTGAGAGAGGGCCTGTTGGGGAGATGTCTTAGTACTAGAATACCTCTTGATAACATGTCCTAGGGAGCTGCTGATCTTTTATAAGGATCAAGGACATTGGAAGCCCCCTGCTCTGATGTGGATGATTCTAGCTTCTCCCGTGGGCAGTGGGGAAGGGGATGTGGAAACATGGACCACATGGGATATTCTAGAACGAGTGTTCTAGTTCTAGGCTGCCAGGGTTTATGGGAGTTCTAGATCCTCCTCCATGTCCCCAGCCCTATCGTCTCTAAAAGGAAATTGTCCTCAGAACCCTTGAGACATTTCTGCTGCCAAGTGGTTCTCAGCTGGAAAAACATAGCTCTGGGGACGTGACATAAATCTTGGGTTCCTGCCACCCCACAGCTGAGGTTCTCTGGGGTGGCGTCTAGGAAACTGACTTGTTTTGTCTCAAATCTGACAAGGCCCCAGGCCTATGACCCATTCCCATGGTCCAGACATCCTGGGTTGCACAAGGGACCATCATCCTGGGATGTGCCCCGGCCTGGGACAGCCCATCTTGATTGGGGCACATTATGTGCAGGATTATGGGACTGGGGAGCTCGGCAGCTCTGTAAAGTAGAAACTAGTGCTCTAGACAAGGCCTAGAGTCTCTTGTCACTCCCCTAGGCCAGCTGAGGTGAGCTCACCAGAAGGGGACAGCCAGGGACTTTGGGAACAAAGTATAGATTGGACTGGAAAGTGTGGAGGCTATCAGAATCCTAGACTATGCAAATAAGAAGATTATTTAGACCTCCCTGGCTCAGCATCTCTTAAGAGATATAGACAGAAAACTGAAGCCCAGCATAGTAGCTACTCTCACAAGGCCCTGAACTCCTGACTGTCCCATCAGTGATGATGTGGCAATGATTGATTGCCACAGGGTGAGACTGAGTGAACACACTGCGTGTATGCACACACAAGCACACATCACATCCCGGATGCGAGCCACCCTGCCTGGTACCATGGGTAGCTGCATTCATTCTGCCAATGCAGAATGCTTTTTCTTCCCTCTGCTTCCCTGAACCTCAAGAGGCCTCCAGAGTGACAGATAGCTCCATCCTGACCCAGGCCTACTCTGAGGAGTCATCCATTCTCTTTTCCCTCTACCCAGAGCTAGCTGTGGAGACTAGTTCTGTGGCCAGCTATATACCTGTCACAATCTCTGTAACATAGAGCATTGAGGATGGGCCTCAAACCCAAGCACCATGATTCTGCAGGCCTCATGGTGCCAGGGATAGTCACTCCATTGTCCCCCTTGTGTGGCACCCTTACAAAAGCTATACCTCCATCCCACACATCAGCATGGTGACGCTGGGCTACCTTTGGCAAGTTATTTTAACTTCCACCCGCCCCCAAGTCCCTAGAATGGCTCCATGGAAGCCCCATTCTCCAGCAGCCTAGAAGGAAAGCTTTCAGATCCCTTAGCTGATTGCTGCAGGAGGCCAGGGCAGGCAAGGCAATAGGATGAGCAGAACCGGGCATGGCCTGAGGCTGCAGGGAAACCATGGTCACATTTTTCATCCTAATCGCACAGAGCTTTCCCCAGGACCCCTGCCTGCAAGGAGATTTGAGCATCGGGAAAGGTCGTGGTCAGAGGACCCTCATCCTTCTCACCATCTGGACAGAGCCCATATCCCCCAAGTATTAGCCCCTCCCCCCCAGCTCAGGACTCCATCCTTCCTGGCCTGAGGCCTCTCTCCTTATTGTCCTGTGTTTTTGCTTCACAAGGACAAAAGAATCAGAATGGGGAAGGACCCCCCCCCCCAATCTTCTTGGAGCTGTTTTTTGGTTCCTTTCTTTGACACAATCTACCTCAGCTGGTCTCTTTCCCCTACCACAACTGCACCCCTGGGGTCCTCCACTCCTATCCCCAGACCATTAGCCAAGTCTGGATTCTTAGTTCTTCCCAGGACCCCTGTAAGGTTCTTGCAGTGAGAGAGAACTTTAGTTCACAGCCTTGAAGGAAGAGCTCCCAAAGTCACCTATGCTTCTTATCCATTATAAAGAAGAAACAGAGAGGACCACGCATTTGCCCAGTCACACATCAAGAACTCTGGCTTTCCTGGGCATCAGTAAAGTTAGTTAGATGTCTTAACTTCTTCAGGAGCAGCAGATAATGGGGCATCTTGGGAATAGAAATGTCAGACCCTCCCTTCCTAACATAGAACCCTCCCTGCCTCCTATTTCCACCCTCAAATCAACTCCAGCTGCTGGCTATGCTCCTTAAAGCTCCCCAGGCACCATGCACCCCTTACTGTACCTGTAATCATCCATGTACCATGTGCCTTGTAACGGTCACCCCAGCCGACAGCACAGGCCTCCACCCTGTCCTGCAGGGACTGTCGAAAACTGTGGGCTTGGTCCCTTCCTCTCATCTTCCCCAAATCTGCCTTACTCTCAGCTGGATCCCTCCTGCACTTGTGTCTCCCTGAAGTGTATCACCCCAGGGCTGGAGAAGCAGAAGCCCAGGAGGGCAAGGCTGAAAATGTGCAGGTTTCCAGATGAGAACATGGGGGGCTTGGGACCATCATCCCCAAACACTTCCCTGAAGACTAAGGTTCTGCAAGCCCCTCCCTTGAAGCTTACCTGGGGCTGGAGTCTCCAAAGGCTGGACAGTAAGGAAAGGTTCACTGAGGCAGGGCACATGGCTATAAACTCAGATACCACCAGAAAGGAAAGTGGGGTAGTGGAGGTTCAAGAAAGCAGAACTGGGGGGACAGACAAAAGGAAGGTTTCCGGTGCCAATGAGCAATGAGGTTTAGGTATTGGAAAACAACCTACTGGCCACCAGTTTGAGACTGCAAATGCATCAGCCCCTCCAGGGATGTCAGGAACCTCTGGGACTTGGCTTGGTCTAATCCTAAATCTCATCTTGGTTGTCCGGAAGACTTCAGGTCCCTGGTTGTTGCCAGCATCTGATAAGGGGTCCCTTATGTGCCTCAGCAGGTTGCTTAGGACCTGGAGTCTTTTCCAGTTTAGGGCCTCCTGATTCAGAGGTAATCTATCCAAATAGAGGGAGGGTTTAGGCACAGGTTGCTAACTGAATGTCAGGACCCCTCATCCCATCCCATGCTGGCCCACAACTCTTGGGCATATGCCTTAGTCTATGCCTAGACTAAGCCTGGGTGAGGCTGAAGGAGGGAAACTGAAATCTATAGGCTTCAAAGGAAGGGGTGTTGCCACGGAAGGGACAAGGTGAGTGCCAATCCCCAGAGGAAGCATGGGGTAGGGGTCCGAGTCCCCATTCTGGATGAGGACACTTCTGAGGCTTTGGGCTTAGGGAAATGGAACATGTGTGCCATGCTGGGTTAGGACACTGAGTTCTTGGTTGCTACCAGGAGATGCAAGGAGAGGAAGAACTGAACCAGGGCCCTGCAGGGGCCAGGGCAAGGAGAGTCCACTCCAACCAGGTCTGACTCCCATGCTCAGCCCCTTCCACTGGAACCTCACCCCGAGGCCACCCGCTCCTCAGCACCTCTGGCCTTTATTCTATGCACAACTCTTTAAGAGTCCCCAGGCCAGGCTGGATGGTGGGAGCCCAGGATAGCTGCAATAATCTCATAGTGGAGGGGGTCTTGGGACAAAGAGGGAGTGAGGATAGCCACAAGAGGGAAGAGGGAATTCCTTTCCCTCCCTTCTCCCAAGCATCAGAATCCAGTCAGACCTAATAGGACTCGCTCTCCTTGCCCTCCTCCTGTCTGATTTCGAAACCAGACATAAGAAGGGGTCCAAACCATCCCTAGAGCCCTCAGGATGCCCCAAGGATTTTGTGGCTTGAGAAGTTGTTTTGGTTTTCCTCCCAAAAGGCTTTTTATAAATAAAGCATTTTGCTATCTTAGATTAAAGCTGAATGGGTAGCAGATATATCCTGGTGAGGACTCCTGTCAGCTTCCAGCACTCAAATGTGAAGGACTTCTGCATTCTGTATTGGATGGCTTAATGCAGAATCCTCAAGAATACTCATGGGTGGCAGGCCCTGACTCTGCGGATCCTTGGGTGGGGCCTGGGACCTCCACATTGGCATCGGTGGTTTAATTATCTAGTTACTTCTTAGTTTACAGATGGGGCAGGCCCAGAGATGGGAGGCAATCTGCCCAAGCTCATTCAGCAAGCTAGTGGTAAGCTAGGACTAGAGCCAAGGTCCCTTGGGAGGAGGATCCCACCAGAATACCCTTCACCTCTGATACCCCAACATGTCCACAGGAACCACTAGCCATGCCTAAGGGCCCAATTTCCCTGTCAGCACACTCCAGGTGACTTCCCCCGTGTTCTCTCTCCCCTCTGTGGTCAGCCCCAACTTCTGCCCGCTTCTCAGCCTATTACTAGGCCCACTTCCTGGTATTTACTACATCTGTGCCATTCCCAGCCCCGCCGGCCCAGCTAGCCCTTTCAAGCTTTCCCTGGGCAGGGGAGGGGGCCCAAGCTGGGGCTTCTGTACTGAGACTTTTGTACACCACAAACTTTTTGTATATTTTTAATTTTGCTGCAACATGAGATATTAAAAGTCATTTCAGTACATTCTGTGTGTGTCCTGTTTGGCTATTCTGGGTCAAGGGTAGTGGATGAGGAAGGAGACCACTATACCACAATCCCACTTGATCCTTTAAAGGCACTTGAGTGGGAAAGAGCGGGACAATATCCAGACCTCCCGACGATTGGATAGAACATTAATCAATCAACCAGAATCTCAGACTGAACCTTTCTGGGGATTATCTCCAAGCACATTTTACAGAAAATTGGGGGGTGGGTTGGGAGCGGGGCATGAGAGATGGGAATGCACTTTTCCAAGGTCATAGAATGAATTCTTACAAAAGCCAGACTCAGCCTGAAGTTCCCAGATTGACTGAGATGTGCGTTGAGTGTTTATGATGTATGTGCCAGGGGAAAAGTCTAGGGACAGTGAACAAGAACAGTAAACAGGATCCACCCTCAAGAGCTCACCTTCTTGGGGGCCTTGGTTCTAAGAGATGCCTTCCCATCAGGGTTTCTACTCTCCCATGCTGGGGATTGGGCACAAGGCACATGCTTAGGGGACACGCTACCACTGATTTGTACCCAGCCCTGGGTTTGACTCTAGCTTTTTATGGACTTCAAAGAGTATGAGAACCAGTTTTAGCAAGGGGCTCACACCACTTGATCTTAGCCAAAAGGCTGAGAAGTGGTAGAGGGGGTTCATTTCAAATACAGGCTTCTGCATTTCCAAATGTCTCAGCCAGGAGTGGTGGAACACCGTGAAACCCCCGTCAGTGCATTGGAGGTGGGAACAGGAAAACCAGACGTTCCAGGCAACATGGACTACATTATATCCCATCTCCAGAATAAAGAGGAGTCTAGGAGATTCTGGTGTGAGGGGATCTGAGGACCACTTCCTTACATCCTCCTACAAGTCTGATAGTGACTCTTTCTTGGTGCAGAACCTCTCGTGGCCCCCTGGTCATGAGAATAAGGGATCAACCTTCTTGGTTGATGCTGACTTATTGGAAGCTGGACCTTGAACACTGTTTGAGGGACATGTTAGTGATACCCAGCACTGCAACAAACAAACAAACAAACAAACAAACACAACTTTGAAAATACAGCCGCAGGAAGGACTTAGTATGGCTTGTCATATCCATGGCCTCTTAGTTCCATTTGTCTCAGGGTTGGTGTATGCTGGTGCAGAGCATCATGGCAGGAAGTCTGTGTGGTAGAGTACAGTGGCTTGCTTAGAAGCATAGAGAGGCAAAGCCAGTTTCCTCCTCTTCAGCTTCTGCTCTGCCTGAGCTCCCAGCCATTGGACAGTGCCATCTGTATTCAGGGCAGCCTTCCCCCTCAGCTGCTATGCCACATGCCACTTGTCTCCTGAATGGAGTCCACAGACAAATCCGGAAGTGTGCTTGACTAATGTCTCTCACCCCAAACTAACATTAAGATTAACCAACAACAGGGCCATGAGAAGGCTTGCTGCCAAGCCTGACGGCCTGAGTTTGATCCCCAGGCCCCACAGGGTGGAAGGGGAGAACCGACTTTTGCAAACTGTCCTCTGACCTTTACATGAGTGCTGTGAGATCCAGGTATCCACAGAGGCCAGAGAGCACCAGATCTCCTGGAGCCCGAGTTATAGGCAGTTGTGAGCCACCTGAGGAGGGTGCGGGGAGCCTAACCTGGGTCCTCTGCAGGCACAGTAAGCCCTCTTAACTAACAGTCACCTCCCATTTCTGCAGAAATCTGTTTTTGACAAGCCTTCCAAAAGATACTGATGCTGGCCCCAGCGTGTAAATCACTGACCACAGAATGTTAATTTCCTTGGCTGGGGATGGGTGGTGTGCGGTTGCACATGACCAGGTTCTTGTAACCAGAGGCTCCAGGACTCTCCTACAGCCACATCCCCTTTTATATGAAGGAATTTCTTATCCTACATGGGCTCAGAATAAAAGACTCCATTTCCCAGCCTCCTTTGCAGCTTTGTGTGGCCATAGAACTGTGAGGAATTCTAGTCCTTGCTTCATATAAGAGTATTGGAGTCTCAGGGAAGTTGAAGGGAAGCAGTTTATCTTCCAACCTTGCAAAGTCAGCTATCAGAAGCCGAGGCAATCGATACATTCTAAGACATGGCCCTTCCCCTGTCAGTGGGGTGACCAAGAGGGTATGATCTCATCTACTATCTAGGTCTTATGTTTCCCTCCATCACATTTGCCTTTTGTTCCATAAAAACCATGTGTGGGTTCATCTCTACAATTCAC
Organism: Cricetulus griseus; assembly: GCF_003668045.3. Classification (NCBI taxonomy): domain Eukaryota; kingdom Metazoa; phylum Chordata; class Mammalia; order Rodentia; family Cricetidae; genus Cricetulus; species Cricetulus griseus. The sequence continues at coordinate 26,948,437 of NC_048599.1, read as the reverse complement.
CTCTTGTGTATTTTAAAGCTTAGCTTATGCGTGACCTTGCAGACACGCTTGGCTGTGAGTTTTCTACTCTAAACCTCTGGCTTGAGGGTGAGTGTGGGTGCTTCGGAGGGTAACTAGACCAGCAGGCAGGAGTTAGGAGGCTGGTGTTTTCTGTTCATTTGTGGTTGGACCTACACTATCTGGAGGCACCTTTAAGAGTGAGCCTTCAGTTCTGGCCCCTAAGACGTAAACAGTAGAACTTAGTGCTAATTTAAGGGCGTGTCTTTCTAAACTCTCAGTTTAAAGTACTGGATGGATTAGATGGAGAGATACTTTGCAATGGAGAGTGAAACGATGGAGTGATGGCAGCAAGGCAGGATTGCTGCGTCCCAACACACAGCTCTGTTAGACCTGTCTGTTATACTCTGTGCCTTGGCTGTTGTGATAAGAGATGAATTATCATGTTGAGACCGTTGTTAGGTGGATCTCAGTAACAGCCAAATGGGTCCTGGCTGATGTTCCTGGACCACTGGCTCCTATGAAAGGTTCTTGGTCTTTTGTTTGTTTGTTTGTTTATGAGTGTTGAGTATTTTCTTGAATGCACGCCATGTGTATGCCTGGTGTCAAGAGGCCTGAAGAGGGCATCACCAAATCTCTTGGCATTGGAGTGAGCCTCCCACATGAGGCTGGGAAGTGAACTTGGGTCCATCGAGTGTTCTTAAAGGCTGAACTATCTCTCCAGCCCCTAAAGGAAGTCTTTTTGAAAAGTCACCTGTAAGGTTTTCTCCCAGAGTAAAAGACACACGAAGGAGAAGCCTTGGTGTCATCTGACTGATGAACTTCACATCTGTTACTCTGCAGCCATCTTGCCAGATACATTGCTTGCAGGGCTCTCAAGACATGATCCACAGAGAGAAAACCATGGCAGAAAACTGTTTTCTCACAGTTCTGGAGGCTGTCTGAGATGAAGGTGTTCTGGGATGGTTTCTCCTGAGGCCCCTTTCCTGGGCTTGCAGATCTGGCTTCTCACTGCGTCCTCAGGTGGATTTGTCTCTATACAAATGTCCCAAGTGTCTTTTATATGTGTCAAATCTCTTCCTTTTCTTATACAGGCCCTTATTTACAGTGGGATTTCAATTTAATTGTTTCTTCTAGTTAAAAAAAAAAAAAAACTAGCCTGATCATGGTAGCACATATCATTAATCATGAACTCAGAAGACAGATGCAGACAGATCTCCGAGTTTGAGGCCAGCCTGGCTTACAGAGCAAATTCTAGGACAGTGTCTTAGTTAGGATTTTAATTGTTGTGAAGATACATCATGACCACAGCAACTTTTTTTTTTTTCGGAGGGGGGTGGTTTCAAGTCAGGGTTTCTCTGTATTGCTTTGGAGCCTGTCCTGGCACTTACTCTGCAGACCAGGCTGGCCTCAAACTCACAGAGATCCACCTGCCTCTGCCTCCTGAGTGCTGGGATTAAGGGCAAGTGCCACCAACTCCTAGCTCACAGCAACTCTTACAAAGAAAAAAACATTTAATTGGGATGCCTTACTTTTCAGAGGTTTAGTCCATTATCATCATGGTGTGGGGTGTGAAATGGTGGTGTACAGGCAAACATGGTGCTAGAGAAGGAGCTAAGAATCCTACATCTTGATCTGCAGGCAACAGGAAGTGGTCTGTCTCACAGAGTGTAGCTTGAGCATAGGAGACCTCAAAGCCCAACCCCACAGTGACACACTTCTTCCAACAAGGTCACACCTACTTCAACAATAATGCCACTCCCTATAAGCTTATATAGGGAGCCAATTACATTCAAACTACCATAGACAGCCCAGGGCTATACAAAGAAACCCTGTCTTGAGGGTAGGTATTTGTTTTTATAGTACTTGTTTGTTTTTACAGTACTTTGGATGGGATCAGGGCCCCAAGCAAGGCAAATGCTCTAACACTGAACTGCATTCCAGCCCGACTTAATTATTGCTTCAAAGGACACACCTCAGGGCTGAGGCTGAAGCTCGGTTGGTAGTATACTTGCCTAGCATGCACAAGGTCATGGGTTCCCTCCCCAGCACCAGGTGTAATCCCTGCCCTAGGGAGATAGAAACAGGAAGATCAGAATTGCAAGGTCATCTTGGTTTGCATAGTGAGTTTGAAGCCAGCCTGGACCTATATGAAACCCTATTTAAAAATAAATTAAAGCTATATGTCCAAATCCTGTATCCAAATCCTGTCACATCTTGAAGAATCGAGGTTTGAGGCTTCAATATGTAAATCTAGTGGCACATACAGCTTATCTCAGGAAACAAAGTGGAAAAATATGAAAGCTTCGGTGAGCTGCTCAGCTAACCAACCCTGCGTACACTCACTATTGGACGTCTGAGGAGCCACCTGTGGTCGGAATTGGCTGTTTCTCACAGCTTGGAGCCACGTGTTTGCTGAAGCTGCTCCCTCCGCCTAGAGTAAGCTAGCCTGTGTTCACCCTTCAAGGCTGAGCAGGAATGCCTTCTCACGCCAGCTGCTTGCCACACAGCAGCTCTTCTAGGTCAGGTGCCACTCACATTTCCCCTCCCGGCCTATGACTCCCTTTGACAATAACCTTTTCTTCCTCCAGGAGGGCTCAGAGGTGATTTTTATAATGCTCTCCACGGCAGTCCCGGCGGGCGGGCAGGCGGCTGATTTAGCCGGGGCTGAAGCCTGACAGCCATGCTGATGATGCTGACAATGGGGACTTTGCTGGCCCCACTTCTCTCATTTTTGATTTGCTGGCGGATCTCAGTAATGTGTGCTGCCATTATGTTTCTGTTCCATTTGTCCCTGGAACAACTTTCTAAGGACAGCACCATTATCACCCTGCTTTTAACACATGAGGACTCCCAGGCTCTGAGACACGAAGTAAATTGCTCAAGGTCATTCATGATTGAACCTAGGTCATCTGTCTCCGACTGATTTACTGACACTAAGCACTTAATCTATTCATGGCTCTGGGGTGGGTGCAGCAGGCAACACAGAGGCCATTTTGTCTTTCTAGGCGTCTCTAAAACACTCCCTGTCTTAGTTGAGATTCCAAACAGTGATATTTGGTCCTATTAGTGATTCTTGAAATAATATAAGGTCCAATTTTATAGTTGGGGAGGCAGAAGCCCAGTAAAAGGGAAAGGCTTGCAAAAGCCAGTTACTGAAACACCAGGGACAATCCGTCCTAGCCTGCTATCACAGCAAGGGTGGGAATTCCAAAAGGACTCAAACTGTCAAGTAGCAATTCTGATGCTTAGAGTAGAGTCAGGGATGGGTTTGCACATCCTGGCCTCTTTTCATTGGCCCAACAGGCTGAGTGAAGGTCTCATGTCTTGGTGCTCAGACATGACAGGCAGGATGTAGAGGCTTAGGAGGGAGAGGCTGTAAGTCTGGCACCAAACTGCCTGGAGCATTTCCTTTCTGATGTGTGGAGAGAAACAGGAACGAATGGCTAGGGCTGGGGGTCTCCTGTGACTCCCACACCCAGAAGAGAGCCCTGATCCCTGTATACCCACCCTTTCAAAAACACCAAGCAAAGAGAGCCTTTGCACTCGGTCTTTACTATTCGTGGCGCTCATGTCTTCCTTGCTACCCCTGAATGGCAAGGTAGGGCTTTGGGATCACCTTTTCTTTGGTGAAGCCCAGAGCATAAAATATTCATAACAGCTAGGGACATCAGCAAAGCAATTCCAGGGCTCCAGCATCCAGAACCTGGGCTCTGTGGCAGGTGTGCATGGGCCCCTCAAAATGTTCCCAAGTGTGCTCAATAAGGCACCCAGAAGGTGAGCACCCCAGTAGCATGGATACTAGACTTCAGGTCCAGCCAAGCCAGAAGGCCCAGTGTCTCACACTCACTGTATATCACACACACATACACACACACACACACACACACACACACACAGAGTTTGCTGAGCACACCACCTGAGTGACCTTCAGCCAGGATCTACACATGAGACTGGATTTTTAAAATTTTATGTAGCAAAAATCATGCTTCCCAGATACAGTGATGAGTAAGAGACAAAATTACCAAAAAGACAGTTAAGCAGCTCAGGAGCCATAGATAAGGAAATAGATTTTTTTTTTTTTCATTCCCAGAGCTAAGGACAGACTCCAGGGTCTGCAGGCTGCTAGGTAGAGCAACACCTTCAGCTCTAATAGTTAATATTTACTGAGTGCTTAATATATTCCAGGAACTCTTTTAAGTGTATTTAATCCTAGGCAAGCTACCATGAGGTCAAGCTGAATGTGGAAACTGAGGCACAAGTGGTTAAGTAAGTAGCAGGCAGCTAGGCCCAGAGGCACCCATATACCACCTCTCTGAGAAGTAATGATCATTATTATTAATTTAATCTTAAATTGCTTGGAACACAGTTTGAAGCCCTCCCCCCCATCATTCATTTCTTACAGAAAGGCTGGGTTTTCTCCTGGTGTATACAGAGAAGCAGGCAGCAGGCTTTAAGAGAGGCTTTTACTGTCTTACCTTACCAATGTCATCATCCAACAAAGTTGGTGGCAGACCATAGGAAATGATCCAAATGTGACCACCAACTGGGGGGGGGGAGAGACCCTCCTCGGTCTGCTGTATCTGCCTTGGACACCATCTTTGGCTCCCACCCTCTAGTTACAGAGTCCTAAAGCAGTGTTCTCCATCTACCCCAACCCCCACCGCTAGATAGGAGGGGCAGGAACTCTGGTATTGGTGGAGTTTCCGACCAGGCAGGAAAAAGAACAAAGGAAATGGAGGGGGGGTCTGATGGGGGTGGCCAGGAGGTGGCAGGAGCAGAGCAGCTGCTTCACCATGGAATATGAAGCCAAGAAAGGGAAGAAGGTAGGTGGGAGTCTGTGAGGGACAGGGTTGGGAAATGGTCCTGAAGTTGGGGTAGAGAAATGAGCTGGCACGGAGGTGACAAATGGCACATGTAGGGTCTTCTTTCTTCAAAAGGATCTGCCTTTCTGTTCCTGGCAGCCGGACATCTGGGCTCTGCTCTAAGCTTCACTCTTAGTGGCCTCTGCCATGTTGTCCTGAGAGACAGCCGGGGTCTTCCCAGGAAACCTGCTTCCTAGACATTCTGTAGTAGCTTCCTACAGCTTCTCAGAGAGAGGGACAGACATACACCCAGCAGACACATTCCCTCCTCAGCCAAATAGAAAGGCCCAGTAAGGTGATTCTAAGCTGGCAGATTCCCCAGACAGACTGGGGCCTCCCACCTGCTCCCTGGCTGTCTCCCAAGCTACACCTGCCCTCCTGCCTTTGTGCAAGAGCTCTATCCTCAGCCAAACCATCCCAAGTCCCCTCCCCATCTTCCTCCTTTTCTGAATTTGAATGGTTTTCCTATTTGTTGCTATTCCAACTCCTACTCCATCCCCATCCTCCCAGAGCCCTCTTCCCCCAAGAAACCTGGTTCAGAATGCTTTAGAAGGTACTCACATGAGGCCAGTATGGTGGCACAGGCCTGCAATCCCAGCTATATGGAGACTGCGGCAGGAGGAGTACAAGTTTAAGGACAGGCTGGGTAACTTAGTAAGAAACTGTGTAGAAATTGTGAAAATGGGCTGGGGGTGCCCCTTCATGGCCAAATGCGTGCCTAGCACGCATGAGGACCCAGGTGTGATACCCAAACTGCAAATTGATAGCCAGAAATTTATGCGCAAGAGAGCTGGGAGCATGGTTCAAAGGTATCTGTGTGAGACTCCAGATCATAATCCCCAGTACTGACACACGAAAGTGTGCCTCATATGAATCGCCGGGGCCAACATATGTGCATGTCATCTCTTGGGTCTATGTATTGATTTATGAGACAGGGGTCTAGCCATGTAATCCAGGCTGATCTTGAACTCACTATGTAGCCCAGACTAATCTCAAACTCACAGCTACTCTCCTGATTCAGCCTTCTGAGTGCTAGAACTCACTCAGTAAGGCCCATTCTTTTGATAGATACTTAATGAGCACCTGTTATGTGCTATGAACTGTGCCTTGTGCTAGGAATGACAGTGATGAGCAATGTCAAATAAGGTCCTTACTTCTTCCTGGGAATTCACAGTCTAGTGAGGAAAACAATTACGTGTTTTAAAGGCAGCATTTGGAATTAATGTAAATGTTGCACAAAGCCACTGTGCTCAGTGCTGGATGATGGAGCATTAGGGTATCCAGTCTTAGATTGCTGAGTTGGGCATATGAGCTGATGGGTACAGGGAAAACAAGTAGGGAAGAGTGTTTGGGGCTACAGAACAGCAAGTTCCTTCCTTGGTAGGAATTAGAGAACAGCTGAGGGACGGGAACAAGGAATACTGTATAGTAAAATGGGGATGGAGAGGGGGCCAGGGCTGGACACTGGGGCAGACAGACAGACAGACAGACTGACAACAGACAGATGAATTGACAGACGGATGGACGGGAACACACACCACTCACGGATGCAGGAAACAGCCTAGCTCTAGTTAGCACCGAAGGCTCTCAGGACTTGTCTTTTATAATCCAGCCATGATAGATGGACTGCTCTCGGTGCGGTGCCCTCAGACTCCTCTCCCTCCACTTTTGAAGTCCCTGGGGCCTTGTTCATCTGTGTCCTCTGCTTAGAAAGCTTCTCCCAGACTTCTGGTTCTCATTTTTCAGAGCTTCTGAATGCCTCTGCAGACCCCATGATGGTCCCTCGGAGACTTGAGAGGCAGTATGTCAGAGTCACTGAGACATGGGGTCTCAGCTCCAGGCTCTGATGCACAGGTCAAAGCCTGTACCTGTAATCGGCTCCCAGGTTGTGAAACCACACTTGAGAACCACTGGTCTAGATCCTTGAGATGCAACATGAGAACTGGGGAGATGATTCAGTTGGTAAAGTGCTTGCTGCACAATAATGAGGATCTGAACTCACACTTCTAAAAAAGCTGGTGTAAGCATACCATTGTAATCCCACTGTTGGGGAGACCAAGACAGCAGATGGCTGCAGCTCACTGGCCAGCCAGCCTGGCCTGCTTGGTGGACAGTTCCCGGCAACACCTGAGGTTGCCCTATGACCTCCACAGGTGTGAATGTGACATGCACCCACACACATGCAGGCACATACACATGCACACACACACACACACACACACACACACACACACACACACACACACACACAGTATTGATACCCCCTATGACTTGTTAGAAATGCAGTCTCAGGTCCCAGTCCAAACCTACTGAATCAGAATTCTCAAGCACAGTCAAGTCTGATATGTATGAGTTTAGGTCATTTGTCATTACCCTAGCGGCAAGACTGGGATCCAGTGTTTCCCGAATCCCGGCACCCGACACCCAGCACAGGGACATGAATGAGCAGGCGGACATGAATGAATATTTGTTGAATGAACATGTAGACTTGGGTGCACACTCCTAGGTAGCAGTTTCTCCTGTTTGTACTGTGGTAAAGCTAAGTAAACAGCATACAACACATGCTACCAGAATTTGTGGTTTTCTTGGCTGGGGCATATGTAGTCCCAGCGCCCAGAGCTTTAGGAACTGCCAAGACAGTTCTAGAAAGCCATCAGGGAGGGAAGCCCCCAGGGTTCCAGATACAGTAGGTCTAGGATGGGACCCAAGAAGCAGCTTTTCTCTCAGATTCCCAGGTTTTACTGCTATGGACCCAGGAATGCCTGTCTGGAATGGCAGCTCTAGAGCAAAGCTTACACGTTCTCTGAGCTCTAGTTGCTGCTAGGTTGTGCTGCACCCTGGAGTCTGCACCTGTAGCCTTGATCCATCCTGGGCCTTTTTATACTGGTGCCTCTCGATTTTACTTACACTTACTTATTGCTTATTTCTAACTCACAAACAGGCAATAGCTTAACAGATGCCTAAGTATCCTCTTTGAATCTGGCTGGCAGGAACATCACCCTCCCCACAGGGAGGTGTAGGAACTGGGATACCCCACCTGGACTGTCACCAGCTGGTGTCCTAGCTCTCAATCTGGGGTTTCGCTGCTTCAGCTAGAAAAGGGGAGCCACAGAGACTGCTCCTCCTGCAATTTTAGGAGGATTAACTTAGGTTGTGGGAGTAGAACTGAGCTTACGAGCACTCAGTAAAGCCACTGCTGTTGCTACTGGAACTCTCCTGTCTCCCCCAGGGCTTTGTGTCTCCCATCAGAAGGCTGGTGTTTCCGAAGGCTGCACGGCAGGCTGCCTTCAGGAGCAATGTCAGTCGCAGGCCCCTGCATTCTATGCCCCTTTATCCTCCTGACTACCTCATCGATCCCCACATCCTGCTGTGTGACTACCTGGAGAAAGAGGTCAAGGTGAGCATGAGAAGGTGGGGGGGGGGGATTCACACCAACTCCTGACACACCCTGTGTCACATGAAGGAAGCTGTGACTCTTGGGGAACAGCCTCCTACCTCATAGCCACAGGCTGCATATCCTCAGCAGGTGACACCTACCCACTGAGCCCCCAGCGTTCCTGTCCTAATGTGGGGCTCAGAACCTACCCCCACAGGAGACGGAGTGGGAAACTGTGCTGTGTTCCCCAAAGCTCCGCCTACTCATGAGATTTTTGTCTGCAGTCTCCGGTTACTCAGTGTCCAAGTTAAAGGCAAGGGAGAGGCTGGGCATGTGACTTAGTGGTAGAGCACTCACCTGGCATTCTGGAGGCTGCCTGTCCAGTACAGGAGGCAGGGCTGAGGTGCTGGTATTGGGAGGAGCCACAATGGAGGACTCTCGTACTACTCAAAAGCTTTACTTCTATTTCACAAGCACCATGAAGGAGCACTAGGGAGGGAAACAGGTCCTCATCAGCCAAAGATTGGTGTGAGGTAGGATTAGGGCATTTAACAAACAGGCTACCTAATCAAATTTAAATTGCAGATAAGCAATGATTATTTCTTTCGCATAAGTATGCTCCAAATGTTAAATGGAACTAAAAATACAAAAAAAAAAGAGCTTAAAAACAAAATTGTTGTTTAACTGACATCTTGTGTTTTATCTGGCAATCCTATAAATAGAGAAAAACCAGAAAATGAATATGTTTAAAAACCAAGAGCTAAAAAATTACAGAATAAAAAGAAAAGATGTGAGTGGTGAGATTTGCCCAGAAAACTGCAATTTAAAGTAACAAAAAGTTAATTCTTATACTGAATAATAACATTTAAATGATAATGCTGCTATAACAGAATGGGTGGGGAACCACAGGCTGACTGAGAGCATCATCTTTTTCTTTTTGTTTATTCTTCTCTCATATAATACATCCTTATCACAACCCCCGCTTCCTTCAATCCTCCAGTTCCCTCCTCCCCTACCTCTCCTCTCCCTCAGATCCACTGCTCCTCTGTTTCACCTCAGAAAAGAACAGGCCTCCCAGGGGTATTAAACAAACACAGCGTAAGATGCATTAAGACTAGACACAAACCCTGGTATCAAGGCTGGACGAGGCAACACGGAAGGAGGAAAAGGGTCCCAAGAGCAATCAAAAGAGTCAAAGGCACCCTCACTCTTACTGTTAAGAGTCCCACAAAAACCCCAATCTAAACAACCCACAGCATGTGCACAGAGTCCTGGGGCAGCCCCCTGCAGGCTCTGTGATTGCTGCTTCAGTCTCTGTGAGCACCTGTGAACTCTGATTAGTTGATTCTGTGGGCTGTGCTCTTGTGGTGTTCTTGACCCCTCTGGCTCCTACAATCCTTCCTCTCCCTTTTCCATGGGGTTCCCTGAGCTCTGCCCAAAGTTTGGTTGTGGGTCTCTACATCTGTTCCCATCAGCTGCCAGAAGAAGCCTGTCTGATGGTGATTGGGCTAGACACTGATATATGAGTATAGCAGAACAGCATTAGGAATCAATTGACTTTTTTTTTTTCCGTCAGTTTTGTTTGGTTCTATCCTAGTACTCTGAGTCATCCAGCTTAAGGTTCCTGGCTATCCCGGCAGTGTTGGGCATGGGCTCCCTCTTGTGATGTGGGTCTCAGGCTAGAGCAGTCATTGGTTGGCAACTCCCACAATAAAGATTTTTATTACCTTTATTGTTTGTTTGATTGAGACAGGGCTTCACTGTGTAGCCCTGGCTATCCTGGAACTTACTCTGTAGACCAGCCTGGCCTCGAACTCACAGAGATCCACCTGCCTCTGCCTCCACCTCCTGACAAGAGGGCATCATTTTTTTTGAAAGAAATGATATATTAATTCAATGCTTCTTTCCATTTAATCTACAATGTGGTTGTTAAAAGGATTAATAATGTGTGGGGTTCAGGGAGCCATTGGGCAAGAAAACTCCCAGGCTTCCTTCAAGATTTAATAGTAGAGTCTGGGGGCAGGTGTAGAGAGAGGAATGAATGGTTCAATGGGTAAATCGCTTGCTGGCTAATTTGAGGACCCAGGTGAAAATCCCCAACCCCCTGCAAAATCAGGTGCACACAAAACATGCACCTGTGACCCTAAAAGACCCACACAGTTGAGATGGGAGGTGGAGACGGAGAATCCCTGAGAGCGCGCACACACACACACACACACACACACACACACACACACACACCGCCTCCGACAATGTGGAAGGCAGTGCGCATCCCCTGACTTCCACACAGGTGCTGTGGCATATGCCTGCACTCACTCACAGGAACATGCACACACATAAACATGAAAAATGGCAGAGTCTGGCCTAGCATGCAGAGACACTCCAAACCTGATCTCCAGCATGGCAGTTGGGCGGCGGGCACTAAATTAGTGACTTTTGCTTCCTGCAGAACCTCATAGAGTGAGATGGCCATGTGTTAGTGCGTATCAGCTAGCTGTTGGAATGTGGGCTCTGGCACATGTAATCAATCAAGCCTTCTCTCTACCCCACAGAGCCTGATGTCACCCAGGGAGGTCTTGAACTTGCTATGTACCCAAGGATGACCTTGGACTCTTAAAGTTCCTGCTTCCAACTCCCAAGTACTGGATTAGCATGCACCACTACAACCTGGCCAGTCTTACCCTTTCTTGCTATAGTCCTGGGCCAGACTTTTAGTTAGCTATACTGTGTTCAGCCTTTTAATATTGAAAGCAAGGGTGAGTGGATGAGAGAAAATGTACATATGTGTATATACATATCTGTAAACTCAGAACTAGTCCTAGCTACAAGGTTATATTAGTCAAGGTTCTTTAGAGGAATAAGAATGAGAGAGAGAGAGAGAGAGAGAGAGAGAGAGAGAGAGAGAGAGAGAGAGAGAGAGATTGATTAGAGTGACTTACAGGCTATGTTCCATCCAGTTCAGCAATGACAGTCTTGTAACAGAAAAGCCAAGAATCTGATAGTTGTTCAGTTTATGAGTCTCAACTGGTCTTCAGTCTTTGAGGAAGTCCTGAAGAATCAGGATCTAATACTATAGAAGAAATGCCTCTGCAGCAGGATAGATGAATTTGCCAGTGAGAGTGAGGGAAAGCCAGCAAAAAACAAAAGCTCCCTTCTTCCATGTCCTTTTACGTGGGCTGCCACCAGAAGGTGTGACCCACCGCCAGAAGGTGTGGCCCAGATTCAAGCTGGATCTCAGACTGCAAATAATACAATCAGGAGAATCCTTCACAGCAGTGCCCAGCTGTTTGGGTTTGAGTTGATTCCATATGTAGACAAGTTAACAGTCAAAATTTGCCGTCACACTGGCTATTATTAATTTGAGTATTTCAATACCTGTCCTGCATTAACGAGAAGGCTAGAATTCCCAAGGCTTCACCGTGACCTCTCATTTCCCATCTAGTTTCTGGGCCACCTCACCTGGGTGACTTCCTCACTGAACCCCTCCAGCCGAGACGAGCTCCTGCAGCTGCTGGACACCGCCAGGGTGAGGCGCTGGGGAGGAGGGAGGAGGGCAGGGTCTCCTTCCCTTTCCCCTCCCTTACCCCAATACCTGGGGACTCAGATGATCCGACCCACCCCGCAGCAGTTGAAGGAGTTGCCTCTGAAGACCACACCGGAGCAGGACAGCATCCTGAGCCTGTCTGCCCGCTGCCTGCTGCTCACCTGGCGGGACAACGAGGAGCTCATCCTGCGCATCCCCACGCACGAGATCGCCGCTGCCTCCTACCTGCAGGACGACGCGCTGCATCTGCTAGTGCTTAAAACTGGTACGGTGTGGAGGAGGGCGGTGGGAGGCCAGCCTGCCGTGCTGGGACCATTGAGTGAAGGGCACCAGGGATGGGTCCGAGGCTGGGAGAGGGATGGCAAGAAACCTGAGCACACTATTCTGAGACTAAGGGCGAGCAGAAGAAGCAATAGGCAAGACCAGAGAGCCAGGGATGAAGATGATGGGTGGGCAGCCTGATCAGATTGAGGAAGTTGGCTAGGGAGAAGTCGGAGTCCTGAGTTCAACGCAGGGCTACGTTAGCAGATGTTCGACCTTAAATGGGATGGTAGAAGACAAAACCCTTCGGCTCTGACAGTAGGGGGCACCCTCGGTGTAGGGGAGGACTCGAGTCTGGACTTGAAGGAGGTTTCAGTCAGCTATCGGGGCGGGACTGAAGACAGCAGGGAAAGTCGTTCTAGAAGGCAGGGATACTTAGACCAGGGTCATTGTCCAAATGAAAGGGTACGGAGAAAAGGGACAACTTGGACCACCACCTTCAGCTCAGAAAGCAGGTCCCTAGGGTGTGTAGAGGGGGGTGGGAACTGTGCGGCCGCCACCCTCGAGGTCTGGGGCGGAGTCATAGGCTCGGGGTGGAACCCAAAAGTCACAGTCAGCCCCTGGGTGCTGGGCGGGGCCTTAGAGCAGGGACCCCAGAACCTCCGGGTGGCCTCCGAAGGCTGCAACCTCCGGCTGCTGACCCCCATCTCCGGCCTCCCCTAGGTCTGGGCGTGGACCCGGTGCCGGCGGGCGTGGACGCCAGCCCAGGAGGCTCGGGGCGCGATCCCGGCCCTCCGGGCGCCGCGCCGGAGAAGCGGCGGGTGGGCACGGCGGAGCGACGCCACACCATCTGCAGCCTGGACTGGCGCATGGCGTGGGGCGGGGGCGCGGGCGCCGAGGCCCGGGCGGCGGGCGGTGGTGGCAGCCTGGAGCGGCAGCGCGCGGGAGCTCGGACGTCGGGCAGCTGGGAGCGGCGACAGACGTTCAGCGGCAGCTGGGAGCGGCGGCACGCGGGCGGCGGCGCGGGCAAGCCAGGCGGCAGCTGGGAGCGGCGGCAGGCGGGCAGCGGCGTCGGCGGCAGCTGGGAGCGACGCCACACCGGCCCCAACCCCCTGGATCCCCAGAACCCCAGCCCCGATGCCTACTGCAACCTGGTCATCCTAGCTGTGGCCAACAGGGTGAGCGTGAGGAAGTGTTGGCACCACCACCCTGACGGTGACAGTCACACTAGTAATACCACAAGTGAAGCACCCACCCAAGACAGACACAGAACAGCATTAACACAATCTCCACAGCAGCCCCTAGGGCAAATATGACACATGTTCATTCCCACTCCTTAGGGAAGGACACAGGCTCAAAGTTTAGGTCCTGTGGAAAGCAGGTGGCTTTAAGATTCGAAGCCTGGGAAGGAAGTTCAGAGCCTTACTCTTGGTAACTAAGGTAGCCAGCCACCTAAGGCAGAAAGAAGCCTTGCCATCATTCTTGCCTGTCCTGCCTGCCACATCTGTCTCCATTCACCCTTGCTCTCACTGAACATAAATTGTGTGTGTGTGTGTGTGTGTGTGTGTGTGTGTGTGTGTGTGTGTGTGTGGTATGTATGTATGTTTGTTTTGTTTTTTTAAGACAGGGTTTCTCTGTGTAGCCCTGGCTCTGTGTGTGTGTGTGTGTGTGTGTGTGTGTGTGTGTGTGTGTGTGTGTATGTATGTATGGTTTTTTTTGTTTTTTTTTTTTGTGTTTTAAGACAGGGTTTTTCTGTGTAGCCCTGGCTGTCCAGGAATTTGCTCTGTAGACCAGGCTGGCCTCAAACTCACAGAGATCCACCTGCCTCTACCTCCCTGCTGGCTAGATGATATTTGTTAATTTGTTAAGTGCCAGCTGTGTGCTCCACATTGGGCTAGGTGTTGTGTGTATGGAGGTGAGAAAGCCAATTGGTGTCCCCTTAAGAGGTACCCAGTCTAGCAGGCACTTTTAAGGCCTAAGTCTTCCAAACATTTCCTCCTCCCCAGGGCCCTGGGCTCTCTCTGTGAACAGTGAGTCTGCAGGGAGAGGTGGCCAATCCCTGGAAACACAGCACTGTGGCTCAGGCCCCCACCCTGAGCTACTTTCTCACTTGGCGTCTAGCTCTCTTCTTTGGTTCTCCCCACCCCATCCTCCTTCTTGGAAAGCTGGTACCTCCTTTTCTCTCCGGCCCCTTAAGCAGGGGTTGTCCAGACATTGTCCTCAATCTCCTGTCCTTTATCCATACTTGTTTCTAGGTGATTTTGACTCTGCTGTCTTCTAAGCCCTGGATAACACACTGAATTTCATCTCTATCCAAATCTCCACTCAGCCTGTCTTTTCCAGGGTCTGCTTGTCATTGCAGCATGGATTTGTCCCATGAGCTTCCAGTCCCCTCCCAACCCTGAAAGCACCTTCATCTCCATGTTTCACTGAATGGCAGCTTCATCCTTGGTGGCTCCGGCTGAAACTTTGCCATGGTCCTTGGTCTGTCTGTCTCTCTGTGTCCCTGCCTCTGCCTCTATCTCAGTCTTATACACACTACTATGTTCACAAATCCCACTGGCCTTATTTTTAAATATATGCAAGCCCTATGTCCTGCACTGTCCATACCCAGCTCCATCTTCTCTAGCTGGGAGAAGGTTGTCAGGCTCCACCCTATTGGCTCAGCCCCTTCTTACGTTCTGTATTCTACTGCCTCATCCAACACAGCTTCATCCTGGAAACGTGATAGGGTGATGAGGAAATGAATAATGACAGGCACATATATAGAAAAACTAGGATTAGATGAGTCGTTCTGGCTCTGATAGGAAGTGAATGGCCCATATGATTGGCAATGGAGGAAGAGACCCTGTTTCAACAGGAAAACTTAGTTTGTATTATTTAAAATGAAGCAAGAAAAAGTCTGTAGAACCAAGGGCCTGCAAATTGCATCCCAGACAGAGACAACGATGTGCTTTACCTATCCTGGTTTGGTGGTGGAATGAATAAGTAAATGAGTTGCTTTTTAGGGGTCTGAGCTCTGGACTCCTGTCTGATGCACAGTGGTCCCAAGCACAGCAGTCATAGCTAAAACTCCTGGTGCCAGCATTAACTATAGAATAGGGGTCTTCTCTGACTTGTCTACTCTAGGGTAATGGTAAGCCCTGGTGTAAATATCAGTACCTTCTATGACCACCCATACCCATTCTGAATTACATTTTAAGTTTTACCTAGGTTTATTTAGAGGCAGTATATTCATATGCATGACTTTTTCAATCAGTTATTGCAGAATAATTGGCAATTATTCTGTGTCTCTTGCTTGAAGAAGCAAATTCCTCCTCAAATGTACAATCTTTAAAGCTTTGTCCAAGCCCCCTTTTCCTTCTACCAGAGACTACTATCATTGTATTGCTTCCACTATTACATTGGGTATCATGCAACCTATACCTGTATATTGTGTCCAGTAATAGTAACAGCACTGAGCCTAAGATTTTGATTATTTGAAGTGTTCCATCTCCACCCTGGGCTTCAGCTCTGTACAATAAGTTAGATGAGCCCTTGTGTTAGATAAATTTCATGATAGGCCATGAATCCCCTGCAAAACTGGAATGTACCTTCATGGCAGAGGAGCCAGAGTCAACTCTGGATTCTATAAGAAAGGTCATAAGAACAAGAGAGGAGCCTTATGATTTTCAGAGAAAATATCTTTGAAATCGGCTTAAGGGGGTCTGCAGGTGTGTGTCTCAGCACTGGCTTATATTGCTTCTGGGGAAGCAGGGGTATCCTGATAGTGGGTAAGAGCTGAGCTCTCTTTCCTACCTCTGGACCAGGATGCTGCTGAGGAGTCCTGTGCACTCATCTGTCAAGTCTTCCAGATCATCTACGGGGATCAGAGCATTGAGTGTGTAGACCGGGCCGGCTACCACTACAGACCCACACCAAAGAGGCCGTGGCTCTCCAGCTGCAGTGAGTACCAGACTCCTATGAAGCACCAGGAAAGGCTGATGTCCTAGAGTCAGGGCTGATAAAGGCCTTTGAGGGTTCTGAGCTGTACTTCAGTTCCAGGGGTCCACTTAATAGAATGAATGTCAATCTACCTGATGACCTCTTAAGAGATGATTAAGTTGTCAAGTTTGGGATGAGTTTGAACTTGGGCACTTGAAACTTCTTTCTTGTTTTGAGTGTCCCTGCTTTGCAGAAAGTTGAGCTCCTATATTGTCAGCTAACTGAGCCATCTCACCCCATGAGGCTCCTAAGCTGACATTTCTGGATTAGTCCACGTATGCAATCAAGGGCTGGAATTAAAATGAGACTAGCATTTATTGGGCGCCAAATATGCACCAAGCACAATATCAAGGTGCCAAGCCTTCTTGAATCTTCATAGCAACTTACTTATCTCGTTCACATAGCACAGGACTGGGCACACCACAGATGATAGACAGGTAGTCTTCAGATAAAAGGAAATATGCTCAGAGCCTGGGCTGGTGAGATGGCTCAGTGAGGAAAGATGCCTGCTGCCAAACTTGACAACCTGAGTTCAATCCTCAGGACCCACAGGGTAGAAGGAGAAACTGAGTCCCAAAAGTTGTCCTCTGACATCCACGTGGGCACCATGGCAAAGGCAGACTCAAGTACAACACAAAAGTAATTTTGTGTAATTAAAAACTTCTCAGAGCTAGACATGATGGCATATGCCAATTGTCCTCAGCCCTTGGGAAGCTGAGGCAGGAGTATCAGAGTTTGAGGTCAACCTGAGCTACAATGAAGAAATCTTGTCTTAAAAAAGAAAAAGGTCTAGGCATGGTGGTGGTACACATCTTTAGTCTCAGCTCTTGGGAGGCAGAGGCAAGCAGATCTCTGTGTGTTCAAGACCAGCCTGATCTACATAGCAAGTTCCGGGCTAGGTAGGACTACATAGTGAGACCCTTTCTCGAAAGGAAAAGAAAAAGGTCAAGGAACCTTTCTGAGGCCCTGTGGATCCAGCTTTACAATAAAAACCACTGAGTCTCAGAGCAGTCAATAAATTGTCACAGGTCACACAGCTGTTAAGTCAGAGTCAGAATCCAAACCCAGTCTGTCTAGATCCAAAGCCTCTATCTGCAGCAGCCTCTCTGTGTGCTACCCTCAAGGCCACTGAGTGAATTCACTCCTCCACAGCCTGCTCCAGGGCGGTCTCTGTTTGCACAGCTCCAGAAACTGGGGCACTGGCTTTCTGAAGACCCTTCTACCCACAGGAGCTGTGCCTGCTGGGAAGCTGGGGTGTCTCATCAGGTCCCACCAGGATGCTGGGTGAAGAAATGAGAACACTCATCTGGTGGCTTCATTTATTCACCAGAATCATTCATTCATTCACCAGATAATTACTGAGCTCTTACTGTCTCGGGCCCTGTTGAAATCTGCAGGATAAACTGATGGTGGGCAAACTGAGGCACCGCCCTGCCTTCCTGCAACTTGCATGGATAGTCACACAGATAAATGTCAGACCACAGACAGTGTTGTGAGAGCCTGCAATGAGGAACTGGCCTCTGAGAAGTCAGGGTGACCGAGTGACCCTGAGTGAGCTGGGATGAGAAGGTCATGCCTGGACAGATGAACAGCAGGCTGAGGAAGAGACACATTCTCCACAAATACCACCGCTTTCCTTTCACGCTTCCAACCCTCCTAATCTTCCTGACGTACCTAAACACACACTTATCAACACTCCCCCATTGGCTCTCATTTGCCATTCCCCACAGCCCATCAAATAGGCAGATGCTTTGAGCCTGGCCACTGAGGAAGGCAGGAACCAGGGAGGTTAGATGCCCAAGGTTGGCTGTGTGTCAGGGCTGGACTGGAGCTGGATCCCATGGTGCCACTAAGGTTGGGGCTTCAGGGAGCCTAAGATAGTGGTCCCTGCATGTCACTTCTGACAGTTCTTCTGTATGCTGGTCTCAGGTGAGAGCTGCCGCACAGATGGGACATTTGCCTACGACGCCGACTTGAGCTGCTGCAGCTCCTTGTGGGTATCACGTTTGTCGAGAATGCCACTCCTTCCTCCTCCCCCGCTACCAAAACAGGGCCACTCCTCTAGAGTGTGTGGGGGAAAGGGACCTGACCCTGGTTTGTGTTGAGGGTGGGAAGTAAACAGAGCTCCAGTACAGACTCTGAGAAACCTGGAGATGCCCAAACTCAGACCTGAGTCCACAGAGATCTTCAGGTCTCCTAGGTTTAGTGGTCTGCAGAGTCCAGGGTTATAGCTAATGCTGGGAAACAATGCTGGTTTACTTTAGTATTGACTCTGTATAATAGAAAACCCTGAGGAGAGTAGGTTTGCAAAGACAGCATTTGTTTTCTTGCCTTTTTCCATATAATATAACAAGAGTTCGGGGATTCCTGGTCCTCTAGGCTCTGAGCCTCTCTTCCGGTCACAGCTTCCTCTTCACCATCTTCAGAGTGACCTCATGGTTTAAGCTGTAGCCGCAGCCATGCAACGGCACACTAAGGGAGGATGGAGGCCAGGGAGAACTTGAGCATCATCACCATGCACGCTTAGCATACAAAAGACCCTGGGTTCCATCCTTAGCAATGCATGCACCTATGCATGCCTATGCACATGTGCTCACGTGTGCGTGTGTGCGTGCGCACGCACACAGATACACACACACACACACACACACACACACACACACACACACACGTCCCATCCAGCTTGCACTTTACTAGTCAGAACTAGCTGTAAGCAAGGCTGGGAAATGTAGGGTAAAACAGCATTCTGGGTGCTGGGGTTGTAGCTCAGCTGGTGAAATACTTCCCTAGCTACACACATAGCCCTGGCTTGATCCCTAACACTATATAAAATGATGCACACCTGTAACCTCTGCACTGGGAAGGAGGAAGCAAGAGAATCAGAAGTCAAGGTCACCCTTGGTTACATAGTGAGTTTCAGGCCAACCTGTGATACATGAAAACTACCACAAAAAAAATTAAAGAATTATATTAAGAATATTGACCATCCCGGTTTTCTCAGGATTGAGATGTGGGATTCTCATTTTAAATCCAATAAAGTTCTGAGCAGACCTATAGTGAGTGATAGCTCCTGTGGCTAAGAAGTATGCCATTTCCACACTGTTGTTAATATTGGCACTACATTTGCCTTCCTAAGCCTGTGTACACATAGGCTAGTACATAACCAACTTGAATTGAGAGCAAATCACACTAATGACACGTTTGTGGGCTTACTGTATGCTGTAAAACATGTCTTTGGCTTTTGTGAGCAGCTATGTGGCTAGTTGTCTATTACAAAGGGTCTATGACCTGAAGTGCTTTACAAGTATTAGTTTCTTCTGTCATTTTCACAATGACACCAATCTTCCTCATCCCCTTTTACAGATGGAGAAGCTGAGGCCTAAGGAAACAAAGTTTAGCATTGCAAGGGTCAAACAGACAGCAAACTGCATAAACCTGGGCTATGAGCATAAGTAAGCTGAGATGTGAACTCAGGAGTCTACACCCTTGCCAGGTCTCTGGTCCCTGCATTTAGGAATTGGAAGCCAGAAGATCATAAGTTCAAAGCCCGCTTCAGCTACATGGTTGATTTTAAGACTAGCCCGAGCAACATGAGACCATGACTCAAGAAACAAGCAAAAAAAGTACACGCTCTTGGCCAGGTAGCTATGCTGCCCTGGAGATAATAATAGAAAGTGATTCTGAAACAAGTTAAAAAACAAAACAAAACAATAACAACAAAAAAAACAAAGCAAGTGAGGCTGAAGCCCAGGGTAAACATCTTATTTTAAAAGCAGTTACTAACGATAGCTTCCTACATGGGCTAGAAGTGCACCTGAGTTGACAGAGTGTTTGTCTAGCCCATCAGAAGCCCTGGTTCCAAGCCTCGTCATGCATGAACCTGGCTTGGTGGTTCATACCTGTAATCTTGGGACTTGGTAGGTGGAAGCAGGAGGATCAAAAGTTCAAGGCTAATCTCAGCTACATGGAAAGTTTGGAGCCAATCTCGGATAGGTGAGACCCTGTCAAAACCAAAACAGAACCCTCCACGATGAGCCAGGCAGCCTGGTTTACAGAAAGGACTCGAGAAGGAGACAGAAAGGGCTACACAATTTAGCAGAGGAGGCAGCCAGCATCGATGATACCACACACTAAAGAGAAGCTTCCTGGGCTATGGGAGGGTCAGAAGAGGACTCCACCTTATTTAGGACCAAAAGGGCTTCCCAGAACTGACTGATAATGGTTGAGCTGGGGATAAAAGGGACAGGGTATTCCATGCAGAGGATGAAGGCAGCTATGCAGGAACAGCAAGGATTCAGAACAAGCAGGTAGGGGCCCTATGGCTGTAATATCAGATGTGAAAGACAGTGGGGAGGAGAGAGGATTCCAGGCACAGGGGACAGCATGATCAAAGGCCCGGGTTGGGGTAAGGAAGGCAGTATGACCAGAGTTCTGCCAGCAGGAGAGGGCTTGAAAGATTGCTGGGCCTCATGAAGGGCCTTGGAGGGCAAGATGAGGTCTAGGATGGGGCCTTGAGCACTGATATATAGGCCCAACCAACTTTAGCCTGCCCTAGGAAAAAGGAATGGAGGTTGGTGAGGGTTTTCCTCTTGTCTCTACAGCAATGGTTCCCAGGACACATTTGAAGCATGTTATAGTGGTGCATCCACACCTTCTTTCCACGGCTCCCACTGCAGCAGTATCGACCACAGCAGCTGGGCCTTTGAGCAGCTACAGGATTACATGGTCACAGTGAGTTGGGGTGGCAGTGCTCCACAACAAGCCTGGTGCATTGCAGTACTCATTGTATATAAGAGCTCAGAGGCCGAGGAGGGAGATGCGACTAGAAGAGGCCAGCTTAGAAAAGCCTTGACTGGCATCAGCCAGCACTGAATGTCCCAAGCACCTTTCAGGTATTGGTCTTTCAACAACCCCAAGTGTGTGTGTGGGATCCCTCCGCAACATAAGTGCAGAGGAGGAAAGCAAGGGTCAGAGAGGTAGTGACCTCCTGACACCACAGAGGTCTACAAAGGATTGGTGCTCAGGAAGCTGGACCAACACCCTCTCCTTGATGCAAAAGACCAGATATTCCCCCAATGGGCAATGGATGGTTTTGGAGGCAGACTAGGTCAGGCAGGCTGCCAGAGAGAACCCAAGCATTTTTAGTAGGAGCTGATTTTTGTTACACTCTGTGACTGATCTCCAAGGGTGTCCCTGTAGATGGATTTTTCTTTGGGCTGCCAGTTCCCAAAATATGACACAGAGACTTATTATTAATTATGAAAGCTTGGCCTCTAGCTTAGGCTTGTTTCTAACTAGCTCTTATAACTTAAATTAGCCCATTTCTATTCATTTACTTTATGCCTTGTGGCTTTATTACCGCATCTCCATACTGCCCATCCTTCTTACTCTGTCTGTCCTTGAGTCTCCACCACCTTCTTCCCAGCATCCTTTCTGCCCAGAAATCCTGCCTAGCTATTGGCCACTCAGCTTTCTATTAAACCAATCAGAGTGACACATCTTCACAGTGTACAAAAAGATTATTCCACGACATGTCCCTTACTTCCACAGCTGCGAAGCAAGCTGGGTCCCCCTGAGATCCAGCAGTTTGCAATGCTGCTACGAGACTATCGCCTAGGGCTGCCTATCCAGGACTACTGTGCAGGCCTGCAGAAACTCTACGGGGACCGACGGAAGTTCCTTCTCATTGGTAAGCTCCGGCTCCCGTTGGTTCCAGGCACCCCTAGTTGGGCACCACCTGGGAGTGCTTTGTACTTCCAGCCCCCAAGGCCAAGACCTTGAGACCCTGGAACAGAGAAGGAGAGCAAGAGTATGGAAAAGGAATTGCCAGGAAACACCTGAGATGAACAAAGCCCTAGGGTAGCAAAGCTGGGTCAAATTGTGACTCTCCTCACACACATAGACTGTGTGGGTTCAGCCTAGAGAGACAAAGGAACTTGTCTAGAGTCACACAGCTAGTGAAGAAGGTCAATAAGCACCATACGAATAGTACTGGCAGTACACGCACATCTTTGGCATTTATAACAGCCAAGCATGATCTCATAGAGTGTCCCCACTTCTGGGAAGTAAATACAGTTATATTGTGTCCATTTGCATGGGAAGAAACTGAGACTCGGAGTAGAAAAGTACAGAAAGTAAGTCAAAGAGCTAGAGAGGGACTGGAGCAAAACTACTGTTTATGGGCTCAGTGTGGGAAGTAACTGTTATTACCTTTGCACCAAAACAGGTAAAAATATTTGTTTTTACAGATGAGGAAATTGAGGTTTGAGTGGTTATTTAATAGAGGTTGTGTAGCTAACAAGTGGGATATAATCTTAAGAATATACTAACCTAACAAACACTTGGGAAGCCTTGTGTCATCTGCTGTTTAGTGACGTTTAAAAAAAAAAAAATCTTGGCTAAGCCACACTGGCAGAGACAGGATTTGAACTCAGACTTCCAGAGAGGCGCACTCCTACGCATGCTGGCAGAATGAGGGAATCACCTTGTCCCGTGTCCTGTAGGGATGCGGCCTTTTATTCCGGACCAGGACATTGGCTACTTCGAGAGCTTCCTGGAGAGTGTGGGCATCCGCGAGGGTGGCATCCTCACCGACAGCTTCGGCCGCATCAAGCGCAGCATGAGCTCCACATCTGCCTCTGCCGTGCGCAGCTACGACGGGGCGGCCCAGCGGCCGGAGGCCCAGACCTTCCACCAGTTGCTGGACGACATTACACACGACATCGAGGCTCTGGCCCCCGACGATGACGTCTACGAGGATGTCTCCCCAAGCGGCGGCGACCAGGGTGAAGACAACTATCTGTAGCCCCGCTGCCCACCTTGGGTCTTGTGTACTTGCTCGTGGGACACCATCCGCCTGGTGCCTAGACATCCTAGGTTTCCATCTGTGCCTTCTGGGCTTCTGTTCCTGCAGATGCGTTTCCAGGGCTTCACTTCCTGCAATACCGAGAAAGTCCTGCAGATGGCTTTACTCTAGGGAGAGCCAGACCCTAGCGTTCTCTGCCGGAAGAAGTATCGCGCCATCTACTGGCCTACAGAAAAGATTTCCAGTTCAAGCCCCAGCTTTCTGCTCGATCCGCCCAACCTCACATCCAAACCATTTCCAGAACCCAGAGACCTCTCTTCAATTTTATAGTCTGAGAAACTGAGAGGGTGCTATTGTAGTTGTCGCTGTTTTAAGGAATGGATATGAGGGATATCGCTACCCATGTCCACATCTGTACAATAATTTCAGCTCCACGCTTCTCACAGGTCATGGGGATCAATGGAGGGCAAGACCTTAGCCTAGCATGCTGTAGATGCTCAATAAATGCTGTTTCCTTCCACTTGGAATGCTTTCTGACTCAGTTTACCTATTATTCCTGGGATCAGTGGATGGAATGAGATGCCACGAAGACTGAAGGAGTTTACAGCTTGAGAAGAAGAAACAGGACTGGCCTTCACAGGGGTCTCATGTCCTGGCCCTGTGCCCAAGCCCCAAACACACACTCAGGCCTTTACAGACATTTGCTCTGGATCTAGGAAGTCAAAGAACTGTGCAAGCAAGTTCTGCTATGAGCTATGGAGGTGAAGGCAAGGCCAGCCCTTGGTACAGCCTGAGTGAGGATGGTGAGCCTTGAGCGGAGGCCAGATACTTCTAGAAGAGATAAAATACATCTGCAGAACCTTCCTATGCCTTCTATGGCCAAATTAAAATCATACGATCACTGGGACTTAGTGTTCTAGATTTCCATGTGGTTTGTCACAGAGGACTGTCTCCTCATCACTGGTTCATAAGGCTCTCCTGCTGTCCTTCATTCCTCCCCTGTCTGCAGTCTTTTCCATACCACAAGCCCCAGCCCCACATGTCAAAACTCATCCCTGTCCATAAGACACACAATGCTGGCTGACCTGGGAAGATCACGCTGTGAGTAAAGTTCCTACCGAGAAAGTATGATGGCCCAAGTTCAGATCCCTAGCACCCATGTAAAAAGCCAGTGTGGCCACATGTCTTTAACCCTAGCTGGGGTCAGGAATACAGAGTGGCCAGCTAATCAGTAAGTCCGGGTGAGGACCCTCGGCTTGTAAAGTACTTATTGCAGAAGCCTGGCCACCTGAATTCAAGCCCCCAAACCTATATAAAGGTGGAAGGAGGAAACCGGCTGCGCAAAGTTCTCTTCTGACCTCCACTCGTGCGTACTGTGGTGTTTACATGAACACGTTGGCATCATCACCATTACCCTGCACATACACTTGCACAGACACTAACAATAATAACTTTTGATTAAAAAAGAGAGGCCCTTTCTTAAGGTAAGGTGGAGACTGAAGAATACACTCAGCACTGACCTCTGACACATGCATGCAAACCCAGACATGTACACTCACACACATGTGCACATGAACACAGCATAAATGACATTGGGATGAGTTCTAATTCTTTGGCTTCCTTTCATAAAGTTTGTTGTTTTGCCATTTGGGTTGGATGGTCAGTGGTGGTTTTTTTTTTTTTTTTTAAAGATTTATTTATTTATTATGTATACAGTGTTCTGCCTGCATGTAATCCTGCACTCCAGAAGAGGGCACCAGATCTCATTACAGATGGTTGTGAGTCACCATGTGGTTTCTGGGAGTTGAACTTGGGACCTCTGGAAGAGCAGCCAGTGCTCTTGACCTCTGAACCATCTCTCCAGCTCTGTTCTTGTTTTTTGATGGGAGCTTGTTGTGTAGCCAAGGCTTCACCCAACTCAAGATCTTCTTACCTCAGCCACTTGAGTGTTTGGATAACAGGTGTGTGGTACCAGGCCTAGCACACTCTGTAATGATTTTAAGATACAAACATATTATTGTGGGAAAATATAGCTTATTGCATTCAATAGCTGCCAGATATTCCAAGTTAAGCAAGCATTCCCTCTGTTTCTCCTTTCCCCTGATGATGGGCACCCAGTTTGCTTTCAACTCTCTCATACCACAAAGACTGCTGTGGTGAACATCTTTGTAGTTGGTCCTTGTGGACCCATGTGAAGATTCTGTTGAGCTCTTCCAGGAGTGGAATTAGTAGATCCAAGGCATACATGTTTAAATTTCACAAAACCCTTCCAGGATGGCCTATCCACAGCTTTCAAACAAGGCTGTTGCCTTGCTCATTCATCCTTTTTTCTATAATGCTTGACTATAATTGTCTGTCAGTTTGGATGTAGCAACTAAGCAGGACTCAGCCTCAAAATAAAAAAGCCTAAGGAATACTGGGATGTAGCTCAATAGCAGAATGTTTGCCTAGTATGTATGTGGCTCTAAGTTCAATTCCCAGTAACACACACACACACACACCAGACAAATATACATATAGCATGCATTCTTGCATTTCTGTGCTAACCCTGAGATCTGTGGTGGTGTTGGGGATAGGACCTCATGTAACCCAGGCTGTCTTCAAAACTTCTGACCCTCCTAAATTCTAGGATTAAAGATGTACACTGCTGCATGCCTGGCTCGGAGAATGGTGACCATCAAGAATGCCAGGTGAGCACTCACCCAACTAAGCTCTATCCCTAGCCTCATTCTGAGATTTGGAGATTCCTTCTGTACATTTGGACACTGGGCTTTCCCCACTATGAACTGCTCCTTTACTGTTTGCTCACTTCCATTGGGTTTCCCATGTTTTTTACATTCATTTGCAAGAATAGCATTGAAATTTTAGATATCACTCCCGTGTGGGGTGTTGGTGTTCCACATATCTTCTCCCAATATGTTGCCCATCTGTTAAGTTTCTCCATTGCATTGATTGACTAACTTCAGCGCACCCTGGAGCCTCCAGGGAGGCTTGCTAGAACAGACTGTTGAGCCACATACCCAGAGTTCTTGACTCAGTAGGATAGAGGTGAGACTGGAAGTTTACACTGCCAACATGAACTCTAGTGATGCTAGTGATCCAAACTCATGTGGAGAGCAGCTAGTCCACGGGGCCTGCTGTTGAACAAATGTGTTCTATTGAACGTGCTCTTTCATTCTGATGTTGCCAGGTGTCTCTCCTTAGCCTGTGAGTGAGTAGCCTGGAGATCAAGGAAGAGACGTCAAGAAGCCATGCTGCACAGTGAACTACACTATGAACTTAACAACAGAGTTAATCTTTTCAGCATCCCCCCTGCTTTGCCTCCTACCCTAAAGAAGGCGGCAATGCTAGGTCACACTGGGAACTGAGGCCCCAGGAGTCTTCGGGAATTACTGAGGGAGGCAGCCTCTCTTGAAGGTCTTGGGCTTTTAAGAACTCAGATTTTGCCCATAGTCCTAGCCAGGATACCATGGCAACACTGTGAGAGGCATTAGAATGGTTCTTACCCCATATCCCTGAGGATGGGGCAATTTCCCTCACAGGCAGGGAAGTTCATGCTTGCCCCAGAACTATCATATTACTGAAGTCGTGTGACCACTGCTGTCAGAGGTCCTAAGGGTCTGGCTGGGGTAACCTAAGCAAAGAGTCCAGGAACCCTGGCCACACTTCCTCCTGTGACACACAGGAGGGTCACTTCCTACCATGGTTCAGTTCCTGGCATCGAAAGAGGGGGAAATCCCCTAGGGTAGAACAGCTGGCTCCCAAAGACCTCTGGGGATCATGCAAGTGTGGAACTTCATCACCAACTGGTTCCTCTGGGGACTTTGATCCAAGTGGTAAATAGTTAGATTAGTAAAACTATCTCAAAGAGTATCCCCTGCAGAGAGATCTCTCCTACCTCAGGTCTCTCCAGTGTCCTCCTCCTCCCCTGCTTCTTTCCAGCTGGAGACTCGTCTTCTGGAAATTTCCAACTTTGTGACAGGGATGAGGGCTGAGGTCCCTGCCATTTAATCCTCAAGCATTTAGAGAACACCCGTGTCTGTGCCCAGTTTTGTGCTAGACACTAGAGGGAGACAGAGCATGTTTCCTGCCAATGCAGCTCCTGGGTATGGGTGGGTTTGGGTGGGTGGGGTGGGACAAGTAGTCTGGAAGGAGGTCTCAACACAAGCTGAGTGCGGTGGTACGAGATGGTAACTTCAGCATTTGAGAGATTGGTGTAAGAGGATCGTGAATTTGAAGTCACCCTGGGCTATGGAGCTGTCATGGATGATGATGATGATGACGACGATAATGGAAAATGGCTGGCAGAGTTTTCTCAATTATAAAATCTAAGGGTGATAAGTCCTCTCTTTGGGGGGAGTCTGGAAAGGACTTTGAAACAGGAGTGACTGCTGAGCAAGACCTTCCATGACAAGCAAGGCTTGCGGCAGGTGGACAGTGGAGATGAAGAGTACTCCAGCTACGGACCTTAGCATGGGCAGAGGCAGAAAACTCAAGCAGTTAGATGTAATGCAGTAAGCAGTGCTGTGCTGGAGGATCAGACCGAATGGGTTTGAATCACAAAGCTGTTATCTGCTAGTTGGGTAAAGTTGGGTAACCCCTTGAGCATTTCTGGTGCTTGAGTTCCTTATCTGTAAGATGGAGATAGCAACACATCACAATCCTGGAGAGTTGTGCAGCTTGAACAAGATAGATCCTACTATGTAGCTAGGCTCTCTGGGTCTCAAGTTCAAGACCAGCCCGGGCCACATACTGAGAGCTAGCTCAAAGATTAACCAGGGCCACATACTGAGAGCTAGCTCAAAGATAGATAGATAGATAGATAGATAGATAGATAGATAGATAGATAGATAGATAGAGTGCATGCAGTAGGTGCTCAATACATGTAGTAAATGCAGACATTATTATTGCAGGAGGCACAAGGAATGGAGGAGCGAGCTTACAGGAGAGGAACTCAGAGAAGCAGGAAGATTAAGGAGCCCTGCAGGGGCAGGCAGGAGCTGCTAGAGAGGAGGAAGAATTAGAGAGCAGAGGAGAGTGGGGGTGGGGCAGAGGCTACAGCAAGGGCCAGGTGATAAGATCTCAGACAGAGAAGAGGAAGAAAGGTGAGGGTCTATTCAAAGAGGAAAGAGCACTAAGCACTTAGATGCTGGCCTCTTGGAATTTAAAGTCTAGTAGTTGATATTAATGGGTTTCAGTTTTTGATTTTCTGAGGCAAGATTTCACTCTGCAATCCAGGCTAGTATCAAACCCTCAGCCACGCTCTTGGCTTCGCCTCTCAAGTACTGGGATGACAGGTGTGAACCACCAATCTGGGCTCGAGAAACTCTTAAATGATACTCCTTGGAATCTCTAGGTCCAACTACTCCTCGTCCAGGCCAAAGGGGCAGGTTTGGATGGCCCACTCTTATATTTCCATCCTCCCTGGGGTGTTTCAGATACAAGACAAATAAGCTGAGGCCATAAAATAGGCCACCCTGTCATGCCTGATCCCTGCCATGGTGGCTGTAGAGTCTTTAGCATCAGCCCCTGACCATGTGCAAAGCTGACAAGTGCCCCGTCACTCCTTCTGTCTTCCAGCACTGCAGGTTCTAGCATCACTTGGTAGACTGTGCAATGATATGCAGACAAGGATGTCCAGAACTAGTTCACAACACATGAAGGCTTTTCCTACGGTGTTCTACAGCACATTGTCCAGCGCGTTGTCGGTCATTATATTAAGTTGGAAATACTTCTGTGTCAGCTCAGAGAGAGTCTTATTTATGGTTGCACGGTATTCCATTTTCTTCAGGACCTACAGTTCATCTAGCCAATCCCCAACATTTGGTGTGTTGTAACCTCCTGTCAGTAGCATGTACACCCACATCCACGTGTGTGGATATGAGTAAGGATGGGTAGGCTTCCAGGCAAGGAACTGCACAGAAATACTGGCATCAGGGCCTGATCCTCAAAATCAGTCATCAGACATTCTGAACATTGCCAACCACACACAGCTGACAAATGGCTTCCCAGTGTGGTATAGATTTTAACCTCTTTCTTCATGAATGAGGCTGACAGTCTCACCAGAAACATCAGGGTCACTGGTATTTTGTTTTCTGCAAACTGTGTGAAAACACCTCCTACTTTTCTATTAGGGCCTTACATATTTGTGGATCTCTCTATTCATCAAAGGCTCTATACCACCCAGTGTCTCAGTTGACTTCTTGTTGCCTGCAAGATGTAGGACTCTCAGCTACTACTCCAGCACCACACCTGCCTGCATGCCACCATGCCCCCATCATGATGATAATGGACTGAACCTCTGAAACGCTAAGTGAGCCCCCAGTTAAATGTTTTCCTTATAAAAAATGCCATGGTCATGGTGTCTCTTCACGGTAATAAAAACCCTAAGACAAGGGTCAATTTCTTGCCAAGCACCCACATGGCAAACATCTGTAACTCCAGTTCCAAGGTATCCAGTGTCCTCTTCTGACCTCCACGGGCACCAGGTACATATATGGTACACAAACCTACATGCAGGCAAAACACCTATACAAGTAAAATGATAAAACAAAACCATTCTATATTTAAAGAAATAATTTATTATGAAATGCATCTAGAAATACCATTAACAGGATCAGCAAAATGGCTCTGTGAGTAAAGCGCTTGCTGTGCAAGCCTGAGGCTGATCCCTGGAGCCCATGTAAAGTTGGAAGGAGAGAACTGACTCTACACAGCTGCCGCCTGACCTCTGCACTCATGCTGTGGCATGCCTGCACACACACAACCCCACCATACACACTCACAATAATGATGAATAAACATGGTTTTTAAAGAAAGATAAGTTGGTGCTGGAGAGATGGCTCGCAAAGGACCCAGGTTCAGGTCCCAGCACCCACATGACTGACTACTTACAACCACCTGTAACTCCAGTTCCACAGAGTCCAACACCCCCTGCCAGAGGGTGTTCTAGCCAAAGGGGGGTAGGGAACATGGCCATGCTCAGGACGCTTGTAGAAGAAGCTGCAGGCTGGTCTGGTTCTGCCCCTTCAGGGAGGAGCCAGGCTTGGTATACCCTGACCAAGAGGAAGTCCACAAAGTGCTTCCTCTTTTCTTGCCCTCTGGAGACTCTGGGGGAAGGGCAGGGGGTGTTATGAAACTTAACCCTCCCCCAGCCTCCTGGGAGGCTCTATCAGCTGGAGGTCGCCACACAGATGGGGCAGAAAAAGCAGTTTCAAGAGTTCCCCCAGTCACCCCCACCCCCGCATCTCCTATCCCACCTGGCCCTGAACAGGCCACTGTCCCAGAAGCAGGGACCATGCCTGAGGAGGTAAGCTTTGGAGATTCCCTAGGCCAGTCTCCAAGTCACTGCCTCATTGTGGCCCTGTACCAGGCCCTGTACCAGGGAAGCAGGGAGTTCACAAGCAGACAAGCCCCTCCCATTGCTAGACTTCCCAGGCTGCCTGTGACACCCTGCACCCCGACTGTCTTGTTATTTTACCGTCACTGTGACCAAACACCCAACAACCCCAACTCCAGTAAGGAAGTCCCCAGGCAAAGCCCAGTAGCAGGAGGCAGCTAGCTGGTCATACTGCCTCCCTTCAGTGTCAGGGAGCAGGGGGAGAAATGCAGCATTCCTTTTCTCTGTTTTATCCCATCTGGGACCCCAGCTCATAAAATGGCACTGCCCACACTGAGAGTGAGTCTTCCTAAGTCAGTGAACATAATCCAGACACTTCCTCACAGACATGGGTTTCAATGGTGATGCTGGATCTCATCAGGGTGACAAGGCTAACCCTCCTATCAAACATCTAACAGGCATCTCAGGAACTCCTCCTTGGTGCCACCCAGCCTGGACTCCATGTACTCCAACAATATCATTTGTAGTATTCGTCCCCTACCCTTACCCCACCGTGTGCACAGTATTTTCCCCCTCTCAATCTAAATCACGGGGTTCCGTGTTTGCCTCTGCAATTGAACGATTGGATAGAAAGCTGGGAAGTTATTGGGCACCAAGACCATCGTGCCCATTTTTGTGCTCCCGGGGCCCCAGCAGAAACAACACCCTGTAGGGCCAGCGAGTAACAGTGCTTGCCATACAAGCATGGAGATCTGAGTCAAACCGCAAAATGTTTTCAAAGAAGAGTTGGGTGCAATGATAAGCCTGTATAACCCCAACAGTCCTGCTGTGAGATGGGAGTCTGAGGCAGCAGAATCTCCTAGAAACTCGGGACCAGCTAGCCTGGATTACGAGGCACAGCAGAAAGACACTGCCTAAGGCGGTGGAGGAAGGAGAGAACTGACTCCTGAAAGTTGTCCTCTGACCTTCATGGGCACACTGGGGCACATGCACACACGATGATAATGATGAAACTTGAGAAGAGAAATGCATACCACAAGCCTCTCTATATATTATCACAACTGGAGAATGAAGAGTTGGAATACCACCCTCACATTCACCGGTGGCTCCTACCAAGCTGAGCCACAGTTTCTTCACCTGTGAAATGGGGACATCAATACTCCCTGCATAGACTTGAAAAGCAGGAGAGGGGACATGCCACCAATAGATTAAACATGTGACTGTGTCACAACGCCCACCAGTGACAGGGGACAAGTTCTATGGTGACAAGTGGAGCTAGAGGTGGGAGCTGGAGATGGTTGGAGGAGGGAGGAGCTCTTTTGGGAAGCAGGAACAGGTGTTGCTAGGAACATCTTAAGACTTGTCTTTCAGGGCTAATGCTTGCCCCTCTTGTAAAGGGGGGAGGGGGCAGCAGTGACCTTCTTCCAGCACGGATGTGTGCAAAATGACTGTGACTGCTTTGCAAACAAAAGGGGAAATAGTGGAGGCCTGAAGTAATGATTGCTGTACCCCCCACCCCACCCAGCTTGTTTTGAATAGGAGATAATCAACAATGGTCCCAAGGAACTTAAAAGATGAAATGCAAATGCCCATGGACATAGGAAAATGTGTTCTGGAAGTAGTCCTCCAGTCACCAGTGCCCCATCCCCTGATATGTTGATTGTATACATTACAGACATAGCTGTTAGAGGCACACAAAGCACACCTACTGCCATGGGAATTTGAGTTCCTGCTCTGCCGCCTTTTGACTGTATGGCCATTGTCAAATGCCCTTACCTGTGTGAGTCATCTACTTAGCACCATTTCAACTCATCAAAAATTACGAGCTAATGCAGCTGAAGGCGGAGAGATCCCAACTGGTGAGCCTCAGTGAGTCCAGCCTCTGCCCTTGTCTCTGTCTCCCCTCCATCCCAGGCCCAACTGTCAAGGACACCATCAAAACTTCTCTCCTAATTCTTCATCCTCTAAAATTCCTGCCCAACCTCAATTCTATTTTGTTCACAAAGTCTCTGGGGTGTTTGCGTGTTACAGGGTCTCCTGTAGTCCAGGCTGGTCTAGAACTCCTATGCAACTGAGGATCACCTTAAACCCATCATCCTCCTGCCCCACCTTCCAAATGCTGGGGTTACAAGTGTGCACTGTGACACCAAACAAGAAGTTTCTGGCTTAGCCTTTGTTTCTTTAAAAAGTCTGTGGGCTGGAGAGATGGCTCAGCAGTAAAAGTGTGCTCCCTGATCTTCCAAAGGACCTGTGTTCAGTTCCTAGCATCCACCCGGTGGCTCATGAATGCCTGTAACTCCAGCTCCAAGGATACAACACTGTCTTCTGGCCTCCTCATGAACCCACACATGTGGCACACATACACATAAATGCAAATCTTTAGAATCCTTAAAGAAATAAAAGGACTTTATGCTATCTGAGAATAACTAATATATTCACATAGCTCATAAGTGACAAGTGGAAAGAGTGTCCTATGAGTCCCCTCCCTTGGGGAGACCATCCAACTGTTCAACTGACTCAGCCCAGTGTGGTCTTGCTCTTGTAACTAATAAACAGTATAAGCACTGAACACTGTTTTACCTTTTTCCCAATTACCCATGTATCTTGGTATTTGGACTCTATTAGTACATATGGAGTTTATTGTTCTTTTTCTTTTAAAAATAAAAAGTGTCTTATTGGGACTGGAGAGGTGACTTGGTGGTTAAGAGCACTCACTAGCTACTCTTCCAAAGGACCTGGGTTCAGTTCCCAGCACCCACCTGAAGGCACACAATGGCCCATAACTCTGGCTTCAGGAGATCCAACCCCCTCTTCCTACTTCCAGGCTCCTGTATATATATGGTGCTTATAAACTCACCCAGGCACATACACATACAAATAATAAATAAATCTTTTTAAAATGTGTTTGCATTGAAGCATTATTTACATGCTGTGGGATTCACCATTTTAGGTTTTACACTGCAATGGTTTTTGACATATTCATCCTTCACAGAGATGTTCATCTTTATTTTACCATGCCCTAAATTATAGACCTCCGGGTTATTTCCAAACGTCTATGATTCTCCCAGGACAGCCCATGAGGCCCCTTAGGCATCCCGATCATCTCTTTGTGCTCTCATGATTGTTAAGTCACAAGCATTCAAGTGCAAGCCACCATCATCTTGGCTTTGACTGACTACCTTAGCCTGCTTGCCCACTTGCAGTCCATGTTTCCATAGCAGCCAGATGGATCCTATTCAAAATTAGCCTATTTTGCTCACTTTTCTGCTCAAAACCCTATCAAGTCTCCCTTCTCTAGCTATCAGTTAAAAGTTAATATTGAGCTAGGCAGTGGTGGTTAATGTCTTTAATCCCAGCACTCAGAAGGTAGAGACAGGTGAACCTCTGAGTTTGAGGCCTGCCTGGTCTACAGAATGAGGTCCAGGACAACCAGAGCCACACAAAGAAACCTTGACTTGAAAAACAAAAACTAAAAGCAAAGAAAAAAAAGAAAAGAAAGTTATTATTGATACCATTCATGGCCTTCACTCTCCAGCCCACTACCTCTGTCATAGCTCCTCCCTCATTCTCCTCTGTCCACTGCACTCCGGTCATGCTGACCCCTTGTACTCAGTGATCGCAACAAGGGCTGTGGTCCTTCAGGCCCTTTGCAAGTCCTGTTCCTTTATGGGACTCTGCTGGGTCCTGCCTGCTCCACTTCCTCACTGCAGCAGGTCTTGCCCTCATGCTATGGCCTCAGAGAAGCCTTCCTTGACGTCGCATGCCGCAGCCTGTGACCTCTTGCCTTGACCTCTCGTGTTTTGTTTTAACCCATATCATCTCCCTACAGCAGATATGCTTGCAATCTCCAGTTCTTGTCCAGCTTCCCCTCCAGAAGGTCAAGTCCAAGAGCACAGATATTAGTTTCGTTCATTACTTATATCCACAGCGTCCAAAATAGAATGCAGCATGTAGTAGGTATTTCACAGTCTCGAGTAAGTGATTGGTCCTGCCTATCCGTTGAAAGCAAGCCAGTGACTTCCTGTGGATCTTACTAAACTATAACTTCAATTGCAGAGGTCTACAGGGTCCTCATCACCCAGCCAACTTCGTAATCTTCGCCTTGGTCCTCTAACTGCCACACTGGAGCTCTTTAGACACACAAAGCACTCTCCTACCTCAAAGGACTGAATTTCAATTTAGTTCTCAACATCGTACAACAAATTACCCCAAAACATAACCACTTTGAATAGTAAGAACTTAGCTGTCTTACCTAGCTTTCGTGGTTCACGGATCAGGGTGGCTGCTGAGGCTTTAGCCAAGGTGTTGCCAAGACCACATCACTCCAAAGCTTCATGGAAGGATACACTTAGCAAGGAGCTCTGTATGGTGGCTATTGGTGGGAAGCCTCCCTCATTCCTGGGCAGCTGTGTGGAGCTCTGTACACAGCAGGATGGCTGGCTATCCCCAGAGGAAACAACCCAAGAGAAAGCCAGACAAAAGCCACGGGGCTCTTACTGAGGGCACATAGAAGGACAGGAACAATGCTAGCAGATCTAACTTACTGCTCCCTGGAGTGTGCTCAATGAACTGTTCTTCCTTCAAAAAGAAGAGAGGGGGAGGAAGAAAGGAAGGAGAAAGAACTGTGGATGGAGCTCAGTAGGTAAGTGCTTCTGTGCAATCATGAGGACCAGGGTTCAGATCCCCAACACCTACACCAAAATGTGGGCATGTGGGTGCCCTGTACCCCCAACACTAGGGAGGAGGTGAAAGGTGGAGAGCTGAATGGATCCCTGAAGATCATTGGCCAACAAGCATAGTCAAATAAATGACATTGAGTGTGGTCTTCCTCCCCAGCTGTAAACCTGAAGTTTTCTAGGAAACAAGACAAGACATTCCATTTATAGTAGAAGATGCTGGTGAGCCTGCGACCGGCAGTTTGCCTTCTCAGACTGTAATCTCACCAAGGCACCACAAGCTATTTTATAATCCCATCTCCTGGGGGGAAAGGAAGGCTGGAAATGTTCCTTAGCAATTCTTTGGGATATAGCTGGAGAGACACCAACTGTTGAGGCACTTATGTGCAACTCTCTTGGGAAGCCTCCATCCACACTTGAGTGTGTCTTATCCTTTCCCTGGCTAATAATGATAGACTCCAGTTCTGCTTGGTGCTAGCCCATCCTGTGCCCAAGTCAGGAGCCTCCGCTGAACCTGATGGGAGAAATCTTTAAAGAAGCTGGGCTGCTCCTGAACACAGCTCAGAGCTGGGGTTTCTGGCCCACACCCTTCACTACTGACTATAGCCATAACCTAGCTATAGAAGCCATAACCTAACCTTTCTTGATGTCTTGGTGACACGGTTCAGCTGTCTTCAGAGAGGCAGGGAACAGATCCCCAAAGGTCTGAAGGCTGTAGGGCCCCCTGGAGAGCGGGCACCACATACTTACTGTCCCATTGCTTCTTTGCCTCTCTGGCTCTTGTTCACCCTGAGGTCTCAGCCCCTTGTCTCAGCTGACATGTTACTTCCTCTGAGAAGTCTTTCCTTACTTTCCCTGTGGAGCCCGGCATGAATTCCTACCTTCTGCAGAAGGTTACAATTCCAACCTGCCCTTGTTTGTGTAGCTATTTAGTTACATAAACTTTGTTGAGATGAAGCCCCTGAGGCCCAGGCCAGGAGCTGTCTCATCTTCTGTTTCCTTAGCTCCACAACAGTGTGCTGATGGACTGAACTGGAGACACTGAGTGGCACATTTGGGGTTACTTCTGGAGACTGAAGGGACACTAGAATCTAAGTTTAGACACTCCCAACCAGAAGGGCTTCCTACCCCAGGATTTCAATAGCAACACAAGTCTTTCCAGGATTCCCATAGCCTGTGGTCTCGGGGCCCATCTTCTTCCCGGAGATAGCTTCTTTCTAAGTTGCATGCCGATTTTTGTCTTTGGAACAAGGCAGGTGGGTTAGCACTGGCTCCCAAACGCTGCTCCAATCAGAGCTCAATCCACAGTTTCAAGTCTCAAAGGTGCAGGCAACAGTAGAAATCAGACCAGGCTTTGTATGTGTGATTCTTTCAGTGACCTCCCTAGGGCAGCACCATTTACATCCACTTGGCAAAAGGAGACTGAGGCTCAGAGAGGTTGACTGTTACAGAAGCTAATGGGCAAGGGGCAAGGCTAAGGCTGAGCTTCCCCAATTCTTCCGGTAGTCAGCCACATTGTCTATGACAGTGGAGGCATGGGTGGATGACAAGAAGGTTTGCTGCTTCAAAGAATGGTTACACACTGTTTTAGCATAAAATTTGTAATCGTTTAACAGTCATTTCTCTCCCTCCACCACAGATCCTGGTGAGGTCAAACCTGGGCTGTTGGGTTTGGCAGCAAGCATTTTAACCTCCTGAGCCATCTCAATAGTCCTAGATGGGATTTTAAAATATAATTGATCATACTGAAGTTATTGTTGTTGCTGTTGTTACTAATGTTTTGCATATATATATATATATATATATATATATATATATATATATATATATCATGTGCCTGCCTACTGCCCATGGAGACCAGAAGAGGGTACGTGGTTCCCAGGGAGTGGAATTACAGACAGCTGTGTGCCATGTTGTGAATGCTGAGAATGAAACCCTGGACCTCTAGAAAAGCAGCCAGTGCTCTTAGTCACTGAGCTCTCTCTCCAGCCCGGGGACTTTATTGCATTAAAAAAAAAATGACAATATCAAATGGCAAAGATGTGTACTGACTAAAATTCACATACTGCCAATGGAAACAGGAGTCACAGAGACATGCTGCCAACTCAATAGTTTATGGTGTAGTTACACAAACACCTGGCTCCAGACCCAGTGATTTCGGTCTGAAGTCACTCAAGAGAAGTAAAAACAGGGCCTCTTTCAAGGTCTTTAACACGGCACCTATAACAACCCAAATCCTAGCAGCAAGCAAATGGATGGACAGCAGCACGGCTATACTGTGGAACACTACTCAGCTGTGAAAAATGACAAACGAGTAGATCATGTAACAATATGGAAAATCACAAGAAAGCAATAAGCATGCAGGGAGAAGAAAAACAAAAGAAGCATACCATGTGGTTATTTTAATATGAAATTATAAAAAGTACAAAGATAATCTATAATGAGAAACAATGAATTCATGGGGGCTGGGGGAATAGCTCTGTTGGTAGAGCAATGATCTAGTACAGATAAAAACCCTGGTTCTGATCTCCTATGCCCAATGGACCAAAAATATTGATGCACACCTGTAAGCCCAGCACTTGGGAGGTGGAGTCAGGACAACCAGGAGTTCAAGGTCATTCTCAGCTGCATGGTAAATTCAAGGCTGGCCTAGACTACATGAAATCCTATACCAAAAAGAAAAAACAAAGTCTATCACCTATTACCTAGAGTCACCTAAGAGCTGGGAGAAAATAGACTGGATTAGAGCTTAAGGAAATTTTTTTTTCTTTTTCTTTTTTTTTTTTTTTTTGGTTTTTCGAGACAGGGTTTCTCTGTGGCTTTGGAGGCTGTCCTGGAACTAGCTCTTGTAGACCAGGCTGGTCTCGAACTCACAGAGATCTGCCTGCCTCTGCCTCCCGAGTGCTGGGATTAAAGACGTGCTCCACCGCTGCCCAGCATTAAGGAAACCTTTGGGGCCATAGAAATGTGTTTGCTTTTGAGACAGGATCTCAGAATGTAAGCCAGGCTGGCCTCAGACTCACCAAGTAGCTGAAGATAATTTTGGATTTCTTCCTCCCTTCCCAAGTGCAAGGATCAGAGGTGTGTGTCACTGTGCTCATTTATTTGGTATTAGGGATCAAACCCAGGACCTTGTGCATGCTAGTCAAGCCCTCTACCAACTGAGCTGTAACTCTAGCCCAAAATATTCTGTATTCTGATTAAGGGCAAGTATTACTTACCAAGCTTAATACTTCTGTTTTGTTTTGTTTTCTTTGTTTTGGTTTGGTTTGGTGTTTCAAGACAGGGCTTCTCTGTGTAGCCCTGGCTTGTCATGGAATTTGCTCTGAAGACCTGGCTGGCCTCAAACTCAGAGATTCACCTGCCTCTGCCTCCTACGTACTGGGATTAAAGGCATGTGCCACCACCACCCAGCAAATCTTTAAATTATATTTATTTATTGAGTGTATATGTGTGTGGGTGTTTATGTGACATGGCATGTATGCTCAGAAGACAACTTGTGGGAGTCTATCTATTCTCTCCCTCTACCAGGATCTAACTCAGATCATCAGCTTGGTGGCACATGCCTTAACCGGCTGAGCCATATTAGCAGCCCAATGATGCCTTTTGTTTATAAAAATTATGTCACAATAGGGTTGATGGGATTGCTCCATGGTAAAGGTGCTCGCTTTGTAAGCCTGGTCACCTCAGTTCAATCAATCTCTGGAACCCACAGCAAGGTAGAAGGAGAGAAACAATTCCACACCATTGTCTTCTGACCTCCGTGTACATACTACCATATGTACATGCCAGTGGACACATATACACAGTGAGTCATCTGGGCCAGAGAGATGGCTCAGTAGGTTAAAGCCCTTGCCATGCAAAGCCGACAACCCCATCCTATAGTAAGAAAGAACGAACTCCCAAAAGTTGTCCACACACATGCCATGGCTCTGAAGCACCCACACTCATATGCATATCATATACACAATAAGAATAAAATTTGAAAATATTTTTGAAATAGACTGTTTCACTATGTATCACAGCCTGGAACTTGCTGTGTAGACCAGACTGGCCTGGAATTTACAGAGATCTGCCTCTACCTCCCACGTGCTAAGGTTAAAGGTATGTACCAGCCTAATAAGAATATTTTTAATTGTGCCACAATAAACATGATAGGAACTTTAGGAATATGAATGAGGACTTTAATGGCAATACTACTTTAGCAAAAACTTCTAGGAAATGGTTTGAAAGGGGAATGTATTGGCTTTCTTGGTTCTTTGCCATCAAATGGCACCTTGTCAACAGAGATGTAACTGGTGATTGTCATAACTAATGTCCCCTGGACCTGCCTTTCTCTCCCTGGAGATTCTGAGAGTATTGATGGGCAGACTAGAGTGCTGGAGGCCTAATGCCCAGGCATCCCTCACCCAATGCTCCACAGAAGTGAGTGTTTAAATGCCCAGGTCCTTGTCTTG
Organism: Cricetulus griseus; assembly: GCF_003668045.3. Classification (NCBI taxonomy): domain Eukaryota; kingdom Metazoa; phylum Chordata; class Mammalia; order Rodentia; family Cricetidae; genus Cricetulus; species Cricetulus griseus. The sequence goes on along the minus strand of NC_048599.1, from coordinate 26,909,133 downwards.
GAGGAGGTGGGGTGTTAGTGTGTGTGTGTGTGTGTGTGTGTGTGTGTGTGTGTGTGTGTGTGTCCAGCAGGACAGAACCTCAGTTGCAGGTGCCAGTAGTTTGCTCTGTGATGCGCCCTTCGTTGGCTTCCTGCCCATCTCAGTCCCTTCACTCCCTCCATAACCAGTACTGTTCACTTCTCCTACGCAGGCCAATTCCACTTCTGGGTAGAAGTCAATTAAACCCGCTCAAAACTCAAGTCTATTTTTAGAAATAGGGCCTGCTTATATTAAAGTACATAACAAACACATAAGTGTAGGGTGAGTGTCTTTCTCAGTAGTGGTTGGGGCTTGAGGGGGAGGGACAGTTGGCCAGGCTATGAGGCAGCTCTGGTTGTCAGAACTGGGGGAGGGGTGTTAATGGGCCCAGTGGGTGGAACTCAAGGGTGCTTCTAACACTGGGTCTTCTCGGAAGAGTTCACACCCAATACACAGCGCTGCTGCTGAATGCGTGCAAACAGAAACTGATCAATGAGAGACACTGGTGGTCCAGCCTGGCTGGAGGACTCCTACAGTTTTTTGCCAGCGTGCACCACAGTGTCGGTCCCTGTCTTTTTAAATGAATGTTCACCGCCCCTGTCTCGTGCTGGGCAGGATGCCCTACAAACAGGACCTCAGCTGTCGGTGAGCCAGACTTTCTTCCTCTTCAACTTGGGAGGCCCTCTGAGGAATCCCAAATTCAGCCAGAGCAAGGCGCCAAACTTTGCATGGAGTTTGAATAAGTGCTGGGAGGATAGAGAGGAAAACCTTTGTGTGGGGGAGGAACTGAAGGGATGTGGAGACGAGCCAGAATCCTGGGGGGGGCGTGGTTAGACTTAAACGGGGGCTACATTCCTTTAAGTGGTTAGACTTAAACGGGGGCTGGTTGATAGCTCAAGTGCAGGATTCAAGATTTGAGACCTATGGGATTAGAATCCAGGAGACAGTTGGTGGTGCAGTACAGAATATCTGAAGTGAGGCCCTGGATTCCTGCTAACACACACACACACACACACACACACACACACACACACACACGCTCCCTCGATATTAAAATCCTTTCAGAAAGTTAGATTACAAATCTAGAGAACAGGGGTTAGGACCCTTCACTTGATTAGAAACCTTGGGGGCAGAGCAGAAAGTGAGATTAAAAATCCTTGGGGCGGGGCGGGGGGGGGGGGAAGGGGGGGAAGTAAAGGCTCCTGCCACCAAACCTGGCGACCTGAATTCAATTCCAGGAATTCACAGAGTGGAAGGAGAGACCCAAGTCCTCCCAACCTTCACATCTCGCTGAAGCACAAGTGTACTTACACACGTTCACGTAATCAATCAGTCAATCAATGTAAAACAATAAAAACCTTTCGGGGGGCCGCAGGACAGTCTTTGGGTATTGGGTCTCTTGGGTAGGGAGTCTGGATCCCTGGAGTATGGTTTAGAACCCTTTGTACCGGTTCAGACCATCAGGCAGGGTTTAAATGCATTAGTGTGGGGAGAGGGAGGGTGGGAACTGGGAATCTTTGGAGAATGGGACAAAGCTTGGGGTCGCATTGAGTCCTTCAGGTACTGGTTAGGGCCCTTGAGGACAGAGTTAGCAAGAAAATGTTGAAAATCGTTGGATGTAGATTAAAAGGTGGGGACAGAAGGGCCAGAGTAGGGTAAGGATCTTAGGAGGAGGAGTCTGGTCATTTGGGGGCGGGGTTTGCATCGCCTAGGGCGCGGCTAAGGCTCCCAGATGGTCAGGGAGCACCACAGGGTCGCGGTTTCCAGCCTGTGCTCAACCCGGTGGCTCTCAGACGGGTGGGAGGGAAGCAGAGTCGCTGGGGCCAATAGCTTCGAACCCCTCGGAGCGCCATCGCAGCCTCCGCAGCCCGCAAGTCTTCGTCGTCTGCTCCAGTCTTGCGACTCCTGAGCCGCCAGGGACCGCGGAGCTGGGGGGTCGTTCGAGCTGCGAGGATCCGGGCTGCCCGCGAGGCGAGGGGCGGGCGCCCAGGTGAGTGAGCAGGTGGAATGGAACCCCGAGAACCCGCGGACCTTGGGCGCCAGGGAGCTGGGGTCCTGGGCGAGCTGCCGGGGAGGCGAGGAGAGAGGGGACAGTCCCAGGAGCAACCGACTAGTGGTGGAATGCGCCGTCGACAGCGGGTGGAGGGTGTCCAGGTAGCCAGGTGAAGCGAATTGGCGCTGCCCAAGGCGACCATGGGATAGCCCTAGATAGAGGAAGCTCTGGCAGGGGAGTAACAATGCTGAGCTAACGCTTCTTTGACCTACCAGCTTCCCCTTCTACACACACACACACACGGACACACACACACGGACACACACACACGGACACACACACACGGACACACACACGGACACACGGACACACACACGGACACACGGACACACACACGGACACACACACATGGGGACACACACACACACACACACACACACACACACACACACACACACACACCAAGAAGAAGCAGCAGGAGGGGAGGGAAATGCCGGTTTAGTTCCCAGTGGGGGTGGGTTGTGGTAGGTCACGCAGGGTAGGCAGCGGGCAGGGTTAAAAGAGCAGCTGGGACAAGACATGCCCATGCCTGCCACACCCAGACCCGGCTGCAACTGTAAGTCTGAGTCCCCACTTCAACCTCTTCCCCTGCCCTCCTGGATGACCCCTAGCAGGTCTACATCAAACTCCAGAACCTCTTACACAAGGGCCATAACGTACCACAATCTCCTGCTTGTGAGACCCTAGGCAGGTCACAGGCTGCTGTCTGGATTCCAGCTTCCTCCTCTGTAAAATGGGCTATCTTAAGTCTCCCGCTGAAGCTGAGTGGTCCAGGCATGGAAGCAGGTTTGCACAATAGTGGGCTGGGAGCTTGGCTTTTCTGTGCCTCTGTTTCCATAGTTGAAGGATGGGAATGGTAGTAAGATAGGTTGAACGTCCCATTCAAATGGTTTAGGATTGGAGTGTTTAGGATTTCAGATTATGGCAGAATTTTGGATATTGAGTGCACGGTGGGGCATCTGGGGGCATTTTAGACTTAAGTCTAAAAAGGAAATGTGTGTGTGTTACACTACTTCTCTGTGTGTGTACAGTTTTGTGTGTGGCCAGAGGACAGCCTCTGTGTTGTTCTTCCAGCAAAGTCCACGTTGGTTTTGGAGACAGTGTCTTTCATTGCCCTGGGGCTTGCTGGGCAGGTGGGGCTGGCTGGCTAGCGAATCCCAAGGGTCCCTCTCTTTCCACCTCCCCAACACTGGGACTAGCACAACTCCCGTTTGCTTTTTCCCCCACATGGATTCAGGGGGTAAAACTTAGTTCCCCCTGCTTATAAGACACTCACTTTACCAACTGGGCTGTCTCCCCAGGCCATGATTTTTACGCTTTGTATATTCATAGCCCAGAGATAACTAATGCCATAGTTTTTTAATAGCACCTACATTTTTTATTTCAACTCATAGCGTCAGATCAGGTATAGACTTTCCTGCTTGGATCATCCTGCCAGGGCTCAAAATGTCACAGATTTTAGAGCATTTCAGATTCAGGGTTGGGGAGGCTCCCTCACATCCTAAGACAAAACTAAGAACTGAAGAAAACAGGGGGAGTGGCTCTGCAGTTGGGGGCACTCACTGCTCTTTCAGAGGATTCAGGTTGTATTCTCACCAATCACAACAGCCCGTCAAATGCCTCACGGCTGCCTATAACTCCAGCTCCAGGGAATCCAGTGCCTTCTTTTGGGCATTAGCACACACACTGAATCTCAGAGAGAGAGAGAGAGAGAGAGAGAGAGAGAGAGAGAGAGAGAGAGAGAGAGAGAGCTGGAGGATAAGCCCTTGGAGCACTGACTGTTAAGTGTATTTTCCACTATTCCATCTAGCCCCGAGAGTCTCACACAGCAGCGCCAGGATAGTGTGTTAAAATGCACATTGCTAGGGCAACCCCCAGAGGAAGGTCTGAGGCAAGATACTGAGGATTTGCCATCTCAGGACTGCTGATGCTGCCCAGGAATCCTACTGGAATGCTGGTCAAGCCTAGCACTGAGGCAGAGAGACCTCACAAGAGAAGTTACTATCTACTGGTCTTCCCACCACTCTCCTTTTCTGGAGGAGGAGGGGTGCTGTTTGAAGGAATATATACCCTGTGTCCCAGGAAATTGCCACCCAGAATTAACTAATGGCAGTGTGTGGGCATGTTTGCCTCAGACTTTTATAAAATAAAATGGCTAAGCCTAATGGATTAAAATCAAAGTCCCCTACCTGGGATCCCTCTCAGTCTTCCTTCTCCCTCTATAGGAGATCCCAATGTCGAAAGCTAATCCTCCCCGTTCTGACTCAAGAAACAATACACAAACGTGTCTTCCATGCTGTAAAGATTACAGCAGATCTGGGTATGGTGTGCACGCCTGCAATTACAGAACTTGGGAGAAGAGGCAAGAGGAGCAGGAATTCAAGGTCATCTTTGGTTTTATAGCAAGAGTTTAGGGCCAGCCTAGGCTATAAGATCTTGTCTGTTACAAAACAAAGCAATCTATAGCCATTTACTTTGATCAACAAGGGATGCATTCCAAGATCCCAGCAGCTGCCTGAACGGTAGGCAATACTAAGCTTCATTTATATCTTTTGCATATATATGAAAGCTTTTCTTTGGTAACTCTGAATTGACAGCATCACTACTCCTGTGCCTGGGCTATGATTTAAACAATAAGCATAGCTTGAACACAAGCACAGTTACTACCCAGTAGGCAGTGCATACAGCATGAATCCACTGGGTGGTTCCATCTTGGGGAGGACAGGGTATACTGTGTGATTTCATCACTCTACTCAGAAGGGCATGCAACCTAAAACTTAGGGTTGCTTATTTCTGGAGTTTCCCATGCAATAGTTTCAGTTTGTGTTTCACTCTGGGCTTGAAACTGCAAAACTAACCCTCTGTCCGGGAGTGTATGGGAAGTATGCTACACCTTCTGCAACTTGTTTTCTCCTACTGATCATCAAACTGGGATCCATCAAGGATAGGACTCGAGGTCTAATTCATCCCCGCTTGCTGTAGTAGAGTCATCCTGGCTGGTGACCACTGCACATTTTTCCTACTCACCCATTGACGGATATTCGGGTTGCCATCAGTGTTACTACAATAAATGATATTGCTGGGACCATCTTGCATGTGTGGTCCTGGGCATGTGTGCAAGAGTTTCTTGAGGAAAACACTAAGACTGGATAGCAGTGTCACCTGTCCCTTTTTATGAGAAGAGTATAGGGTCATGGAAGGTCGCTTACGGAGTTTGGGGGAGAATAAGAGTCAGCTCTGTGGACCGCTCAGCTCAGTATGGCCGTTTTACCAGGCCACATGCTCTCTCCTGTGACAAGCTTCAGTTGTGTAATTCACTATACCTGGTACACAGTATATTTGCAAGAACTGAGAGCACTAATTTTGTTATTGCAAATTTCTTCTACATACCTTTTATTTAACATAACATTTCCCATGCATGATCCTGGATGTGCGATTTTTGTCCTGCTTAAATGTTTGGCATTCCATTAATAACATTTTCCCATTCATTAAGCTTTCCTTGAATTTTATAATGACAATAAAATATTCCAATTTGGGGCTAATCATTTTTAACCTTTCTAGACTAATACAAGGTTTTTCTATTTTAATGTGTGCAAGTGTTTGCCTGAATGTGTGTGTGTGTGTGTGTGTGTGTGTGTGTGTGTGTGTGTGTGTGTGCCTGGTGCCCTCAGATGCTAGAAGAAAGCATTGAGTCACCTAGAACTGAGTTACAGATGGTTCTTAGCTGCCATGTGGGTTCATAGAACTGACCTTGGGTCTTTACTGTTGGGCCATCTCTCCTGCCCATAATTTTTCAACTTTTTAAATTGACATACGAGCTGCCTTTCCAGCGGCTGGTTTATTTTGGCTCTCAGTTCAAGGGTCCAGTCTACCATAATGGAGCAGGCACAACAGCAAGATTGGCTCTAGCTGTAGTGGTAAGAGCCTCTGCCACCTCCTCCTCTTTATAGAACAGCCTAGAGAGGGTAAGTAATGTTCCCAAAGTTACACAGCAAGTCAGTAATACAATCTCCCTCAGCCTCCATTTTTCAAAATGAGCTTTGGTCCCAACCCAGTTGCTATAGGCCCAGGAGTGGACTTCTAGAAGTGCAGGTGATGACGGAGAAGAAGCCTTTGTTTGGATTTAAAATGTGTCCTCGCTCTTGTGTGGCTATGGCCGCACATCCTCCATGTCAGCATAGTTCTGTGTCCCCTGGTTGGTGTTCTCTTAGGACTTGGATGCCCAGTTCCTTCTGTGATACACTAACTGAGCTCCGAACACTGCCCTGAAATGCTTGGACCCCAGTGAAGTGGAGAGATGAACCACAGATTGATACTCGGCAGATAAGTCCGAATTTGAAGGCCTGTTTGAGGGCGTGTTTAATACAAGCTGTGTCTTACCATACTAGCCCCTTAGTCTCTCAGACTAAGTCTCTCATACTAGTCTCTCAGACTCTCTCAGTCTACTCAGCTGGAAAATGAGCACAAGAAGGATACCATGCTCTTAACACACACACACACACACACACACACACACACACGCACGCACGCACGCAGGCATGCACAAACACACACTAATGATTTCAATAGGTATACAAGCCTTAATGTGTATTTTCGCCAGAAGCAGACCCTAGACCAAGTTTCAGTTGCAAATAATTTACTTGGGAGTTGATTCTAGAACCCTTGATAGAGGAGGGAAGAGGGAACAACCCAGCAGTTCTCGCTGTGGCCCTCAGAGCCCCACTCCACAGGCCAACTGGATGCAACACAGGGCCAGTTCCAAGGTGAGAGACCTGGGATGTTGGCCTCCTGCCTGTTAGCCCTTGGTTGAAGGCTGCTCCTGCAGGTGTGATGGTTTGCTGGCATGTCAGCTTGTGAAGCTCAGACAGAGCAGGCACCTGTAGTCACTGAGAAATCTCTATGGCACAAAGGTGCTGGAGCCTGCAGTTGGAAGTCCAGCCAGAATATTCCAGAATGGTTCAGTGCTGAGGGTCAGGGACAGGGCATGCACAGCACCTGCTTGCACATACATTGCACAGTGGTCAAGAAGGCCAAGGCCAGATGTTAGTAGAGGTTACCCAGGTCAAGGAGGGAAGGGAGCCATGGAGGGAGTGAAAGAGTGACCCAAAGGGGCCTCAGATTCCCTTGTGAAGTTTAAACTTTTAACAAGTGTGTGCTAATATCTCATTAGAGGATAACAGAGAAGTTTCACTACATTTATTTATCTGTGTATGTCTATTTACACATGTGTGGGTGTGCATGGGTGGAACCAGAGGTCAACTTGTGGGAATCAGTTCTCTCCTTCCAACATGTGGGTCCCAGGGACCAAACTCAGGTCGTGAGACTTGGCAGGATGTGCCTTTAATTCTGAGCCATCTCACCAGTCCCAAGAGATGATGTTTTTAAAACCAAACACATACATTCCGTAGGCTGAAAGTACATTATATACATGTATGAAATGTCACCATGAAACCAACTGTTTTTTTTTTTTTTGCAATTAATATATCCAAATAAAGTGTTATGAATCTATACCCTCCTTGGGGCTGGAGAAATGGCTCAGTGATGAGGAGCATTTACTGATCTTCCAGAGGACCCGAGTTCAGTTCCCACACCCTCATCAGGCTGTCGCTCCAGGGGCTCCGTCGTCTCTGGCACATGTACACGAGGCAAATGTACTCATGTGCACATGCCCACATGCAGATAATACAAAATTAAAAGTAACAGAAATCAATCGTTAGAATAATACACACCCTCCAAAATATAAAGGAAACCAGGGCCTAGAGAGCTATCAACTGGAAGATGTGAAAATGTATTTTGTGTCTTTTCCTTTTTTATGTGCACACGTGTGTGTGTGTGTGTGTGTGTGTGTGTGTGTGTGTAGGCTGGAGGTTGATGTAGGGAATCTGTTTTGATTGCTATCTACTTTATTCATTGAGGCAGGGTCTCTCAATCAAACCCAGAGCCTGCCAATATAGCTAGTCTCCTTATCCAGTTTGCACTACAGATTCCCTGTTTCAGCTTCTGAGGCTGGAATTACAGACAGGCTGCCATGCACACCCAACGTTTACGAAGGTTCTGGTGATCAAATGTCAATCCTCTTGCTTGTGTAGCAAGTGCTTTAACTACTGAGCCCCACCCTAGCGCTCTCTGTCTCTGTCTCTCTCTCTCTCTCTCCCTTCCTTCCTTCCTTCCTTCTTTCCTTCCTTCACTTCCTTCTTTCTTTCTCCCAACTTTTGATTGAACTTTTGATTCTTCTGCCTCCGCTTCCTAAATGCTGAGATCCAGGGTAATGCAGCAGCCGTCGACCCCGGGCTCTGTGTGTGCTAGCTGAGCACATCCCCACACCATGTTCTTGTGGCTTTGGGGATTACATCTATGCGACACAGTTGGGTGTCTGCATTGGGAATAACACAGCAGATGAGAGTGAAAAGTTGCCTGTCACCAAGCTGGCCACCATGTCCTGTGTCAAAGGGACAATCAGCTTCAGCCAAGGAGCTCCTGGTTTTGTCATGGAAGAATGAGCAACCAGAAATCTCTCCCTACCCAGACACCTTTGTAACTGCTAAGAAACCTGGGTACTGAAGAAGTCGATGTCCACTGATGCCAAAGGAATTTGCTAGGTTTGCTGTGTTTTCTTTTTTCCACATTCTCTTCCTTATTTCCTTGAGGTAGGGTTTCTCACAAAACTTGAAGCTAAGCTGGTGGCCAGAATGCCCCAGAGATCCTCCTAGCTGTTGTCTCCCCAAAAATTGAGGTTACAGATATGTGCTGCCACACCCGAGGGCTAGGGATTTGAACCCAGGTCCTTATGCTTGCATAACAAGTGTTTCTGCCTGCTGAGCCATCTCTTCAGTGGCAGTTTAAAGAACTCTTGTATTTTTTAAAAGAAAGAATGGAGATTCCCACCCAGGTGATTTCAGATCTCACTCTGTACTTCTCAAACTGCTGGCCTCAAGACAGATAACATGAAATTAAACACATCCCAGGAAAGTTCACAGATGCCGAAGATCTCTGGAGTTGACCAGTAGCCTAAGGGTAGCATCCTAAGAATTTGATTGGCAGCTGAACCAGCCACTGGGGCTCAAGCACCTCATACCAGCTTTCTAGCTGGGCCACACTTGGGAGCAGAAGCCAGAGTCATCCTCTAGGTGGTGGGGTCCCAAGCATTCAGGAGACCCAGGGCCCACTCTGGATCCTCTCTTGAGATTTTACTCCAGCTGAGAACTAAGAGCTGGACCTCCAAGACTCTTTCTGCATGAACTGAACTCATCATAGCTTGGCCAAAGGAAACAAAGTCTTCAAAAGAAGGTATGTGATTAGTAACCCCCAAAGGTCCACTAGAGACAAGTCACATAGGTTCTCTCAGAATGTGGACAGGGTGCCTGGGGGACTCTGTACCCCAAAACCTGCTTTATAAAGGAACTTCTGGTTAAAAAGATGCCCCAGCCCCATGGCTGAGCTGTTCCAAAAACAGACAGTTCCTCTAAGCAGACAGTTGTAAGCCACAGACTCCACAGCAGTCGCTGCCTCCCTGAGCTTCCTTTTTGGGTTCCTCTCTCTCCCATACCCTGTCCAGTAGCCACTGCTGTTGACCCCAAGGGAAATGATAGGATGAAGAATTCATTCTCCCTGCCACTGCTCCTTGCCACAGGAATTTCTTCTGTGAGCCTTCATTTTCTGATCTGAAGAATGGGTTTCTAATTCTGGGCTGCTGGTTTACAGCTATAGAGAGGAGAATGCAATGTGCTCTTTCCTCAAACCCGAATGGCAGGCCTGTCATATGCCAGGCACTTATTAGGTTAGCTATGGCTTCAGTGCCACCAGCTTGACAGATCCATATTCCCCAGCTCCTCTGTCTGTGGACCTAGGAATTTAACTTCTCTTGAACCAAAGCCTGCTAACAGAGAAGTTTTGGCTAATCAACCGCTTACTCTTGAGCGTGAATTGCAACCCCCTCCTAAGAATCTCCTATGTTCTAGGAAGAACTCTACACATGCTACTAAGGAGCAGAACTATAATTTAAATTGTCCCCAAGCATCAGAGGAGATTATTGGAAAGCCCACAAGACCCCAACTTCAGCCCAGGCTGCCCTTGAGTTTGGGAATCTGGATGTCTCTATTTCTTGGCTTTTCCTGGCCACTGAAAATGTCTTTCCCAGAGAGAGGCCACAGACTGATGCTCCTTGGTCAGAACTGAGTCATACCCAGCTTGGCTTCTGTGACTACAGCTCTGATTGGTTCAACTTGGTTGCAGACCTACCCTACACAAGATGCAGGAGACTGGAGCCAAGGCTACCTCAGTCCATGAACTGAGCCCGAGGGAGGGGTCCACAGAGGAAAATTGGGGAGCTTCTGCTAACAGGGGCAAACAGACACCATGTAGGAAGAAACTACAGCTGTCCCCTCAGGAAACATCTCATTCATTTTAGAGAAATGGAGGGTTGCCTTGGGTCACATGGTGAGCTTTTGGCTAAGGCGGGGTTAGAGAATAATTGCTTTCAGAATCTCATGCCTAACCCAAGGATGCCCAAGAAGATGCAGCCCCCTCCTTGGCTTGGAGTCTGAGAGGGCCTGCAGCCAGCAGGACAGCACTGGGAAATGGCCAACCAGGATAGCTAGGTTTTTCTTTCTCTCCCATGTAGCACCTACAGAACTGAGGTGTCTTAAGAGTGGGGTCGGGGAGCTGAGGATTGTCCTAGACACATTCAACAGTTCTGAGTCAGTGTGGGGCTGAGGGCTACTTCTGCTCTCAGTGCCTGATTAAGAACCGCATAGACAAGAAATGTTCATTTGGCGGTTTTGAAGTTTGTCACAGCTTTGTCTCAGCAGACCTCAAGTCAAGTCTGAGAATCGAGTGCCTCCTAATTATAGAAAACAAAAATCAGAGAGGGACGGAAACTTGTCCAGACTCACAGCCAGTCTGTGGCAAAACCTCAGAACCCAAACTCCCAGGTTCAGCCTTCACTCCCCTAAACTGGACTCTCAGATTTTACTGTTTCCTCAAACTGTTCCATAAAATAGAAAGAGAAGAGCACTAATCTCACCCAAATTGGCTTTACCCTGATGCAAAACGAGACACACACAGCCATGTTCCTGACAAACATAGTTGCAAAAAAAAATCTCAATATTGCAAACCAAATTCAACACACTTAACAAACCATACGCTACAGCCAGGTTGGTTTAACCCCACCGACACAAATATGGCTCAACATTCACAAATCAGTAAATGTAATATAATTCTATTGATGTGTGATTAACACATAGACTTAGGGACAGAAATCATATGATCATCTCAATAGATTCAGAAAATGCCTTTAATGAAGGTCAACATCTTTGTGATAAAAGCCCTGAGGAAACTAGGAATAGAAGGAACAGTCCTCAACATAATAAAAGCTTTAGCCGCAGATTGACAGCCAACATGATATTAAATAGGGAAAAACTGAAAGCATTTCTTCCCAAATCAGGAATAAAACTCTTATTCATTGCAGTGCTTGAAGTCTTAACCAGAGTAATAAGACAAGAAAAAGGAATACAAATAGAAGGGGAGGAAGTCAAATCATCCCCATTTGCAGATTACATGATCCTATACTCTTGGGTTTGTTTGTTGTTTGTTTTGATTTGGTTTAGTTTGTGCATTTTGTGAAACAGTGCCTCTTTGTAATGCCAAGATGGCCTTGAACTCTCTGTGTAGCTCATACTATCCTCAAATTCATGGTGCTCCTCCTGTCTCAATCTCTCAAATGCTGGGCTTATAGATGTAAGCTGCCATGTCTGGTTTATGATCCTACACTTAAAAGTCTCTATAGAGTCCACCAAAAAACTTTTAGCCCTGACAAACACTTCTAGCTAAATTATTGTAGCATGATAAAAGATCATTAAAAATCATTAGCTTTTCTATATGTGAATAATGAACTTGTAAAAAATTAAATCACGAAAAAGAATCCTATTCACCACATCTTGTTAAAAAAATACCCAGGACTGAGTTGGAGAGATAGCTCAGCAGTTAAGAGCACTGGCTGCTCTTCTGGAGGTCCTGAGTTCAATTCCTAGCACCTACATGGCAGCTCACAACTGTCTATAACTCCAGTGCCAGGGGATCTGTCACCCTTACTCAGACACACATGCAGGCAAACACCAATGTACATAAAATAAAAATAAATCTTAAAAAATTAAAAATACCCAGGAAAAAATCTAACCAAAGAGGTAAAAGACCTCGACAGTGAAAAACTTCAAGACACTGAAGAAAGAAAATGAAGAAGACACTAGAAGATGGAGAGGCCGTCCATTCTCATGGATTCCTAGACTCAACATTGTGAAAATGGCTGTTACTGAAAGCAATATACAGTTTCAACATAATCCTCCATCAAAATCTCAATGACCTTCTTCACAGAATTAGGGGGGGAAATCTTTCTTTCCCCATTTCCCATCAATGATTCCTTTCTAGTTTCTTGGATTGTGCAGGCATTTCAAGTTAAACATGCAAATCTAAAAATTCAGGGCTAGAACCCGTATGTGAGTGAGAAAATTTGACGTTTGTTTTTCTGGGTCTAGGAGACAATATATAGCCATGGATAAAATGGTGGTATAAATGATAGAGGAGTAACCAAGAACTTTATGATTGGATCCAAAGCCTGTTCTGCAGAAGGAAATGCATGTCTAGGTTTGTTTTTGTTTTTGTTTTGTTTTGTTTTTGTGAATCTGGCCAAGAACCCATAGTTGGGGGAGCTCATAGGCTCCAGGGGGGGAACATACTACTATTATTTTGCTAAAGGACAGAGTACCAAACCACCCATAGACTAGTGCTATTCTCGGGTCTCATCAGAGAAGTTTCTTTGTTCAAGGTATGATGGACAATATAGAAATTCACAGTTGATAAACTGAGTGTACACATGCAACAGGGTGGGACTAGACCCATATATCTCACTCTGTACAAAAATCAACTCAAAATGAACTCTCAGGCAAGATGGAAAACTGCCAGGGAAAGCATAGGCAGTGTACTTTGAGAGAGAGGCACAGGCCAGGACTCTCTGCCAAGGACTCCAAGAATCATGAATGGGCTTGTGTGAAATTGCTCTGATGTCTATGGAATTTAAAAAAAGTTATTTTCCAGCTGTAAATTAGAAAAGTGACTAGTAACTACAATATTAAGCACTGCACTGAGACCCTACCTCCCCCAGTCAGAATGAAAACTGTCGTCAAGAAAAAATGAGGCTGAGGTAGGAGGATTGACACGAGTCTTGGGCTAGCCTGAGATAATAATGAGAGCCTGTCTCAACAAACGAAAACCAAAAGACCCGATGACAAATGCTGGTGAGGATGTGAGGAAAGAACCTCTGTCACTGCTGACGGGAGTGTGAGCTTGTGCAGTCACTATGGAGATCAATGTGAAGGTTCCTCGAAAACACTCAAAACAGAGCCACCACATGACCCAGCTGCACCACTTCTCACCAGCTTACAACCCAAAGGATTGTAAGTCAACACAATGGCACATCCTTGTTTATCGCTGCACTAGGCACAGTAGGCAGGAAATGGAACCACTAGAGGTCTGTCAGCAGCTAAATGGATAAAGAAAATGAAATACATATACAGAATGGAGTCTTCTAAAACCAAATATGCCTCCATTCAACAAAACTCCCCACATCCCACTCCAGGCCATCACCCATCTACTACTGGCTTCGCCATGTGTATGTGGCTTTGAGATGCCATCCTGTGGGTTCATGCTTCACTTGAGCCCAACTTGAGCCACGGAGCAAAAGCCATACCCTGACACCTCACTGTAAAGAACGAGGTGCTCTGAGCAGGTGGTCAGTCACTGGAAGATGGCTGTGCAGTAAAATGCTCACCAGCAAGCCTGACAACCTGAGTTTGGATCCACAGAACTACATAGAAGCTGATACAGTTTACACGTGTCTAATCCCTGTGCATCGTTATGGGAGGTGGAGGCAGGAGACTGAGTCACCTGAAGCTCTCAGGCCGGCTAACCTAGCAGATGCAGCAGAGAACAAGGGGCTATGGACATCCCCTTTGCAAGGGATGAGTTTGTTCTGGAGCTGAGTGACCATAGTCAGGAATGCAGATTAGGTCACCCCAAACTCCATGTTCCAGCATGAAGTAGTCTCATGAAGGTTGTTAGGTTCATTCGTTTGTTTGGTTGGTTGGTTGGTTGATTTTTCGAGACAAAGTTTCCCTGTGTAACAGCCCTGGCTGTCCTGGAAGTCACTCTGTAGACCAGGGTGGCCTCAAACTCACAGATATCCACCTGCCTCTACCTCCCAAGTGATGGGATTAAAGGCATGTGCTACCACGGCCCCCTGGCTCATGAAGTTTTTACAGTAACAAAACAAAGAGAATTATAAATCAAGACACATTTCAAATGCATCATTGGGAACATGAGTTAGGCGGTTATGGCAAAGTGGGAGAATCTCCACTACAGGCTTCAGATGCTGTCAGTCGCTACCATTGGTGGAAAATAGGGTTTTGTTAATTCAATACATTCCAGGAGGTTTTTTATCTGTTAGCCACAGAATGTTAGAGGTGGTCAAGGAATGGCTATTTAGGAGACTCAAGGTAGCCTGGCATTAGGCTCAACTGTACATCACTGGGATCTGTTAATCAGCCTCTGTAGACAAAGCTCCATTCCAGGAATACTCCTTTACAAGGCCCTGTCTCAAAACTCGGTGGAGGGGAGGGCCAGTTTCCAAGGCTGTCCTCTGAAACCCCTACACACATGCACACCTGCTCCAAAGTGACGGGAATTTTCCGTTTCAAAAGTTCCTGCTGTGTGTGGTGGCTGTAGCTCCTGGCCAAAGAAACTGCAGGCTTCCCTTGCCTCTGAACCAAGTGTTTGTTGCTATCTGGTAGGGGATAGGGCTTGAACCCAAGGCCGCTCTATGCCTAGCAAGTGCTATACCACTGTGTCACACCTCCCACCACACACCCCCATTTGCCGGCACATTTGCTCATAAATAGAAATAGTAGAGCTGAGGTTTCTGTGAGGCTCACTGTGCCCAGAACTTTCACTTCTGTCAGCTCCCTCAGACACGCCCTACCCCCCCCCCCGTGGGACAGAGCCCACCATCCAGGCTTTGGCATAGCTCAGTGGCCAGGTTCTTGCTTAACATTTATAATGTCCTAGATTCCATCCACAGCACCAGGAAAGGAGGGGAGAAAGAAAAAGAAAAAAAAAAAAGAGGACCCCCCCCCACACACACCATCCTTCCTGAGAGGGGCCTGGGGTTGGGTCTTCATGAATATGTAAATCATCCATGTAAATGATGCTTAATACGCACTGTGATTGGGGCCAACGGGTTCTTTGTAGCAATGTTTGCAGCTGCATCTGTCTACTGCCCATACTCAGGGGATGGAGCTGTCCTGCCTCACACAGCAAGTTCCTCCAACTGATCAAGGCATACCAAATGTACTGTGGTCTTATGCAATGTAAAAAACACACACAAGATGCCACATAATTTCCCAGAACTTTTCTCACAAATCAAGAAGTGCTGGTTTCGGGCTTAAATTATAAAGCAGTTGATTTGTTATGATAAAATTTCAAATTAATGTGCTAGTATTCCGGGAATCTGAATGTGTTCTCTTCCAGGATAGACAAATACTGGTAAATAGAAGAAATCATGCTGGTTTTTCTGCTCTTGTTTGAAACTTAAATTGTTTGTTTTGAGACAGGGTCTCATGTAGCCCAGGCAGGCTTTAGCAACTTAAATAAAACTGAATTTTCCCATCAGAGTACTATCCAGGACCAACTCCTTTTAGCTTCTGTGATCTGGTTAGATGCAATGTGTTTAGAAAATAAGAAAGGAAAGTGAAAGGCACAAATTGAACCCCAAAGTCTCCACAGTTCCTACCCTCCTTAAAGTAAAGTCTAATTTTTCCCTGGCCTGTGAGATGTGGTGGCCTTGACACATACCTCTCCTGCTTGAAGAGCTCCCCCTCTCCAAACACATCCCAGCCTCGGGGCCTTTGCACCTCCTGTTTCTGATGCCTTCACAGAGTCAGTTGTGTTACTCAGAATCCTGGGCTAATTTCACCTAAGAAAGGCCTTCCCCAGCTGTCCTGTCTCCAGAACCCTGCCCAGTTATTCCCCTACAGCGTCTGTCCCACTGCCCTCACAGTTGTCACGAAATTTGTCATATCAGTTATCTGTTCAGTGGTTTGTTATCTGTATCTCCTTATCATCTACAATTGAGCTCCACGGGCCGTGAACTGGCCTGTCTTGTTCGTGCTTTAGAAGAGTAACATAGAAGTTGGGCAAGGAATGGGTCTCAGTTGGAAGATTGCTTACCCAGCATGCACAGAGTCCTGGGTTCCATCCCCAGCTACACATCAATTGTGTGTGATGATGCATGCCTGTAATTGGCAGCCCTTGGAAGGTGGAGGCAGGAGGACCAGAAATTCAAGGTCATCCTCGGCTACATAGCTGAGTTGGAGGATAGCCTAGAATAAAGGAAAATCTATCTTTAAAAAAAAAAAGTGTAACATGAATGAACAAATGAAGGAATGAATGACCAGATAAATCCACTAGAAAGGGGAGGAAGGGAGGGAAGGAGGGATGAGAAAGAGGAAGGATGGAGTTATAAGCCAACCCTCATACAAGGAGTATGGTGCCTGGGTATTTTTCTAGATTATTGGAGCCGTGCTATACATCTTCATTGTTGGGACCTAACATGGTGGCAGTGTAGTTTTATCTCACGTCGAGCTCTTCAGAGGCTGTGCTGAGTGTCCCCCATTGCCATAGGTTTCCCCATCCTTCCAGTGCTCTGCAGTGGGGATAGAGAACCTGCTGGGGCTGTGGGTGGGAATGACAAGGAGGTGCTGTGGTGTGCAGGGGCCAGGGATCACGCAGCTTCCTAACCCCAGGCCAACACTCACATTCCCCCATGCTGCTCCACAGGTCTTCATGCAGTTTCCATTAGGGTCATGGTTTTCCTTAATAGACTCCCCATCCTGCTGGTCCTTGGAGCCCAGGACTAGAACACCATATGGGGTCTGGCCAACCAGCATGGCAGACAAACCAGGGAGAAGCTGAAGACCCAAGTAGTTCCACTCTAGGCTGGCAGGCAGGGTGTTAAGACTCCTGTCATCCCTTCTTTTGCCTACAGGATGGGATGCGTGAAGTCCAAGTTCCTTCGAGATGGAAGCAAGGCCTTGAAAACAGAGCCAAGTGCCAATCAGAAGGGTACTGTGTATGTGCCAGATCCCTCGTCCTCCAGCAAGCTGGTGAGTAGGGCACCCAGGGAGCTGAGCCATCCAGCACTTGCCATAGGGCCTTCAAACCCTTTCTCAGCCTGGCCCAGTGACATGAACTTAGGATGAGATGGCCATGAGCCACCTCTAGGATGCTTCTCTAGGCATGGAAGCTGCCTCTTCTGTAGCAACCAGGGCCTGGCACAAGTCTCTGCCTCTCAATCAAGTTGAGTGTGGGCCTTGAGCCTGGGTCCTGTCTACAGCAGTGCAAGCGGACCCATGACAACAGCAGTAATCTGCCTGACAAGGGCATAACAGCAATCCCAGCAAGGAGAGTAGCAGTCATAGTAGGGACTGATGGATGGCTCAATGGATAAAATACTGTTGCTCACGTGTGAGAACCAGGGTTTGGATCTCTAGCAGTGTCTATAATCCCAGTGCTCAGAGGCAGAGACACAGGCTCTCCAGAGAAAGCTGACTAGATAGACTGGCCAATCAGACACCTTCCCTCAATATATGATGTGGAGAGGGAGGAAGGAAGACTTCAGGGCCTCCATACATACCTGCATACCTGTACACAGATGTACATCTACATACATGTGAACATGCATAAATGTACATTACACACATACGAAACAAAAAAAACAGCAATAATGGCTATATTAGTTACTTTTCTATTGCTGTGATAAGACACCATTAGCAAGGTGACTTATAGAAGAGGGGGTTTAATTGGGCTGATGGTTCTAGAGGGTGAGAGTCCAGGATGGTAGAGCAGAGGCAGCCTGCACAGCGGCTGGAGCAGCAGCTCAGCACTCACAACTTGAGCCATAGAGAAGGAACCAGAAACGGTATGAGTCCCACCCCCTGTGACACACCTCCTCCAGCAAGACCACACTCCTCAACCTCCCAAATATTGCTATCGGTTGGGGACCAAGTGTTCAAATGCAGGAGCCTTTGCAGACCACCACAGTGGCTGTAGGAGCAACAGCGAGAGTGGTCAACAAAGTGGCACACAGCCCAGTCCATGCAGTGATTTCCACACAAGGACCCGAGCTCCAACTCTAGAACTCATGTTTTAAAAAAGAGAAATGAAAAGAAGCCAGATACAGCGATACATGCTTCTAACCCCAGCACCGAGGAGGTAGCAGCGTGCAGATTCCTGAGGCTTGCTAGTCAGACAGCCTAACCTAATCAGAGAATGTTATGCTAAAGAGAGATCTCGCTCCCACAAAACAGAACAAGTGCACGACTCCCAAGGAAGAATGACCTAACAAAGACCACATGATCAGCAAAAGCATAAAATCAAGAGTTGCTGAGGCAGAAGTGAACGCTCACACTGGGTGCTGTGGTTGAGGTGGCACTAGGGTGACAGCCACAGCAGGTGGCTAGTCCCACACAGCCACTGTGATGGTTCCCATAGGCTCATGAATCTCAGAGCTTGCCAGCAGGGATGATGGGAGCTATGGTCACAGCTATGGTCACAGCAGCATAGCAGGTGTAATTGTTGCCCTCTTCTCTAGACACACTTTGTTCTGGGCACAAGGAGCAGGTGTGTCCCTGAGAATCTTCACCTGGGCCTGGGAAGCAGGAGGATGCTGTGTGCCATCAGGGTGTCTAAGGTTCAAAGAAGTTGGGTGGTCCTGGGGTAAGGAGATCAAGCATCTGGGAACCCATCAAGTCTGGGGCCTTTCAATTCCAAACCTGGAGCTCTATCTGCTTTGTGGCCCTTTGGTCCTTCCTTTCATTTGCTAGTGATGAGGGGAACACACTACTCAGAGTTTCCCAAAGTGGAGTGCACCCCTTCATCTGCTGGTCCCTTAAGAAGCTCTTCCAAAGTCAGTGAGGTGAGTCTGGGATAAAGGCACTTGCATTGCAAGCTCGACAGCCTGAGTTCAAGCCCCAGAAGAAACATAGAGGCGGAAGGGGGGAAGTGACTTCACAGAGATAACTTTAGACATCCACACTCTTACACCATGCACTCACAGAACACACAATATTTTAAGTTCTTCCTCAGCCAGATGGTGGTGGCACACACCTTTAATCCCAACACCCTGGAGGCAGATGTAGTCGGATCTTTGATTTCAAGTCCAGCCTGGTCTACAGAGTGAGTTCCAGGATAACCAGGGCTACACAGAGAAACCCTATCTCAAAAAGAGAAAAAAAAAAAAGTTCTTCTTCATTGAAGGGAAGTCAGTTACATATAACCCCTCCCATTTATCCCAAGTCTGCCCCAAACACATAATGTCCTTTCACCCAGTGACAGCCCACTGTGAAGGCAAAACCTTACCCCTGGTCCAGTCCTTCTGTGCTCTCATTTTTGGGATGTGAGCCCTAGACTTCTGTCATATGTATCCTTTTCCAAGTGGATGGCTTGAAATAAGACTATTTCTGGGAAGTGGAGAATAATGTCATGGTCCCCTTCCTCTCTTTGCATTTGACCTCTGTCAGCACAGCCTGTGGTTACACAAACATCTCACGTTGGTAACATCCTGATTTGGTTACAGATGGTTGCCTTTAGCCATCACTTGGGAAGCCCTGGTTCAAAGGACAGCTTTGGGTTGTCCTGAGAGCAGATGAAGGGGTGCAGTTGTCAGCTCAAGTTGCTCCCTCTTTCTCAGTGCTGGCCCAGAGGTGGAAGTAAGTTAAGAGAGTGTTTCTCAGAGAAGGTGTTCCCAGGCCAAATATGTTTGAGAAACCCCGGACGACACAGGTACCTTCCTTAAGGACACCTTAAGAACCTTTGAGAATCTTTTAAAACAAACAAAAATCAAGTATCCCTCCATGCTTCCTCAAACGACTGTGTAATGGCAGGTGTGACGGGGGGAACACTCTTATTGAAGATGCAGTCACGAACTATAGAGCTCTGAAAATGACACATCCCCTAAAAGCATCAAGCACTATCAATTTGATATGGGCACCAAAAAAACAAAAACAAAAAAACAAAAACAAAAACCCTTTCCATGCATTTACCAACCCACTACCAAGTATGTGTCCACAGGAAATGTGTATGAGCGTTTGATATAAATATATAATTTGTTTGTTTATATGCTTGCTTTTAAGACAGGGTCTCACTCTGTAGTCCAGGCTACTTGGTACTCACAGCCATTCTGCTTGTCTCCCAGAGCTGGCATTACACATGCGTGTGCCACCATGCCCAGCTTCAATAATGTAATGTTCAGCAGATGTCTTAGTTAGGGTTTCTATTGCTGTGAAGAGACACCATGGCCATGGCAACTCTTATAAAGGAAAAACACTTCATTGGGGGTGCCTTACATTTTCAGAGGTTTAGTCCCTTATCATCATGGTGGGACATGGTGGCGTGCAGGCAGACATGGTGCTGGAGAAGCAGCCGAGTGTCCCACATCTTGACTTGCAGGCAACAGGAAGTGGTCTAAAATGCTGGGTGTGGCTTGAGCACATAAGAGATCGCAACACACTTCCTCCAACAAGACCACACATATTCCAACAAGGCCACACCTCCTAATAGTGCCACTCCCTTTGGGGGCCATTTTCTTTCAAATCACAACAGCTGAAGTAGCTGCTTTCACCCAGCAATGCCTGTGAAGTCCTCTAAGTGATGCTTAGAGGCCCATGGTCCTGGTGACCATGCCCCTTTGGCTGGCTGAATGCTCAGATTGCTCCACATGCATGATGGAGTCTGTCCATGAGAAAGCTGGTACCCAAGGTACCTTCAGACATCTCTGAAATGCACTGATCTGGACCAGCTCCCTCACTCTGTGGGAGGATTAGTCCCTACTTTCCCAGTATTTCAAGGCAAGAGCCCAGGTCACAAGCTGAGAGATCTCCATCCTTGAGCAAGTCCTGCCCCTTATTACACCATGTGACCCACCTATTCCTGTAGTAATCCTCTCCTACCAGGACCCAGGGCCACAGCAAGATATCCTTAGGTGTCCTTTTAACACCTGCTCCTTACACTTTAGGCCCATGTCCTTTTCCTGTTTCTTCCTGCAGGGGCCAAGCAACAGCAACAGCATGCCCCCAGGGCTTGTGGAGGGTGAGTATCTGGAAGCAGGGGTGGTGGCGTTATGTACCATCTATTAGCTTAGGTTCTGAGTTGTAGCTAGTGGGAAAAAGTTAAAAACATCTGTATTAGTTCAGCTTTGTTTGTTTGTTTGTTTGTGATGCTGTGATAAAACACTATGACCAAAAGCACCTTGTTTATTTCATCTTACAACTCACAGGTCACAGTCCATCACTGAGGAAGTCAGAGTAGGAACTAAGCAGGAAGCTAGGAACAGGAGCTGAAGCAGAGAACACTGAGGAACGGTGCTTACTGGCTTGCTCAGCCTGCTTTCTTATACAATCCAAAACCAGCTGTCCAAGGGAAGCACAGCACACAGTGGGCTGGACTCTCCTACATCAATCAAGAAAAAATGCCCCACAGACTTGTCCATAGGCCAATCTGATTTAGGCAATTTTTTTATTTGACGTTCCCTTGTCTCAGGTGTTAAGTTGATGAAAGCTAACCAGCACACCATCCTTGAATATCCTCTGAATTATCCCTGAGTTCCTTGCCTGGGCTCTGTGTTTCTAGAACATTGCCCAGTGATGTGGACAAAGTACTGCAGGTTTTAACCGACGTCATGCCCAGCCCTAGAGGCTGCTCGGTTGCCCTCTGAGACAGACAAAGGAGAGGGTCCAGAGTGGGGTGCTGGGGGCCGGCATGGGGTCCCACCCTGGCATCTCCCTTCCTGACAGGCTCTGAGGACACCGTTGTGGTCGCACTTTATGACTATGAAGCCATTCACCGTGAAGACCTCAGCTTCCAGAAAGGAGACCAGATGGTGGTCCTGGAGGAGTGAGTTCTAGCCTGGTCCCCCTAAGACACACACACCTGCAGGGCTTAGCTACACTCCTGTTTTGCCTTATTAAAGAACCCGAGAGCCTATCTTGCTCTGGGAGTAAATAACAGATGAGAACCTAGCTGCCTACCATAGAGGAGGAAGGTTTGCAACATCTTGGGTAATAGAAGCGGTGACGGGGACTGTGCCCTTCCAGCAGGCACTCTGCAAACCTTCCTAAGGCTCCTGTGACTGGGCTCCAGGTGTCCCTGCAGGCCTGGCCCCTTCAGAAGGTTTTGCATTCAGATATCCTGGGGTCTCTGGGTTCCCCACCTGTGGTCATCACAGCTTTCACCATCAGGGGCTCCTACAAGAGTTCAGATTGTACTGAGATCCCTGAATGGGACCTGGCCTTGCACAGCCAAACCCTGAGCCCACAGCCTTGTCCTCTGGGCCCCAGCTGAACCAATCAATGTGAGCGCTTCCTGGACACAGGTCCTGAATTGAGCCAGGGTAATCCAGCCAAGGGTAAAAGTCCAGGAAGGAGATGGGATGTGGTCTGTGACTCGGGGACAGACTTCAACCCAGACTCTTGTAGAGACTATCAGCTCCCCTACCCTAGTCCTGGGCACATGCTGGGTACCCTGCACCTCACCCTCCTGGCTTCCTGGGTGTGGGGAGGGGGAGCTTTCTAGGCCAAAGTGGAAGCCACAAGAGACTGAAGGGTTCCTGTACCCACTGACTATTCTTTCCCTTAGGTCTGGGGAGTGGTGGAGGGCACGATCCCTGGCTACCCGGAAAGAAGGCTACATCCCAAGCAACTATGTGGCTCGTGTGAACTCTTTGGAGACGGAGGAGTAAGTGTCCCATCCTTGTCTTCCAGAAGGCAGCCTGAGCAAAACTGGCCTGCTCCCACCTCAGCACCTTTGAATATACTCTCTCCCGTTTGGCACCCTCTTCCTGGGGCACTTGGCTTGGTTGCTTCTTTCCCATTCTTCAGGTTTCAGAAGCCTGTCCTAACACCCTGTCCATGATGGCTCACAAGAAGCCTGTTTTTACTTCCTTCTGAGCATATTCCACTGACAGAAGGAGACGCTGGTTTTTTTGGTTGTCCGCACATGCACTATCTGCCTGCCTTTTGCATATGGGCTCTAGGCAGACTGTCTAGGTTCTAATCCTGTCTCTTCCACTTCTAAGCTGTGTAACCCCAGACAAGCTATTTGTCCCCTTGGTTCTCCAATTTGAATCCTATAAAAATAAGAATAGTAAAGGTGATGAATGTATACAGTTAGGTCTCCTGATGAGTTGGAGCTGGAGGCTCAGTGGTTAAGAACACTGGCTGCCCTTCCAGAAAACTCAAATTCGGTTCCCAACACAGAGGTTCACAACTGCCTGTAACTCCAGCTCCAAGGGATATGACATCCTTCTGGCCTCCATGGACAACAGCACACACACACACACACACACACACACACACTCGCGTGCACACAAAAGGAGTGGAGAGAGAAAAAATAATTTATTTAAAAAATAACTTGATGAATGAGCAGGGCTTAGTGGCACATTTCTGTAATCCCAGCACTTGGGAGGCAGAGAGGCAGGCTGATCTCTGTGAGTTTGAGGCCAGCCTGGTCTACATAGGGAGTTCCAGGGCAGTCAGACCTACATAAGGAGACCTTGTCTCAGAGAGAAAACATTGATGAATGTTAGCTATCTTTTCCCCTTGTTGATACTGAGGAAACAGAGAATAGAATGAAAGTCATCTAGCAGGGCTGAGACATGCTGACATCTTTTCAAGACTCTCTCCCCATTTTGGTACATGAACTGCTCCTTATCCCAGTGAGGGTGAAAACTGCTTCAGCTGCTACAAAAGGAACATTTCCATCAGTATCCAACATAGCAGAAAAAAGAGAGAGGAGAGAGAGGGGGGAGGAAGAGAGAAAGAAAGAAAGCTGTTTCCCTCCAACCACCCCAAAAAGTAAAAAAAAAAAAAAAAAAAAAAAAAAAAAAAAAAAAAAAAAAAAAAAAAAAAAAAAAAAGATGCTACCTGAAGTCAGGTGCTTGGACCCTGACCTCTTGGTGGTCTCTGCTCAGTAAGGCCTGGGCATCATTTGAGCAGGATAGATAGGTCCATCCTGAGGCTCATACTGTCCTTATTCGTTTCTGGCAGGTGGTTCTTCAAGGGTATCAGCCGGAAGGATGCAGAGCGCCACCTCCTGGCTCCCGGCAATGTGCTAGGCTCCTTCATGATCAGGGACAGTGAGACCACCAAAGGTGATACCAGCCCTTCCTGCCTCCTGTGCCCCTTGGTGCCACCTCCAACCCCAAGGGACATTCTCTGAGTAGGGCTGAGCAGCTCAGTCAAGTGGCCATGCGGCCAGGTTTTCTCCCTTCCTTTGCTGCTCTGAGTGATGGGAAGGCTAAGGGTCTTTGCTGAGTGACTCTCCTCAGTTTGGGTAAATGCAGGCTTAGGCCAACGGAAGTGGTTTAAGGGTCTTTGCTCTCTTCAGTTTTGGTAAATGCAGGCTTAGGCCAACGGAAGTGGTTTGAGCCCTGGCAACAAACATCCTGCTGCCATTTGGTCCCCACTAAATAGCTCCTGGTTCAATTTTTTTAAATAGCCACCCTACCGTGTCCTGTCCACAAGTCCCATTCCTCCTTGGCGAGGAAACAGTGTACAGTAAGGTACAGCTAGACCCAAAACAACCTCTGAGACTCACTTAAAATTCCCTCTTGGTGGGGGAAGTGAGATGGCTTAGCCGTAGATGCCTGGTAAAAGGAAAGAACCAACTCCTGTCCTCTGACTTCCACAAGCATGGCACAGCATGCAAGCACCCTACCCCACAAAGACTTAAGTGGGGAGCCCTTTGGGGGCTTGTGGATAGGAAGAAGCCATGGATGGGTAGACATCAGGAGTCTTGTCCTGAAATTGTGAGCTGAAAGGATGGCAACTTGAGTGAGTGACTAGAGTTTAAAACAAAATCACCTCAAACCACAGAGAGTGGTTCCAACTAGCACTGCCCCGTGAGTTTCTGCAGGCAGCAGCGCCGCAGGCTCTCCATGAGTTCAGACTCTACAGGTGCAGCGCAGTGAGCCTTTGGTTGTCATTTGCTCTCAAAGTCACTTGATTTGAACAGGTCACGCCAGTTATATAAAGCATGACCTGGTTGGTACTGTGAGGCACATAGTTTGAGGGACATTGAAGGCATCTGTGTGTCTGAGACCAGTTCTTCCATCTGTGTGAGGTCAGCCAACATTTAGGCTGCAGAGAGGCACAGTCCCTTACCTCCAGCTATGCCTAGAATAGTAGAGATTGGGCTGTCCAGTTCTGCAGAGAAGCAGAACAATCAGCGGGTGCTGTGGAAGACCTGTGGACAGAAGGATGGGCTGGGCTAGTTCCACAGCCCTCGGTTGGGGGAATCAGACAGATTTAGAATGAGGCCCCGAGCGCTGGCTACTCCCCAAATCCTGTACACCCTGCCTAGCACCAGCTACTCTGCCCCATGCCCCCACCCCACCCCACCCCCACCTTGACTGGGACAGGGTGGCTAAGAAGGGGCCCTGGAGCCAACTGGCTAGGTTTGGAACCCAACTGTGCCACTTACCAGCTATGTGACACCAGGTAAGTTATGTCACCACCTCAGTGTCCTCGCCTATGTAAAATGACGCTGATAATAGTATAAAACCTCTACCTCATGAGACTATTCACAATGATGAGCAATATAACTCATGTAATTTTAATTTATTAAAAATGCATACTATTCCCACTCATTTATCATGGAATCTTAATTTATTGAAATGCGGACTATTCCTATTCACATGCTGTTCCAGCATGCTTAGAACAGTGCTTGGCATGTACAGTCAGCTGTCACTCGGCAATCTAAACTTCCCCCAGATCCGATGACATTGTGTCATTAAAAAAGAAAAAAAAAGAAGAAAGAAAAGAAATGCAGAGAGGCTAATTAGGCCAGCTCGTACATTGCAAACTGTGGCCATGGACTGGAAGACCTGTGTGTCTCTGGTCTATGCGACGATCTGTGTCATAGCTGCAAGCTTGGTGGTTTAGAGCAACGTATCTACATTACCTCACAGTTCTGGAAGGCAAGAGTCTGAGCTGGCTGGGCTCTGGTCGAGGTGTCTGTGGGACTGGCTCCTTCTGGGGGCTTACAGGGTGGGGTGGCCCCATTTCTCTTTCCGACCTTTGGGGCTTTGAGAGGCCACCAGCATGCTTGGCTCATGGCTTTTCCTCTCTGAGTAGCCACCTCCCTCTGATAAACACCCCTCTGAATTCACTGGGATGCCCATGGGTTCTATGTCATGTAAACTCACATATTCCCATGTGCAGGGATTCACATGAATATCATGGACCATTATACAGCTGACCACAGTGCATTTTTCACATTTCTGTAATCAGACCAGATTTTCTTTTCTTTCCCTCTCTCTCTCTCTCTCTCTCTCTCTCTCTCACTCTCTCTCTCTCTCCCTCTCTCTCTCCCTCTCTCTCCTTTCTCTTCTCTTTACCAAATTAGTATGGCATCTTGGCTTTTAAATAGATGACAGATGAATAAATTATTGATAAATGGATGGGTGGATGGATGGATGGATGGATGACTATAGATCAAAAATAACGAAGTGATAGTGACAACCAGCCTACTGGCTGTCTCAAGTCAATTACAAGTATTACTTCTGTTGGTCACTGGGCAATGTGATGAGATGGAATGGCATGACGACTCCTATTTCACATGTGAGGAAGCTGAGGTATGCCATGTAGTCATTTGTCCAAGAGCTCACAGCTGAGAATGGCAGAACTGGGCTGGGTAACCAGGCAGCCTGATGCCTCAGCCCACTCAATGACATGAGCATCTGCCCAGGTGCTCACGTGATGCCAGCAGAGGCCTCACAGGGAATCATACTGACATCAGAAGGTCAGGCCTCTGAGGTGCCATTCTGAGGGGCTTCTCTTGGACCAATGCAGGGAGCTACTCGTTGTCTGTTCGAGACTACGACCCCCAGCACGGGGACACCGTGAAGCATTATAAGATCCGGACACTGGACAGTGGAGGCTTCTACATCTCTCCGAGGAGTACCTTCAACAGCCTGCAGGAACTTGTGGCCCACTACAAGAGTGAGTCCTGCCCATGGCCATGCCCCACATTTGCCTGCAGAGCCTAAGCTGGTTATTATTGCTCAGTGCAGCCCAGCTGGGATGCTATCACTAGCCACAGCTTTCACTCCTCAACACCTTGGCTGTGTTTTACAAGGGTTGTTTGGTTCTGGGGAAGGATCGAGAGGCTGGTGTATGCTAGGCAAGTCCTGGATCACATCGGCTCCCATTGAGAAGGGCCTGTCTCTCAGAATCCCAGTCACATGGGATTTTGCGTGACAGCCAGCCTTCGGGAACTCAGAGGTCTTCCTGGCAGCATTTCTTCATGTTCTGCACTTGTACTGCCTGCTGACTGGAACTCTGTTTCAGAGGGGAAGGACGGGCTCTGCCAGAAGCTGTCAGTGCCATGTGTGTCTCCCAAACCCCAGAAGCCATGGGAGAAAGATGCCTGGGAGATTCCTCGAGAATCCCTCCAGATGGAGAAGAAACTTGGCGCTGGGCAGTTTGGAGAAGTGTGGATGGGTAAGGAGCTGGGGCCAGAGTCCACAGGGCCATGATGGGAGGGCCCTGCCAGTGCGGGGACATCACACAGCAGAGGGACATTTGAATAATAACCCCAGAGGGCCACTCCTCAGATAACAAACCAAATTGTCTACTGGGGAATCACTGTTTTGCCTTTGTGGCCAGACTTGAGGGTCAAAGAATTTCCCTCTAGGAGTCCCGAGTCCTGGATGGTGAAGGCCCTTTGTTGTGTGGAATTGACATCCCAGGGCCTCTTGGGATGGTGAAAATTCACAGTGGTGGAAAGAACTTGGGTTTTTAGGTGAGTCCAATGCTGGCAACTGAAGACTAAGCTGTTCAGATCATGAACCACGATGCCCAGTGACATTTCAGATGTGATGGGGTGCCAGCAGAAAGGTCTGGCACCCCTCTGTGGTCCTTGTCCCAGTACTTTAAGAACAGCAATTCCTGTTTCATGGGGAGGTAGGTGGTCACAGTGTCTGACCCACTGTGTTAACACTCCCCTGTGTGGCAGATGGGAGGGAGGCAACTCGTAGAGATGCAAACATTTGACCAGATAAAGTAAGTTGTTTGGTTGGTTGGTTGGTTTGGTTTTTCAAGACAGCGTTTCTTTGTGTAGTCTTGCCTGTCCTGGAACTAGTTATATATATCTGCCTGGCCCTGAACTCTCCTACCTTTGCCTCCCAAGTGCTGGGGTTAAAGGCATGGGCACCACTGTCTGACAATAAATTTACTGATAGTCTGCTATATCAGGTGCTGGATAATGTCAGGTGCTGAATTAAAGAAGGAACCATGAGGAAATGCAAGGAGGAGAGACAGATCTGAGCAGCAAAGTTGGGGCAAATTAAAGCAAACAAACAAACAAACAAAACTGTCCCCATGTCGTCACTACAGGAAGCCCACAGATCTGGATTTGAGCTTCCCAGCATCCAAAGCACACATGGAAAGAAAAGCAAATATAGAACAAGAGCCATAAAATGAAGCAGGGTGGGATGGACCAAGAGAACAGAGTGTGCCAAGTCCCCACAGCTGAGTGGTTGAGGGACACGTACATGCAGGGTGGTTAGTGTTTAAAAGCCAGAGAGAAGCCAGTGAGATGGTTCAGCAGGTAAAAAAGGCTTGCTGCAAAAGTCTGATGATCTGAATTCAGTCTCTGGAACCCACAGTGGAAGGAGGGGACTGGCTGGCAAAGACTGTCCTCTGACCTACACACACACACACACACACACACACACACACACACACACACACACACGTGCACACAAGACAGATACACACATGTACACACAGAGAGAGTAATTAATTTAATTTAATTGTTAAAAAGAAAGCGAGAATAAATTTAGTGACCCAGCTACTATATTGAGACAACTTAGTAAGACCCTTTTTCAAAATAAAAAGTGAAAGGGGGCTGGAGACATAACTCAGTGGTAGAGCACTTTCCTAGTATGAGGTCCTGGCTCAGTCACTAGTTGTGTGTATTGGGGGTGACCTTGGTGGATGACAAAGACAGAAAAGCAAGCATGGCCAGGCCAAGCAGAGTCTGTGGGGCATAGTGAATCTGGTATTTATTCCAAGGCAGTTAAACACTGTGTACAGGCTCATGCCACAATCTAATTAGTGGTTTAAGGGTTGCTACTGTTATTTTACAGCGCTGGGGATCAAATCCAGGGCTTTGCATGTGCCAGGCAAGTGCTGTACCACTGAGCTCCAGTCCCAGCCCTTGTTTTTTGAGACATGGGCTGGTCTGGAGCTGCCAGCCCTCCTACTTCATAAGCTTAGGAGTTCTAGGGTGACAGGTGTGTGCCCCGAGCTCAGATAGAAGGCTGTCTTTCACTCTTGCAAACAACCCTTCCTTCTGAGTGAGTACTTATTTTCATTTCCACGTCGCAGAAAAGGAAAACACAGCCGGGAGAACTGAGGTGCTTTGTTCATTTGCTCTCATCCAGGAAGCAGGGAGGGCAGCTGAGGTCAAAGTGGCACCCTCTCTCTGTCTTACAGGACTGGGTGGGCAGGGAGGGCTCCACAGGGCTGCTGGATCCTAACCCCCTTCCTTGCTCCATGCTTTCTTCAGCCACCTACAACAAGCACACCAAAGTGGCAGTGAAGACCATGAAGCCAGGGAGCATGTCTGTGGAAGCCTTCTTGGCGGAGGCCAACCTGATGAAGACGCTGCAGCACGATAAGCTGGTGAAGCTGCATGCCGTGGTCACTCAGGAGCCCATCTTTATTGTCACCGAGTTCATGGCCAAAGGTGCGTGGGCTAGGACGGACTGTGGTCCAGGCAGACTTCCAACAATTTCTCACAAAGCACCACAGTCAGTCCAGCCTCCTGGCTCACGGAGTGGAATCGAGTGAAGGGTGGCTTGTGGAGAGGGAGGGCGGGGGCTTCAGAGCAGGGAGCCGGCAGAGCCTCTGGGAAAACAGGAGAGGCATGTGGCTTTCTTGTGACTTGTACCTTGGAACCTTGGCGCTGGGCTGTAGCGAAGCCCTGCTTGGAGTCCTGAGGGACAAGAAGCCTCATGGGGACAGACACCATTGAATGAATGTTCTGCCTCTGTCACCTCACTTCACGCCGCAGCCCACCCAGCCTGCTATGTTCAACCCACAGAATCATGGGAAATGTTCATGTTGTCACTCCAGGCTCCTAAGCTTTGGGCTGCCCTACCTGTGATCATTCAGCATATCTAGGATTTCATTATGTAGCCCAGGCTAGCCTCAATCTCACGGCAGCCCTTTGCCTCAGCCTCACAAGCACGTATGTCTCCACACCTGGCTTCTCGGGGTTTCTTTTTTAAATTGTTGTTGGTTTTGTTTTTATTTATTTATTTTAAGATAGCTGTTCCACAGTCATTTTAAGCCCTTGCTCATTTTTTTGGATAAACATCTCACACAACATCATTCAATGTGATTTGAAATTTCAAAACCCTTTCCACTTTCCAAATTGACAATCAGCTGGCTTCCTAAAGCCAGGCCCAGGGGCACCCATTCTCACGAGACTGCATCAGTCAGAGTCCAGCTGGCAACAAAAGAATCCTTTCAGAGAGATTCAGGCTCTAGCACTCCGATGCTAGGAGCAGCAAGCTAATGTTTCTAACTCTAGCACTACTGCTGGGCAGTGATGAAAGCTTGTAGCCATGGCTGTTCTGCTAGCTGAAGAGGAAAAATAGCTGGAGCCCAGGAATTAGAGACCAGCCAGCCAATACAGTAAGGTGCCACCTCAAAAAGAAAGTCGGCTGGAGATATAACCCAGAGGTAGAGCACTGGCCTAGCATGTGTGAGGCCCTGGATTGAATCCCTGTAATGCAGAGATGAAAAACCTCTATCTACCACTATGAACAAATGTTACCTAGTTTTCCTAGGGACTGGTAGACAATGTTCCTTCTCGCTCCCCTCTGCAGGAAGCCTGCTGGAGTTTCTCAAGAGTGAAGAAGGTAGCAAGCAGCCGTTGCCAAAACTCATTGACTTCTCAGCCCAGGTGAGCCTGTGCCAACAATGCTCGGGAAAGGTGGCATCACTTAAGTGCTCTGTGTCTGTTGTGTGAATTCTCATCCCTTTCACATGCACATGGTCCCAGGACCCCACGGACACCAAAACCTTGTGTTTGCTCAAGTCCCTTATAGAAAATAGTATATTTACAAATAATGTAGGCACATTCTCCCATATACTGATTAATGCATCTCTGGTGGCTTATGGAATCCAATATAAATGCATGGAAATATTGTCATTTTGTACTGTTTAGGGGATGATAATCGTTTTTTAGAAGTCTGTAGAGACTGAATGTAGAGCAATTGTTTTTAAGATGCTCTTGGTGCACATTAGCTGGATCTGCAGATGCAAAACCCACAGACATGAATGTTCTTTGTATGGACCAATTCATACAAACTACAGATGTTTTGAAAAGATTTATTTTTACTTTATGTATATTGGTATTTTGCCTGCATGTAAGTCTACGTGCCACATGCATGCCTGGGTCCGCAGATGCCAGAGGAGGGCGTCAGATCCTCTAGAACTACACTTACAGATGGTTGTGAGCCACCATGCAGCACTGGGACCTAACCCTGTCCTCTGGAAGAGCAGCCGGTGCTCTTAGCCACTGAGCCATCTCTCCAGCTCCTGGAATAATTTTGTTGGTTGGTTGGGTTTTGGTATGAGGCATGGAACCTAGGACCTCATATGACAGAGAAGGACTTCTACCTTTAACTAGCCATGGAAGTTATCCATTCTTTATGTTAACAGATCACCTCATGGCTTGGTAGCCTAATATAATAGCTTTGAATATTTTCCTGCCTGTAGCAGGCTCGGTGAACCACTCTGTGAACTGAGGGGACATGAGTAGCGTGTGCAAGGTGATCCTTATAATCTCTCTCCGTGTGGCCTCTCATCACTCAGTATTTCAGCACAGCTTCTTTATAGTGCTGCATCAGAGTCCCAGGAGGGACCCAGCCAAGGAGCTGGTGGGTTAGCCTCTGTTTGCACTGACTTGTCAATACCCTTTTGGCTGAAACCAGTCACAGCAGCCAAGACCATCGTCAGTGCTGGACAAGAGCGATGAGTCCTGACAGGCAAACAGAGTCTGGTCACAGGACCTGAAATGGAGGTGTGAAGACCTTAAGTACAAAGGGCATGATGGTGAGTGACTGTAATTCTAACATTCAGGAGGCAGAAGATGGATGATCAGGAGTTCCAGGCTAGGTTTGAGTTACAGATTCTCCAAAAAGAAAAAAAAAGTTTAATGTGGACAAGGTAACTAAAGTCCAGGGAGGCTCTGCAGCTGGCCTAAGTTGCAGGAGTGATTAGGGCGAGGGAGTGGGTGCAACAATGATGAAGATGGCAAACACTGCTGGCCTCATGCAGTTCGCTTGTAGATAAGACCATGGGGATTAAACAATGGGCTCTCTTAACCTACCACTCTATGGCCCCGGGCTCACAGTCTGAAGAGCAAGAATCCAGCAAAGAGAAGGGGATGTAGAGAGCTTAGGGACACATCATAAAACCCCATTTAAAATAAGTAAGCACAACTAAAATGGTTCAGTGGGTCAGCTATGCTAGGTGAACAGCACCCTGGGTTCTATTCCCAATGCTGTACAACAAAGAAAAGAAGAAAGGAAGGGAGGAAGGGAAGGAGGGAGGGAGGGAGGGAAGGAGGGAGGGAGGGAGGGAGGAGGGAGGGAGGGAGGGAGGGAGGGAGGGAGGGAAACAGTCTTTCTCACCCCCTGCCACACACAGCACAAATGCTGTTTTTCTCCATCCCTGTCTCATGCTCTCTGCTCTCTGTGGGCAAACATGGCTGACGGTGCTGCTGTGGGAATGCACAGCTTGGTCCAGGAGCCATCAGAGATTCACCAGGAAGTGGTCTCTAGGAGGAGCCTGGGGATTAGAAATTCTGCACATGGAGAGGAGTAGGAAAGGGGGTCTAGACGAAAGAAACAGCCAGTAGTACAAAAGCCCAAAGAGAAAATGAAGGGGCTGAGCCTGGGCAGCTAGAACCTTGAGAGTGTGG
The DNA here is from genome assembly GCF_003668045.3 of Cricetulus griseus. Taxonomy (NCBI): domain Eukaryota; kingdom Metazoa; phylum Chordata; class Mammalia; order Rodentia; family Cricetidae; genus Cricetulus; species Cricetulus griseus. The sequence continues at coordinate 26,875,961 of NC_048599.1, read as the reverse complement.
CACAGATGAAATGGATATATGCCATATATGCCGGGGGTGGGGGGGCTGAGGGAGTTTGCAACTGAGTCTAAGGTTGAGCCTGGTGGAGAGCCCCGGGTCAGAGCTCATTTGAGTATGCAAATACCAGGGGCCCAGAACCACTGGCAAGGTAGAACCAGAGGCTCTACTTTCAGAGTCCTGAATACCAGAGGCATATGGAAACCAAGGCCTGGCACTTCCATCTCAGTGGGCCCCGGGCCTCCTGGAAACAATAGTGTGGTCTATTACCAAAGCATAACCATCAAACCATCAAGAGCCTTGCTGGGCAAGGGTCAAAGGCCGCAGCAAGAGCTACTGTTAGGGCCGAGGATATAGCTGGGTCAGTAGAGAGCTTGCCTAGCACAGGCTTGATACCCAGCCCCACATAAACCAGATGCAGTGGTACACATCTGTAATCTGAACATTTGAGAGGTAGAGGCAGGAGGACCAGATGTTCAAAGTTATCCTTGGTTATTTAGTGAATTCTAGGTTAGCCTGGCTGCATGAGATTGTTTCAAAACATGGAGCCACACTCTCCCTGTTTCACAGCTGAGGAAAACAAACAAGGCCAGAGATATTCTGGTCTTGGTATACCCAAAAGCAGAGGTCAATTCTGAGTCTAGGGTGAACAGGATGCTACCTGGGGACCTGGTTTTGTGACCTCAGTTCTCCTCTGCTTCTCACTCTCCCTGTCCAAGGGGAAATTGCAATCACAAATGTGGATTTCAAGTTTGGTATCTGGTTTTAGCCCCAATTTTATATAATAGATTTTTAAAATGTCTTAAGAGACTATTCCTGGACTGGAGGGATGGCCCAGCAGTTAAGAACACTGGCTGCCTTTCCAGAGAACCCAGGTTCAATTCTCAGCACCCACATGACAGCTCACAACTGTCTGTAACTCCAGTTCCAGGGGATCCTACACTGTCACACAGACATGCATGCAGGCAATTCACCAGTACACATAAAATAAGAATAAATATATTTTAAAGAGAGAAAGAGAGCTATTCCTATTGAAGTTGACAGAGAGTTGCCTTATTTGTGACCTTTCTCATATCTGACCACTCCTAGACAACCTGAGAATAAGTCCTGGGCTAGAGGCTGGGGATGTGGCTCAGGGTAGAGCCCTTGGCCGGTATACAGGTCCTGGGTTTAATTTCCAGCAGGATACACACACATACACAAAAGAATCTGTTAACCAGTTCTTCTGGGACTCCCTGATGTTCTCGGAAGCAGATCCAAGTTCTCCTACCTGACTTCATGGAAATCTGCCTGGTGGTTTTCAAATCTCGTTGGCTCATCACCATCAATTCACCTATCCTTACATAGTTGACAAACATTTGAGAAGCAACGTTCTACAAGTGTAGTGACTTATAGTGTGTTTGTGTTGGTCCTAGCTCTCCCAGTAAGGCTCTGAGCAAGACACTTGGCCACTCTGTTGGCATTACTAGCCACCTCTGTAAGTGCCTACTATATGGAAGACTGTACTTATCTGTGGTACAAGCTTCAGGGCTAATCTCCCTATGAACCCTAGGAGACAGGCTTGAGGTCACAGCTTGGGGATCATGATGAGCTGGTCCAACTCTGGAGCCTTTAGCCATGATGCTCAATTATTTCCCAAGCACAGTTAGTATTCCTGCCCCATTGAGCTCACATGAGAACCAGTGGCGTATATGTGTCAGCCAATGGGAGAGCAGTAGGCACAGAGGGTGAGTGAACTCAGCAAAGCCATAGCTCACAGCCCTGGTTCTGGAACTTTCATGCTATGCAGCTATGCATTGGTTATTTACTTCTCTGGGCTTTCATTTTCTCTCCTGTGGAAAGGGTTAGCAAAACTATCTCCCCAAGCCTATAGGGGGAAAAACAAAAAAACAAAAAAACAAACAAAAAACTGTTTATCAGTTTATAACAAATAAGCTGCAGTATCATCCTAATAACTTTTGCTGTTCTTTTAAAGATACCCTATAAATTTTCCACACTCTTCAGGTCAAAGCCAGTCTCACTCCACTACAACCTCTGTTTCAGACAAAAATCAGTCTTGAGATTGCATTCAGAAAGTTGGGTCTGTTTCCAGTGCCTTTGACGCCCTCTGCTGTTCATTGTTTGCAAGTGCGCTACCTGGTCACTTCAGGCTTTGCAGTTTACGGGCCAGCCCTGCTTTGGTCTGTCTGATCAGACTCTGCCACCCCGGGATTCCCTAGGATAATCTCATCTGATAATTCAGTCTTTGCTCTCTAGAGTCAGCTTGGTTTGAAGCTGATATTCAGGACAAGTATCTCTGTAAAGTGGATCGTGATGATTCTACCTTCACATAGCTCCAAGATAGTTTTATAAATTGTATGTGCTGCTTTCTAGACGACCAAGATTCATCTTCCACCTCTTTTGTCCTAACCTTTATAAGCAAGAAAATCTCCAAGTCACAGCCATGTATCTTTCTACCAGAAGCTTCCAGAATAAGAATTCTTCACACTGCCCTCATGCCATGGGCTGGCCAGCCCGGCTGCCATCCCAGCTGAGATCTAGCTCTTCCAGTCGGTCCTCCCCAACATCTACTCCATCTACGAGCTGCTAGAGCATGTGGGAGGGCTGGTGCTGCAGACCCAGGTCCAGGATCATGCCATAACCGTCAAAGATGAAAACCTAAAGCATGGCTCTGATCGGAGATGGCAGCAGCCTGATACAGGACCATGGAGCAGCTCCAAGGAGCCTGAGAAACCCATGGAGGCTCACAGGGGAGATGCGTCAGTGCGGGAGGAGTCTGAAGAGCCTTGGTATCTGTGGAACAACTTTTTAAAAGGCAGATCCTGTGGGAAGATGTTTTTAAAGAGTGGGCTCACCAAATCGGAAGATGGCAGAGCAGAACCGCGTATGGAGAATGAGGAAACTAAAATGCAGAGATGAAGGGTATGGGAGCAATGGGGGACAGTGCCACTGGGGCTGCCACCGCTGCTTACCCTCGTGGGCTAGGAGTGTGTGTTGGTGCGCAGTACTGCCTGCGGGCTGCAGGCACAATGATTGTGCCCGGTGAGCCTCGGACCTGCCAGCATCGAGAGCAGAGAGGTGTGCGGTGGACTGGAGCTCTCTCAGATCCTGCCCCTGGATGCCTGCCTAGCCACAAGATCACCCTGACTCTAGGCAACAGCCAGATATCCAAAACGAGTCTCAGTGATGGTTCAATATTTATGATGCTTCAGAAACCAGAAACCTTGAACCAAACTAATGACCCATTGCAACGAATATTTGAATGTAAAGCTGCGCGCGCGCGTGTGTGTGTATGTGTGTGTGTGAGAGAGAGAGAGAGAGAGAGACAGAGAGAGAGAGAGAGGGAGAGGGAGAGGGAGAGAGAGAGAGAGAGAGAGAGAGAGAGGGGGAGGAGAGAGAGGGAGAGAGAGGAGAGAGAGAGAGGAGAGAGAGAGAGAGAGAGAGAAGAGAGAGAGAGAGAGAGAGAGAGAGAGGGAGGGAGAGCTGTGTGACACACTGCGGGTTTTCAATGCTACTTCAACAAACAAATATGAGACGGATAGGTGGGAAAGGAGGAGGAACAATGCGGCATGTGCAGGATGGAGAGAGGCGGAAACAGAGATGTAACATTGGTGGCATGTGGGAGGAGGCTGCAGTGGACATGGGACAGAGGAGCATGTCATTGCTGAGTAGGACTGGCAGGGTGGTGTGCAGCAGCCTGGAGCTTATGCAGACTCTTTCCAGAACACACTGCCCAACGGCACTATCGTCCTGGCTCTGATAAGATGTCCAAGATTAAGAACAGCTCATTCTCTGCTTTTGGGCCACCTGGAAAGACCCCCATCATCCATGCTGCCCCTGGAGGCCTTGTCAGTATCTGTGGTCCATGCTAACAGCTGGAGGACATGCTGGTATCCGTGGTCTGTGTAGCTAGCCACTCTATCCATGTTGATGCCCACAGTCTTGTTGATGTCTGTGGTTTGTGCCGCCACTGGAGGCCATGTTGATATCTGTGGTCCTGCTACCACCAAAAGCCATGTGGATGTCTGTGGTCTGTTCTGCCACTGAGGGCCATGAGGGTGTCCATGGTCCATGCTCCAGCTGAGGGCTATGTTGATGTCTGTGATCTGTGTTACCACAGAAGGACAAGTGGATACACTTGGTCTTGGTTGCCACTTGAAGCCATGTTGATGTCTGTGGGCCATGCTGCAGCTGAGAGCTGTGCTGCTACTGGAGGACATATTGAGGTCTGTGGTCTATGTTACCAACAAAGACCATGTAGATGACTGTGGCCTATGCTGTCACCTGAAGTCGTGTTGATGTCCATGGTCTGTACTGCCACTGGAGACAATATAGATGTCTGCGGTTCATGCTATCGCCAGAAATCATGCAGAAGTCTGTGTTGTCACTGACTGTAAAAAGCAAGGCAGCCGGGCATTGGTGGCACCTGCCTTTAATCCCAGCACTCAGGAGGCAGAGGCAGGCAGATCTCTGTGAGTTGGAGGCCAGCCTGGTCTCCAGAGCGAGTGCCAGGATAGGCTCCAAAGCTACACAGAGAAACCCTGTCCCAAAACAACAACAACAACAACAACAACAACAAACAACAACAACAAAAAAGAAGAAGCAAGGAAGCTACTTTTGTAGTAGTATTGATGACTGCAAACTCACAGTTGAGAAAGAGGGACATAGAAGGCTTCTCTGATTACCTCCCCCCATCCCCACCCTACCCTCCCTGCAAAAAGAAACAGTCTAGACAGGAAGTCATTGATAGGAACTCTTAAAAACTGTGACAGGAATGCTAAAGTGTAGCTCTTCCCAGTTGATGCCTTCTGGCAGGGGTGAGGGTGAGGAAGGACTCAGTTTTCTTTAAGGGGCTGGCCTGGGAGTTTGATCATGCTACAGTGAGTATATAGGCAACCCAAGATGGACTTGTGGGGTTTTTTCCCTTTTCTTTTTTTCTGGGAGGAGGTCACAGGGTGGGGTGGACCTGAGAGAACTGGGGAAGTGAGTGTAATCAGGTGCGTTATGTGAAATCCCCAAATAATCAATAAAAATGTTATGTTAGAAAAAAGAATTCTCTTGAGTTCTTTACTAGAGTTTAGTATGTGACGATGACACTGTCTCTTCCGGGTGCAGATTTCGGAGGGCATGGCCTTCATTGAGCAGAGGAACTACATCCACCGAGACCTCCGGGCTGCCAACATCTTGGTCTCCGCATCCCTGGTGTGTAAGATTGCTGACTTTGGCCTGGCACGGATCATCGAGGACAATGAGTACACAGCCCGGGAAGGTAGGGGACGCTGCCCTCCTGCAAGGGCTGGGAGATCTGAGCGTGGACACCTGTCAGAGAGACTGGAAACAGCTAAGGTCTGTCCTAGACTAACTCTTGCATCAAGTTTGACAGGGTCCTTGTGCACAGTGCCTTCGCTGACAAAATACCCAACAAAGGCTACTTAAGGAAGGCTTTATTTAATTTGGCTTATAGAGAGGACAGCCTATCATGGTGGGTCAGTAAAAGCATACAACTGGTCACATTGTGTCCACAGTCAGGAAACAGACAGGCAGATGCTGGTGTTCAGCTTGCTTTTTCGTTTTTATGTGCTGCACAGCCAGTGGGATGGAGCCGCCCACATTCAGGATGGGTCTTCCACCTCAACTAACCCTATTCGGGAAGTCCCTCACAGACATGCCCAGGGGGCCTTCTCCTGGGTGATTTTAGATCCTGTCAGGATGACAATGTTAATGTCACACACACAAGACTTGAAGAGGAACATTTCAGACCAGACTGACATGACAACTTCGGCAAGTACAGGTAGCAGTGAGGGGTGAGAGTAACTTTATGCACAGGAGACAAAAACAGAGCAATCTAAGTGTCCACAGACAGGGTGTGCATATCAACTGTATCATACAGGGGCTGGAGATGGCACTCAGTGGTGGAGGCTAGACTAACACAGAAGGCTATAGGTGTAATCCCCGTCACACTACATCAATGCCACCTGCAACTAAAGGGGAGATATGACATCCAAATGAAAGAGGCAAATCTAAACAGAGCAGATACCAGGAGGTTCCACAGATAGGCAAAAGTGAAGCCCCAGACTGAAATACCCTAACTGATGCCCATTAGCTGATGAACACATGAAGAAAATGTGGAGTATCCATAGCACAGAATTATGCTTGTGATAAAATGGAACGGAGTGTTGAAAGGCATGCGATGTGGCATACACTGGTCTTGGAAACATGCTAAGGGGAAGCCAGGCACAGATACAGATATCTGTTACCCTTGGTATGAACTTCCCAAGTGAGACAAAGACAACTGTGGTTGCCTAGGGCTGGGGGGTGGGGGGACTTGGGAGAAAGGGGTTCTGAGTGCTAGGGATGGGACTGGATGACATGTAATGAAAAAGTCTAAAATTCACAACTCTTCCACTATTATAAAAGTCACTGGAGTACACACTTTAAATGTGTGGATTTTATGCCCTGTAAATTATATCTCATTAAAGCTGTAAAATTCACTTATACATACAAAGCTGTGAACAGGGGCTAGCTAGAGTGGGGAGATACTGCCCAGGAGGAGCTGGAAAGAGCCTTCTGAAAGCCTTCTGCAAATGTTCTCTGCCTTAATCTGATTATCACAGGGGCTACTCAGCTTTGACCATCAAGTTAGACCTTAAATATCTGTACACTTTAGCCTAGTCTAGAGGTATAAGCTTGTAACCCCAGCTACTCTGGAGACTGAGATCACAAGTCCAAGGCCTGCCAGGACAAGTTAATGGTCCTGTCCTGTCTCAAAATAAAAAGTAAAGGGGCTGTAGTTCTGTGGCAGAGCACATGGCTAGCATGTACATTGTGCTAAACTCAATCTCAAGTAACACACACACACACACACACACACACACACACACACACACACACACCATTTGATTTCTGTCATGATTGGATAAAGTTTAAATTAAGTACAAAAATATAAAACGAAAAGTTGGCTATATAATCTAAGTCTGTAGAGAATAAGCGAGATATGAAGAAAACTCTAGATATAAAAGATGGCAGCTGAAGATGTTGCTTGATAATAGAGTGCCCGCCAAGCATGTTCAAGGTTCTGAGTTCACGTCTTAGTACCACATAAAACAAAAGTATGCAATAAAGAAAATGGCTGGCTTAGAGTTAAGGATGTAGATCCCAGCACTCAGGGATCTACATGAGTTGGAGCCAACCTGTAACGTGTAAACGCTGTCTCTCGAAAAGAAAGGAGGGGCTGGAGAGATGGCTCAGTGATGGAGAGCTCTTGGTGCTTTTGCAGAGAACCTGGGCTAAGTTCCTAGCACCTACATGATGACTTACAACCATCTATAACCCCAGTTCCGTGAAACACTTATCTAAATTGTTCATTATTAATAACTTAGGAGTCAGATGTTGGGGTAAAAACCTGATAGATCAAGAAAGCAGAGAAGAATGACCAGCTAACCCTGTCTCCACACTTCCCAGATCAAAAAAAAGGGGGGGGGGGCATGGAAATCTTTCTAAGCCCCTCCTTATTCCTTTCTGTGTCTCTCTATCATATTCTGGGTCCTCCAAAATCTCTATGGCTAATTCCAGTCAGTTAGTCATTGACTCCACCCTCTGATTCAAGGCCAACTTTAAATAGTCTCAGAGTGTCACAGTGAAATCAAATATCCTGCAACATTCCCCCCTTTTTGTCTAAATAAAAAGTAAAGATTTTTTATTCTAACACAGTAAAATTATATACAATAAGAAAATTTACCAGGTATTATCTTTAAAAAAGGAAAAGTTTTAACTCTAACATAGCAAAACTATATACAATAAGAACAATTATCAGGGGGGCTGGAGAGAAGGCTCAGAGGTTAAGAGCACCGGCTGCTCTTCCAGAGGTCCTGAGTTCAATTCCCAGCAACCACATGGTGGCTCACTACCATCCGTTATGAGATCTGGTGCCCTCTTCTGGTGTGCAGATATACATGGAAGCAAAATGTTGTATACATAATAAGTAAATAAAATCTTTTTTAAAAAGAACAATTATCAGGTAAGAATTACATTTACAATATCCATTTGTATTTAGCAAATTCAGAGAAATTACTCTGTTATCTATCCTATTTTGCTGAATCCTAAGTTTTATACCTAAACCACTTTCTGTCATAACTTCTATTACCATCCTAAAAATATCCTTTTAGACCTTAAAACGTTTTCTTAGATAAACAACTTAAACTTTTATGTCTCTCAACCTTATAAACCTTACATCTCTTTTCTAAGTTTCTTTTCTGAATTTGGTAACAAAGAAAATGTTATATCTAGTCTTCAACCCCTCAGAGACCCAAGAAGGGTGTAATATTACCCAAGTAAGCAGGAAGTACAAAGCAAACAACTTCCAAAACCATAGAAATGCAGAGACATCTGGCTGTCTGGACAGTCACCCCAGGTTCCTCTGCAACACTGGGTGTGCATCTTTGTACAGGCCTAGAATATCTGACAGACATTTCTGTGAAGCAGGAATTTTGAAAGACTGCTCTACTTTGTCTTGGCAAAGTTTGGCAGTTGTCTTCCTTTGTGTCCTGCTTGTCCAATTTGGACAGCATACTATCAGCAGTTGAGGCAAGGGCAATTTCTTGCCCAATGGCTAACTTTGCCAAAAATGAAAGCAAATTCCATATGGAGGTTCTTCGATGCCCATTATCTTCTCTGAAGTGATTGGTGCTGCCAGAAGCAGACGTATCACACTGTCATGAAAATCCTTATGTTATCAAAACATCTTAAATGCCGTATTCTGTAGATCTCTGAAGTGTATGAAGACCATCTATTTATCTAAAATATAGCTCTGACCTTGAAAACATACCTAACATGACTGCAAGTTTATCTTAAATGGTTTATAATAATAGCTTTCAAGGACTAGAACTTTACATTTTAAAATGAGCTGCATAGGCAAAATACCTTAAACAAGGGTGTAAACATATACACAGTATGTTAAAACAAAAATAACCTTAAATTTGTATCAATATACAAAACTCCCTTAAATGATAGTAGAAACATATATACAGTATGTTCTAACAAAAGTAACTTTAAATTTGAATCAATATACAAAAATCCATACCAATGTAAAATATTTGAGATTAATTGTTGCTTTTTAGTTTAAAAGTAGATTCAATAATCTACCCTTTTATCCTATCATTCTTATATCCTCCCTTTTTCATCTTTTCAAAAAGAGATCCCTGAATCTGACCGCCTTTGCTTAGTTTCCTCTCTGGCCATGACCAATAACAACTTGCAACTAACCCCTCCCTAAATGATGATAAATATCCATAACCCTCCAAACAACCAAAAAACACCCCCACCTCTTGGGAATATGGATGTCATGTTCTTTTGGGGGGGGCAGTTTCGAGATAGAGTTTCTCTGTGGCTTTGGAGGGTGTCCTAGAACTAGCTCTTGTAGACCAGGCTGGTCTCGAACTCACAGAGATGCGCCTGCCTCTGCCTCCCAAGTGTTGGGATAAAAAGCGTGTGCCACCACCACCCAGCTGGGTGTCATGTTCTGTTTTTTTAAGATTTATTTATCTATTATGATTTAGTATGTGTACAGTGTTCTATCTGCACGTTGCCTTCAGGCCAGAAGAGGGCACCAGATCTCATTACAGTCGGTTGTGAGCCACCATGTGGTTGCTGAGAATTGAACTCAGGACCTATGAAGAACAAGCAGTGCTCTTAACCACTGAGCCATCTCTCCAGCCCGGGTGTCATGTAAAATTGTTTCCTGTTTTCTGGTGGCAAAGACATCTTTAGGGGACCCTGGGAAAAATGAGATAATGGCCAAGTCCTGGGAGAGCTAGCTATTGTCCAGTCTTGGTGTGATGGGAAAGGTCAGTGCTTACTTGAAGTCCTGGCTGGAGTAGTCTAGGAGACTGGACCATCTTAACTGTCTGATTTGAAGCTGTCCTGAGCAGTTTGTAGTCCAAAGCTGATCTTTGGGTTGTGTTTGTCAGCTTAGTGGCATTATCACAATCTCGGGGGATTCATCACTGCAGGGCCCCCATCATCTTCTCAGAGACCTCAAAGGTCTCCAAGGAATGGTCATGGTTCCCTGCAGAAAGTGTAAACATTTTAAAAATCATATGTAGCAGATTGCCAAGAGGTTAGAGGACCACAGTCTGTTAAATACATCCAGGGTACACAAACTTAGTTCCTAGTTATCTGCTTCAGACTCAAGCCCAAAATCACATACAGGAAGCTAGATAAAGCTTATTTCCAGAATTAGTTAATACTCTGTATAACCATTAATATCATGACAAAGTTTAAATATATATGTATATATCCTTATAAAATTTAAAATAATATTTATAAATTAAGAGTATTAAAAGAAAGTATTCAAGAGTCAAATGGAAACCAAAGGATGATAACATTAATGGCAATAGAATCGTCCCATACATTTTGTTTTCTTCTGTCCCATACGAGGTTGCTCTTCTGACATGAGACAGGGATTTTGCATTTTCCTTTAACAAACATCTGTGGGCTTAGAGAAGGAGAAAGAGAACCACACTCCAACTCCAAAGCCAGCTTTAATTTTTAATTGAATTGGAACCACAAAAAGGCCATTTGCCTCATATGTCTGTAGAGAAGTTGCAAAGATTGGGAACACTAATTCAAATTAGCGTCATGTGACAGAGCCATGAGGGTGGAAAGTGGCATGGGGGGAAGGCCTTAGTCACTGGTGTTGGCAGTGACACTGGCTCTTTCCACAGGCAGGAGCCAGCCCTAAGAGGAGGCATTAGAGTTGACACGGCAGTTTGGACTGCAGCAAGAGTCTGTGGCTAAGCGTCCTCAGATCCCTCCCTGGGTCCTGGTTAAGTCGCTTTCTTCCCCTGATGCTGCTGCTTTCGTGATGAAGCCAGTCAGGGTTATGTCCAGCTCTGAAAGGCTCCCGTGCTCATGGGTGCTTAGGGTGATGTGTGCCTTGTGGACATTAAACCGTTAGAGATGGTGGTCTAGCTTCTCAACCTATAGGACCACTCTGGCCATGAAGCCAAGCGCCCTACTGAAGTCTTTGAAATGGAACTGCTTGAAGCTCTCTAGCTCTTCCCACCTCTCAGCCCTGCTGCTGGTCCTGCCCCTCAGCATTCAGCCTATATCTCTGCCAGCCATGATGGGGCATGGACAGCAGATGGCAGCAGAGAGCGATTGAGAGCTGGGCTATAATCTCCAACACTGACTTTCACCATTGTGATGGTGCAGAAATAGTTGCATTCAGAAGAAATGATGCAAAGGTGAGCATGGTGGCACATGGCTCCAATCTGGGAAATAGGGGGGTGGAGGCAGAAGGATCAGGAGTTCGAGGCCAGCCTAGGCTATAAGAGAGCCTGTCTCATAAGAATGAATGAATGAATGAATGAATGAATGAGTGAATGAGTGAATGAGTGTGAGAGTGAGTGAGTGAGTGAGAGTGAGTGAGTGAGTGAGTGAGTGAGTGAGTGTGCTCACCATTTGGATATTGGTTTCTTTCCCAGTCTGGTGATATGCTGCTGTCTTCCCTCATGATGCTAAGTCAGAGCAGTGAGCTACAGCTCTGATTTAGTCACCAGAGGAAACACAAAGAAGCCACGGTGTGACGCTGCTGAACTAAGTGTTAAGTGAGCTAAGTGTTCAAGGCATTTTTAACTTCTGGTTTTTGCCTTACTGTGGGTTTAATCGGAAAATAATCCTAAATCTAGGAGCAGCTACAGACAGACCATGTTCACCAGTCAGACTGGAATGAAGACAAATACCCACAAACAGCTAACCAAACCCATCCTAGGGGGAAGGAGGGAGGGGTAGGGAAGGGACACCCAGTGAAGGGCAAACCTCAGGCAGCAGCTGAGGTCCCTCCTGCACCCCATGGCTGGGGGTGGGGTGGGCTGAGGTATCAGCTGTAACCTGGACTCAAGCCACCCTGAAGCTCCTCCATCCCCAAAGACCTCCAGGACCCCACTTGTCAGTTATAATTCACCAGGTATCACCTGGTGTCGAGGCGGCACCTGGTCCCCAAAGCAAGCGCCTGCATTATATCCCTATGCTCATTCCTCCTCGCTTCAGCTGTCTGTCCTCAAGACAGACATCTCTTGATACCATGGATGTAGGAAGCACATTGCAAGGACATCACTGTTTGCAGGGGGCAGCAGGTGTCCCTGTCCTGGTTCCTCTCTTCCTAGCAGAGCCCCAGCCCTCACTGCTCCCCAGACTCACTCTGATTCTGTCCAACCCTGCAGGAGCCAAGTTCCCCATCAAGTGGACAGCTCCTGAAGCCATCAACTTTGGTTCCTTCACCATCAAGTCAGACGTCTGGTCCTTTGGTATCCTGCTGATGGAAATTGTCACCTATGGCCGGATCCCTTACCCAGGTAGGCACAGGGACGTGGGCCTAGGGGTGTGTCTAGAGCCCAACCTGGCCATGGCCCATCTTCTCAGCATGCCTATTAAACTCAGCTCTTGATCATCCTCCAATCTCTCTTTACCTTTCCCATTTCAATCAGAGGTACCACCATCTACCATTCCTCAGCCTGCAATAGGGGATTTGTTGGCTGTTTCTTCTTTTGCACACCCTATTGCACCTAAGCAATCAGAGCTCAGTGCAGGAAGTAGATGAGAAGATCTGGAGAAGCCAGAACTGGCAGGGTGTGGGTATGGTAATGAATGTAGCTGTTCACTGAAGTGTCTAGGAAACCATGAGACGGCATTGGGCTGGGAAGAAGTCAAATGATTTTTTTTTTTGAGATAGGGTTTTATGACGTATCCCTGGCTGGCCTGGAACTTGCTATGCAAACCAGGCTGGCCTTGGAGACCCATCGGCCTCTGTCTGCCAAGTTCTGGGCCTAAAGGTGTACACACCACACCTGATGGTTTCTATCTTTAAGAGATGCATGCTTGAGGCTGGAGAGGAGGATCAAAGGTTAAGAGTACTCTTGCAGAGGATGGGGGTCCAGTTCCCAGCACCCACATGGAAGCTCACAGCCATCTGTCACTCCAGTTCCATGGGATCTGATACCCTTTTCTGGCTTCCAAGGGCACCAGCATGTACATGGTATATATATATGCACGTGTATATATGCACACATATGTACAGAAAATAAAATAAATAAATGTGAGGGGCAGGCTTTGGTTCAATATGAATGGATGAGAGGATGTGAACAAGGTGGCACCAGGCAACTGGGGACAGGGTGGTGGCACTAGAAACAGAGATAACCTCATGAACTGGGCCATATTTCAAAAGAAGCAGAGAGAGAGTCAAGGATGGCTGTCCTGGCATGGAAGGAGCTTGGGCATCTGAGTTGATTCACTTGGGGTGATATATAGACATCCAAGTAAGAGGTTTAAGGTTTCTTTGGTTTTGTTCTTAATCATTGCGCCATCTCTTTAGCAACCCCCCCAAATTAAAAAAAAAACAAAACTAAAAGTAAAAATAAGGTTGGTGATTATAGGTATCTCATGGCTGTTTTATAGATAACAAATGTAAACTTGAATAGAATAAGGAAATAATCCTATTCAGAGTGACCTTGAGTCTGGTTTTGTGGGTATACTAGTAAAATCCAGGCAGAGGATTACATAACCTACATCCATTCAGATGCCTGAGGCTGCAGTTAACAAAACTAATGGACAACCAGCCGTGGTAGCGCACACCTTTAATGCTAGCTCAGTGAGTTTGAGGCCTATATAGTGAGGTCTATATAGTGAGTTCCAGGATCAGAGCTACATTGTGAGCCCTGTAGAGATAGGGGCTGGAGAGATGACTCAGCTCTTAAGAACACTGACTGCTCTTCCAGAGCACCTGGGTTCAGTTCCCAGCACCTATATGGCAGCTCACAACTGTCTGTAACTCCAGTTCTAGAGGATCTGATAGTCTCATACAGATATCCATGCAGGCAAAATATCAATGCACATGAAATAAAAAATAAATAAATATAGAAAAATGAGAGAAGGGGAGAGGGAGAGAGAGAGAGAGAGAGAGAGAATGTCGACCAAGAGTGGTGGAAACAGTAGGTTGGTTAATACTCTAATGCTCTGCCTCCTATGAGATCTGGCGTGGTTTGGTGGTTAGACAAACTCAGCAACTGGACAGCTATCAGGACTTAGTTTTTGAATCTTCCCCATATATTCAGATGGTAACTGCAGTTCCATTTGTCACTCCCCACACTGACTAAATTCTGCACCTCTTTCTCAGGCATGTCAAACCCAGAGGTGATCCGGGCACTAGAGCATGGGTACCGAATGCCTCGACCAGAGCACTGCCCAGAAGAGCTTTATAGCATCATGACCCGGTGCTGGAAGAACCGACCAGAGGAACGGCCCACCTTCGAATACATCCAAAGTGTGCTGGATGATTTCTACACGGCCACTGAGAGCCAGTATCAGCAGCAGCCTTGATGGGCAGGACATGAGCAGAGCCAAGCCCCAGGAGTACCTGTGACATGCTTAACCTTCTGGGCCCACTCCCAGACACCAACCCTCCCTTTACACACTCCAGCCACAGATTCTTCAGCTGTCGAGTGGGTGGGGTGAACTTTGCAATCTCTTTTTGACTCTAGTCATCTGCATTCTGCCATTCTCAGGGTTCCCAAGTTGGTATTTCTTATTTGCCTGAGAGGAATGAATTCAAGCTATCGTCTGTGGTTTAAGTGGGAACCTTAAAATAGTATTTAAATAAAGATATGAATGTCAAAGGCCTTCCCCAAAGGTCAGCTTCTCTGTTCCCAAATGTCTATTTGCCTTCATGCTGTGTGATGTGTCAGAGAGAAGGACCTTCCCAGAGGCCACAAGTGTGAAGAAAAGAGAGAATCTAGGTGGAGAGATGGCTCAGTCAGTAAAATGCTTGTCTGGCAAGCACAGGGACCTGAGTTCAATCCCCGGAAATCATGTAAAAATGCTGTGTGTGGTAGTGTGCATTTGTAATCCCAGGAGGGGCGGGGGAGGGTGGGAAGTGGAGACCAGAGGCTGCCTGGGACTCACTTTCCAGGCAGTCTATCCTAATTGGTGAGCTCCATGTGAGAGACTCATCTCTAAGGAGACGGATGGCATCCTGGAGAATGACACCTGAGGTTACCCTGTGACCTCTACATACATGTACACATATATCATACACACAGCACTCACCTATGCATAAAAAGGGGAAAGATTAGAAGCAATGCTCAATCTTGCTGGCTGTACCAGCTTCCTTTTGTTTCTGTAACAAATCCCCACAAGCTTGGGTGGCTTCAGACAGCATGCGATGGGGAAAGCCTTGAGTGCCAAATGGGCTAGCAGGGCTTTGCTGCTCCTGCTAAGGGAGCTAAGGGATTCAAGGGGAGGGATCGCTTCCTTGCCTTTTCTGGCTTCCTTTTCTGCCTTCACCTTTGACTGGCATTTCTCCACACCACTCCAAGCTCTACTTACATCTTCTGGCCTCCCCTTCATCTTCATCTCCGCAGCCTCTAAAGTAAGGACACTGGACTCGCCTAAATAAGCCAGAAGGATCCTTCTGCTTCATGATCCTTACTCATGATTGCAAAGTCCCCTTTGCCAAGGCAACATTTTTCTCAGCTTCTAGGGATTCACACATGCACACCTTTGAGGAGCCACTACTCTGCCTACAACACTGGCCCCTGGGTGCTCTGTGGTTTTGCCTTCCTTTCAGAAGCTGGCCCTGTCAGGACACCACATATGATCTCTCTCCTGTCGAGCCATACTAATACACGAGCTAGACCTCCCTTGGAGATGCTGGCCATGCCACACAGACATCATGATTGCTAAGATGGGCTTCATCACTGCAGGAGACCTTGGGTCTGAAGGTAGGACTGCTGAGAAGGGCCCTGGTACTTTGTAAAAGATGTTCTTGGTGGCCCAGGAGGGAGACTGGCAGAAAGTAGAGGGGACAAGAAGGTGATAGACAATTTCTGCCTATCATCTCAGCTAAAAGTTCTTGGCAGTTGGATATTGTCACGGGGTTGGGGGGTAGAGAGAGGGGATGGTGACTATGGGACAGAGTGCAATGATACTTCCAAATCATGGCATCTCCCAAAGGATCTGTATCACAGCATCCCCTAGGATGGCATAAAACCCTGAATTTACTGAAGTCAGTCTGCATCCCTCAGTAGCTCATGGGTCTAAGAACAGTAGAGACTAAGGCTAGCTGGATTTTAATATACATTCTCAGGAGAGAAACAAGGTGACTGTTCTCCCCGTTTTTACACTACAACCAACATTTCTGACCAGGGACATCTCTCCTTGACAGCTACCCTACAGCAAGGGTCACCCACTGGATGGGGTATCCTTTCTTCTAACTCAGTTCTAACCCTAACTAGTTGGAGGTACTGTCAGATCCCACAGGCTGGGGGCTCAGTCCCCACAACTTCCTCCCTCCACATTAGATGCCAGATGAAAGCTGCAGGTTGTTTTACTAGGCTCTCACTGGCTGCCTATAAGCCAGGCTCCCCACAGCTCCCTCCTTGAGTTCCATTGATTTGTTCAAGCTGCTCAGGGAACTCAGGAAGAGAATGGGTTTTACTGTTTTATCATAAAGGATACAACCAAGGAAACGATGACAAAATGCACCGTGGGAAAGGAGCTACGTGGCACTTCCACGTCCTCTTTAGACCCGCCACTCCATAGACATCTCCACACACCCAGCTGTCTGGAAGCACTCTGAACCCTGTCTTTCAGAGTTTTATGGAGACTTTATCGCCTAGGTGTGATTGCTAATAAACTGGGTAGGAAAATTCAGCAAGGCCTGTCTTAGTATTTTTTTCTCTCTATGTGGCTTCCATACCTTCAGGCTATGGGTTAGAATCCCACTGGAGTGAGAAGACCCTTATCACATGCTATACAACAAAAGTCACCTCCCAAATAGAAAGGGGGTTGCCATGACCTACTTAGGGAAGACAGTTTAGCTTTTATGGACTGACTTGAGGAGGAAGTAATAAACTGGAAACTATGCACAAAATCTAAAACCACATCACACACACACACACATATCTATGCTCACATGCATATCTTATATTCATAAACACACACACACACACACACACACACACACACACACACACACACACACCTTACCTGGTCTGTAACCTAACTGATTGTTCTCTTGCTTTGTGGTTTGGAATACATACTTTGGAGTCTTAAAACAAAGCCCAGGGTCTTATTACAACCTTGCACTAGAAATTTGTTCTATTTCTATTCAGAAACCCATGGGGAAGAGCACCCATCCCTGTCCCAATGATGTTGAGCTCGGCCATGAGACTTGTTTTGGCCAATTGCACATTAGCAAAAGTGAAGGAAACAGAAGTTTAGAGTGTTGTTTCCAGTCTTTCCCTCCAGTCTTCTTTCCTGATTAGAATGTGGCCTATGGAAAATGAGTGATATGAGGAGCAAATCTGGACCAGCCTTCAGGTTGGCATTAAATCCAGCTGAGCCCAGTCCAGGCTCGCTGAACCCCAGCTGGTCCTCAGACATGTGAAGGAGGAATAATTATCATAAGCTTTTGCTTTCTGGGGTTGTTTTGCTACATGGATATTATGGTAATGGCTGACTAAGACAGGCCCGGTTACATTTTCTTAACAATTTGTCCTTTGCAAAATTTTTAATTATTGTTCTTTTGAGACAGGGTCTCATTATGCATCCCAAGCTGGTCTCAAACTCCTGATCCTCCTGCCTCTGCCTCCCAAGGTCCTGGATTACAGGTGCATCCTACCACAGCTGGCCAGTTTCTCATTCTTAAACTTATTTATTGCAGTTCCAAGCAATAAGATGCCCTCTTCTGGCCACCCCAAGAACAGCATGCACATGGTGCACCAACACACACAAACGCATAAAATAAAATTCTTTAAAAAAAAATTGTGTGGGGGGCTGGAAAGATGGCTCAGAGGTTAAGAGCACTCCCTGGCTGCTCTTCCGAAGGTACTGAATTCGATTCCCAGCAACCGCATCGTGGCTTACAACCATCTATTATGGGATCTGGCACCCTCTTCTGGCATGAAGAGACACATGCAGGCAGAATACTGCATACATACTAAATAAATACATTAAAAAATTGTGTGGGTGTGTTTGTGGGTGGGGGGCACACCACAGCAGCACACATATGGAGGTCAGAAGGCAATCTCAAGTGTAGGTCTTCACCTTTGACCTTTCACCTTATTTAAGACAGGGTATCTTGATGCTTCCATCTGTGTGCCAGGCTAGCAGCCCCGAAAGCTTCTGCAGCCTCTGCTTTCATTTAGAGGGGTGCTGTCTGCTTTCATTTAGAAGGGTGCTATCTGCTTCTGTTTAGGGGGAGATGTCTGCTTTTGCTTAGAGGGGTGCTGTCTGCTTGTTTAAGGGGTGCTGTCTGCTTCTGTTTAAGGGGTGCTGTCTGCTTCCATTTAGAAGGGTGCTGTCTGCTTCTGTTTAGAGGAGTGCTGGGTTACTGATGCTTGAACTACTTTTTCAGGGAGGAAGGGTATAGGACAGAGTCTCACTCTGTAGACAAGGCTGGGCCTCAAACTCACAGAGATCTGCCTGCCTCTGCTTCCCTGGGGTTAGAGGCATGGCCACCATGCCTGGCTCATGCCCAGCTTTTGTTTTGGTTTTGGTTTTGGTTTTTCGAGACAGAGTTTCTTTGTGTAGCTTTGGAGCCTGTCATGGAACTTGCTCTGTAGACTAGACTGGACTTGAACTCACAAATATCCACCTGCCTCTGCTTCCCGAGTGCTGGGATTAAAGACATGCACACCACCACCTAGCCCATGCCCACCTTTTTCTGTGGGTTCTGGGGATCTGAACTCAGATTAACTCAGTCTGTCAAGCTTGAATAGCAAGCACTTTACTCAACATCCCCACCTCCATTTTTTTTTTAGGCAAGGTCTCACTATGTAGCTCAGGCAGACCTCAAGTTCCTGGGCCCCAGCAATCCTCCTGTCTCAGATAAATTTTTCTTTCACAGACTCCACTTTTAGTGTTGTATCTGCCTCCATGCTTTCAACTGTCTTTTCCATGGTCTGGGATGAGTCGGTGTTAGATAAAATAGTAGGAAAGGAGGAACTGACTCATTGACCTTGTCTATAAAGTGATAAATTCTAATCCCTATAACTCCAGCACTTGCAAGACCAAGGCAAGAGGATTGGTATGAATTCAAGGCCAGCTTGGGCTGCATAGCAAAGGTCAGGCCAGCCTGGGCAAAAGAGAAAAAAGGAGAGAGACAAATCCTAAGTTTGAAAAATATGTTTCAAAGCATTTATCTAATGGGGGGACTAGTATCCAAAATATATACTTAATAAGTGTAAATATACACAAAATATTGACTTAATAAGAAAACAACTTGATTGCAAAATGAGCAAGGTTGGAAAAGGCACAAAGACAACACACAGGATGAGAAACATGTTCCACATTGTGTGTCATTGGGGGAGGAGGGGTGAAAACTTAAATGACCAGGGCACACTTAGCTTACCAAGACTCTAAATGCTGATGACACCAAACCTGACTGCAGGACACTGTCACTCAGTGCTGCAGGAACTCAGGACCCCACAGTCCCTTGGGAAGATGACCCAACATTTCTTCTATAAAACTAAACAGTCTCTTAACTGTATGACTCATTAGTTGGGTCTCCTGTTTCGCATATGACTCAAAGATGTGTATCCACACAGAAATCCACACAGGACAGTCAGAGCAGCTTCCTTCATTATTACCGAAGCAAGCAGATAGCCTTCCAAAGGTGAGTAAGAAAACTCTGTAACGAAATATTAGTGCTAAAAAGAAATCAGGTATTAAGCCTCAAAAAGAGAGAAGGGAATTTTACACAATTCCTGGAAAAAGCCAAGTTGGTTCTGGGGATCTCAGTGGTTGAGCCTTTGCCTGGCATATACAAGGTCCTAGGTTCCACCCCCAGCACAAGAAGGGGGGCACACTGGTCTATAAAAGATATACACTATAAGCCGGGCGGTGGTGGCGCATGCCTTTAATCCAGCACTCGGGAGGCAGAGGCAGGCAGATCTCTGTACTTTCAGGCCAGCTTGGTCTACACAGTGGGTTCTGGGCCAGCCAGGGCTCCAATCTCTGTATTGTTATAATCTTATTATACATGTTGCTGAAATGAGCATTCTACCCCTAAAACTCCTAAGAAATAAATTCCTGTTCTTTACAAATTACTCAGCCTCAGTAATTCTGATAGAGCAATATCAAATGAAATGAAGCAAATTTGAGTATAGAGTACTGAGTGGCTAGAACAGAGGTCCATGTAACTTCCCATCCTATACTTGGTTTTCCCTTGCATGGGTCCATTTATGGAAGCTAATGAACTACTAGTTCATTACCAACTCATGGTGGCTCACAACCATCTGTTATGAGATCTGGTGCCCTCTTCTGGTGTGCAAATATACATGGAAGCAGAATGTTGTATACATAATAAATAAATAAAATCTTTTAAAAAATAAAAAATAAGGAGGAATAGGAGGAGGAAAGGAAGAGGAAGAGACTCTCAGGTAATGTATGAACTTGAGTTGGACAGACAATAACCTAACCCTGGCAAATAAATAAAGTCTGTGTGTGTGTGTGTGTGTGTGTGTGTGTGTGTGTGTCTGTGTGTGTGTGTGTGTGTGTGTGTCTGTGTGTGTGTGTGTGTGTGAGAGAGAGAGAGAGAGAGAGAGAGAGAGAGAGAGAGAGAGAGAGAGAGAACAGTGCCCACAGAGACCAGAAAAGGGTATCAGGTCCCCTGTAACTGGAGTTACAGGTGGTTGTGAGCTCTGAGTGGGAACAGCAGAGAGAATTTCTAACTGCTAGCGCATTCCTACCTCCTGGACACTCAGTAACTTTTTTTAAACCTCTCCCCTTCTGCCTTTTGCCTACAATAGCTTTTAAAAAGATTTATTTATTTATTATGTATACAACATTCTGCCTCTGCTGGGCCCTCAGTACATTTTTTACAAGCCAACTGGTATAGGCTCTTTGTCCCTTATTTTTTAACCTCTCCTCTTCTGCCTTCTGGCTATAATAGAATTCTCTTTTTAAAAAGATTTATGTATTTATTATATATACAACATTCTGCCTCCATGTATGCCTGCACACCAGAAGAGGGTACCAGATCTCACTATAGATGACGGTGAGCCACCATGTGGTTGCTGGGAATTGAACTCAGGTCCTCTGGAGGAGCAGCCAGTGCTCTAACCTTTGAGCCATCTCTCCAGTCCTCTAATAATAGCTTTTTTTTTTTTTTTTTAGAAACCATAGTAGACTCTGAGGAAGAAGAATGAACCAGAAGGAATATAAAGCTGGATGGAGCCTGAATCCCTGAGTAGAGTTTAGAGTACTATCACTCTATCAGCCTGGACAGTCCTGCCCCTGGCTTTTACTTCCAAGGCCAGGACTCCTTTCTCTTATGGTGGGCAGGGCTTTCTTCTGCCTTGGTATGCATTACTGCACCTGGGATGTGTTATGTATATTTTAAAGGGCAAAAACCTCAGGAGCTAGTGTCCCCAGAATGCCAAAAGTGTGATGAAATTAACACCCTTTGGGAGCAGTGCTCCTTTTATGAGTACAGCTCCCTGTCCTGGATGAGCAGGCTTTAAGGCAGTAGCTCTCAACCTGTGGGCCAAAACCCTTTGGAGTGGGGCATCAAATGACCTAAGACCATCAGAAAACACAGACATTTACATTATGATTCATAACGGTAGTAAAATCACAGTTATGAAGTAGCAATGAAAATAATTTTGTGGTTGGGGTCACCACAACATGAGGAATTTATGAAAGGGTTGCAGCATTAGGAAGGTTGAGAACCACTACTCTAAGAGATGCGTCTTCCCAGATTCCTCACTGAAAAAGCTTCAGATATTCATGATGGCAACTTAGGTGATGTCATACCCTTTCCAGATAGAGTTCAAACATCAATACAGGTTTAGAGCTTGCTTGTATTCATGAATGATATGAAAGAGAACGCTGGGCATGGTGGCACATGCCTGTCATCCCAGCCCTAGGGAAGCTGAGGTGGAGGTTGTGCAATTGAGGAACTGTTTCAGCATAGAAAACAACAAAAGATGAAACTAAAATGATGAAGACCTGTCATGACTTATCAGTGACTTGAGCAACTATGTCAAAAAAGTTGGAGTTTCAAACTATCATATATTTTTGTGGTTTTACTATAACAGCATTAGACACTACATGCTGTGAAATATAATCTACAATACTGGGCAGACCAGATGGTTCAGTGAGTAAAGACACATGCAACCAAACCTCAAGATCTGAGTTCAATCACTGGGTCCTACATTGTAGAAGGAGAGGATCGACTACTTAAAAGTTGTCCTCTAAATTCTGTATGTAAATACTACAAACAAGGCATGTAGTAATATGTACACACTCAAACACATACACTAAATATATGCAATAAAAATGTTTAAAAAAACAATATGGGGCTGGAGACTTGGCTCAGAGATTAAGAGCACTGGCTGCTCTTCCAGAGGACCTGAGTTCAAGTCCCAGCAACCACCCAGCAACTCCCAACTATCTACAATGAGACCTGGTGCCCTCTTCTGGCATGCAGGCGGACATGCAGGCAGAACATTGTATACATAATAAATAATTAAAAAATTCTTTTTTAAAAATTCAACAAAGCTGGGTGTTGGTGGCTCACACTTAATCCCAGCACTCGGGAGGCAGAGGCAGACTGATCTCTGTGAGTTCGAGGCCAGCCTGGTCTACAGAGCGAGTTCCAGGACAACCTCCAGGGCAATACAAAGAAACCCTGCCCCCCCCCCAAAAAAACCCAACAATATTGGAGCTGGGCAGTGGTGGCACACACCATTAATTCCAGCATTCAGGAGGCAGAGGCAGTGGATCTCTGAGTTTGAGACCAACCTGGTCTATAGAGTGAGTTCTAAGACTACACAGAGAAATGCTGTTTCAAATATATTCATTTATCAATATAAATATATTCTTTTATATTATCTGTATGGGGTGTTTTGCTGCATGTATGGTTATGTACCATTTGCATGCCTGGTGCCTGCAAAGGCTATAAGAGGGCATCTGATCCCCTAGAAACTGGAGTTATGGACAGTTGTGAGCAGCCATATGGATGCTGGGACTTGAACCCTGATCTTCTGGAAGAGTAGTCAGTGCTCTTAACTGCTGAGCCATCTCTCCAGCCCCATCAGTATTCTTCTTTAAGCAGACATAGCAGTAAGAGACTTCCAGGATTTAAACTGCAGTAGAACTGGTCACAAGTCTGCAATTCAGTGTTACTGCAAGATTCGGATAAATCCTCCCAGTTTCTCTAGCTCCCTGCCCTTTGGGAACATATCTACTCTTTGGGTTGATGGGTATAGTCATTTATGGGTTTGTGTTTCAGGCTACATAACAAGCCATCTCTAAAACTAACTCAACTAAGTTCAACTAACTTTTGTTCTGCACAGTGTCAATAAGTTTATTCACATAACTATATTTAGTTAGTAATTCAACTAGATTTGGACTGTCCAAACTAATTTCATTCATATGTGTAATGATGTCAGGTAGAACTTCTAGAATGCCTTCAGAAACAAAGTGGACCTGTCTCTTTATAGGGCTCTCCAGTGGGACACCTAGCCTTAGCTTTATCTTTGAGTGGAAGAAGCTGCCAAGCCTCTTAAGGACTAGATGTAGAACTGGAAGACACTTAAGCAAGTAACTTGACCACCATATTCAACAAGAGGAAAAAAAGTCCACCTTTTGATGGGAGGACCACTATGCTCATATAAGGATAAGAAGGCTGTTAGTAGACATTTATGCAAAAGAATCTACCACAGTGGTGATCAGTGTTGACCTCAGAGTTCAACTGTTCCCTGCCAAGATGCAGAGCGAGATAACTAAAAGTCTTTGCAACTGTTTTGGCACAGTACCAAGAGCTATAGTATTCAGCAATGCTGTGTTGTTTTTTTTTGGGGGGGGGAGTAACCAGTAGCTCTCTCTATAGCTCAGGCTGGACTAAAACTCCACCTTCTGAGCTCTGGAATTACAAGTGTGCTCTAGCATGCTTTATGTGGTGCTAAGGGTTAAGCAGGCACTCTGCCAAAGTGAACTATATCAACAAACCTCATTACTACTATTTTAACAACTTTTTGAATCCATCTGAGAAGACTGCCCTCACTCTGTACACACTTTATAGTGATATATATGAGCCAAATGAAGTCTTTCTCCCTCATGATCCTGAGTCATTTCCCCCAACCCCAATCCCCCCTTTTTTGTTGTTGATAGTTTTTCAAAACAAGGGTTCTCTATGTAGTCCTGGCTGTCCTGGAACTAGCTCTGTAGACCAGGCTGGCCTTGAACTCACAGAGATCTGCCTGCCTCTGCCTCCCGAGTGCTGGGATCAAAAGCATGCACCACCACTGTGACCCACCACCCAGCCCTTTTTAAGCAATCCTGGAAATTGAAATTTAAGATGATTAAGTAATTTGCTTCAAGTCATACATTAAGCCAGTCAAAATGGAGAAATCCACATTAAAAGATGTCTCCTTCCAACTGGATGGTGGTGGTGCATGCCTGTAATCCCAGCACTGGGAAGGCAGAGGCAAGCAGATCTCTCTGAGTTCGAGGCCAGCCTGGTCTACAAAGCAAGTTTTAGGACAAGCAGAGCTGTTACACAAAGAAACCCTGTATGAGAAAGTAAATTAAATTTTGTCAATATTTAGCAATCAAGAAAATGCCACACAGACATGCCCACAGACCAAACTGATTGAGGAAATTCTTCAATAGAGGTTCCTTCTTCCCAGGTGCCTCTAGGTTGTGTTAAATTAACAATAAGAACTAACCTGAACTTGTTGATCCCACAGATGAGAGGAGAAAGACCACCAACCCAAATCTTCATGGCCAAATTAATCAAAGCAAGCTTTTTTAAAATTCGTGTACATTGGCTGTCTCTCCCTAAAATCGGGGTTCAAGAGATCAGGATTGGACATGGGGAAGACAAATGCTTTTATAGTTCAGAAGTGGGGGGTTCCAAATGGGGGGCTTTGAAGGCAAATATATGGGGTTACAAAGTGCAAAACATAATCACAACCAGTTGATTATATCCCCTTTCTGAAACATGTCTGAGGCATCTACCATCCATGTGAAGGAATGTACATAATCATATAATGACAATTATTTATCGAATACTTCCTATGTAAGATTGTATCTGTGAATACTCAACATAAGTCAATAAGGAAAGTAATCTAGAAATCTCTGCCCCATTTTAAGGATGACAAAAAGGCAATGCAAGGTAAGAGACACACTGAGTTCTACCTTCATAGAGATTACGGTCGGGTCTATAGTAATATTTAAACATATACATTACAAATTACTTGGAATCCAGCTGCTGTCAGAGAGGGTTTACCAAGCCTTCTGTCTCACAATTAAGGTCTCGGGTAACCCTGGCAACGGGTCTTTCTGCCAACAGTAAAGATGGCATCCAGAGAGCTAGCATGTTTCCACACACTCCAATTACCCACAATGCAAAAGGAGTAGGGGGCGGAGCGGTGTCCGCCAGGAGTTAACATGTCTCCAGTAGTTACACCGTACTCTCTCTTCACCTAGTCAGAGATCTCTCTGCTAAGACTAGTTTGCCAGGGAGAAACTAAATCCCCTTCACCTCTTCACTACTGCGACCACAGACAACTGAAGCGAGGCGACTCCCTCCCTTGTGAAGTTACAGTCCGTACCCACGGAAGCACCACTTCCGCTGACGTCATCACGGCGACACGTGGATCCAAGATGGCGGCGGCGATGGTGAGTGAAGGAGACTCCGGGAACCGGAGCTGGAGCAGGGTCCCCTGGATAGCCCAGGACCTTCCGGCACCCCATGCCTGGTCCGCAGCCTCCTTCAGAACTCCTGCCCGGGTTACCCTTGACCGGGTTATCCTCTCACAAAATCCCTTTCTCCAGCCTTGGCTTCCACCTAGGCTTGTCAGGGCCTGGAGTTTTAGGGGAGGTGCCGCTTGGAAGGAAGACCTCAGCTAGTGTCTCCGCGGTTCTCATTTCGGCTTTTGTTCCCGCCCCCTTGTCACCCCTGTTTCCCAATTTTTCACCTCTTGGCCTTGTGTCATTCCGAGAATCCCCCGTTATTTCTGCCTTCGCTCCTCCTCCTCACGTTCAGACCCAGCTCTCCCCGCATCCCCATCGTCTTGACCAGTCTGCGGATGCTGCCTCGCTTCGGACCAGCCTCTTAACCCAAACCCTGCCCTTAAATGTACCCTAAGCTGTCCCCATAGCGCGCCCCGCTTGATTGCTGCTGTATCAGTGTATCTCGTGCCCATCTTCCATCCTCAGGCCCTTCCCTCCTCCTGCCTCTCTGTCAAAAGGCATTGCCTCTCCTCAAGTGTTTTTAGCCAATTGGTTCTTAAACGTCACTGTGCATGAAAATCCTGGGCTGTGGATGGGGAGGCATGTTAAAATGTGGCTTCCTGAGCCTCACTCCCAAAGAGTGCAATTCCTTAGGGTTAGGCAATGCTCAGGAATCTACACTTTCACAAGCAGTCCTGTGATTACAATGGAGGTGGTGCCTGTGCTACCGTTTAAAAATGCCTCGGACCCTACCTGTCTGCATCCCCTTCCCATGCCGTGCAGCTCCTTATAGATGAAGGCTCACTATCAGGAAGCTGACTAGAAGTAAGTCTCTTTAGGAATGAGAGTGGAGATAACAGAGCTGAGCCTGGAAGGTGGGTCACAACTTGCTGGTTTCTGTTATGGAACCACGGAATTAAGTTTTTGAAGGACTGGCTTTTCTCTGAGAAGTTCAGCTTAAATTCTGTTTGCCAAGGAATAAGAACAAAGATCCAAAGTGAATTTTCCTGGGTGGTCCTGTATATTGCTTCCTCAGAAGATAAATTTTATTTCTCCATGGTAGTGAATGACAAGAAAGACTCAGAGGAAAAGCTTGTGACATTTGTTTCTACCAAAGGAAAATTCTTGCTTAAGCTATTTGGTGTTGGTTTTCTCTAAACAGGGCCATGTTAATTAACTGAAAGAATTCCCTTCTGTTAGCATATTGCTAACTCTTTTTTTTTTTTTAATGAAGAAAATCCCTTGTTATAAACTCAGGAGTCAGGTAAAAGATTTCATGGCTTGGAGGATTGTAGCTCATTGGTAGAACACTTGCTGAGCCTACACAAGAACCTGAATTTGGTCTCTGGCACTGTTGATGGGGAGGAAATGTCTTGAAGCTTTAGCTGGTTTCTGAGGCCTCAGGCTTCAGTCTGAATCAATGAAGTGGGGGCAAATCCCCGGCGTGGAATGTTGAGCCCTTTTTCTCCCTAACCACATTAAGAACAAGGCTGATGGGACAACAGGAAGTCACACCCTTCTTGGCCATAGAGAGTTCAATAAAGTGACATTTATAGCACTGCACTGGGAAATTTCAGAGTCTTAAGAGTTTATACGTTAGCAATATGTATTTCTAGGATGCATTTATTTAATCAGCAAATATTTGAGTGCCAGGAACTAGGTGTATGATTGTCAGAGGGTCAGGGTCCCACCCTTGTGCAGCTTCTCTCTTTCCAGGAACCCTTCACTGAGCAGTGCCCTAGTAGAATAATGCCTGGTGGTGTCATGTGCTTTGAAGACAGCAAGGTGAAGTGATTGGTGGTGACATAAATGTGATTGAGTGGCAGAGTCTTACAAGAGTTGAGGCTCACTTCATCACAAAGAACCAGCCTTGCAAAGAATGGCCAGAAAAAAAAAAAAAAAAAAAAAAGGCCAGTGTGAAGTCCAAGCGGTATGTTTAAGGAATATACAGAAGGCTAGAACACCAAAAACATGGTGGAAAGTGGGGTAGGAGACAGTGATCAAAGATGACTTGGAGACAGATGAGACAAAGGTTTCTACAACTGTGGGTCGTAGCTCACAGTTTGCAGTCTGTGTACTGAATTTTGAACTAGATTGTTCTATTGGGCTGGTGTCACTTCCTTAGGGGAACACAGTAAGGGAGCCAGCATGTTCTTAGTGTACAAACTGGCCATGGAAACTAGTTTAACGCATTTCAATAAATGGAGAATGCAGTGCCTAGGAGACTGACGAGGGTCGATCTCTGTGAGTTCAAGACCAGCGTTGTCTAGTAAGTTCCAGAAGAGCCAGGCCTACATAGAGACCCTGTCTCTGGATAGATACATAGATACATAGGTAGATACATAGATAGTATAAATGAAGAATGCGTTGTATGCAGAGAACTGTTTAAAAGGTACACAAGAAACTGCATGCTTAGTGAAAAGGCACAGAAGCAAGTGTGTACAGAGGTGTGTGTGGAGTCACAAGTAGATGTGAATTTGGTCTGTGCCAAGCACATTACTACACAGAAGTCAGAACTGTCCCCACGCCCTCGTACACATAAGCTATTTCACAACCATTTTGGGTGGGGCATATAGATCTAATTTGAGGTGGATCAGCTTCTGAGGCAAGTCATGCAAAGAGGAAACTTAACTAGTGGACTCAGTGGTCATGTGAACAAGCTGGGGTTTGAGCAGACTGTTTGCTTTTAAAGTTAAAGTTGTGTAGTATACAGTTCATGGGATTTTCCCCTCTCTTTCTTTCATGAATGATTCTTCCCCAGTTGTGCAGATGCTACCTGGGTCTGCTAAGCACAACAGTGTTTCCTTTTCTGCAGAGTAAGACTTCTGTGGCTATAGGGAAAGGAAGCCAGGAGTTTGCCTGCTGCCCTGGATTTATACCACCTTATAAAGTTACAGGATAGAATTCATCAGGCTGGGTCAGAATTAAGAAGCAGGCTCATATCTCATTACAGAAAACTGTTCTTTGGAATATTTTAATGGAACTTGGGAATGCCCATTGAGTACATTCATAGGCTATAATACTCGTATTTCCCTCATATTTCTCCTCCCTCACACTGTATCAGCTTTTATTACAGTTTTATCTCTATGGATATAATTCATATATCACAAAATCACCCCTTATTAAAAGATCTTTTCAAATTCTATGTGTTTGCCATGTGCATATATGTGCACCATGTGCATGCCTGGTACCTAAGGAAATTAGAAGAGATTGTAACTGGCGTTATGGATGGTTGTGAGCCACCTTGTGGGTTCAGGGAAGCCAATGCAGATCCTCTGCAAGAGCAGTGAATGCTTCTAACACTGAGCTCTTTTAAAGTTCACAGTTCAGTAGGTTTGGTGTATTTAGAGGATCACTGTTTAATTCCAGGACATTTTCATCAACCTAAAAAGAAGCATTCATAGTCATTCCCAGGCTTTGCTTCCCCCTAGTCCCTGGCAACCATTGACTTCCTGTGTTTCTGAGGACCTACCTCTCCTCATTTCATATAAAGAGAATTCATGATACATGGTTTTTTTTTTTTTTTTCTAGTTGCTTTTACTTTCCCATGATACTTTCAAAGTTCATCCATGTTGTATGTAGCATTCCTAGTACTTTATTATTCTTTTTAAATGACTAAGCCATTCTATTGTATGGATAGACCACAGTTTCTTTATCCCTTTATCTGCTGATTGGGACTGTCTCTTGTATTAGCTGTTTGGAGCACTACTACCAGGAACTTTGTGTGCATTTTTACATAAACATGTTTTCTGTATTCTGGGATACATGCCTGGGTCAGTTTATACTGTTTTGAAGAGTTTATTCCATGTAGGGCAGAGTTATGGATTGACTGAGACTAAAGTTCCTTGGAGCCAGTAGAGGCAGTGCTGATAGGCCAGTTGGATGGAAGTGTCCTGGAACAGGAGGCAGGAATCTCCTCTGACTCTTAGTTTCATGTGGCAGCTGCTGTCTCCTTTGAGCTTTTAGAGCATCAACCAGCACTGGAGTAGGAGGCAAAAGCTTGACTCATTGTAGTACAGTCATTGTTTTCATGTGTGGCCTAGCAAATGGACTTGGCTTTCTTGGTATGTTTTATGTATATGTCATATGTGGCATTAATATTTGAACTTCACCTGGGGGTAGTGCCACAATCCCAATAATTCCATTCCAGCACTCAGGAAACAGAGGCAGGTGCATTTCTTGAAGTTCAGGCCAGCCTGGACTACAGAAAGATCTGCTTTAAAAAAAAAAAAATTTTTTTTTTACTTTGTAATTTCTAAGTTCCAAGTGGAAAGTCCTATAGTGAATAATTACAGTAAGCTACTTTTGCTAATGTACTGAGCAGTTGGATTTGTTTTGTAGATATCACCATCTTGTGCTCCCTACAGGGTGTTGTGTTGGGAATATTTTCTGTCTGGCTCCTTGAGTAGCCTCACCTGGCACACACTCTGCAGGAGCCACTGCATCCTAGTGCCTGTACCAAGCCCTGGTTAATGTGTTTCTCTGAGCAGTCAGCCCCCAGGAAATGCAGAGGAGATAGATGGCAGTTAGTTGCCTCTTGGTTTCTGTTTTACAACCTGGACAAAAGGTCCCCTTTGATCTTGGAATTAAGGAAGCAGGTTGCAGAATGTTGGAGAAGGTTGAGTTTTGATCTCTGGGCACTGGCAGGGAGGTGGGAAGGACCCAGGATGAGCAGGGCCATCTGGCCACAGATGGATGGTAGGGGCCACTAGCTGCTTTGATCCCTGAACCATTTGCTGTCACTATTGTGTCCCAGATGGAGTGGGGGGCACCCAAGACTTCTCAATTCCACCTCATTCCTCTTCATTGCTTCCTCCACGCTGTCCAGGATGTCCATACGATTCTCACCTACATCCGATGCCTTAAACTGACAGACTTCCCAAGCTTTGAGGAGCAGGTCCAAGGCTGGGTATACAAGCCAGGGATAGAATCGCTTTTGTGATGGGCAAACTTCTTGCTTCTTTAAGCCTGTTATCTTTTTCTTAGTATTTTCATCGTGGTGAAATAGACTTAAAATTTGCCATTTTAACCATCTGTACAAGTTCAGGACATTCCATACATTCCATACATTCACAGTGTTATGCAGCCACGACCTCCACCCATCTCCAGAGCTTACCTGCCATCCCATACTGAATCCATTCCTATAGTTTTGAACCGGGGATGAGACTCTCCTCAAAAGAATTGTGATAAATGAATCTGAGTACCTAGGACTTTTTAGACTTACTCCCAGATTTGAAGTGTTGCAGGCCTTGCCCTGTCTGGGCCTACTGCCTGGCTAGCTGAGAGCTCTTTTGTAAATACCAGAGGGCAGGGAAGAACACTAATTTCTGCACTTCTCCTCCTTCAAGGTTAAGTCTGGCTGCTTATAGCTTTATGAAGATAGTTGGTTTCACCTGGACTTCCTCTTGACAGACTTTCCCCAACCCTCTCCACCTCCCCCAGCAGTTTTTGAGATTTTCTGTGTTTCTATTCAACAACTGTCGGGTCTCTCTGATCTGAAATAAAGGCTGTATTTTCAGTCGTGGCTAATTTAGTTCTGGGTATTTGTTTTGTTTTGTTTTATTTTCATGTAGCTGAGTGAGTTCTTTAGCTCTGGGGCTTCTTGGTAAGTGGTCTTTAGTTGTCATTGGCCTTCATCACATGCGGTTGAATTCTTAGGGAGCTTTAAACTAATTGGATAATTGATTTCAGTTAACTGTTGGTAAACAGTGCCTTGGAAGCCTCCCTACCCCCCACCTTGGTTCCTTAATCTGGAGAGTAGTTAGTAGCTGACCTTAAAATGGTGCTGCGCTTTGAGTGGAGGAACAATGTAGTGGATTCCAGTCTGCCCTGAGGAAAAAAACAGGAACGGCCTGTTCAAGATTGGCCCTAGCTGTGTGGCTAGGTGATGCTATTTATAGAAGAGAGTTGGAGAGGCAGAGGGCTCCAGAAAAGAAGAGGTTAACCTCTGGTCACAGATATGCCATTGAATGAACACTTTTCAATTCTCAGGAGAAACTCCTTATTTTCTTTGGGAGATGTAACTGTTCACAGCTTTCAAAAGGGTAAAATTAAATAGGACAAAATTGGCAGGATGAATATTTTTTTCCTAGTAGCCTTCCCTTAGGTTGCTATTGAGCCTGGGGGAGGGGGAGGTAGGGGTTTCTGAACATCCAGACCCCGAGAATTTAAAAAAAAAAAAAAAAAATCAGGGAGAAACTGATTCTTGGGTCCCTTGAGCTTTTCAATTTTCCAGGTCACTGGTACTTTTGCCAGGAGTGGAGTGTTAGATTACCTGCAGAGAGTTCTCGATTGCCATCATCTGGTTCCTTGACAGGCTGCCCCTACAGTCTTGTGACTTGGACATCAAGTAAAGCAGAGTGCTGTGGAGTGGGCTGCTGCTTATCTGTTAGAACCCACCCTCCTTTTAGGGCTCTGGGCATACCTGACTTTGTACTGAGCTTCATCACAGTGGACAAGGGCAAGGCTCAGTGGTTAAGAGCACTTGTTCTTGGAGGGTACCATCCATAATCCCAGTTCTGGGAGAAGCAATGCCCTCTTCTGACTTTGGGCACCAGAATATTGTGGTGTACAGATACACATACAGGCAAAATACTCATTCGTAAAATAAAAATAAATCTAATAATAATAATTTTGAAAAAAGGTTGAAGAACAAGACAGAGGAATTTCTCAACAAGCAGGGATTCTGCTATCTTTCATAGAAGTGAACCACGGCCCACCATCCTGTCAAGCTGTCAGGAACCCATAAACTACTAAGTCTTCAAGTCTCCTTGAATCGTATAACATCCTACATATTAGGACTTTTGACATTGGGATATGTAGCTTTTGTCAACTTCTTGTGGGAGCTTATGACACTGCTAAGGTTAGAATTGCTGATTTAGTTACCTGCAAACCTGGTGGTCAAATTTTGAGTGCAGGACATTCCATATGTCTCCCATCTAGATTTGTTTTGTTTTGTTTTGTTGAGATAGGGTCTCTATGGTAGCTCTGGCAGTCCTGGAACTTGCTCTGTAGATCAGGCTCTAGGTATTTTTACAGGCAATGCATTTCCTTCCCTTGAAATATAAGCAGGTGGTGGGGGCACACACTTTAAATCCCAACACTCAGGAAGCAAAGGCAGGCAGATTTCTGGGAGTGTGAGGCCAGCCTGGTCTACAAGCAAGTTCCAGGACAGCCAAGGCTATACAGAGAGACCCTGTCTCAAACAAAAGAAGGAAGGAAGAAAGAAAGGAAGGAAATATAAATGTTTTACTGGTAAAGTGCTGACCTAGTAAACATGAGGCCCTGGGTTCCACCACCATCCAGCACTGTATAAACTGGTCATGGCAATATACACCTATAATCTTGGCATCTGGAATTCAAGGCCAGCCAGGGCTATATGAAACTTTGTCTTAATGTATGTATCATTATGTATAATGATGATCCGTGTATATAGGAAAATGTATATGAAAATATAAAAGTATAAAAATATATATGATCAATGTGTACAATTTTAATTTGTTAATCTTTTTAAAAGCTGGGTCAAAAACAGGATAAATTACTTGTCTTGCAGACCTGACAACCTGAATTCAGTCCCTGGAATCCAAGCAAAGGCAGAAGAGAAGGGACTCTACAGTTCTCTTCTCACCTCCACACCCACTGTAGCACATAAACACAGATGTCATGCACACCGCAGACACACAATAACAATAAGGAAAAAGTAGAAAAGCTAAAATAAGTCACATGGTTGCCCCTAATCAATTTATCAGGATAATGTCTCTGATTTTAAGTTTTTTTCTCTGTAATATTTTATGCGTATATAAATACTTTTAAAACTTTGTTGTAGGTTGAATGTAGTTGGATGCCTTTAATCTCTTCCCTGGGGTTGGGGATGCAAAGGCAGGTGGATCTCTATGAATTTAAGATGAGCCTGGTCTACATAGGGCGTTCCAGGCCAGCCAATACTACATAGAAAGACCCTGTCTCAAAACGAACAAAAATAAAAGTCCAACTTGTTATAATAATTTCAGCATGTACCAGCATAGAAGAGAGTACAGCCATTGTCAGTTATCACCCAGCTTCAACAATTATCATCACATTGCCACATCCTTCACCTCTACCCTTCCTAGCTAGTTCCTTTTCCTTCAGGCATATTAAGCTATACTTTCCTACTACAAATCACCATCGTGAATGTACAGGGCAATGACCTTTAGCTGTGTATAAACTTGTGCCTTTGTCACTACAATGACACAATGTTATAGAACCGTTGCTACCCCAAGTTCCCTCACATTGGTCAAGGGAGTGATGCAATCAGGCCCTTGTTCCCACAGCCAAACCACCACTAATCTGATTTCTGTCTCTGTAAATTTCCTTTGCAGGGCATTCTGTGGAAACAGAATCATGTGTTATATAGACTTCTGCATCTGGCTTCTGTTACTTAGTATAGTGTGTTCTGGGTTATTCCTTCTTGTGTTGTATATTGGTAGTTCTTTTTTTTTTTTGATGTTAGTATCCCATTGTATGGAAAAACTACATATTTTTTTCTGCTTTCACTAACGATTGGGCTTTGAGTTGGAGTTGTTTTCAGTTTTGAATTAGAGTAATCCCCCAATCTGAGGGTGTGTGTTCCCTAGGCCTCTAAGGAGATGCTTGGAATCCTGCCAGTATGGAACTCTGTTTTCACTGTTTTGTGTACTAGGATTGAACCTAGGGTATGTGCTAGGCTATGCCCAGACCTCTTTTTACTATTTTGAGATAGTCTCACTAAGTTGTGCAGGCTGGCTTTGAATTCACTCTGTAGCCAGGCAGGCCTTGAACTACCTTGGTGATCTCCTGCCTCAGCCTTTGAAGTAACTAAATTATAGGACTGTGCCATCAAGTCTAGCCCCATACGTATCTCTTCACTTGTATATCTTACAGTAAAGTTTAATTTGTAAATTAGACACAGTAAGACTAACAGAGCTTGTGATCTAGGTTGGATGGTAGACTGCTTGCCTAGTGTACATAAAGCCTTGAGCAGTAGTTCTCAGTACCACATAAACCCAAGTGTGGTGGTGCACTCGGGAAGTAGAAACAGCAAGATCAGAAGTTCAAGGTCATCCTGGGGTATGAATCCCTGGGGCAGGGGTGAGTAAGAATGTTTAATAAATAAAATAGGACATTTATACTAATATATAGTAATAAAAAATTAAAGGCTTATGCATAATTTATCTCTGGATTTCTTGTTTAATATATTCAGACCTTGGTTGACTGTAGGTAGCTCAAATTGTGGAAAGTGAAACCAGGGATAAGAGGACAGCTGTTGTGATTAAAGTTGCTATGAACACATACAAGTCTGAGTACACATCTTTCTGTTCAGTTGATGCCTAGAGTTGGCAGTACTGGCCAGTTAGTTTATGTTTAACTTTTTAAGCTACTTCCAAACTTTCTAAAAGTGGCTGTGCTATTTCACGTTTCCATCAGTGAAATATGAGGATTTCTCTCCATGTCCTGGTTCACACTTGCCTGGTTTTTATTTTGTTGTTTAGTAGTTCTAGCGTGTGGTGCACCCCACTATAGCTTTGGTTTGTATTTCTGTTATAACAGATGATAACATCTTATAATGTGCCATTTGTGTATCTGTATACATCTTTCCTGGTGAAATGAGCGTGCAAATCTTTCATGTCATGTCCCCACTTCCCATGCTAGGGTTGACCCTAAATTCGCTACCACTGAACCACACCCCCAGGACTTGCCCACTTGCTAACTGGAGTGTTTGCTGTCTCATTAAGTTGTAAGAGTTCTTGCTTCCTAGCCAGTCCCTTATTGCATACATCACTTACAGAGATTTTCTACCTATTCATGGCCTAGAAGTAAAGTTTTTCATTTTTATGAAATTTTTATATTTTTGGTGGCATATCTTAACCATCTTCATCTAACTCAAAGTGACAGTTTTTCTTCTAGAAATTTTAGTTCAGCTTTTCTTTTGTTTTGTTTTAATCTGTGGTTCATTTTTAATTTATTATTTTTGTGAATGGTCTAATGTTACTTGTGAATATGGTTACCACGTAGTTAAAGCACTTTGCTGAATCCTTGTTGGATTTCCTTGGCATCTTTGTTGAAAAGCAAATTACTGTAAATGGAAAGATTTATTTCTATGCTTTTAATTTGGTTGGATTGATATATATCCTTACCAACTATCTTGTTGTTTATTTGTTTGTTTTTAGACAGGGTTTCTCTGTGTTACAGCCCTGGCTGACCTAGAACTTTAGCTTTGTAGACCAGGGTGGCCTCAAACTCAACAGAGATCTGCCTGTCTCTGCTTCCCAAGTGTTGGGATTAAAAGCATGAGCCACCATGTCCAGTTTACCAGTTATCTTTATTATTATGTTCTATGGTATGTTTAGAAAATTGTATGAATTATCTAATTCTATTTTTCGATTTGCTTTTGGATATTCTGGATCCTTCCTATTTCTTTATCAATATTAAGGTAAATTTGTGCACACCTTTTATCGTAGCACTTTGGAGGCAGAGGCAGGTGGATCTCTGTGAGTAAAGGTGAGCCTGTTATTGATATATATATCATCAAGCTACAGAACAGCCAGGACTACATAGAAAGACCCTATCTCAAAAAACCAGTGTGTGTGTGTGTGTGTGTGTGTGTGTGTGTGTGTGTGTGTTACCATGCTCAGATTTTGGTGGGATTAAGTCTGAAGATCGGTATGGAAGTGGGGTTTTCTTTTCCTTTTTTTTTTTTTTTTGCTTTTATTCTTATTTTATTATGTGTATGGATGTTTTGCCTAGATGTGGGTCTGTACCACCATGCCTGGTGCCCACTAAGGCCTAAAGTTGTTGCATCCCCTAGAAGTGGAATTACAGCCAGTTGTGAGTCATGTGAATGCTGGGAATTGAACCTGAGTCCTCTGGAGGAGCAGACAATTCTCTTAACCACTGAGCTACCTTCAGCCCCGGAAGTATAGTTTCCTATCTTATCTCTGTGGAGTATTCCAGTTTGTCAACATGGAATACCTCTAGTTATTTAAATCTTTCATTTCTCTTGGCAGTGTTTTGTGATTTTTTCAATAAAAAAGCCATTAAAAGTCATTTTTGCCTGGTGTTGGTGGCACACACCTTTAATCCCAGCACTCGGGAGGCAGAGGCAAGTGGATCTCTGTGAGTTCGAGGCCAGCCTGGTCTCCAGAGCCCAGAGCGAGTGCCAGGATAGGCTCCAAAGCTACACAGAGAAACCCTGTCTTGGAAAAAAAAAAAAAAAGGTCATTTTCATGTACCTAGACATGGTAATCACAGCATCTGAGAGGCTGAGGCAGGAGGATTACCATGAGTTTGAGGCCAGCCCAGACTACATAGAGAGCACCAGGCCAGCCAGGACTACACAGCAAAACCCGGTCTTGAACCAAAACAAAATGTGTATTTGTTTTCTCTTTTTTCTCTTTATCATTTGCAGTGTTGAATGTAACTTGTGTTGAACATGCTGGGCTGGCAGGTGCTTTACTACTCTGCTGCATCCAGCCTCAAATCCTTTCTGATCTGTCTTTAGGGGCTGGAAAGGTGTCAGCAGTCAGAGCACTTGACTGCACCACGTGGTGGCTGACAACCCTTCTGTACCTCCAGTTCCAGGGGCTCCAACTCCTCTTTAGACCTTCTCAAGCTCTCCCACACATGGTACACATACACTATGGTGTGCAGGTGTACACATATAATAAATATTTTTAACATATATTTTTTAATTTTTTTCAATACTGAGTAGAACCATGTTTTAGTTTTATGTTGCCTAGAGCCAATATGTAGAAATACAATTATTTTTTATTTATCAATCTGATATTCTGTGCCTGTCCTCAACTTGTTTAATCCTGGTTAGTTATTGTGTAGACTCCTTAGAGTGTTCTGCATGCATGATCATGTGATCTACAAATAAAAGCATTTGTGACTTATTTTTTCAATTTGGATGTTTAACTTTTAATTTTATTTCTTTTATGCACTGGTTTATAACATAGAATTGACTAGACATGGAAAGATTGTATATTCTTTTTTGTTTCTTGTCTTAGGGGAACTTAGCTTTTAGTTTTTCACCATTAAGTGTGATGATGGGTGTCTGTGGATTTTCATGGCTGCCCTTCATATGGCTGGGGAAGTTCCTTTTTAGTTGTCCTTTTTTAAAGTTGTTTTGATGACTGTTGGATTTTGTTAACTGCCTCTTCTGTGTCAGTTGTGATGCTGGTGTGTTTGTCCTTATGTTGCTTCTGTGGCATACTGGAATAATTGACCAGCTAGAAAGGCATCCTTGCATTCTTGGGATCAGTCAAACATTGCCACATTATATTGCCAGAATGACCTCAACTCATTCTCCTGCCTCTGCCTCCAGAGTGCTGGGGTTACAAACGTAATTCACCATACCTAGCTATAGATGTTTTTATGTGTTGTTAATTGCAGGACACTTTCTTAAGGGCATTTCCATCTGTGTTCATGCTAAAAAATTTTGGTAGTTTTCGTTTTTGATTACTTTGTTTGGTTTTGGTATATACAAAAAAAAAAAAAAAAAAAAAAAAGATGGGGTCTCATTGTGTATTCCTGACTGGCCTCGAACTTGCTATGTGGACCGGGGCCTCAAACTCACATAGATCTACCTGTCTCTACTTCTGGAGTGCTGGGATTAAAGATGTGCCACCAGGCTCACTGGTATATGCTCTCAAACATTTGAACAAACAAGAATGGGCTATACATACATAAACAAGGGTCATTTTTCATATACCTAAGAATATGTGTTGGCAGCACTTAATAATAGCTCTGCCTCTCACATTGCTAATTCTCTCCTCAAAGATGATACAGTTTATTTCCATCTAGCATACCCTGGCTATGTTTTGTTGTTTCGAGACTTTATTTATTTATTCATGTGTATACATATGCATCTATATGAGTTTATGTACACCATATATGTTCAGATGCCTAAGAGGCCAGAGAGTATTGGATCCCCTGGAACTGGAGATACAGACCATTGTGAGCCTTCAGACATGGGTGCTGGGAACTGACCCCAAGTCCTCTGCAAGAGCAATAAGTACTCTTAACCACTGAACCATCTTTCTACCACCACCTCAATTTTTTTTTTTTTTTTGAGGTGGGATTTTGCTATATTGTTTAGATGTTGGTCTTGGGCTCAAGTGATCCTCCCATCTCAGCAGCCTCCAGAATAATTGGGATTGCAGGCACATGTCACAGCTCCCACCACCACCCACCCACCCCAATTGTGAAATGGGAATACAGGTTTATACATAAAAAGAACCTAAAACTGTGCTTCTCACATATTGACATTCAGTAAATATTGTCTGTTGTCATCAGCATCATACATTATGATGCTGACCAGGCTATAGGTGCCAGGCTGGCCTCCAGCTCAGAGATCATCCTGTCTCTGCCTCCTACATGCTGGGATCAAAGGCCTGTGCTACCACTGCCCCAGCTCATTATCGCATATTAAAACTCACCTGCCTCAGCATAACACACATATTCCATCATCACATTTGGGTTGCATGACCTGGGATAAGTTATTATTTGAGGGAGGGAGTTGAGATGGGATCTCATGTAGCCCAGGCTGGCCTAGAACTCACTGTGTATTGGAGGATAACCTTGAACATCTGTCTATTCCTCCTGACTCTGTCTCCCAAGTGCTGGGATTAGAGAGTATGCCACACCTCTAATGAGATACTGGGGATCAAACCCAGTGCTTTGAGCATACTAGGTATGCTCACTACCACATCCACAGCCCCCAAGTTATTTCATCTCTGTCTCAGGTTAACTGGCCGTCCACTGCAAAATGGTGGCAGAAGTGTGCAGGTAGCTGTCATTTGGGAGATAAGCAGTGAGTATGGAAGGTACTTAGCACAAAGCAGAAGCTAGGTAAATAGAAGGAAGTTGCCTTGTCTGTGCAGTTCTGTGTTCTTCACAGGTGTTGGTAATTCTGGTTCCTTGTTTCTTTTTCATGTTGCCTTTCTACTGAGATGAGCATGAATTTCACTATTTATTTTGGGGTTTTGTTTGTTTGGGGAGGAGGAAGGGCTTCATTGGTTTGAGGCTTTGGAACCGAAGTAAATTGAAGTCTTCCTGGATTTACTTTTCACTCCTCTGCAACCCAAGCTCCCAAGGGAACCTTGTGCTCCCCAGGGCAGTGTTCTCAGTTAAGTCTAAAGGTTCTGTTTCTGATGGAGGTAGAACTAAAGTAACTTCTTAGATTTAATTGGTCTGATATACTTGAAAGATTGTAGTTCTCTGCCCCTGCTTCAAGTCACTTATCAGATGAGGCTAAAGGTCTGGTGTCAGGCTTCTTAGGAAGGAATTCAGAACACGCTTCCTTTACATTAACAAGAACAGTGATCTTGGTGCCTTCTGTGTGAGAGTGTAGCAGCTTGGGGCTGGAGAGACGGCTCAGTCACTAAAATGCTTGTTGTGCAATCACGGGGACCCTGAGCTCAGGTCCCCAGCACCCACACAGAAAATGAGTTTGAGCTGGTCTAACTCAATCCCTGCGCTTCAGGTTCAGTGAAAGAGCTTGTCTCAGAGAAAAGGTGAAGAACAAGA
Organism: Cricetulus griseus; assembly: GCF_003668045.3. Classification (NCBI taxonomy): domain Eukaryota; kingdom Metazoa; phylum Chordata; class Mammalia; order Rodentia; family Cricetidae; genus Cricetulus; species Cricetulus griseus. The sequence continues at coordinate 26,835,683 of NC_048599.1, read as the reverse complement.
GGGAACACACCACATGTTATGCATATGTACACACATGCACATAGATGAACACACACACACACACAAAGTTATTAAAAAGAGTAGTTGGGACTAGAGAGATGGCTCAGCAGTTAAGAGGTCTGTGGTTCATTTCCTAGCACCCACATGGCAGCTTATAACTGTTGTAACTCTAGTTCCAGTTGTTCCAACACTCTGTTCTGGCCTCCACTGGCATCAGGTACACATGTGGTACAGAGATGTATATACAGGCAAGCACCCATATAATAATAGCTATAAATATAGTAATAGAGTGGTGATATAGAGGTCAGTAAATGGTTTCAGGTACATATTAGTTTCAACCCTACTTCCCCTGGTTGAATCCCTTATAATAAATGAGGACACAGAAACACTGATGGGCCATACCTGAATAGCTGATGGGGAGGATACAATTCCCTGCTAGGATTTCAGGGCCCCAAATTCAACACCTTCTCTGCTTATGGCAGCCACCTCCCTATTGATTGTCGGGATGCACTTTTAAACCTGACCAGAGAGAATTAGAGACCCATACTTCCTCCTTCCAAGTTGACTCTAGGACACTTCTCCCCACTCCCACAGGAGTAGTTCTCCACCCTGACTGCTAGGCTGTCCTGCAGAATTTACACTGATTTGACAAGCCCTGGGCATAACCTGAGTGTCTGTACTTCTAACAAGCTTCCAGACAATGCTGCTTCTGCTGCACTCCACAGATCTCACTTTGAGTGTGAGCACCTAGAGACCTTTAAAATACTGAAATTAGGACACTGACTTCCAGACTTTCAGGATGATCCATAATCTGGATGAAGGTAGGTATTGTGGTGCACACAGTTAGTCCCAGCACAGAGGAGGCAGGCAGATCTCTATGAGCTCAAATGCAGCCCTGTCTACATAATGAGTTCCAGGTCAGCCAGAGCTATGCAGTGAGACCCAAAGTAACAACAACAGTAATAATAATCTGGCATTGGTAGGGCTTTTTTGTTTTGTTTCGTTGGGGGTGGGCTAGTGAGACAGTGTTTCTCTATGTAGCCCTGGCTGTCCTGGGCCTCCCTATATAGACCATACTGGTTTTGAACTCACAGAGATTACCTGGCTCTGCCTCTTGAATGCTAGGGTTAAAGGCATGAGCTACCATGTCCCCCCAACCCCCAATCTCATGCAGTATAGCCTGGCCTGGAACTTGGGATCACCATGCCTGGCTAATTGTTTTTCTAGAGTGATGTAAATATATAATTCTATACAAAACATTAGAAAGAATATACACAGAAGAAGGAAAAAAAAACTATCACTCAATCCATTTAACATTCTGGTAAATGTCCTTGTATATTTTGAAAGAGTTGGCATCTTTCTAAAAATGTCTAGAAATAGTCCAGGGACTGAAGAGATGGTTCAGTGATTAAGAGGGCTTGCTGCTTTTCCAGAGGACTTTAAAACTCATAAAAAAAAAAAAAAAAAAAAAAAAAAAAAAAAAAACTTAGGCATAGACTTGCTGGGGACTCTAGGAAATAGGTGCCAAGTTACCATCTAGAAATTCCCCAGTTTGTATCTGCCCACCACATCAAAGCACAGAGTGGCATTTTAATTCTCAGACTAGCAGCAGTGCCAAGACTACTCTTCCTTACAGATAGTAATTGCTTGACCTATCTTGTCACCCATTTCTGGAAGTGCATAGTCTTGCTCCTTGTAGCATTCTGGGAAGGCATTTGGGAGCCAACTTTACAAGGGCCTCAGGCTTTCCAGAACAGAGGTGACACTGGCCAGTGCAAGCAGATTTAAAGGTTCCCATTTGGTCCGCCCTGCAGGAAAGTTCACTTCTCTCTCCCCCATTCCAACTACAGTCTCTCTCCCCAGCAGGTTTGGTGGCCAAGGTTCTTGCTGCTTCTCTGTCTCACATGTAAAACAAGCACCTTCTATGTCCCTGGAGTAGCGCCAATCAACTTCCACCAAAACGACCCAGTAGAGATTAAGGTGAGTAAGTGCTTGGATCATAGGCACCTTTGTCTAACAGCCTGGCTGGAGGACTGTGTTGAGTTGTTTGTGTTCATCCTGGAGTTATAGAGAACACAGACAAAGTAGAACTGCCTACAGTCTACCTTTTCATTGTCCGCCTGGGCCTTGGGTCTCTGTCTCCTCACTCTCACTTTTACTGAGAAGTGTGTCACATGCCACTCTACCCATCTGCTTGCTTCCTTGTATGGCTTCTCTGCCTGCCTTTCTCATGCTCCAGCCTTCTTTCATTACTAGCTTTCTGAGTAACACACAGCAGCTGTTCAAATGTCTGTGTTGTAAGAAGCTCTCTTCCTTACACCTTGCAGGAAAAACATAAAAGTAACATTTACTGAAGGTTATTACATGCTATACAATGGGCTCTGCTTAGGTCAAGATGCCACCAAGAACCTTCTGAAGGAAATTTTATGTTTTGCAGATTTTCTGTATGTTTCACAGGGATGGAATCTAATGCACAGAGAAGTGAGCCAGCTGGTCACGTGCAGAGAAATGCAAACGTTAACACCATTCATTCATGTAGTAAATGGCATCATGTTTGTCTGAGGTCAGCTCTTGACCCCAGGGCCCTTAAGAAGCCTTGGGTTTGAGAGCTTTTGGAATGCCAGCTTTCCCACTGCGGAACCCTTTCCTTCACTTTGACCTTTGTCCATGGCCCAGAACAAAGCTTGGTATAGAGGTCCAATGGTATCTGTCCTCTAGCCCTGAAAACTAGAGTCAGATAGGACACCTGGGCTGGTAGGAGAACATAAAGGTAGAATACACCTCTTTGTAATGTGGGGGTGCAGTTATACCTCCACCCCACTCCCATTGTCCAGAGAACAAAAAAACAAGAATTAGCAACAATGAATTTGGGGATAATTTTTACTTAAGTAATTCCTAATTTGTTTTTGTTTGTTTGTTTTGACTGACTTGGCTTGGTTTTAAGACAGGGATCCATGTAGCTTAGGTTGGCCTTGAACACTGGGTAACTGAGAATAGCTTTGAACTCCTGATCTTCTTTTCCAAGTTCTGGAATTTTAGTTGTGCCACTACACAGTTTATATAACATGCATAGCCCAGGCCCCTAGTGTATTCAGGCTGGCATCCCAAAAGCTCTGAAACTCAAGGCTTCCTGAGAGCCCTGGGGTCAGGAGCTGACACGGTGCCATTGACTCACTGCATGTGTCTCACTAGTGTCAATATGTTTACATTTCTTTGCAAGTGGTTATGGGATGTAAGGTTTTATTCCAGACGCATATGGGGGTGTGTTACAGCCCATGGTATGTATACCACACTGCCTGTTTAATTCCCTCAAATTTCTTAATTCCAAAGTAAGAGTTTTAAGTAAGGGTTGTAGAACTATTCTAAAATTCAAAGAAGTATTTACACTTTTAGATCCTATATGAGGAATATCAGGTGGTTCCCAAGTAGTTAAAAATAATTTCAGTTAGCCAGGCAGTGGTGACAAGAGCCTTTAATCCCAGCACTTGGGAGGCAAAGGCAGGCGGATCTCTGTGAGTTTGAGGCCAGCCTGGTCTCCAGAGCGAGTGCCAGGACAGGCTCCAAAGCTGCACAAAGAAACTCTGTCTCAAAAAACCAAAATAAATAAATAAATAAAATATAGTAAAATAAAGAAATAATTTCAGTTATATTTAAAGGCTTTTTTAATTTAAATTACATTTCATTTATTTCTGTGTGTATATAAATGTGTGTGGGTTCATGCCACAGTACACTTATGGAGGTCAGAGGACAACTTGGAGGAGCTATTTCTCTTATTCCACCATGTGGGTCTGTGGGATAGGAACTTGGGTGATCAGGCTTGGCAAAAAGTGCCTTTATCTGCTTAGTATTTTCACTGATTCTGTTTTATCTATGATTTAACAGTTTTCTTTTTTGTTTGTTAGAGACAGGCTCTCCTGTAGTTCAGGCTGGCTTCAAGCTTATTATATAGCCAAAGATGGTCCTGAACATTCTTTAAAATTTATATTTGTTGCTAATAATATTCACATACATATTGTATGTGGTGGTGGGGCTGAGCCACGTCAGGGATGTGGAAGTCACAGTAAGTTTTGTGCAGGTGGTTTTCCCCTTCTCCCTTTACCCAGGTTTGGTGGATCAAACTCGCATCACCAAGCTTGTGTGTCAAGCCATGCCTGGCTTGTAGCCAAGAATAACCTTCAACTTCTGATTGTCCTGCTTCTACCCCCTGAGTGCCAAGCATTAGAAATATGTGCCATCATATGGTACTAGGGATCGAACCTGTGGATTTGCATACTTTGCACCCTGCTAACTCAGATACACATCTAGACCGTCTCTCCTCCCTCCCTCCCACTTCCTTTCTTTCCTCTTTTCTTTCTTGGTTTTACTCTGTAACTTGAGTTCCTCCTGTCTCAGACTTAAGTATATCATGGTTGATCAATTTCTCATTGTGGAGGGCTTTAATTGCTTTTGTTTTTCCTCTTTGGTCATTTAGGAGACATTAAATGAACATCTACTGTGTTGTGCTCTTAAGTGGAAAAATATTGATTTTTAAAGACCTAGGAAAAACCAGAGTGTGGTAGCTCACACATGAGAGCACTGAGGATTGTGAATTCAAGTCCAGCCTGAGCTACAGAGTAAAACACTGTCTCAAAGAAAAAGGAAAAAGTTGAAATTTAGCCTACAATAATTTCATTTTATGTGACATGCTCTGAAGGGAGTTGAGAGCGTTGAAATGGAATGATGAGTTCATTTAGATATAGTGGGTAGGGAAGGGCTTGTGGGTTGGGAGAATTTTAGCTGAGACCTAGATAGGAGAGAGCATCAAATGAGCACAGAGAGCAGAGGGATGGCAGGGGGAACACCTGAGGTAAGAGAGAGCTAAAGGCTCAAAGAACTGAAAGGAGACGATTACAGACTCTTGTTCCTAAAGCTCCCTGTAGAAGGGCACTCAAGTGATGTTATCTTGTCCAAGAGCAGCCACACATGTACAACTCAGTGAATATTTAAATTAAACCTGTGGTGCTGTTTACAGCAAAATCCAGAATTGTAGGCAGTACAGGAATGGCATGCTGTAGTCCTGTCTCCTGCAGTGAATCTGCCTATTGGGTTGTAGTGCTGAGTGTGCTAAAGATGAATGAGTGTCAAGGAGAAGTCCTGGAACAGCCTTCTGTTTCTGGTGGCTTGAGGAATAACAGCTTCTCTCCCTCCTGCAGGCCGTGAAGCTTACCAGCTCTCGAACCCAGCTTCCTTACGAGTACTACTCATTGCCTTTCTGCCAACCCAGCAAGATAACCTACAAGGCAGAGAATCTGGGTAAGCTTCTTGTACTGGTCCAGCCTGCCTCACAAGGGAACCTGGCATGATTTTCATAGTAGTGATAGCAGCTGCCTTACCTAGAGCTTGCTGTGTGCTAGACACTGTTGTGCATAGTTTATGTGTGTGTTGGCTTACTGAATCATAATGGCCTTGCAGAGGTAGTGATTGTATGTATGTGTGTTTTGTAGACTGACTTGCCTTTTGTTTATAATGTCAGGTAATAGCTACACTGAGCATTACCAGTCTTCAAGATTAGAGCACTCAGCTTCTAACCATAGCAACTTTCCCTTGGTTTCTAGATAGCCCTTTCTTTTCTAGTATTTTCTGTTACTTGCTTTGACCCCATCCTGTTTTTGGTGTGTGTTGGCCAGAGATTGACATTAAGTGTCTTCCTGGATTGCTCTCCACAATATGTATTGGGACATGGTCCCTTGCTTGAACCTAAAGCTCACTGATTTGGCTACTCTAGCTATCCCTGTTGCTCTGGAGATCCCCTGTCTGTTTCCCTAGGGCCAGGATCACAGACAGGCTACCACATCTACCCATTTTTTATATGGGTGCTGAGGAGCTGAACTCAAACACTTTACCCATTGAACCATCTCCCCAGATCATTGCTCTGCCTTTAACTAAAAGATTGATGTAAATATAGTACTCGTATATGAAATTCTCAAAAATAAAAGAATTGTAAAAGAGAAAAGACTGGGCAGTGGTGAGACACGCCTTTAATCCCAGCACTTGAAAGGCAGAAGTAGGTGGATCTCTGAGTTTGAGGCCAATCTGGTCCACATAGTGAGTTTCAGGATAGCCAGGGCTATATAGAGAAACCATACCTCAAAAAGGAAGGAAGGAAGGAAGGGAGGGAGGGAGGGAGGGGGGGAGGGAAAGGGAAAGGGAAAAAGGGAAAGGGAAAAAGTGAAAGGGAAAGAGAAAAGAAAAGAAAAGAAAAAGAGTGTATTTTTGCCTTGAAGCAAGCAAAGACATCGACATTCTTGCTAAACTGAGCAAGGCTTACTCAGAAAGTGTGTGAAGCACCTTGCACAGAGTCTGGCCAAGTGGTAAATAGCAGCCATGATTCTAGGTTAAATATTCTCTGACTGGAAGTACCTCTTGAGGACAGTTGCTCGTATTTGCTCTCTGCCTGTCTCTGCATTAAATCCGAAAGAAGCAAGCAGACAGACACTCCTTGGGTCTCACAAGCCTCAGCAGATTTTCCTCTTATGTCTTAGCAAGGAGATGGAAGACACTTGTTCTCTCTGGGTTTTGGTTGTTGTTCTTGTCATTGTCTAAAGGTCTGCTTTATTTATTTATTTGTGTGTGCTCATCTTTGTGAGCCCATGTAATATGTATGTAAGTAGAGTTGGAGGCCAGAAGAGATGCCACAGAGCTGGATTACAGGCATTTGGGGTACACCTGGCTTGCTACGTGGGTGCTGAGATGTGAAGTCCAGCTCTCAGGATTGTGCAGCAAGGACTGTGTTCTGGAGAGCCATGTCTTCAGTCCCTCTTTTTGCTTTTTGTTTTGTTTTGGGGGGATTCCCCCCACCTCCATTTTTTGAGATAAGATCTTCCACCTTCCAGAAGCTGATCTAGAATCTGCCATGTTGCCCATTGCCCAGACTGTCCTTGAACCTATAATCCTCCTGTTTCAGCCTTCTGAGTGCTAGGATCTGAATTCCAATCCTCATGATTATGTAACAGTTATTAACTGCTAAGACACGGTATGCCACCAGGAAGGTGCTGGGGATCAAACCCTGGGACTTGGGTATGCTGGGCAAATGCTCTACACTGAGCTACACCCTAGTCTTTGAGAATTGGTTCTTTTAAAAGTTTTTTTTATTGGCTATATATATATATATATATATATATATATATATATATATATGCCTTTAGTCACAGTACTCCAGAGGCAGTGACAGGTAGATCTCTAGGAGTTCAAGGCCAGCCTAGTCTACATAGTAAATTTCAGATCAGCCAGGCAACATAGTGAGACTCTCTCAAAAGAAAAAAAAGAGCGGGGGGAATAGTTCTATATTTTCAGAAATACATGCTAGACCAGGATGTCTGTAAGTATGTATGTATGCATGTATATAAGTATATATGTCTCTTTCTCTCTCTCTGGTGCTGATTTTTCAAGACAGGATTTCTCTGTGTATGTAGCCTTGGCTATCCTGGGAACTTGCTCTGTAGACCAGGTTGGCCTTGAATTCACAGAGATCCACCTGCCTCTGCCTCCTGAGCACTGGGATTAAAGGTGTGTGCCACCATTGCCCAGCACTTTCTTTCTTAATTCAATTTAATTTCCAGATTTAAGAAGTAACAGCCTTACTTAGTTTGTGGCCCTTTCTCTCTGAAGTTTCTCCTCTTTTCAAGTCAGCTCCTTATTGACCTGCAAAGAAATGAGCAGTGGGACATGGTGTAAGGAGAGAGCTTACTCCAGAATCATGTCGAGCTACTGTCTCTCTAGTCCTGGTTGTCTATAAAATGCCATTTTAGCCATGGGCTGTGCAGATGTCCTGTTGGTGTCCTCAGTCTTATTCACCACTGATCCCAGACTTGCAGGATCACGTGCACTGTTGGGCAGCTGATATCTGCTGAGGGACAGAGGCCTTCACCCTCTCCCCTCTCTCCTTGTCCTCTCCTGGATGGCCTATGCCGTTCTCAAGGCTGCTACCTTGCATGGTTACATGCTGTCTCTAATACGGTAGAGTTTGTGGCTCTGCCACTTGCACTTACATACCAACAACTCATAGCAGCCAACTGTCTGACCTTTCCTATGGACAACTCACAGAATTTGGTCATGAAAACCTGAGTGTCTTCCCAGCATGCACCTCTCCTTCCCCATCCCTAGTATCCAGTAAGCAGCTGCTTCCCACAGTTTTACCACCCTCACTGCTCTTTAGTCTGTGTGCTGTGGTAGTGGCCTCCCTACATACTCTCTTCCTGTGTTTGCCCTTGTGTACTTCATGACTGATGCCATCATTCCAGTCAGCTTTTTACATCCCTTTTTCTACACAAAGCAGTCAGAGTGATCTTTCTGTAACTGCAGACAGGTAATGTCTCCATCCCTGTTGGAACCCCTCCTGAACTTCTTTGCTTTCTGGACAAAGATCATATTGTGTGTGGTCCACCCTAAGGCCAATCCCAACCCATCTCTCACCCATCTCTCCAACCCTCCTAGGACACTCCCAGATACTCTGCTTTGCCACCACACAAGTAATCCCAAAGTCACCACCCCCAAGCAGCCTTTGCTTCTGTCTGAATTGTTCCCCATCTCTTTGCCTGGTTAACACCGCCCCTCCTAGAATCACTGCTAGCTCAGATCTAGGCAAGCAGCTAGGCAAGCTAGCACTGCTGCTTGCCTAGATCTGCTCCCCATGGCAGCAGTTACACAATACATTTTCACTTTGCTGATATTTAATCAGTCAGTTTCACACTAGAACTTAGGGTCATAAGTTCCACAATATGTCTGTTCAACATTGTATCTTCAGGACTGGCTCATAGCCAGTTCCCAGTATGTGTTGGTGAATGAATGAGTAAGTGAGTGGATAAGGCAGTGTGAGTGCATTAAGTAGATCTGATGGCATGTGTTGGACTGAGCACTTGTGGAGGTGGTAGTCCTGCCTGTTGTCATGGTGTGTCTCCTTCAGCCTGCCCCAGTTTCAGATCATTACTGTTGAACTAATGAGCAGCTCAGGATGAAAACACAGTTGGGTTCAGTTGATGCTTCCCAGCTGCTCAGTGCCTGTAAGTGTAACATTTGGCATCAGGTTTCTCAGGGAAAACAGGCATGAGGTGCCAGTACATTAAGTAGTAAGTTTTGGCTCAGAGAGCGCCCTGATAGTAGGGGAGTCAGACCTACACATATTAGCACACTGCAAAGTAATGTCACTGACGTAGAGGAGCTAGAAAGGTCTTGGGTAGGAGGCCAGCTGGCTTCTTAGATGATGCCAACAATGCAAGCTGTGTTGTTTGTCGCCTGCCTGCTCTGTGCTTGTGAGTAGACTAGCCCTCAGTTCTCGGTACATCTGTAAGGGGAATACAGCTGCTGTCTCATTTTGTGGAGGAGGACATTGAAGCTCAGTGAGGTGATGTTCTGGTAAATGTCAGGCAAGGCGCTTTATCAGGTAGCCTAGAGTCAGTCAGAATAGAGACAGTACAGTGTGGTCTCTTCACAGAGGGGGGCGGGAAAGGGTGACAAGCTCCAGCCTAGAGTCAGAATAGAGACAGTACAGTGTGGTCTCTTCACAGAGGGGGGCGGGAAAGGGTGACAAGCTCCAGCCTAGAGTCAGAATAGAGACAGTACAGTACAGTCTCTGTACAGAGCGGGGACAGTGACGGGACAGAGAGTGACAAGCTCCAGGCTGATAGGGTCAGCAAAGGCTTCTTGGGGGTGGTGACTTTGGGATTACTTGTGTGGTGGCAAAGCAGAGTATCTGGGAGTGTCCTAGGAGAGTTGGAGAGATGGGCGAGAGATGGGTTGGGATTGGCCTTAGGGTGGACCACACACAATATGATCTTTGTCCAGAAAGCAAAGAAGTTCAGGAGGGGTTCCAACAGGGATGGAGACATTACCTGTCTGCTGTTACAGGGTCAGAAATGGTTATCCAAAGAAAGAGGAGCATGGGGCATGAAGACACTCCAGGCATAGGAAGCCATCAGGGCTCTAGAGGCATGGGAGCATGTGGAGCATCCACCAGCAGTGGGACATAGAGCAGACAGTGTGGTGATGGGACAGTCAAAACAGGTGGGGCAGAGCCTGACAGCTAGTTTGTGGCACTGCTGACATCCTTGGAGCTCCATTTTGTCCTGCTGTCTACAGCCCTGTGATGGCTGACCTCAGCTATCACAGGGCTGAAGCTCTGAGCTCCATCTGTCTCTCTTATGGCAGGAGAGGTGCTGAGAGGGGACCGGATTGTCAACACCCCTTTCCAGGTTCTCATGAACAGTGAGAAGAAGTGTGAAGTTCTCTGCAGCCAGTCCAGCAAGCCAGTAACCCTGACAGTGGAACAGAGCCGGCTGGTGGCTGAGCGCATTACAGAAGACTACTACGTTCACCTGTAAGTTACCTGCTGCTACCTGCTGGCCTTGACCTCTGCCTAGGGAGGGGCTGGTGGGAGTGTGGTCCTGAGAGACTGATCGAGGTCTTGGGTTTCCAGCATTGCTGACAACCTGCCTGTGGCCACCCGCCTGGAGCTCTACTCCAACAACCGTGACAATGATGACAAGAAGAAAGAAAAAGATGTGCAGTTTGAACATGGCTACCGACTTGGCTTCACAGATGTTAATAAGGTAGAGTGTCTGGCATTTCAGAGGGCTGGGCCAGCAGGCTGCTAGATGGCACACAAGTAAAGGTGCTTCTTCCCAAGTCTGATGACTTGGGTTCAATCCCTGGTACCCACAAGGCAGAAGGAGAGAAATGACTCCCACAAGCTGTCCTCTGACCATCATCACATGTGCTGAGATGTACACACACACACACACACACACACACGTGGAGGGAGGGAGGGAGGGGGAGAGAGAGAGAGAGAGAGAGAGAGAGAGAGAGAGAGAGAGAGAGAGAGAGAGAGAATTTATAAATGGGGTCTGCCAGAACACATTTATGTCAGTGCTTTGTGGTAGATAGCCTGTGAGAATTCTGTGGCTTTGGACTGGCTCTAGTACATACTATAAAAAGAAATAAAGGGATAATCACTAGAATATTAGATTCTGTTTCTGTAAGATTAAAACTAGAAAAGGAACCTGGAATTCTAAAGTGTGTAGGAGAGAAGACCACGTGATGATCAAGAACACACTGTAGGCTTCCTGAGCTGAATGAATCCAGCCTCCACCATTTACTAGTGATTGGAGTGCCTTTGGTCTAGTGTTTCAGTATCTCTAAACAGTGATGCTCACCTGAGTGGTTTTGAAAATCAGTCTGTGTGTACACTTCATGACACAACTCCTGGGAATAAGCTAGTAATGACATAGACTATAATTGTGTCCTCGTCATCTGATTTCCCAGGAATAAAAGGCTGACATTCCTTTGTGGCATTGAACCCTTGTCCTAATTTGGAGAGAACTGGTGGTGTGAGGCCCTGAGTCTTGATTCCTAGGCTTTCCACTAGCCAGGGAGCGGTCATGTATTCTGAGTGTCATGAAGGAGGGAAGGGCTTAGAAAATAGTTGGGCTAAGTGGAGTAGAGGAAGGACAGCATCCCAGTTGCTGTGATGCTGTGGGCAGAGGTGCCGGGTAGGGACTGCTTATGAGGCAGGGACAGGCTGAAGAGCCCAGCTGAGCTAATGTGGCAATTGGAAGGGCAGTGGGTGAGCAAGACAAAAACAGAATGAGTATGAAAACTCCATAATGAAACCATTATTTTGTATTCTGTCTTTAAAAAAAAAAAAAAAAAAAAAAAAAAAAAAAGGACAGTGATAGCCAAGGAGACTTGTGTTTTCTCTGATGAGCCCAGGAAGGCATAGTGGGGTGTCAGAGAAAGAGTGCAATCTGACTCGAGCAGTGTTTTCAGAAGGCTGATCAGCCATGTGGACTGGACAGAGGAAGGCTCTAGTGCTTGGGGTGGGCTCCTTGGGTAACTTTCTGGTTTGGAGCTGCTAGCTATTCTTACTCTCTGTTGCTCTGCTTAGATCTACCTGCACAATCACCTCTCCTTCATCCTTTATTACCACCGGGAGGACATGGAAGAGGACCAGGAGCACACATACCGTGTCGTCCGCTTCGAGGTGATTCCCCAGAGCATCAGGCTGGAGGGTGAGTGGGGAGGTATCACCAGAGGGGCAGGGCTGGATGGGCCTGGGCTTCCACACACAGGACCTTCTCACACTCTCACCACTTTACTAGCTGACAGGCCCAGGTATGGCACATAGGTTCATCCTGAGGCCACTGTACCCCAGGAGAGCAGGGTAGGAATGAGGAGAGCTGTACCTAGGCTGGGTACCTACCACCTCCCAGCAACTCCAGCAGATTGGAGGTAATTATAGATGAGGAGCCAGAAACCCATGACTTGGTCAAAACCAAACAGCAGATTAAGGCTTTGTTGAGCCTCTTCCCAAGAACTAGTTCACCTGGTTGAAGAATAAGGTATGAAAGTATTGGGAAGTTTACAGGTTACTTTGTCTCCCTTTATGTGGGTGATGGGCCAGACTAAAATTGCCCAGAGCCAACAGTAGGCCAGGAGTTTAAGAGCTTAGCCCAGTCCTGATGGACCACCCAGGATTTGATGGAACTTTGTTTCCTCCTCCTCCTCCTCCTCCTCCTCCTCCTCCTCCACCTCCTCTTCCTCCTCCTTCTTCTTCTTCTTCCTTCTTCCTTCTTTTTCTTCTTCCTTTTCTTTTTTCTTTCTTTTTTTTGAGACAGCGTCTTTCTATGTAGCCCTGGCTGTCCTGGAACTCACTATGTAGACCAGGCTATCCTCAAACTCACAGAGATCTGCCTCCCTCTGCATCTGGAGTGCTGGGATTAAAAGTTTGCATCGCCACACCCTGCCTTTTTGTTTTCTTCTCAAGACAGGTCTCACCGTATAGCCCAAACTGGCCTTGAACCCGTGGATCCTCCTGCCTCTGCCTTTTCTTTTCATGTGCTAGGTCAAACTTAGGACTTCACATATTCTAGGCAAGTGCTCTACTGAGCTCTGTCTCTGGCCTTCTTCTGGGATCACAGGCATGGATCACTACTCCCAAGCCTTTTGACCACAGTGGTGATTTTCTAGCTTTTTGAAAAGGTGTGGAACATGATTTCCATATGAAGCAGTCATAAGGCATAAAGCCCAAGCTGTAAGGGACCATCCTGCCTCTACTGTGAATGTCACAAACACAGTTCAGCACTTACAGATGATTTTTTTAGAGGCCTCTTACATCCTCAGTGGCTCTTCAAGGTTACACTCTGTCCTTTTCTCTACAGCAAGGTGCTGATCCATGGTTGGTGTTTATATGTTGGTTGGCTAGATGTGATGAATGCCAGCAAACTAATGAATGAAAGGGGAAGGCATAGGAGTGGTTGGATTACTAAAGTAATAAGCGTGAGTGAGCAAACAGAAGGAGCCACTGTGGTGCATGTTGAGTGGGCCTGATTGAATGGTGAATGAGTCAGTGGATGTTTGGGTTGAGCATAGAAAGCCACCTGCTTTTTGGATGGAGGGAATTAGACTCAGAACCTCCCCTCCCTTCCTCCCTCCCTCCCTCCCTCCCTCCCTCCCTCCCTCCCTCCCTCCCTCCCTCTCCCAGGTACATACCTTTTTACTCCTGAAGGCCCTTAAGAAAGCCAGGGCTGCAGGGAGTATAGCTATAAAAGTCAGTTACCTCTTGTGCCCCCAACTTCCACTCAGCCCTGAAGTCAGGACAACCTTGAGATACTTGCAGAGCAGTTGTGCCTGGGGGGAGGAGCACTGGCCACTGTGAGAACAGACTGGGTCTCTGTCTCTCACAGACCTCAAAACAGATGAGAAGAATTCATGCATCCTACCAGAGGGTACCAACTCCTCGCCCCAAGAAATTGACCCCACTAAGGAGAATCAGCTGTACTTCACCTACTCTGTGCATTGGGAGGTGAGACAGAATGCCTGCTCTGGCCAGGGGAGGAGGGTTTGCTCTGGGCTGGGATTCTCTGTCCAACGGGACTGACTGTGCTTCCTCCTGCCTGCCAGGAAAGTGACATCAAATGGGCCTCTCGATGGGACACTTACCTAACCATGAGTGATGTGCAGATCCACTGGTTTTCTATCATTAACTCTGTCGTGGTGGTCTTCTTCTTGTCAGGTGAGAGCTCTGAGTGTTGAAGGTGGCATTGAGGGTCTGAGGCATCACTTTACTTAAGGGGAATTTCTAGGGTGTTGTCAGGGCCAGGTGTGACCAGAAGCAGTCAGTCACCATGTCCCTGTGCTAGGCCTCATGTATGGAAATGGACAGGAATTGGTCTCTACTCTGGTGAGCTTGCTAGAGAAAAGCAGTTAGATTTGTCTGTGCACAGTCCAATATTGATTCATTCAACAACTCCAGAAGCATGGTTCTGCCATGAAACAAGTTTGTCAGGAAGCTGGGTAGGGAAACGTTGGGCAGAGGTAGAATGAGGACAACTGCTTCCATCTTGTGAGAGGCAAAGGTAGCAGCAGCTCCTGCTTATCCACTGCCTACTCGGGGGCTGCTGCTGCCCTCGCTTTGCAAACTCCAGTTCCCAGCTCAGGAGCTAAGCCTAAAAGCATAAAGTGAGCTCAGGGTCTTAAAGCCCATTTCCTGTCCATCATGCTGCTACCTAGAGAGAGACAGGACAAATAGGCAGGGTGACGGTGGTGTCCCTGAACTATTGAGAGACACACAAGTAAAGGGTGAGTCTTGATGCACCTGGGGCATTTCCAGTAAAGAGACTTTCCCAGCAAACTCTCCTCCCTGACGCGAAGAGCAGCATCCTGCAGCCATCTCTCTTACCCCGACAGTTTCTTTCTCTTCACAACCCTTCTCAGCTGGAGTGGAGCTCTGCGTGTGTGGGAGGGGTTTGGGTAGTCTTGTGACCAGGCCCTGTTGGAAAAAGTCATGGAGCTAGATCACTCTGTTAGCAGTGCTTACCCCTTCCAACCTTGTCGTTTGCAGGCATCCTCAGCATGATTATTATTCGGACCCTGCGGAAGGACATTGCCAACTACAACAAGGAAGATGACATTGTACGAGGTCTTGGCTGGGGTGGGACAGACTGGAAGAGGGAGGAGGAGCTAACAGTAGAGCTCTCCACCTGCCAGGCCTGCCTGCTTGCGTGTGCATGCACACGTGTGCCACATAGACGAACCCCAAAGGCATTGAAAAGGAAAAAACATTCCAGGTCTCCCAAAGCGATAGATTTGGAAGAAGTCACAGGAAAAAAAGCTGGGTTAATTTGTCATTTTAAAGTAGAGTTTTTGAGATGGCACATCATGGTAAGGAGGGTGTTTGCAACCAAGCCTAACAACCTGAGTTTGATCCCTGAGACCCACATGATGGAAGTAAAGAATTGACACCCACAAATTGTCCTCTGGCTCAGCATTGTACCTACATGCCCCCTCCACACACACATAAATCAACATCATCTTTTTTTTTTTTTTTTTTGGTTTTTCGAGACAGGGTTTCTCTGTGTAGCTTTGGAGCCTATCCTGGCACTCGCTCTGGAGACCAGGCTGGCCTCGAACTCACAGAGATCCTCCTGCCTCTGCCTCCCGAGTGCGGGGATTAAAGGCGTGCTCCAACGCCTGGCAATAAATATAATCTTTTTTATTATTATTATTTAAAACTAGAGCTAGGCATAATATTATATACCTGTGATCCTAGTACTCAGTAGGCTGAGGCAGGAAAATCTAATTTGAGATGACTTGGCTCCATAGCAAGCCCCTGTGTCAAAAACAGCAAGGCCTATTATTTCTTGAGAGGCAGAGGCAGGTGGAACTCTATAAGTTCAAGGTCAGCCTGATCTATATAGTGAGTTCTAGATCAACAAGGATCCAAAAAAAGAAAAGACAAACAAAAAAATCACCATCACCACCAACAACAAAAATTCAAAAAACTGAAAAATCCTAAATTTCTTATGTACTGAACATTTCTTATGTATTTACAGATGAGAAACTACACATGATGCTTCAGTATTTGTTGTTAGGGTTAGTATTGGTGTTATTCTTATTAGACATGTGCCAACAGTCTTGTTTTAATTTTTTTTTTAATACTTCAGGAATAGTGCCCCCAAAATTCAGATTCAAACTGTCATAAGAGTGATCTTGGGACAGGTAAATAGCACAGATTTTTTTTTTTTTCTTTTTCTGAGACAGGGTCTCACTATGTTACCTGGGCTCTTTCAAACTGGAGATCCTTCTGCCTCAGCCTCTGAATGCTGAGCCACAGGTATACAGCACCACACAAGACTTCTTTTTCTTTCTTTTTTTTTTTTTCTTTTTCTCTTTTGTAGTTCTAATTGTGGAGCTAGGGAGATAACTTAGTTGGCAAAAGTGCTTGTTTTGCCACACAAACATGAGGACCTGAGATTGGACCCTCAGTACCCATGTAAAGCTAGGGGTGACAACATGCATCTATAACTCTGCTTAAGGGAACTATGGATGGATCCCTGAGGTCCAGAGAGAGACCCTGTCTCAAAAAATTAGTTGGAGAGCAATTAAGGAATATGCCTGAGGTTGACCTCTGACCTCACATGTACATACACAAGACTATATACACCCAAACAAAATTGTTAGCAGGATTGACATGAGCGCCTGTGGTGGTGCACACACCTTTAATCCTAGCTCTCAGGAGGCAGAGGCTGACAAGTCTCTGAGTTCCAGGCCAGCCTGGTCTACAGATTGAGGTCCATACAAAGTGAGACCCTGTCTGAAAAAACAAAACAAAACAAAAAAAGATTAACATGGAGAAATGTTCAAAATCATATATCACTTGAAAATAACAAGGCACATGGAATGACCCTCTATCGTTTAAACCTATTATTCATGTGTGTACAAGAATAAACAGATAAAAGAAAAAGAGACTAAAGAAAACAGTGGTATCTTTTTATGTTAATATGTAAACATTACTTAAGTATATAGGTCATTTTAATTTTTAGATCTTTCTACTATATAGAAAAGTATGTGTCTGGGTAAACACATATGTTGTAAAACAGTCTCTGGTCACAGTGTCCAGGATGACCCTGAACTCTCAATCCTTCCGCCTTACCCTCCCGAGTGCCAAGATTACAGGCATATACCACCGCACTTGGCCTTTTCTGTGTTTTTAGGTTTTTTTGATATACTAAACATTTTGTTTCTTTAAATTCATTTTAATTTCATGACATATTCCATTTTTATACAAGTAAATATGTACTTTATTTATAATCAGAAAAAATAAGTTGCTTCAGACTCACCATCCAAAACTATTGACATTTTGGTGTGCTAATGTTTGCATTATTTCCCATTCTCTTATTTTGTGTAGTTAGGGAGATTTTTTTTTCCCTGAAGCTTCAAGCATCCTTTTCTTGGCCTCCTTTCCCCATGTAGCATTCCTCTGAGAAGCCTGTGGCAGAATGGTGCTGGTTTGATGGAGCAGCCTGGGTCTGTGGGGGTGTTCCCTACAGGAACCTCCCTGTCCACAAAAACCCACCTCGCTCTCTGCCCTTTGCTGCAGGAAGACACTCTGGAGGAGTCCGGGTGGAAGCTTGTGCATGGGGATGTCTTCAGGCCGCCTCAGCGCCTCATGATCCTCAGCTCTCTCTCTGCCCTTTGCTGCAGGAAGACACTCTGGAGGAGTCCGGGTGGAAGCTTGTGCATGGGGATGTCTTCAGGCCGCCCCAGCACCCCATGATCCTCAGCTCTCTGCTGGGCTCAGGCATTCAACTCTTCTGCATGATCCTCATCGTCATCTGTGAGTGGACCATGGAGGCCGGCTGTGGGGTCAGAGGAGCATGGCCTGAGCCGGGGGCATGGCCACCTTTTGTGACTTAAGCAAAAGGGTAGACTTGTCTCCCAGGAGCAGGCCTAGCATTCTGGGCAGCAGTGCCAGGCCCTAGCAGTAGTGATGCTCCCCAACGCTTTACAGCTCTGTTCACATAGGAGTCATCCTGAGTCCTAGGTCAGGGAAGCTTAGTCAGCACTATGAGGCTAACTTCATTCTGCCCTTGGAGAAAGCGGCTAGCCCAGACTCACTACTGTCAGGGTCAGGGCTGACTCAGGTCTCTTCCCCCCTCCCCTCTCTTTTTCCTTCAAGGTTGGGTCTTCCATGTAACCCAGGCTAAGATGAGTTCTCACTTCTTGTGCCTGTGCCACGGTACAGCAGGATTTTTTTTTATTAATATTGTAATTACAGACAGGACTGGAGTCAGTCTGCCTAAATTTGTTTCTCACCTTCATGACTTTAAGCTTTATGACTAAATAGCCACTTAGTCTTGTTGGGCTTCAGTTTCCTTGTTTAAAAAATGGAGAAGCTAACGTCCATCTTTCATAGTCAAGTTACATTCAGCTTGTAGGCATTCAGAATGCTCTTGGCCTGTTATGTGGTTCATTCCAAGGACTCTGGGACTAAAAGCTATGGTTAGATTCAGATAGCCAAGGCCTAGCAACTGCTCCACCCCCAAGCCCCAGCTACAAAGGCCAAGGAAGAAGGAAATCTCTTCTAGCCCCCTTTGCCTAGTATCCTGTGAGTCTGCCCATCAGAGACTCCAGACCAGATAGACACCCGATCCTGACCCTGACCTGCCCTCTGCTTCCCTCTGTAGTTGTGGCCATGCTTGGGATGTTGTCGCCTTCCAGCCGGGGAGCTCTCATGACCACTGCCTGCTTCCTCTTCATGTTCATGGGGTAGGTGTGTGTGAGAATGTTCCCAGGGGCTGGCACAAGCCTGCTTCACGCCATTTACATACCTCTTGTTGAGGATTCTGCCTTTTCCTACAACAGGGTATTTGGTGGATTTTCTGCTGGCCGTCTCTACCGAACTCTGAAAGGCCATCGGTGGAAGAAAGGAGCCTTCTGTGTAAGTGTCCACATCCCCCCCAGCACTTGGTAGGGCCTGAGACACTCTTCGTACACTGCTTGGGAGCATGGAGAGGCCCCAGTGGGGATTTTTTAGGCTAGAGGCTAAACAGCATGGTGATGGAGCAGGAGGGTCTAGGGCCCACAGTCATCGGTTCTATAAGGCTCTCTTAAGCTTACAAAAGGATCTCTCAGAGCTGCAGATGCTTCATCCATAAAGTGATAAGGGGATTGAACTTGGGTAACTTTTAGCTTGCATTGTCCAGTGGCTCCAGCAAGGGAATAGTGGATTCAGAGTGATCAGCAACATTGCAGGAGGACACCGTGCCCAATAGACTAGAAAGAATTGCCTGCAGAGGAAGAGACCAGGCTTGTGTAGCAGTTAGCCAGCATACCAGCCACTGGAGTGAGGAGACATCTTGGAGGCAGAAAAGTCCATAGACATAGGGTGGTACAGGACTAGGATTCTCCCAGGAACTTTCTTCCTCTTTCTGTACCTAATAGCAGACCTGGTGCCCAGACTGTAAGTTTCAGCCAGAAAGGAAATGAGGAATTCTCTGCAACCCAGCAGAATAAAAAAAGAACAAAAAGGAAAAGACATTGACATTCAACTGGGCCTTGAAGATTTTAGGTTGCACCCAAAATTCTGGAATTGCCAAGATCCTAGTCTTGACTTGGCTTTTCTTGATGGATAATCATTAACAGCCCTCTGAGCCTCTGCTTCCCATCTCTGCAGTGGGGAGGTTACATCTACTTTGCAGCATGTAGGCCCTGGTACCCTCTTAACACAGATGTTCATGACCTACATAAAGGCCCAGAGACAAGAACTAGCTGTTGGATGGGAGCAACGGTGAGCCAAAGAGGAAATTAGTGCAGTTTCAGTGCTAGGTTGCTCAAGATACCCCAAGGGACTTGGTCATTGTTCTTAGTGACCCACCTGGATGCCTAGATCCCAGTGTGGAAGAATGAGACTCAAGGGTAAGCCTGCGGCTTTGGTTCTCTGTGCCTGGATTCTAGCCTAAGAAACTGACTAGATTACATTGCAGGGGATCAGGAGTGGGCTTTGGAGGCAGACTGCCTAGATCCCACCTCTGCTCTACCATTGATAAACTGTAGAGTGGAGGGATACCCTCATCCTTTAACAGGCTGTCTTTTAAACCTGTAGTGAGGGTCAGGTGAGATGATGCAAATGGAGCCCACAGTTACCATCCTTAAGATGCCATTAGCACTGAATCATTATTTTAGGTGGTTTGGAGTTGGGGGCTTAGACATACATGTTTTCTAATAGTCTTATTCATATATTTATGATGTAAATACTTAATTGAGTAGCTACTGTGTTGCATGATGAGAATACAACAGAGGACAAGATTTGGAGTGTGTTGGGAAGACAGACATTGATCGGGTAGCAAAGCTGCATGCAGGTGCTCCTTGTCTCAGCTGATAGTGTCCTGAGGTGAATGTGCATCTAGCACACCAAATGTAGGGTGGTTGCTACTGGATGCCTTTAACTGTCAGTCCATCACCAATTCAAAGAATCCTAAGTAGAACCTTTCTAAGTTGGGGATCATCTGTAATTAGGAAGTGGAATAGGGGAAGGAAAAAAGTAGTTTCGGGGCTCTACAAAGTGTCTCATAGAGCAGGAGGCCTGCTTGAGCTGAAACCCAAAGGACCAGAGATCTGTGAACCACCCCCCTCGAGGACCAAGTAGGAGCCCTAGCTGCAGCTTTCCAACCTGTCCTTCTTGCTCACAGACGGCGACGCTCTATCCTGGTGTGGTGTTTGGCATTTGCTTTGTGTTGAATTGCTTCATCTGGGGAAAGCATTCATCAGGAGCAGTAAGTGCCTTCCCCCACTGCCCTGCCCCTCTCCAGCAAGGAGAGTACTTCCTGTTGCTCCCTTCTTCCCTTCCCTTTTCTGAGTCCCCAAAGTTCTGTTCCCAGCTATAGTGGTGGAGGGTTGGCTGGGGTTTCCCCAGCATTGCCCATCTATCATCTGTCAGTGCCCTGGCCTTGGCCGTTCTGCAGGGTTAGAAACAGCTGGCCATAGCTCACTTCTCTAAAGGAGGTTTCCACACTCCAGGGGCCCTTTGGGGAATTCCCCATGTCTCAACCAAGTGAGAGCTGCTTGGTGTGAGTGGATAAGGTCAGAGGGCTCTCCTCAGCTCCCCTCAGCACCACTCCAGAGTAGAGTTCTTACTAGCCCCAGGCTGTGCTATTGCCAGCAACTTCTCCTCTCAATGAAATTTCAGGTTCTGGCTGATGACTCTTGGGAGTACAGGCCCTTGGTCAGTTCTCAGGACTGCAGCCTTAGTGTGCTGAGCCGCATGCGACCTGCCTGTTCAGTGTCTGCTAAGGGCTCTGGATAGGGTTCCAGTGTAGACTGCTTCTTCCCAGCAAAATAGGAAGTCCTGAGTATTCAGTAGACTTTCTAGAGTGCACATAAGAAATGAAACACAACTCCCCAGCAGAGCCACTCAGAGGTAAACACTGCAGAGGTCTTTGATAGGTATTCTTCCAGTTGTTTTTCTTTAGTAGAGATGTTTAAAATGAGATTATGTGATTTAAAAATTATAACATCAAATTATGCTTATTGTAATAAATACTGTTCTAAACATTTAACATGTTCTCTTTTTTTTTTTTATTGATTTTTAGGTTGGCATAACAAAGTAATATATTCCACTCTGGCATTTACACATGTGTATCACTGTACTTTGTTCTCATTCATTCCCACACCCACTGCCCTTCTTGTCCCCTTCCCCCCTCTGGCTGGTCCCCTTCCTTCCCCCACTAACTCCCAACTTCTGCTTTCTTATCACATGTATTCCACTGCCCTATTTCCCCCTCCTTGAAGATCTTTTCCTTCCTTCTGATGATCCCCTTTCTAGTTTCACAAGTTACATATACACATATATAAATATATACACACACGAAAATTTAAGTCTGGGTTCTACATATAAGAGAAAACACAGTATTTGTCCTTCGGAGTCTGGCATATTTTAGCATAATGGTTTCTAGCTCCATCCATCTCCTGAAACTTGTCATGACTTCATTTTCTTTACCTTCCATGCAGTTCCATTTCCTGAGTAGCCAGCAGTGAATGTGGAGTGTGCGAGTATCTCTGTGGAGTGCTGACTTAGATCCCCTATGTGTGTACCTAAGTGCTATAGCTAGGCCACATTGCAGTTCTAGTTTTACTTCACACTGATTTCTAGAGTAGCTGCGCAGGTTTGCATTCCCAAATTAAGAATGTAAATGCTTTTTGTACAAGTCTTAAAGAAAATGACTATACAGAAGATGATGAGGAGATGAAAAAACTCAGTTCAACCCCCGTGCCCCATCCAAGGGGCCCTGTTAACTTTTTATTGTAGGCCTTTCAGGCACATACAGATATTGAATCTGGGGGCTTAGTGTGTAGCTCAGTTAGTTGACTGCTTGCCTAGCATGCTTGAAACCCTGAGTTCTATCCCCAGCACTTCATGAACTCACCGTGGTAGTGCATGCCTTGTAATCCCAGCACCCAGGAGGTGGAGACAGGAGGATCAGAAGTTCAAGGTCATCCTTGGCTACATAATGGGTTCAAGGCCAACTTAGGATAATGAGGCCCTGTCTAAAAAATAAGTTTTATTAAAATGGAGTCCTTTTATAATTCCAGGCCTATGTCCTGCTTTTCCCCACTTGGAAGAATATTATGGTGTCTCATTTTAACCAAACTGGAGCAGTTTTGCTTTTTCCCTTCTTCTCTTCACTCAGCAGACCTCATACTGTGTCCTTTCCTCTGGCCCCTTCACGGCTCCTTGGGGTTCTCAGTTCCACTTCCTCCCTGGATGATGAGCTCCTGGGATGCTGAGGTTCCATCTTCACTGGAAGCTCACGTGGCCCCATCTACACTCTGCTCTCCCCACAGGAAATTCTTGGCCTCAAGAGATTCAGGCCAGGAGCCCTGGGGCGGAAAAGTCTGGTGGACCTTCCCCAGCACAGTAGCCCTGCTGCGCATGTGGCTTCTCCTTCCCCGGAGCCCAGAGCTGCCCATTCCCACCACCACCACCTGCATGGCTTCTGTGGTAGGTCTCACGGCCCATGGAGGCCTCACACCACTGTGTCCACAGGTGCCATTTCCCACCATGGTGGCTTTGCTGTGTATGTGGTTCGGAATCTCCTTGCCCCTTGTCTACTTGGGCTACTACTTCGGCTTCCGCAAGCAGCCATATGACAACCCTGTACGCACAAACCAGATTCCCCGGCAGATCCCTGAGCAACGGTGGTACATGAATCGATTTGTGGGGTGAGTCTTGGCAGAGGCGAACAGGGGACTTGCGGGGTGAGTAAGGGCCAGTGTTCTCCTAAAGCATCTCGTTAGGAGAACACATAGAGGCTACCTTCCCATACGGTGCTGAGATCACCCTGCAAGCTCAGCTTCATGCCACAGGGAAGGCAAGGTGCCGCAGACTTAATGTCTGCCTAGAAACTAGGTCGGAGAAGCCTAGGTAGGAAAGCTGGGATGTAGCTCAGTGGCAGAACACTTACCTAAGTTGCATACTACCCTAGGTTCAATCCCCAGTATCCCAAAACCAAAGGGCCACATGGACTAGTTGTACTTAGAAAAAATAAAAAAGATGACCAGCTGAACCTTGGGCAGGTCGCCCACCACTCTATCTGAGTTCCCATCTATGAACTGAAGAGAGTTTTGCCCACCCTGCTCTTTTCTCAAGAAGAAATAATGGTGTCACAACATGGCAAAGCCTTAGAACTGCCACCATGTAGGCCTTCTCTGTACCGATGTCAGGAGGGATAGGAGCGTCCCAGTGGCAGGGGTCTCTGGGAACTGTTAACCTCCCTTCTCTGTTGCAGCATCCTCATGGCTGGAATCCTGCCCTTCGGGGCCATGTTCATCGAGCTGTTCTTCATCTTCAGTGTGAGTACTGCTGATTCCCCACCTCTGTATGCAGCCTTGCCACACCAGCCTGGTCTCTTGCTCTCTGTGAAATTGCAGGGGCCCCCTTCTTCACCCTTGAATTCAGTAATGGTCCCGACTATCAGGACAGCTGTGAGAGGTCATGGGAGACGCGCTGTGCATGGAAAGGGCTCAGCACCTGGAAGCTGCTTCAAGTGATGCAGTCATTTGCAACAGTGATTGATCACACTTTTGCATCTGCTTCCATTCCTGGGTCCCTCACCCTCTTCACCTGCCAGTGTTACCCAGAACTTCAGGGAAATAGAGAGTAGGATCCCCAGCTCTCAGGATCATTGTGAGACTGGAACAAATTGAAACTGCATTCAGAAAATGCTGCCACCATGGTGGTGAGCACTCCTGTCAGGAAGGGCCAACATGAAAGCTGGCCGGAGGGCTCTGGAGCACGGAAGCAGCTTACTCAGCTGTCCAGCCCAGTGGTGCCATGTCAGTATTATAGAGGCCTCTGCTGTTCCAGAAGAATAGTCCTTCCCTTCCCTGCTAAGAGCCTTGCCTGCCTAGGACAGCCACATAGGATGAGTTTGCTGCCCTGTCCCCAGAGTGTGTTCTGTGGGCTCTCCTGTTGTGTTGGGACCCTGAACCAATCACCAGAGCTTTGACTTCCTCAGCTATAAAAGGTGCAGCTGAGGCTGCAGAGATGGCTCAGCAGTTAAGTTCCTCACTGGCCGCTCTTCCAGAGAGCCTGATTCCCAGCATCCACACAATCATATATAATTCCAGTTTCAGGGGATACAACATGCTCTTCTGGTCTCTGGGTACCAGGCATGCACACATGATACATATTTACATACAAGCAAAACATTCATACATACAAAATGATTTTTAAACTTTTTTAAAGAAAGGTAAGGACCAGGTATGATTGTACACACCTTTATTCCCAACATTTGGAAGGCAGAGGCAGATCTGTGGTCAGCCTGGTCTACACAGAGAAACCCTGTCTTGGGGGAAAAAAAAAAGAAGAAAAGCCAAAGTTAGGAATAGTTGGCCAACACATAACAAGCTTAGTGCTAATTTTTGTAGATTCTTTGTCTCATTTTGCTTTGAGCTTTTTTTTTTCTTAATTGCTTTATATTTTGATTTTTGTTCAGGGGTGGGGAATACATTTCTTGGTTTGGTTATTGTCAATGTTTTTGTTTTGTTTTTTGTTGTTTTGGGGGGGGTTATTTTTACTTGGGTTTTTGTATACTTTGGTGTTTTGCCTGCAAGTATGTCTCCATACAGGAATCAAATCCTCTAGTACAGGAGTTACAGACAGCTGTGAACTGTCATGTGGGTGCTGGGAATTGAACCCAAGTCCTCTGGAGAAGCAGCCAGTGCTCTTAACCACTGAGCCATGTTTCCAGCCCTTTGGGGTGTTTTTATATTGCTGTTTTATTTTTGTTTGTTTGTTTGGTTTGATTTTTCTAGACAGGGTTTCTCTGTGTAGCCCTGGCTGTCCTGAACTCACTTTGTAGACCAGGCTGACCTCGAACTCATAGAGATCCACCTGCCTCTGCTCCCCCACTACCCAGCTGTTTTGTCTTATTTTGAAAGAAAGACAAAAATAACATAAAAGTAAGTGAGGACATCCTAGAGGAATTGGGAGAGAAGGAAAACATCAAAATAAATTGTATAAAATTTTTTTCAATAAAAAAGAGTTTTTTTGGCCGTACATTGGTGGTGCACGCCTTTAATCCCAGCACTCGGGAGGCAGAGGTAGGCGGATCTCTATGAGTTCGAGGCCAGCCTGGTCTACAAGAGCTAGTTCCAGGACAGCCTCCAAAGCCACAGAGAAACCCTGCCTTGAAAAACTCAAAAACAAAACAAAACAACAACAACAACAAAGAGTTGTTTTGTTTTGTTTTTTTAAGGCCAAGGTTACAACAAGTCTGTTTGTGGTTATAAAGCTGATGGCTACAGCATGCACCTGTTGTGGGGTGAACTGTGCCTTAGTGGTAGCAGCTACTGTATAATTTTAATTGGGATAGGAATCATCTTACATGCTGTGAGGCTTAATCTGAAGTCCACCCAAACATTAGTCACCTGTGCCACAAGCCCTGCCTGAGAGGAGCCCTGGTGGAGGTGTTCTGAGGGGGAGTGGCTGCTGAGCAGCAGGTTGCTAAGGCCATCTCTGGTGCCCACAGGCAATCTGGGAAAACCAGTTCTATTACCTCTTCGGTTTCCTGTTCCTCGTTTTCATCATCCTGGTGGTGTCCTGTTCACAAATCAGCATCGTCATGGTGTATTTCCAGCTGTGTGCAGAGGTGAGGGGAGTAGAGCAGTAGGCGGGGGTGGAATGGGACAGATCCAACACTGACAATCTTTATGGGACTTCAGAGGGTGGATATCCCATGTGGGTACCGCCTCAGCTGTCTTTCTCCCCTGCCCAAGTCCTTTTCCTCTACATTGGAATTCACGATGCCCACCTCTCTGCATGACTGAGATGCCAGCACTGCATCCACTCCAGGGGAAACCCTGCAGTTGGCAGGTGCAGATCGTTGGTCTGTCTCCCCTGTGGGCAGAGAGGTGGGCCAGCCCAGAGCCACTGTCTGCCTGGGCTGAAAGCCAAATCTTCTACTAGGAGACTAGTATGGGGGTCAACATTATTGACTGAGTAACCCTCATCCATGAGAAGCATTTGCTCAAGCAAAGTTACTTGTTCCTTGTTTTTTTATTTTTTTTTCTATCGATTTTTAAAAAGTTAAGATATAATTTATAAGCAATAAAATTTACCCATTTGACTTTGCAATTCTGTGGTTTTTATAAATGAGTCCAGATAGGGACTTCACCATAATCAAGCTTCCAAATGTGGCTTTTTGCTTTTTTTTTTTTTCCGGGGGTGGGGGGGTGGGGTGGGTGGGGGGAGGGGTTGGTTTTTCGAGACAAGTTTTCTCTGTGTAGCCCTGGATATCCTGGAACTCACTCTGAGACCAGGCTGGCCTGGAACTCAGAGATTTCCCCCTGCCTCTGCCTCCCAAGTGCTGGGATTAAAGTTGTGAGCCACCATGCCTGACCAAATATGACTCTTACCCAGAGTCTTGAACTCCTGTGTTGACCGTGAGATCTGTGGGAAGATGTCCTGGAGCCTACGGTGACCCTTCTCTCTTTGCTCCTTAGGATTACCGCTGGTGGTGGAGGAATTTCCTCGTCTCAGGGGGGTCTGCATTCTACGTCCTGGTCTATGCCATCTTTTATTTTGTTAACAAGGTACCACCCTCCTTGAGACACCCCTCACCACCGCCCCCCACCCTCCATTAACCCTCTCTGGGACAGCATGTTTGCTGGGGAGGAGGCTGTTGAAAGGAAGCCAAGTGTCTAGATTGTGCTTTCATACTCAAAGTGGAAATGACCAGAGTCATTTAGAACTGTGTGGCATGTTTGGGAAACAAGCCTTCAGTCTGAATAACAGTGAGAGTGCTGTGTGCAGAAACCTGTGAGATACTTGGCACATAAAGGCCATATGGCCTGTAATTTCAGTACTGGAAGGCTGAGTCTGAAAGGGTTAACGTTTATATGTGCCAGCCTGAGATAAGTATGTAGCAAGACCATTTCTGCTGTGACCCATGCGGCTTAAGTCCTGGAACCCTGGCTAGGGGAGGTGAGGGAATGAAGACAGACACAAGTACAAGAAAGCTGGGGACAGGTGGGGTCTACTGTCACTGTCAACCTGGGATCTCTGTGCACTTATTGTGTCTATAGCACAGTGGCAGGGTTAGCTAGTCTTGGCAGGAGATCTATGTAGGTGAGCAGTCTATGGTTGGAGAAGTTGCAGTTGCCAGTCTTTGCACATACTGATTAATCATTCATAAACACTCAGACTCCTGAGGAAAGCTTTGCCATTCCTCTTAAGCCCAGTGTCAAAATGTCAAAATGCACATTCACTCAGGACTTCGCTCCCTTGGGGCTTTCACTACTCCCTGTACATCTCAAAGGCAGAGAGTTACCTGCTGTGCTTCTGCTCCAAAGTAAGACATAGGGAAAAAGGACAGTGACATGAGAGTAAAAGCAGTTGAAAGAAATGAGCAGAGATGAAATCAGTCTGGGGAAATGGCTTGGTCTATAAGGTGCTTCTGTGTAAGCATGAGGGCCTGAGTTTGATACCCCAAAAACTGAGAACAGCACCAATGCACCTGTAGACACAATGTTCCAGGAGGTGGAGACAGGTTCCTGGAGCGTGTGGGCAGCCAATCTAGTCTGGTGAGTTCCAGGTTTTGAGAGGCCCTGTCTAACTCAGAAATAAAGTGGAAAGTGACTGAGGAACACATCCATTGTTGACCTCTAGCCTCACCCATGTGCATACACAAGTATATTCACAGAAAGAACAAGGTAGACTGTTTACACACATTGGAAACTACATTTAGGACCTCAGCCATCGTGGCTGTAGGACCCCCTTCTCCTCTTCACTCAGGTACTCCTTGCATCTGCCTAGCAAAGAGAGAATGAGCCAGGCTTGTGTCTTAGAGGCCTGCTTGTTGCATGAACTCACACAGGTTAAGCGTGGGCTAGTAATCAACAGGAGTCTGGTTTAGCAACTAGGGCAAACCAGATGGGCCAGTTAGAGGAGTTCAGGGAGGCTTTGGTGGGTGGCTCACCTCTAACACAGAAGGTTTGATTTTGCATGCTTTACATAGGGTCTCTAAAGCCCAAGGGCAAGCAGTCCTCTGCCTGCAACCAGGTTATATTTGCAGAGTAAGAGCTGCAGGGCCAGTGGGTAAACTCGGAATGCCCAAGTTTCCCCAAAATACCAGGTTGTGGAGAGGACTTCCCAGATCATCTAATGCAGTGTTCGGCCAGTCTGCCTCTGCAGTCCCAGTAGGTGGTCACATCTGCTTCAGAGGTCAGTAGAGTGGTTCCCAGGCCAGTGGCCAGCTCTTGAAAGAACATTGATTGAATACAGCCATGCACATTCATTCACGTGTCTCCTGGCTGCTCTCACACTACTGTGACAGTTGAGTGGTTGTAAACCGCATAAACTATAAAACTGAGGAAGGAATGAAAATATTATCTGACCCTTCAGACAAGGTTTTCTGATCCTGCTGAAGCTCATCCAGTAACAGAAGATCTTCCTCCACACGCTGCCATTCTCTAACTGGACAGCTCCTGTTGTTGTGATGGTCTGTTTCACACCTCAGCCTGCCCCTGTGTACCTTGTATCTTGACCTTATTCCTAGACTCTTCCCATCTCAATAGCCTGTTTAACTCAGAAACTTTGTGACTGTTGGGTACCCTGAAACTGGCCTAAGCAAAGAAAATCCTTTGGCTGATGTAGCTGCACAGTTTAGGAAGTTGGAATCTAACTTCAGACCTTGTTAGGTCTGAACTCGGGGACCGTCAGCCCTTCCTTTTTGCTCATTCCCTTCCTGGTTTGACCACTGTTCTGTTCCTTTCTCCTCCTACCCCCTTCACCCCATCTGCAGACACACACACACACACACACACACAGAGACACACACACACACACACACAGAGACACACACACACACACACACAGAGACACACACAGAGACACACACACACACACACACACACAGACACACACACACACACACAGACACACACACACACACACACACACACACACACACACACACACACACACACACACACACACACACACACACACACACACACAGACACACACACACACACACACACACACACACACACAGAGACACACAGACACACACACACACACACACAGACACACACACACAGACACACACACACACACACACACACAGAGACACACACACACACACAGACACACACACAGACACACATACACACAGACACACACACACACACACACACACACACACACACACGAGAGAGAGAGAGGGAGAGAGGGAGAGAGAGACAGAGAGAGAGAGACAGAGACAGAGACTGCAGGGACTTTTGAGGGGAGCCTATCTATGTGGCCTTCACCCTTTAGGCTTAGAAGATCTCAGACACAGACCTACATTATTTTATTTCTTTGATTTTATTTTTCTTTATTGTTTTCTTCTGGGCTTGTCACATTTTGTGGCTGCATATCTGCCATTGAGTCCTAGAACAGACACCCTTCAGGGCCTGATGCACTGGGCTCATACCAAGGTGCCAGATGGGCTGTATTCTCTTCCACCAGCAAACATCACACCACCAACCCCTTCCACCTCTACCTCAGTCACAAAAGAGGCTAGTGTACTCCAAGATCAAAAGCCCTGTGTGGTATTGGAGATACACCGAGCATTCTCAGGATCACAAGGGTGTACACTGAGGCAGACTAATGATGGCTCCATAGTTCTTAACCTGGGAACCTCCGCACACTTCTCCCTTCTTGACTCTCTGATGTTGCTTCAGCTATCCAGGAATATTGTGGTGCTGCTTTGGGACAGTGGACCAGGAGGTGGGGCAGCTGTATCCATTCCTGCCTAGAGTTCTCCCTGGTGACCCCCAAGATCAAGTACTTTGTCCCTAGTGCAGTTGCAAGTTAGTCTTGACAGTGAGCCCTTTTACCTTGCCAGGTGTCAGTTTCACAAGCTTGGGGGAGGGGTGCATATCTTAGTTACTTATCTACTGCGGTGATTAAACACCATGACCAAAAGCAACTTGAGGAGAAAGGGGGTTATTTGGCTGACATTTCCACATCATAGTCCCATCACTGAAGGAGGTCAGGATAGGAACTCAAACAGGGCAGGAACCTGGAGGCAGGAGCTGATGCAGAGGCATTTTCTCAACTCAGGTTCCCTCCTTTCAGATGACTATAGCTGATGTCAAGTTGACATAAAACTAGCCAGCACAGGGTGGGTGTCACAGTCTGTCATAGGTCATAGCTGCCTGGCATTAAACATCCATCCCTGTTTTCTCTGCCATCCCCCCAGCTGGACATTGTCGAGTTCATCCCTTCTCTCCTCTACTTCGGCTACACTGCCCTCATGGTCCTGTCCTTCTGGCTGCTCACAGGGACCATCGGCTTCTATGCAGCCTACATGTTTGTCCGCAAGATCTATGCTGCTGTGAAGATAGACTGAGTGGGTGGACCAGCACTAGGCCCACTCCATCCTCGGACAGGAAGCTGCCTGCATAGGGGACTGCAGGCACACAAATAAAATAACTCCTGCTCATTTGGAATGTAACTCCTGGCACAGTGTTCCTAGATCCCCAGGCTGCATGGGGGGCAGGAGGGCCTGTGATACCCTTGCATTCCCTTCATCTTACTCCGCTCTGTAGGATACATTTTCCTGTGGGTTTTCTTCAGCTGAGAGTCGCCGTCAGCAGGAGTTTTCTGACCTGATACTTCAGGGGTTTTTTTGTTTGTTTGGTTTGGTTTAGGTTTTGGGTTTTGGTTTTTTTTTTTTTTTTTTTTTTTTTTCCTTCGTTTTTGTTTTTGTTTTTAACAGATCCAGGATGGAAGTGTGGGGTTTTGATCACTGTCTCCACCAGCTCCTCAGAGCTGTTGGCCACCCTACCATTAACTGGAAGAGGGAACTCCAGGGCTGTGGTGAGGGCTCCAAGCCTCTCATTGCCCATCCTCGCCACTGATGGCCACGACACAGCACAGCTCCAGCCCGGACAGTAACCTCAGTGCCAACCAACCCCTGCTGGCCCCTCCTCCCATTCTCTTCCCCAGCCTGCCCTCTGCTGCCCGCCCAAAACAGGGCTTCCAGCCAGGCCTTCAGTCATCGTTTTGACCAGGAGCAAGCCCCGGCCTTGGTTACTACAAGGACATGTCCTGGTTCCCTAGGACAGCAGGATTCCCCTCATCAAAGCAGCCAGAGTTTGCTGGCCACCAAGGAAGAGATGAGACCTGCGGTGAACTGTTCTCGTGCCAAGAAGCCCTGGGCCAGGGCCAAGTGTTTCCAGAGCCAAGCACCCATGTGTGTGTCTGGGAAGAGGTGGCTAAGGCCACTAGGGTGCTCACCCTGCAAGATTGCTCCCCAGTCCTTTCCTCAGGGGACACCGCTCTTTCTGAAGGGTGATGGTGGACCTCCTCTTCCCTCACTTTCAGGTGTGGAGTCCTGAGATCTCTTCCTTGAGGTGGCCAGGGAGAGAGGCTGTCTCCTCATGGCCCCTGACCTCAGCATTTATACTCAGTTCTTTTAGCCAGACCTATCCCCTCTTTCTCCCATGCAAGTTCTTTTGGGGACACCCAGAAAACTTCTCTGAGAAGGAAGATGGAAGGTAAGTTGGATTGCTCTTTTCCCAGTCCTTAGGAATAGGCAAGAAGCCAGTCTCCCCAAGTTGGAAGGAGGCTAATGTACCTGGCCTAGCTCCTCCACCCTATCCCAGCCCCTGTGAACCCTGTGCAAGTCACAGACTTTGCTCTTAAGTAGCAAGAGACCAAACCCACCCTGGGTGTAGGGGTCAATAACAGCCACTCGCCCTTGCTCCAGTCCTTTGGGACCCTGCTGGGAGACAAAGCTCAGGATGCTGCTTATGCTAGGAACACACCCTGCCTCTCACTGCCCCAGTCTCCTGGGGACCTGCCACCACCATCAGTCAAATCAATGAACCTCTCAATCTTGCCTCACAGTGACTCCGCAGCACCAAGCGGCATCCACCAAGAATCAGGCTGGAGAAAAGGGAGCCCAAAGAATAGAAAGTGTTTGGGAGTTACTTGTTCATTCAAATCTTGCATTTTACCCCCTAAGGTTCTCATTTGGGGTGGGGGGTAGGGTTCAAACATTGTCAATTTTTCTGACTTTTTAAATCATCGTCATTATTTTTAATTAAAAAATGCCTGTATGCCTTTTTCTGGTCCAGTTGTAAATAAAAATGCCATTGTCCTGTTACATCTTGACTCATGAAAGAGTGTGGGGTTTGAAGTGTGGCCATTTCACCTAATAGGTTGAGAGGCTGCTTTTGAAGCTCAGTCTCCCATCCAGGTTCTCTACAATTTGGCTGTTTGCACCTGCTGCAAGCCAGCCACTTCTGCTCAACCCTTCCACATGGGATTGCAGGCATTTGCCCCCTGAATAAGTGGGAAGTGGCAAACAAGTATATACTTAGAAAACGTTGAAACCTGGTTTGAAATTCCCAACTTGCTTCACTGTGTCAGGTAGGATGCTTTCAAAGCAATAGAAATTTAGGCTCAAGCATCCCAGAACCTGGGAGGCGGAGTTGGGTTTATACTGATTTACAGTTAGAGGAGATATATCCCATTGATGCCAAGTCATGACAGCAGGAACTTGAGGTGGCTGGTCACATGACATCCACAGTCAGGAAACAGCTGTGAACACGAGTTATACTCCCTTTCTCCTTTTTAGTTCAGTGCAGGACCAAAGCTCATGAAATGGTACCACGCACAAAGTGGATCTTTCTACCAGGACCTAGTCTAGATACTGCCTGCCATACATCTGGAAGCTTGTCTCAAAGGTGAGTCTAGATCTTATCAGGTTGACAGTCTAAATCATCGCCATCGCTGGCCTCCAGGGCATCCTTCAATGGGAAGGCTTTTCAAATCTCTTACTGTTAGATTACACCATCCTCTGGACAGTGACTCCTGACCGTGTACATGCTAGTGCTGAACTGAACAGTTGAGCACAATCTTGGAGGTGCCAGGCACTGTGCACAGGATGATAGTCAGCTGGGGATGTCTCATTGATTGACTGCCAAGTCAGCTTCCTGGCTGGCCACACTGATGCCCTGGATCACAGCCAGCAGACACTCACTGGAGAGCCCCAACATTCCCACTGTCTCTGAGGTCACTATGACTCCTGCACTGCCATTGTAGCTTTTTAAAATCTGTGTATTAAATGTGTGTAAGAGAGAGAGAACACGTGAGGAAGTTGAGACAACTTTGAGGAGTAGGTTCTAGCCGTTGCCCTGTTGAGGCCAGGGCTCATTTCTGTGCCTGCGCTGCATACTCCAGACTAGTCCTCAAACTTCCAGGTGAACCTCCTGTTTCCCTCCCAGCTGACCTTGGGAGTGCTAGGACTACAGACGAATGCCACTGCACCTGGCTTTGGGTTTTGTTTTTTAACGTGGATTTGGGGAATTGGACTTGGGTTGGTCAGACTTGCACATTAGTAAACCCACTGAGCTCCCTCTCCCTGGCCCTACCTTGAGCTTTGTACATGCAGGCGAGTGTCCTCCTACTGAGCTATATCCCTGCTTTGCAAGTAGCTATTAAAATCAGCCTTTTGCATATCCATATGAACTTTTAAGCTGTCCTCTTGACTCCTACAAAAAGCTTATATTTCAGTCCAGATTGTCTTAAATTTGGATCTTTGGTTTCAGGCATCTCACAATGTGTTCAGAGAGTCTCCTTGAAGCTCTCCAGGGACATCTGCAATGTTGTTCTTTCTGAAAATGTTTGACAGAGTCCTTAACTCATGATATCCACTGACTATAGGGCAGTTCTCCCTCTTTTTTTTTATCTCTCCTCTCCATGAAGACCAGGCAGGCTGGCTTCAAACTCATAGAGATCTGCAAACTCTGCCTCCTGGGTGCTGGGATTAAAGGTACGTATATGGAATCACTGTGAAGCTCTGACTGGCCTTAAACTCAATAAGCTCCCCCTGCTTCTGCTTCCTGAGTGCACCATCATGACAGATGGTAAAGATATATCCTTTAACATTTACTTGTCTAATGTATGTGTGCACATACGCTATAGCATACATGTGGAGGTCAGAGAATAACTGCAAAGAGTCAGTTCTTTATTTCTTTCCTAGATGGGGGTTCTTTGGATCAAACTTGGGCCATTAGGCTTGGTGGCAAGTGTCCTTGCCCATTGAGACACTTGACTCTTCTGGTAGTGGCAGCTAGGCAAATAAACTGTTCCTGCCTTGACTGAAGACAAGTCTCTGAAGTTGCCTTTTCATCTGAAAAGCACAGGGACTCTGAAGAACTGCATGATGAGTTAAGTGAGAGTCCTCTGCATGGCAGACAGACAGTTATTTCTTCCTGGATGCTCTTGCAGAGTCCAGGTTCTGTTCCCAACACCCACATAGTGGCTCATCTGCAACTCCAATTTCTGGGGTTAGGAACCCCTGCTTCTGATCTCTGTGGGCACCAAGAATGCACATGGTAAACATACATACATGCAAGCAAGACACACATGCACATAAAATCTTTTTTAAGAAGGCACTACTTGCTGAGCAGTGGTGGCGCACACCTTTAATCCCAGCACTCGGGAGGCAGAGGCAGGTGGATCTCTGTGAGTTCGAGACCAGCCTGGTCTACAAGAGCTAGTTCCAGGACAGCCTCCAAAGCCACAGAGAAATCCTGTCTTGAAAAACAAACAAAAAGGCGCTGTTGCCTGCTTAGTTTGATAAAGACTAGTAACTTGACTCAATTTAAGGAATGTTCTAGAAGTCAATACCCTGTATCCCTGAGGACTACCACAGTGCAAGTGCTCCCTAAAGAGTTCCAGAAGTACTAGATTGTATCCACTGCAGATAGCCACCTCCCCCATGTTTACTTTGAGCAACTTGCAGTGTCAGTGACAGTCCCCTCTGTCAGTAACAGAATCCAGAGTGGGACCCAGTTCTAACTTGCAGTGTCAGTGACGGTCCCCTCTGTCAGTAACAGACGACTCCAGAGTGGGACCCAGTTGTAGCCAGTAGGCTACAGGAAAGCCCAGAGGCCCCTCAAAAGGGCTGTCTCCCTTTGGAGTAGAATCGGGGCAGTTGCTGGCATCGCCACCCCAGTGTGACCCTTGGAGCTACTGCCTTGGCCCCAATCTAAGAGTGAAACCAGCATGAAGGATGGCAAATAGGACAAGGTCCCAGTCCTTGAAGACATCAGTGAGCTGATAAACTAAACAACCCAAGCCTGTCTCCCCTCAGCAGACTCATGTAAGGGAAAGGCTACTGTGTGAATCAGTCAGGCCTGTGAGATGCCTCCAAAAGCTTTGTCACCCAGTCAGTCTCTTGGAAGGCTGGAGGTGTGTGTGGAGAAGGGACACACTAAATCAGAGGTTCTCAACCTTCCTAATGCTGCCACCCTTTAGTTCCTTATGCTGTGCTGACCCCCAACCATAACATTATTCTCATTGTTACTTCATAATCATAATTTTGCAGTCATGAATCATAATGTAAATATCTGTTTTCCAAGAGTCTTAGGTGACCCCTGTGAAAGGGTCATTCGACCCCCTAAGAGGTCATGAACCACAGGTTAAGAAACACTGCTCTCAAGGGACAGTGTCTTCCCACTAAGGAATCCCCGGTTTCTCCTTAGGAGCAGGAAATTCACCACCACCACCCCACACCTTACACACCCCACAGCTCACCACAACCCCACACCTTACACACCCCACAGCTCACCACCATCCCACACCTTACACACCCCACAGACCACCACAACCCCACACCAAACACACCCCACAGCTCACCACCACCCCACACCTCACACACCCCACAGCTCACCACCACCCCACACCTCACACACCCCACAGCTCACCACCATCCCACACCTCACACACCCCACAGCTCACCACCATCCCACACCTCACACACCCCACAGCTCACCACCATCCCACACCTTACACACCCCACAGCTCACCACCACCCCACACCTTACACACCCCACAGCTCACCACCACCCCACACCTCACACACCCCACAGCTCACCACCACCCCACACCTCACACACCCCACAGCTCACCACCATCCCACACCTCACACACCCCACAGCTCACCACCATCCCACACCTCACACACCCCACAGCTCACCACCATCCCACACCTCACACACCCCACAGCTCACCACAACCCCACACCAAACACACCCCACAGCTCACCACCACCCCACACCTTACACACCCCACAGCTCACCACCATCCCACACCTTACACACCCCACAGCTCACCACCATCCCACACCTCACACACCCCACAGCTCACCACCACCCCACACCTCACACACCCCACAGCTCACCACCATCCCACACCTCACACACCCCACAGCTCACCACCATCCCACACCTCACACACCCCACAGCTCACCACCATCCCACACCTCACACACCCCACAGCTCACCACCATCCCACACCTCACACACCCCACAGCTCACCACAACCCCACACCTTACACACCCCACAGCTCACCACAACCCCACACCAAACACACCCCACAGCTCACCACCATCCCACACCTTACACACCCCACAGCTCACCACCATCCCACACCTTACACACCCCACAGCTCACCACCATCCCACACCTCACACACCCCACAGCTCACCACCATCCCACACCTCACACACCCCACAGCTCACCACCATCCCACACCTCACACACCCCACAGCTCACCACCATCCCACACCTTACACACCCCACAGCTCACCACAACCCCACACCTTACACACCCCACAGCTCACCACAACCCCACACCAAACACACCCCACAGCTCACCACCACCCCACACCTTACACACCCCACAGCTCACCACCATCCCACACCTTACACACCCCACAGCTCACCACAACCCCACACCTTACACACCCCACAGACCACCACCCCACACCTCACACACCCCACAGCTCACCACCACCCCACACCTCACACACCCCACAGCTCACCACCACCCCACACCTCACACACCCCACAGCTCACCACCATCCCACACCTTACACACCCCACAGCTCACCACCACCCCACACCTCACACACCCCACAGCTCACCACCACCCCACACCTCACACACCCCACAGCTCACCACCATCCCACACCTCACACACCCCACAGCTCACCACCATCCCACACCTTACACACCCCACAGCTCACCACCACCCCACACCTCACACACCCCACAGCTCACCACCATCCCACACCTTACACACCCCACAGCTCACCACCATCCCACACCTTACACACCCCACAGCTCACCACCACCCCACACCTTACACACCCCACAGCTCACCACAACCCCACACCTTACACACCCCACAGCTCACCACCACCCCACAGCTCACCACCACCTTCTCAAGGCTCCCATATCCCATACCTTCCCACAACTAGCCCATGGCTCCCACACCTCATGGCCCCACCATACCCCAAGGCTCCTACACCCCACAGTTCCACACCATCACCCCACCCCTGAGTCAGCTCCGGTGGGGCCGTGGCTGGGGAGTCAACATTCAGACTCCAATCAATAGTTCTGCGGCTGAGCAAGGGGCAAGCTGACATGGTACTTCCTTGAGTTTTTGTGCTGAAATAGTATCCCTGAAGGAAAATATCAAAGTCCCCTGGGCTATAATCAAGGCAGTTGCTGATTATGAGCAATTGCCATAGTTTAAGGGCAGGTTTTTTCAGACTGAAAGTAACTTGTCCAAAGTTTTATTTCTAGGCCAAATGAATAGACACCCAAAATGAGGTGATAAAATCTGGGCTCAGTCTGCTCTTCATACCAGAGCAGAAGCCCCTACTCACTCTGGCCTTTCTTGTGCTTTGGAACCTATAAGCTCACAGTCATCTCTACAGGAGGAGTTGGGAATGGGCCCAAGGGCATTTATTGCTCCAGTCCCCAGGCTGTTTGGAGTGTTCCTATCCCTAAAGAGATTTAAGCCCTGAAGTACCTTCAGTGGTTCCATGCCTTGTCTATGGTCCTCTTGCTAAGGTGACCTATTTTCCTTCTGCCCACCTGGAAGCCCCTGCATGTAAAACAACTGATTTCCCAACTGTGCCAAGCCTGATTTATTCCAGGTGAGGGGAGATGGCAGTGAAGAAGTTCCTGAGCCATCCAGGGAAGCAGCTGTTTAACAATGTGCTATAGTAGCCAGAGCTGTGGTGGCACACTCTTAATCCCAGCACTCAGGAAGCAGAGGCAGTCAGAGTTTTGTGAGTTTGAGGCTGGCCTGGTCTACAGAGTTCCAGAACGGCCAGGGCTGTTATACAGAGAAACCCTGTCTCAATTTCTTTTCTAAAAAAAAAAAAAAAAAAGCAGAAGAGCTGGGCAGTGGTGGCACACGACTTTAATCCCAGCACTGGAGAGGCAGAGGCAGGAGGATCTCTGTGAGTTCGAGGCTAGCCTGGTCTTCAAAGAGTTCTAGGACAGTCTCCAAACCTACAGAGAAACCCTGTCTTAAAATAAATAAATAAATAAATAAATAAATAAATAAATAAAAATAAAAATAAATGCAGAAGAGCCTCAGGCAGTATAGACCTCCAAACAAGACCCTGGCCAGTGGAAGGGGAGTACTACTTGGTGACTTCCAGAAAAGTTTCACTGAAGAGGTGAAATGCTTTTTCAAATGTTCCAGGAAACCTGAGTGCAGCAATAAACCGGCCATACAGATTCCTGGAGAAGGCTCCAAGCAGAGGAAACAAGAAACAAGATTATGGCCAAGGGTCTTGTGGGCTGTGCAGAGCCAGCTTGCTTTTGTCATGTAAGATCGGAGCCCCAGGAGGGTTTGAAACAGAAGGCCATGGGCTGAGTCGTGTATAGAGAGCCACTCTCACTACTGTAACCATGTAAACTCCCAGGACACAGAAGTTATTCTCTAAGTGCTGGTGGGCATTGGATCCTTGAGCTGGGGGCAGGGACCTGAACAGAGAGGGTATTAAAATGTGTGGGTAGCTGGGCGGTGGTGGCGCATGCTTTTAATCCCAGCACTCGGGAGGCAGAGGCAGGTGGATCTCTGTGAGTTTGAGACCAGCCTGGTCTATAAGAGCTAGTTCCAGGACAGCCTCCAAAGCCACAGAGAAACCCTGTCTTCAAAAACCAAAAAAAAAAAAAAAAAAAAAATGTGTGGGTAAACAAACATGCCAGAAGCAAGAGTTCCTTCTGTGGGCAAGTCTCGTGCTCCACAAGGGCGGGGCACATGGCTGAGCAATGAGGAGGAAGCCTGGCACAGACTGTGCAATAGGTAAAGCACCTGTTTCACTTCAGTGCCACTGCCTGGGAGCTGGGGGCACAAGGCTGCTAAGCCCAAAATTAGGCAGGAGCCAGAGAGTGCCTGACAACCACAGGCACAAATCGGGCAAACCCTATGGCGTGCCAGTCCCTACAATGCTTCCCTGACTCCCCTGAAAATGGCAAGGACACATACATTTAGGGCATAAATGGGAAACCCAGATGGTAGCAGCCAGCCAGGTGCTGGTGCCAATGTTTATGTCATACTTGAGAGGTGGCAGGATTGCTGTAGGAACCATGGAGGCTTCCGAGAAGAGCTACAGCCTGGTGGGGCAGATAAGGCCAACTGAAAATACTGGGGGGGCACTGTCCTCTCCTTGCTTGCTGGCTGCCCTGCAAGCCACACCTCCTCCGAGCACAACTGCCCCTCCTCCCTGCTATCCACAGAATAAAGCTTCGGCCTGGCATTCCATCAGTCCTGCACATTTCCAGCAGGCAGTTGTGCTCAACACACTGCATTTTCATACATCAGTGTCTGTATACTTGGGCTATTTGCCCTGCCAGAAAGTCCCTTCTCCAGACTCACATTTTCTTTGTATTTATTTGCATTGCTGGAATGGAAGCAGCGCCTCACACAAGCTAGGTTACTAAGCGCTCTCACTGAGCTACATCCCCAGCCAGAGCTCTGCTTCTTAAACTTTTGCCTACTCCTAGAAGGCCAGACATAGTGGTACACACCCTTTAATCCCAGTATTTGGGAGGCAGAGGCCAGTCTGGTCTATATTAACCAGTTCCAGGCAAGCCAGGGCTACATAATAAGACATTGCCATCTCCAGAATCCCTATACCAAAGAAGTCTTCCACCTCCCATCACCTTCAGCCGGCGTGAACTGTTGGCCATGCTGGACTAAAGTGAGTTTTCTCCTTGAGGTGAGCATTATGTGCCAGTGTGGCTTCTTCTCCTTGTGATTTCTAGGAGTGACTTTTTTCACTTGCATGTGTTCCAGTGGGATGACAAACTATAGTCACCCCTCATCACCCCGCCCCTCTCCACCCAACTGCAGGTCTTTGGGCAGGAGCCATGCCTTGTTCTTTATCTTGTCAGAACCTCACACAGCACTCCAGCACACTCGGATAAGGTCACTCATTCATGCTGATAATGGGGGGTGTTGGACAGTGAACCATGTGAGCAAAAGAGCAGTCAGATGGGTCTGTTATCCCATTCATGGGAGGGAGGGAAGAGGGAGCACGGGGAACACGTCACTATAGAGTTACGTGTAATAAAGAGAACAGCCCCAAGGTGACTGCAGCAAAGGCTTTCAAAGAGAGGGTATTTGAGACTTGAATAAATTGAAGGAACTAGGAAGCCAGGCCGTAGAGGTGCACGCCTTTATTCCCAGCACTTGGAAGGCAGAGGCAGGTGGATCTCCAGATCCCCTGATCTCCAGAGTGAGTTCCAGGACAGCCTCCAAAAGCTACACAGAGAAGCCATCTTTAAAAAAAAAAAAAAATTGAAGGAACTAGACCTGTATCTGAAGAAAAATTCCAGAAAGAGGGAAAAGTAAGTGCAAAAATCCTGAAGCTGGAGGATGTCTGAAGTTTCTCAGGAGTGACAAGGGTTTGTGTGTGTTTTTGTGTGTGTGTGTGTTGTGTACGCGCACGCGCTCGAGAGCGTGTGTGTGTGTGTGTGTGTGTGTGTGTGTGTGTGTGTTGTGTACGCGCGCGCGCTCGAGAGCGTGTGTGTGTGTGTGTGTGTGTGTGTGTGTGTGTGTGTGTGTGTGTCAGGGGGTTGACAAAGGCAGGGCTTGGGCAGCTGTGATAAAGATTGGGAGGTTCATGTGTTTGCCTGTTTGTGAATAGAGTCTTTTAGAAGAGAGAATAACATGGTCTAATTCCCCCAGATCAAAAGGTTTTTATTCCTTATCATCGTTGTTGGAGATAAAGTGCTACAAACTCTTTTCTGACTACACAAAGTCACCTGGGAACATCTTGCCATTTGGAAACAAAGATGTCAGAGTTGCAATATGGCCTGCGGGGGGCCCAGAAGCATCAAGACCAGTTCCAGGGTTCCTTTGGGGGTTGTTCTCAAAGAACATAGTAATTAATTATGCCCAGCATTAAGTCCTGCAAAATCACCAGATTCAAACTCTGTTTGTAAGATGAAATTATAGCACCAGACCACAACTTGATAATAGCTGTGAATAGTCACAAATGTCCAAGTAGCACAGAGCAGTTACAGTGGCCATCTTATAAATGTCCTCAGCGGGACACAAGCCGGCCTGAACAGCTTCACTTTCCCAGTAAGAGCAGAGAAGGAGATGCATGGGTCTTACTCAAAAGGTACAAAATGGAAAACACATTAACGTTCTGCCTAGACAAGCTCATAACTGGACCAGAAGACAGCCAAAAAGTGACAGTATTATTTCTCTTCTAATTTACAAAATATATTGGTGAATCAAGAAAAAAAGCCAGCCAACAAGCAAGTGTTCTCCATCCCCATTATTTTATGTCTCCAGGTCCTAGGGAGCAGAAAGTAAGGCCTTTCATGAGATAGAGACAACCTGGAGGGGACTTGGCAGGGCAGGGCAGTTTAGCCTTTATCTATAAACCCACAAGGGGTGGGGGGTAGAGGAGGAGGAAGGGAGACCAAAGTTTCTTTAAAAGAACACAGTGTAAACTGAAGTGATTAGCTGTCCCTGTCCTGTACACTCTGACTATTCTAAGCCTTGCAAGGAGCAAGGGGGCACAGAGCACTGGCAGCTCATAGATGAGGGCAAGGGGGCACAGAGCAGTTCACAAGACAGAGTCTCCCTCTCTGGAGACAAGAATTCAAGAAAGTAGCTCCTTAGCTGCTTGGAAAAAATGATTCTTCAGTCACTCATTTCAGAGTTGTCCCATTAAAAACTGTGTGAGAGCTATGTCAGTGTAAACAGGCCACATGGCCAGAAGGCCCCTCTCCAGCACCCACAACCTGGCAGCTTAAAAACAGGTGGGTGGAGGAGAAGCTGACAAAGGGTCTGACTTCTGTATAGATCTGGAAATGATGCTTCTGGAAGGACTCCCATTCTTGCTCCTACCTTGAGCACATGCCCAGGTATGCCAGCCTGGTGCTATCTCTGGAATGAGCAGCTCTCACTACACTGACAAGTGGCCCTTACAGACCTGAGAGCAGGCAACAGGGATGATGGTAGGTTGGGCAAAACTTCTCAAAAAGGCTATGGCCAGGCATGGGTGAGGCACAGCATGGCTCTTCACAAGCCAACAGCAGTCTCTGAGAGGAGCACATAGGTTAAGAACAGTATGATCACAAACAATGCACTGGCCACTGCTTCAGACCGTAGGCCTCACCCATGTGTCATCATTTGGCTGCCCAGGTTGCAGATGCCCAACAGTCCAGTGGGTACGATTGGCTCTCTGATCCTGGGCCATGGTATATCCAAGTCTGGTTGACCGCCAGGACCAAATGTACCCACTTCATCTTAGGCGATGACCCTCAGCTTGGGACAATCAGCACAAGTGTGAAGGTCAGTATATTGTACCTTTGAAGCACTAGGCTCAAATAGGCACTTGTCCTCGTGTCCCCTGCAGTTATGTAATGGTGTCGAGTGAGTTGGAAGGGCCATGCTTTACAGGTAGATCCAGGGCATACATACGACAGCAGTACAAGTCACAGAACAGCATGAAGGTCACAACTTTGGCCCTGAGTCCACCAACCATGCTGAAGAGTCAGAATTCACAGCAGACTGCAGAGCTCTGGCTGAAACATAGGTAGGTTTACCGGCAGAGGAGTCCTGTGTAGGCACCATGTATTTGAGCAGGATTTAGCCAGACTGGAACCCTAGGCGGAGCCTCTGGCCTTGCAAAGCCTGGTCTAGCTCTGCAGGGCCTTTACCCCAGTAAGTACTATTGTAAAGGGTTGGGCCACAGGTCATCTTTAATGATCTGGGCCACCCTGTCAGCTTCTGGGAGGCTATGCTGTGAAAACCAGCTGAAGAAGCTTCGCACATGTCCCGATTCCTGTGCACCAAGGCCGGGGATTCCTGGCCTCGGTGCCAGCGGATGCGAGTAGTGATGGACACCACCTGGCCTGAGGATCTGCACTCATACTCCTTTACTATCATATCATTTCGGAAGTAAGGGTTGCTGCCAAACAGGAACTTGAATTTTCAACCTGTTCTGGTGTGTCTGAGCTCCCTCGCCTCTAAATTCATCAGGTAGCCAAGCATGTCTTCATCCCTAGGGCTGATCATGGCTGACATCTGTGGATGGTTCAAGAAGGCAGTGACCAAAAAGCCAGGCATGTTTTGGAAGATGAAGCTTCTGCGGGCTAGGTGCAACCGGTGCATTTTCCCAAATCCGCGCCCCAGCTGTTGGAAGGCCGGGTTACCCTGGGCACTCATGGTCTCTAGCTCTCACTGGATGGCCTCCAGCGGGGTCGACGATGAGGGTCCCTAGGTCCAAAGGCCTCAGGCTCACCTGGGCCTCCGAGATCACCTCCAGCTTCTTCCCCACCTCCACCGGTTCCTTCGCAGCTACAGGGCCCTCCTCAGTCGTCACTTCCTCGGCCTTCCCTCCGGTCCCTACCTGAGTCTCCCAGCCCTGCATACAGCCCTCCGGGTTCAGGACGCTGGTGGTGGGGGGCCTCTCCAGTGTTTTCTGGGACAGGCGGTGCGGTCCCAGGGCGGGCTGCGGGGTCAGAGGACCCGTGTGCCCCAGTTCCGGGGACGCTTCAGGCCGAGGCCAGGAGCACATCCTGCTCTTGCCTGGGTGGTAGGTGCACGGTAGGCTCCAGAATCTCGCCGGCCATCTCCTGCTGAGTCTCTGGATGTAGAGCACCCGCAGGACACAAGCGGCGGCAGGCGGGGTCTCTTCTCTGGGGCGAGCTCCGCCCCTTGCACCCCTTTGCCGGATGTGACTTGATAGGGTCCCTCCACTGGAGGGGACAGGGAAGACCACCCGAGCCAAACAGAACTGGTTCCAGGTTAG
The DNA here is from genome assembly GCF_003668045.3 of Cricetulus griseus. NCBI lineage: Eukaryota > Metazoa > Chordata > Mammalia > Rodentia > Cricetidae > Cricetulus > Cricetulus griseus. Next base: position 26,791,229 of record NC_048599.1, on the reverse strand, counting down.
TTGGGCAGGTGAAGAAAAAAATGCAGGGCTGGTGTGGACTAGGCAAAAGGGCAACTGGAGCAGGCATCAGGGGGACAGGCCCAATCCTCGACATGGTTATAACCTTCCATCACGCATGGAGGGCCATTTCCCTTGTCCGGCTCTTTGCAGCTAAGACACTTGCAGCCTTGCACAGGATATATTATTCTGGCACAGGCAGAGGGCTGACCAGATTCAAACTGGGAACTAAAGATAAGCATAATTGTCGGGCAATCAAGCTGCTGGAAAGGGAGGCACTAGAAGGATCAGAGGCCAGAAAAGATCTTAAATTGCTGCAAACCAGGAAGCAATCTTCACTATCCTGGTTCCCTCAGGAGCTGGATCCTCCTGGCTATTGTTGGTTGAAATCAGGTGGACCTGTTTCACATGGCTCAAGCTCAAGGCTGCCCCTTGCGTGGTACCAGCCATTTTATAGACGCATTTTAAAGAATACATAAATGTTGGGCAGTGGTGGCCCCCACCTTTTATCCCATTTGGGAGGCAGAGGCAGGTAAATCTCCTGAGTTTGAGGCTAGCCTGGTCCAGGACAGCCAGGGCTACAGAGAAACCCTGTCCCAAAAATGCAAGGAGGCCGGGGTGGGGGGATGGGGGAGTCCTACTAGGTACAAATCGAGGTCTTGATCCAAAACAAAAAAGGGCCAAAGAAGGGGTTACACAGCACTCAGGAGACAGAGGCAGTAGGATCTGAGTTTGAGGCCACACTGCTCTACATTCTGAGTTCCAGGCCAGTTGGGGCTACAAAGACTGTGATAGCTATTCTTGGTCATCAACTTGAAATACCTGGGAAAAGAGACCCTCAATTGAGGAACCCCCTCCATCACACTGGCCTGTGGGCATATCTATCGAATACTTTCTTGATTACTAATCAATGTGAATGACACAGCCCATTGTGAATGGTGCCATCTCTGATCAGGTGGGCCTGGGCTGTGTAAGGAAGGTAGCTGAACACTGTGGGGAGGAGGAAGCCTGAAGTGAATGTGTGTGACTCATAAAGATCAATGCCTCAGACCCACAGGAATTGGCAAAGCCTTCCTCTGGTCCTATGTGGGAATGCTGACAAGGTTCAGAAAGCGTCAACTGCAGCCTGAGACATGAGACTGCTCCGACAGAGACCTCCTACCAAGACTAGCTAACCCTTCCTTCTTATGCTGTACATAATAAAAGCATTGAGGTTCCAATTGCTACATAGTTGGTTTGGTTCCGTGACAGGGAACACCAGCCTAATCCCAGCTTTTCATACACGTATCTTTCTTCATTCTTATTCCTTCATCTTTCCAGACTTCCAGGAAACCCATTTCCAGGGTCAAGTCGTGCGTGGTCTCTCAGTCCCTGCCCTGCTTGAGTTCTTATTCTAACTTCCCTCAGTGAATGATAGACTGTAACCTGCATGATGAAATAAACCCTCTTTCCACAAGCTATTTTTAGTCACTGTTTTATCAAAGCAACAGAAAGCAAACTAGGCAGAGATCTGGTCATGAGAGAGAGAGAGAGAGAGAGAGAGAGAGAGAGAGAGAGAGAGAGAGAGAGATCAGTCTCAATGCAGGGCCTACACTCCATAACCCTTCAAATGTGGCTGCATTCCTGTGACCTCAGCTCCCAAACTATGGGGGTCAGTACATCTGAATGCCTTGATAGCTCTGTCTACATGTTCCCATAACTTCCTCCAGAAAGCCTTCCACCTCGTCCTGTTGAAGGTGCCACACTCTTTCATCTGAACCTCTAGACCAGTGGTTCTCAACCTTCCTAATGCTGCAACCCTTTAATACACTTCGTGTTGTGGTGACTCCAACCATAAAATTATTTGTTGCAACTTCGTAACTGTAGTTTTGCTACTGTATGAATTGTAATGTAAATATCTGCTATAGAGGATATCTGATATGGGACCCCTGTGAAAGGGTTTTTCAACGCACAGGTTGAGAACCACGGAACTGCTGCCCTTGACCTCTCCTAGATTGAATCCCTTGGGGTCCTAGCTGGGGTTCTGATCCACTGGATACTTGTCAAGAGAGAGCCTAAAATAAAGGATCAGCCCTCTGCCTTTGTGTACCAAACACCTACACATTGACTCTTCCTGCCCCATAGCCTCTTGGGCTAGACTCCAAGCAACTGCTTGGCTTTGGACAATGGCTCTAATCTCCTAGATGGGAGGATATCAGTGCAAGGAGTGAGTCTTGGATGGTATGACAATCTGTTAAGAGACAGGCCAAATGCCGGGAGGTGGTGGTGCAGGCCTTTAATCCCAGCACTCGGGAGGCAGAGGCAGCCGGATCTCTGTGAGTTCGAGACCACCCTGGTCTGCAAGAGCTAGTTCCAGAACAGCCTCCAATACCACAGAGAAACTGTCTCAAAACAAAACAACAACAAAAAAGAGACAGGGCAAGCAATAGTATCAGGTGAGCCCACAGCAGCCTGGAAGCACTATCGAAATAGTGTTTGAGCACAGTTGTGTAAGGCTGGGTCCTAGCTGTCAAAATGTGTGCACGTTGGGGAGCCTAAAAAGGGTTCTCTTCATGTCAGAACTTCATGAAGACATCTAGAATCACCATCTACTCCAGGATACCAAAGGTGGCCTTTGTTGGGCCAGAGGACAATCACAACTGCACAGGAGAGGGCAGAGAATTAGGAATGCTGAGATTGAAAACGTTTGAGCCTCTGCATCAAAATAAATGTGAAGATTGAACTACTTCTGACATTTTCAGTTACCTCAAAGTTTAAAGCCCATTTGATCTGGGTTTCCTGACCCTCACATCCAATATTAGTTGATACAATGAAGCCGCTTACCTCAAAGACATTGAGTTAAGACTCACTGTTTGCCCTACCCTCATCAGCATCACCGTGGATGGATGCTAAAGATGCCTGCAGATTCCCATGCTTCACAATTTCAGGCTCATTCCAACCCTTCCCCAATAAACAGGTTCGAAACCTCAAAGCACATCATTCAGAAGTTTTTAATAAACAACTTCATTATAAAAACATTTTTTTGAAAATTAATTCTGTAAAACATTGAAAAATCTACTTTAACAAAGATATGCCCTGTGCATTTTCTAATGGCACTTATATTTTACAATTAAAAACCTTGTTTTATATAAAGCCAAAAATACTCCAAGAGGTTATTCACTGTGTTTACAAAGTGCTAGAAGGTTTTTGTCTTGTAATTTTCTTTCTTTAAATAATCTGGCATTAAGAAAGTGTGGCTCCAAAGCTTCAACCAACTGGGAGTGAGAGAAGGGTGTGAAGCAGTGGTCAGGATTCTAGTGCCAGACATGCAGAGGCTGCGCATGTGAGAACTTCAGGCAACACCTGAAGCAAGTTGACAGGAACAACTCCACACAGTCCGAGATCACACAGTGAGCACCCTTTCCACACCAGACCCCATTCTCCAGTGGTCAAAGTCACAGCCACTTCCTTCCACAGCAGGTTCAGAGCTCCAGGAGAGGCCAGGGTGAGGTCCCAGAGAAATCTGGACTTTTCTGGCCAACACCTGCCTAAGGCAAAGTTTCTTATTACATAAATATCCTTGTTAAAAAGCAAAATATTGATCCTGTATAATACAACCTGTTTTTTTTTTTTGTTTTTTTTTTTTTTTAAATCATGGAGAAGGGGTGGGGAAAATAGCTACCAAATAGGGAAGGGGAAACTTAAAGGCTACTAAGGGAGGTTTAGGGAGATATCTATGAACAAAAAGCAATCACACCTGCTTCCCCAGATTTGCATTAACAAAACACCATGTAAAGTCGGGCAGAGATGCACTGGTGCACCCTTCCCTGCCTCTCACCTGTTTAAGATGGTGCTAGGATCCTCTGAGCCGACCCCTGGGCATGCTAGTCCCTGGCCCCAGGACAGGCCTCACCTCTGACAAGCTGCTGTGCAGGCTGAGGGGTGTTTGTCCCCTGAGCAGTCAGTACACTGCTGACAGGCTAGAGTACATGGCAAGGAAAAGGGACATCATTCTTTTCTGGTCCCTGACTGGTCTGTGCCACATGCCACAGCTCCTGTCCTGGGCAGATGCCCCTCTGGCCCTCTTGGCCTCATAAGGGGTACATAAATGAGTTTGGGCACCAAGTACAGGATAAATCATTCTTATCCTTTTAAACAACTGGCCATAAAGGCTCTTTTGGGTGGTGGTTGGGGAAAGGTTTAAGTAACTGCAGGGTGGTTTGTGGTCCAAAAAAGCAAAGGCAGATAACCAGCAAAGTTCACAGTGAGTAACAGGAAAATTCCTTAGAATGAAGAGACTGAGAAAAGTTGAGAAACAGAAAAGATGGGTGAGAAAAGATCAGAAGTGGGAACAAGGCCCCAGTGACAAGATTAACAATAGTGCTCTGCTGTCCTATGAGCACCAAGGGAGGGACAAGCTCAGGAGGACAGGTTTCCTCAAACAGCCCAGTGCACTATACTCTGTGGCTGGGGGCTACTGGCTTCTGAAAATGAGGTGACAGGGAGGTGGCAGGCAAAGGGAAAAGGGGGCCTGGGTCTAGCGAAGACCAAACACAAGGACAATGGCAGCAGAGAGTTCCACTTGGATTCTCACATGCCATTTCCTGTAATACAAGTCCCAACAACATGCATAGCATGCAGGAGATGGTTGCGTACCAAGGTAGACGCTTTTAAAAATAAACCTTAATTAGTCCCTGGGACTCACTGAAACTAATCTTTAGAAGCAAATCACCTAGTCTGATTCCAGTCCTGTCAGACATATTTATATCCAGTTTTTTTTTTTTTTTTAAAGGTATTCCAAGCTACCTTTCTTAAATCAAAACATCTTATTCACTCCACATTGTTTCCAAACAAGGGCCAGGGAGTTAAATCTGAAGGCTTTCACCTCAAACAAGGAGTACTGGCCTGGGCTGAAGCAGGAGTCCAGGTCTTGGGCCTGCACAGTTCCCAATGATAAACTGAAGTGAATCCAGACAGAAGGGAGGTGACAGGGAGGCAGGGAAGAACTGGTGGGAGACTGAGGCAGTTCCTAGGTAGTCTGTCCTGAAACCCTAGTGGAGAAGCCAGCAAAAGACACCACTGACAGAAGTGCCTAAGCTGCTGGCTACATCTGTAGGAGTTAACAGTAAAGAGGTAGAAGTGTGTTTCTGAATCAGAGAGGTGTCTCAAAAGGTTCCACAGTGGTGGTCCCTGAGCTGCCTCCCTTCCATGCATGGGAAAAGCCCATACAGAACCGAGATGAAATGGGATTAGGGATACGGCTGCTTCTGGGCAAGGGCCCTGTCTGTGGCAGGGGCCCCAAGTTAGCAAAACTAACTTCTTGCAAGAAACATTGCTAGATACTGAGGGGACCATGACAGGTGGAAGGTCCTCAACAGAGAGCAAAGAAGACAATGCACAGTGCCCAGAGTCCACGGGGACTGCAAAGCAGGAAAGGGAGAAGGGACACTGTAGGTAAGAACATTTTGGTATGAGAGGCAACAATGATTTGATAGATTAGGACTCAACTATCTGCGTAATCCTAACTTTCTAGAAACTCTTCTGACAGTTCCATTATGTCCTGGAAAAAGGTCAAGCAGGAGAGAAGCAAACAAAGGGCGCATTCCCTCTTCTCTGCTATCCAGCCCAGAGCCCAGAACCCCTCCTTCCAAGACAAATAACAGCTCATGATGTCCAGGGTAGGGCTAGGGATTGGGGAAATGGTGGATATGGGATGCCTTTCATTTCTTCCCCTCTCCAGTTCAGGAGGACGAAGGTGTCATGATGTACTTGGAGAAAAACCAAATTGCAGACCTGTGAGAAAGCTGCTCCAATCTTCTTGCCCATCTCCTGAGGACACTGCCATGGAAGGCAGGAAGAGAAGCAGTCATGGAAGATGGCAGAAACTGAAGCAGTCCAAAGTCAGTTTATTTCCCCACGGGGGAAAAATATGACCTCAAGTGAAGAGAAGTCAGCAAGACCCGACTCCGCCTTGTAAACAGGGCTCCAGTTAACACCAGGTACCGAGTGGTTCAGGCTGGTGGCAACTGAAATGGACTGGTGGGAATGGATTCACGGTGTGTAAACAGTGTTCACTGCAATTACTCTAAGGCTAACAGTGTGGCGAGGGAGGTGAAATGGTGTGTTTGAGGAGAATGTGTAAACGGTACCGTTGCTGGACAACACTGACTGAAATGGAGCTGCTAGGAGTAGGGATGGGATTGCTGAGAATAGAGGCCCTCTTTCCTGCCTGGTAGCTGGAAGCAGGTAATAGTCAAGAGACCTTCCACAGCAGGGACTCAACAACCAACTGCTAGAGGGTCTGCAGGTTGGGACCAGAAGGCGGGCTTCTTAAGCTATTTCTCTCGAGGTCATACAAGGTGAAACCCTCTGTCTCCAAGAGGCTTCCCCTTCTCCAGACTGAAGGTGGTTCTGATGCTGTGGAGAGGCAGAGGGCTAAAAATAGCTCCGAGTTCAGACAAAAATAAAAGTAAAAATACCTGAAAGTCCTATGATAGACTGTTCACGGGGCTGGGTTCAAGGATCCCTCTAGATTGATCCCAGAGCCTGAACCCCCAAACCAAGTGCTCCATATAGACACTGGAATTTTCTTTTTGAACCCAGCTCTGAAAGCTCAGCTGCCTTCATGGGGGAGGTGGACGGGGTAGGTACTTAGGTTCCCTTGCAGAACCAAAAGACTGAGTGGGGGACCTCCGTGGGGGCTACTGGAATGCTTGGTGGAAACGAGGCAGGGTGGTGGTACTCAGGCCAGAGGTGAAGACAGGAGGCAAGGAGTGCAGAGGCCCAAAGTTCAGGGGTCCCCCAGCTCCAGGGGAATCTTGAGGCTGAGCTTGCAGAGTGGTGAGCAGAGGCTGTGCCTCAGCTTGGGAATACCCCATTACCAAGCCTCCTGTGGCCCCTGGCGGGTTACATGGGGGTAGGTTGAGTGGAAGAAAGCCCAGTAAGTGAGAGAAGTCCACATTAGCAGCGCAGAGGGCCTCAGAGAGGTTGGCGGGACTCTTGGTGAGCAGGGCTTCATCTAGGAGGGCTGCAGCTGCCGCCGGCTGAGGTGAGGCGGGCTGGGGTTCAGCCGATGAGAGAGACAGGCTTCCAGGAAGCTCCGCCAGAAAAGTATCCACCTCCACTTTGGGCAGTTTGTCAGGCAAGTATGAGGTAGATCCAAGCTGGTATTTTGGAGGGAGCTGAGCTGAGGAGGAGATAGGAGAAGATTCCAGAGGGTAACTCATACCCATGGGCAGTGTGTTGTGCACCAGGGAGTGTGGCACGCCTGCGCTGGGCATGGTAGGGATATGGGCACCATACATACCCATGGGCAACATGCCAGGGAAGGCCTTGGCCCCCATCACGTCCCGAGAGGCCATGCAGAGCACAGGGCTCAGCTCTTCCTTTACACTGACTGTGGAGCTGCAGCTGAGTAAGCCTAACATATCCACAGGCTCTGTCTTGATCTTGAGCAGCTCCTGTGAGTGGCTCTTCTTGACATGGCGTGTCAGGTGATCCTTGCGGCCAAACCTCTGGGCACAGTACTGGCACAGGAAGTCTTTACGACCAGTATGCACCACTAGGTGCCGTCGAACATCCTTCCGAGTATAGAACCGCCGGTCACAGTGGTCACAGGGGTGCTTCTTTTCTTTGGCACCTCCTGCTACCCGGCGTGAGTGAGCCTTCAGGTGCTCCAATAGGGCCTGGGTACTCTCAAAGGTCTGCAGGCACACCTTGCAGCTGAGATCACCACTGCTGGCAGCATGCATGGCCAGGTGGCGACGGTATCCCAGCTTTGTATTGTAATTCTTACCACATTCAGAGCAGTGGAGGGCCTCCTTGTTGGGGTCATGGGTCTGCAAGTGGTTCCGCAGATGGTCCTTTCGGTGAAACATCTTGTCACAGTACATGCACTGGTGGGGTTTCTGGGCCGAATGAGTGGCCATGTGCCTGCAGGTAGGGATGGAAGATGGGGGTAAAGCTGAAAGAGGGAAGTTCAAAAGGGCTAACTAGACAACCAGATGTCTATGAACAGGAAACTACATATAAAAACTTTAATAAAGCAATGCAACAGAATACTGTATCAGCCAGGCGTTGATGGCACACGCCTTTAGTCCCAGCACTCGGGAGGCAAAGGCAGGTCATCTCTGTGACATCAAAGCCAGCCTGGTCCACAAAGCAAGTTCCAGGACAGGCTCCAAAGCAATACAGAGAAACCCTGTCTTGAAAAACCAAAACCAAACCAAACCAAACCAAACCAAAAATCCCAAACAAACAGAATACTATATCATACAAAATCATATATGTATTGCCATTCTTGGCAACATTAGTTTTAGTACAAAAAAAAAATCATGAACAATCTGAATTTACTAATAGGGACCTGGTTATACAATTGCTAAGTCTGTAGTATAACTCTAGTATTTAAAAAGTGAGCTTTATATGTACCTTCAAGGAATAAGCATCTTAGAGACATTAAGAGGAAAAAGTGTTGGGTGAGGGGGGAGCAGTGGTGCACGCCTTTAATCCTAGCACTTGGGAGGCAGAGGCAGGTGGATCTCTGAGTTTGAGGCCAGCCTGGTCTACAGAGTGAGTTCCAGAGTTCCAGGATAGTCAAGGCTACATAGAGAGAAATCCTGTCTCAAAGGAAATTTAAAAAAAAAAAAAAAAAGGAAAAAGCAATAGTTCACAAGGATTGGTATTTGCTACATAAGAAATAGTGTATGTTTGTTTGTATGTACCTGCAAATAAGAACCAGACATCAATGGGAACCTGAGGGACAAAAAAGCCAAAAATTGGACAGTTTATAAATGGACTTGATGGAGAACTCCATTGTAGTAAGCCTTTTAATACCTCCTGAATTGAGTCATGTGAATGATTTCCTCCTCAAAAGTTTGCATTTTTAAATGTTATAATAAAGGGGAAAATGAAATATGTAATGTATGTAAACTTCCTGATCTGGAACAAGTTCCCAAGATATACAAGGCCAAGTCAAAAAACGAAGTTCAACAGTGCAATAACACAACCCCCTTTGAAAACCAAAAGGAGAATACACATTTGAATGTTTCAAGGATTCACAAGAAATGAATCCCACCAGCTGCCTTTGGGAGAGAAATAGCTGTGATGAGTATGAGGATGATTCGTTTTTCACTTCAGGCCCATTTGTATCATTCAACTGCTTAGTTCCTCACTGCCCCTTAGTTCACATGCTCCTGTCTAACTGGAAAACAGTTCAGAGACAAGGAACTGGATCCATAGCTCCATATATATTCAGAATCAACTCACCAAGACTTTAAGGCCTGCCATTTGCCAAGCTGTGGGTAAGGTGTCATTAATATTGTTCTCCAGTTAAGGACAGAAAGCACCAGGTAGCCCCACCCATCAGTCAGTCAGTAGCAAAGGCTGTATTTAAACACTGACCCTCCTGAGATAGCAAGCACACCATAGCTGTGTCTAGTACCCCACAACCTTTTCTATATAGAGAATCACCTTGTGTTACATGTGTGAATTCATGTTTATGGGAGCTAGTATCAACCTCCTGAAAGGATGGCACATTAGAGGCAGTGCTGAAGGACTCAGTCTGATTCCTTCATTTCACAGGTAGAAAACTAAGGCCCAAAGAAGTTCAGAAACTCACCAAAGATCACAAGTAAATTCTGTCAGGGCTCTTGCCTCTTGGACCAGGGTTTTTCTATCACTGGTACCCAGTCTACCACAAGAAAGTCCAAGAGGATGTCCCTGACTAGGGTCCCCTAAGATATAGAAGCACAAGGGATCAACACATTCCTAACTCACACAACTGTCCTGAGGGCAATCCTAGCCTCCACATAACCCCTGATGCCTATCTTGGTTCCTTCCTACCAACTGTTTACCAGATAAGGAACTGGGGTTTTCTGTGGTCATCTCACTGTATTTACGAGCTTGTCGTCTGTCTCCACTATTGAGAAAGAATACTCAAAGTTTTTGCTTATATGTAAAAAAAACCAAAAAATAGTTAGCACCCCCATCCTTCTTGTTCATTATTCTGTCCCTAGCAATGAGTACTGTTTGGTACATAGCATGAGATTAATAAATATTAGAGAGATGAATGGCTAGATGCACCAAGTTAGCCTCCCTCATTTGATCAGGGCAAGTTTATGGTTCCTTTCCTGGAAAGGCAGGGGATCAAGTGAATACAGATGGCTCCCATCAGGTCCTTTCCCTAACAGAGCTGTTCTTATCTGCTATAACAAGGGCTTTCACATTCTCTTTCACTTTAAGTAAGGGCTTACAAATTTCAGGAAAGGAGCTGACCCACAGAGCAGCAGGGACTCTACAGAGACAGAAGTAGTCATCTGATTAGCAGGCTGAGTCAGAAGCAGCAGCACTGTGGGACCAACACTCTGTGATCCTGGCTAAGTCACGAGAGCCCCAGTGTTAGAATGGACTGATTAGACCAGAGGATCTCCTTTTCTCTCTAAACTTCTAAGACCAATTTCTAACTTCTGGCTAAGATTCTAATAATTTGCCTGATAGGAATGGAGAAAGTGCTGAAAAAAAAAATGTTAAGCCTAATTTGTTCATAGCTGCTTTCTAATGTACTCATTAGATTATACTGTCTCAATAAAAATATCACCATTTTTGATGAGGCAGGAAATTTTAAATTCTAGGCTAACTCCTGTTTCAAAACAGATAGACAAACACTAATTTTGTTTGCTTGCTGTTTTTTTTTTTTTTTTTTTTTGGTTTTTCGAGACAGGGTTTTTCTGTGGCTTTGGAGGCTGTCCTGGAACTAGCTCTTGTAGACCAGGCTGGGATCCGCCTGCCTCTGCCTCTGCCTCCTGAGTGCTGGGAATAAAGGCGTGCGCCATCAACACCCGGCTCTGCTTGCTGTTTTAGAAAAAATGTTTTTTGGTGTGGGGGTTCAATATAAGGGTTCCTTTTTGTAGCCTTGGCTATTAATGGAACTAGCTCTGGCCTGGAACTCACAGAGATCCACCTACCTCTGCCTCTCAAGTGCAGGGATTAAAGGCATGCACCACCACTGCCCAATTAAAATAATTTTTATTACATTTATTTTGTGTGTCATGTATGTGTTTAGGGGCTACAGACAGCTTGTGGAAGTCAGTTCTCTCCTTCTACCTTGTGGGTCCCAGGGACTGAACTCAGGTTGTCAGCTTGGCAGCAAGCATTCCTACCCACTAAGCCAGCTCAATGGGCCCTGGATAGTTTGTTTTGAAAGTCTCACTCTGTAGCCCAAGATGGTTTTAAACTTTTGTGATTTTTCTGCTTTAGTCTTATAAGTGCTAGAATTAATGGCATGCGCCTCCATAACTAACCACACACTATTATTACGTAGTGAGTGACTTCAAATGATTAAGAATTCAGAGTACACTTACAGGACAACTTCACCTTTTACTCTTTTGCTACCAGTAAGGTCCCACACTCAGCTGAGCCTCTGGTTCTGACCTCTGAGAAGCTGGGGGCTACAAGAGGTATGGGAATGTCACCTACCTATACAGCTTGTATTTGGAGGCAAAAGCCTTGCCACAGTGCAGCTGAGGGCAGCTATACGGTCTCTGCTCCGGATGGGGAAGGCTATGAGGCCTTAGCTTCTCCCCATTTGAGAAAGGTGTCCCCGAGATTTCACATTGGCACTTCACTTGACTCTCTGCCTCCCGGGCCCGAGGCCTGGGAACTAGTTTCCAGCCCACTTCCTCCTCCTGCTTTGCATCTTGAATCCAGGGAGGGACGCTGGTGAAAAATGTGGTCATGGCAAGGCTAATGGCAGAGGGCCATGTTATTCAGAAAGCCTCCCCATCAGTTCACATGGGCTCTCTGCTCCGTCACAGCTTCCAACGCAGCCTTCAGAAAACAGTCTCTTCACCTGAAACAGAGCACCTGGTGTTAGGAAGCCCCATTCCAAGAGCACACAGGCTCTGCTAGCAGACAACTCCCAAGCATACACCCAGCCCTCTCCTCCCACTTAGAAGTGGTGTGACTTTCAAACAAGCACTTGCTTCCCTGACCTGCTTCCTTATTTACAAAACAGACACAACCTCCAAAATCATGTTTTGGAGGTCAATGCAGCCACAAGTATAAAGCTTCCATGGGTACTGGGTGCTAACCAGTGATCATCTGGGGTTATTACTAGTACCTCTAGGTTAGAAGAGACAAGGTAGTTTGAGGAAATAAAGATCAAAACACTAAACTTGCTCTTCATTTTTACATCCTTCCCACAAAGCTTAGATACCTTTCCTCCTCTCCACCCACTTTCTATTATTCCCCTCATCAGAGGTGCTAAGGAACAATAAAATATCCAAAAGGCAACAGAGAGTAAGAACCCTTTCATAGGAAATTCATATCCAAGAGCCAAGGCCTACACCACATTTGTTCTTAGCAGAGCACTGACATTAGGTGGTTCCTTCTGGAGGAGCAACAGTAGCCTCCAAGAATTTTCCCAAAACTTTGTCCCACCCTGACCTCTATCACCTTTCTGGGTCTTTTGTTCTCCAGCTCTATCTTTACCAAAGCCACGATTTTTTGTTTTCTTTTAAACCACAAAAACCCAAAGTGCTGTGATGAGTGGTTCATCCTACAGATTCAGAGGCTACACATGCAATTCTCTACTAAGACAGACAACACTCTTGATTCGAACCTCAGTATTCTCCACCTGACGATCCTTTGAGGGAACTTGCTGTATTTCTCTCATTCCCATACACCTAACATCTAGAGAAGGAATTGCAACTTCCTTTTTGATGAGTAAATTACTCATTGAACTCAAGTTGTTTCTCAGGGGTTTAACTTTATACCCAGAAGTTCTAGTTTAAACCGGGTTTGCCACCCTCCAGAGAAAGGAGCCAAAACTTGAAATCTGACCCTTCCCTTAGTTGGTAAAGTGGTGTAGTAAAGAGAGGAAGACAAAGCAACAGTAACATGACCCCTTCCTGACACCAACTCAGAGACTATCCCAAAATTCAGTCATGAGGATTTTCCATGTAAAGAGAGCAATGATGGTGTATCTGGGGATTGGCTACAAGAATCTGGGGAGAGCTTCAACTGCACAAACTAGCTGTGGACCATGGAATGCTTGCTCAGCTAATTAGCACCTGCTGCTTACAGAGACCATTCATCCAACAGACTGGCCATGAACGAGATGATAGTATCAGCGGGTTCATGCCCCAGAGAGCTTTGCTCATCATAACATGAGCTACATCCTGTTCAGGAACCATTCCTTTTGTTGAAGAAACATTGTAATGTAATATGACAAACATTTCCCCATCACAAGTGGGGATTTGCCTAGAATCATCTGCACAAAAGTGGCAGTATTTTGGTATTAATCATGTACTGGGAAGGGCAAGGAATTGCTAAAAACTAGACTCACTAGAGCTCTCCTGGCATAGCTGGCTGTTCTCTATACACCTCAAAGGCCTCCAAATGGCTGGCTTTCATTGTTCAAATTCCCCCCCCTCCTGCGCAAGGGTGGAATTACCTGTTTATAATACCAGCGATTACTATGTACCCTGGAACTGGATAGAGGAGCTCCAAGTATGCATGTCTAGTTTAGAGAGAATTTCAAAGTCAAATTATGCTCGAATTTCATATCTAAATCATGCATCTCAGCCTTTGGAAGTTGGGAATGGCAGCTAGAAGAAAGCAAGTCACATCACTCTGGCTGATGTGAGGGGGAGTCTAGCTCTGGAAATTCCGCACAAACTCAGAAAGAGAATGGTACATCCCCACCTCCCACACGTCCACCTCATCTGTTCTGTTGAACATGCACAAACAAGACACAGCAGTTTAGCATGCTGCTACTGAAAGAGTGAGTAATGGGATTCTAGGAAACAGGCTAGCTACTCAGTTAGAACCAGAGGAGGAAGGTGGGAACCATGTGCTCAACTTGATCAGTTTTAATGAGGTTATGGCTTTAGAAGAGCCACCACCTTGATCCCACTCCCCTAGGCCTCTGAAAAAGCTCAGTAAGATCCTTATTTACAACAAGTGGCCACCAGACTGCTTGGCAGTCACAGCTGCTGGTGTTACCTAGGGACCTTTTGGAGGTCTAGTCTCACTTTCTCTGTGTCCTTTGTCTGCATACTCCTTTGATCCAGAAAAATTCCTGGGTTTGATTCATACAATCAGACCTATTCCTTCAGACTTCTTGTCAGAAGTGAAAGAATTTTGCTTCTCTTTCAAAGCTGTTCTTCTGGTCTCACACTCTAACCGTAGCTATGGAGAAGCTGACAGAACCTGTTTCCATAAAACAAACACAATCCCTCCCAGTTACTGGTATAAGTCAGTGTATTTTCAGCCCAAGATTCTTCTGGCATCTGATCTGAAGGGGGAGGCAGCACAGAAAGAACCTTGGACTTGCTATCAGAAGAGCCACCACTCACTGGCTGTGAAACCACAGGCAGGTTACTTCATTTCTCCTCAATTTCTGAAAAAGATTCATTCTCTTAACTTTAAATGTTTTCCAGAGGATGAAGTGAAAAGGTGCTGTTGAGAGTGACACGAAGTGTGAACACATCAAGCCCACGAGGGCCACACCGCCCCGCTGCTGCCATTCTTCAGCAACGCCAAGTGTAACTTTTCACTCCCTCTTAGTGTCACTTCTCATGCCTCAAAGTCAGTTTCCTTCCCTTCCCAACATCTCAGAGTTCAACCTTCCTCTTTTCCCTCACTGCTAACCCTCAGCAAGAGCCCTTCACCTTCCTCCAGCACATCTCCTGGGACAGAGTTTTCTCTGGCCTGCATGGCCACTTTATCACACCCTCTTCTATTATTAAAGCTCCATACCCAAAGTAAGAATGCTTGCTCAATACTCTGCATGGCCTTTGGAAGCTCCGGTCTATCTTCTGTAGTGCTGTGATGTAGGCTGCCCTCTGATGAAACTATAGTTTTTATGGTGTTACATCATCCCTATAGAAACTGCGTTCTTTCTCCATTATTAGCCCGTTTCCTCATCTGTAAAGCTAAAAATACTGACCTCACAGTCTGGTTGTGTGGATTATTTTAGTCAGGTATGCAAAAAGCTCAGCATCGGGTTCGGCCTGCTCAAAGGGCCCAGCAAAAGAAAGCTATTATCCTGGTCTTTGTATTGAATTTTGAATTCCCACCTTCTGCTGCCAGTCCCAATTCTCCCCATCAAATAATGCTGAGCTAGCCAGCGGTCTCTACAGCAAGGAAAGGGTTAATCTCTGAGTGTTCTTAACTAAAGAGACCCACAGAGGATTAACAGCTCCACTTCAGTGACTACCCTAAAATAGCTTTTATCCCTCCTGCCCAAGAGCTACTTGGGGATCTGAAGAACTCAATTCAACACCTGCCTAGGAGGAAACACACCCAGAAAGGTTCTTGGAGGTGGAATCTTTCCACAAAAGAACTTAAAATAGCAACTGGGAAATTATAAATAGCGTTAGAAGGGAAAACAAAGCAGGTCTTGACCTGGACAACAGAAACAAATTCAAAGGCACACTGGTTGGCTGGAAAACAGCAAGAAGGAAAGGAGGAATGGGAATAGCTGCCCATTTCCAGAGGCCAGCGCACACACACACACACACACACACACACACACAACACTCTGGAATGGTGGGAGAATTAAATTACAGGGAGGCCTGAGAGTCTCAATGACTTGCATCATTCCAAGAAACATCAAACAGGATTAACAGGGGCAGGATTTACTCTCGGGCTGCTAGTTCTTCTGTCAGTGTAGATGGGCCTCTTTGGAGTCCCTTTGATTCCCTGTTTCCTCAGATTCCTGCTGCCTCCCACCCCGGGGGTGGGGGGGGCTTGAGCAAATGGCTGCAACTCAGGCCTCATTTTCACCTACAATCCCCCCCCCCACACACACACACACACAAAACTCTGCCGCCTTTCCTTGGGAGAAGAGGGTTAGAAACCAAGGCCAGACTTATCACAGCCACAGGCTGACAGGTGAAAAAACACACAAGCCAGGAGTCAGGGTATGCTTGCAGGTGAAAGCACCAACTCCGCAGTAGCCAGGACCCTTTTCCCAGTCTGCCCCAAGGTGGACCACAGCACGGAGCTGGAGTCGTAAGAAAACAGTCTGGTCCTCGGCCCCAGATGCTAGATCACCCGTTTTGTGCTGTGGAATGTTAAATTCTCCCTGCCATTGGAAGGTGGGAATGGAGGGTGGGGAAAAAAGGTGAGAATTCAGAACAAAGTCTAGACGGGGTCTCAGAGATGGGAAGAGCAAGCATGCACGGTAAAGAATCATGAACACGTTATCTGGGTCTCTAAGAGACCACCACGAGAAAGAGGTAGGGAGATTCTAAAGGTCAAAAGAGGCTGTGGGGGGGGGGGGAAGAGAGGCTGAAGACACAAGTGAGTTCTCTCAATTTCAAGAGGGTCTAGAAATGGGGCCCTCCGGATGGAAAACTGTCTGAAGTTTCCTCAATATGGTCACTGGGGAGGCAACTACAGGTAGGACCTTAGTTGGGGTTCTTCGGACCGTTTGGAGAGAAGCCTCAAAGTAAGTTTACGAAAGTCTGGAAAACGAAAGAGCGAAGAGAGTACTATTTGGAGCAGGAAAGGGGGTTATGTGGGTCGGGGTAGGCGTGTCCGAGGGAGGGAGCAGGTGCAGCTTATCTATGCCCCCCAGACCGCGATCCCGAGGAGGGTCAGCAGCGTGTTATCTGGGTCTCCAAGGAGTCGGGGAAGGGGGGTCGACAGTGGGGGACCCTGGGGGCTGAGTCTCCAGGTCTAGGAATGGAGGGAGCCTGAAGGGCTTGTTCCGGTCCCCGGGGAACAGTCTAAGGTCCCGGGAGCGTTTTCGTCACCACGGGGCCTATCCGGGGCCCGGCTGGCGCAGAGGGGGCCCCCAGTCAGGGGTGTGGGCGACCGCGCTGGGCGGCCCGAGGTG